>NC_134982.1:72805165-73516609 GCF_965638725.1 Aptenodytes patagonicus
CTTATCTGGCCAGGCCACTAGTATGGTAATAATATTCTCCTTATCAGAGTGCAAAGGTGCACGAGTCTCTGCCCAGGATCTACCGTGTGGATTGCAAAACATGTTAGTGCTTTTATACAGCAAGTATTTCTACTTCAGATAGGAAATTTACACTTGCTGCTGCTACACTGTGACTCAAATACCCTCCTTTATAGGAGAGAGAAGCTGTATGGCCGGGCAGGATGCAGCACTGCCTTGCTGCTCGTTTCCAGAGTGAGATGCAGGGAGGTGTTGTTAGTCCTTGAGGACCCCTTGTGAGGTCTGAAACAGGACATACACTGTTTGAAAGGTGTTTTCATAGGACCCTAGCAGCGCTGGTGGGAAGGGACCTCCGTCCCCCCTCTGGTCCCCCTCACAGCAGGACTGTCTGCTGCACAAGGTCAGGGCAGCTGTGGCATGATATTCTTTGGAAACGCCCAAGCCAAATTCATGACACCTGTCCAAGGGCTGCACCACCTTCCTTGGAAATCCAGACGGAATAATGAATCCATACCAGGACTCCAGCCAAGGGCCTGTGCATGTTGAGGACTTCCCAATGCATCATTGGTCCAGTACCCAGTGGATCAAGGCTATGAGCAAAGCACTTCCCTCATGAAGCAGGATGGCAATGGGCAGCCCCAGTAAAACCAATGGGAAGACCCACCTAGTCCCTTGCTCCCGCAGGGGGATACCCCTTAGTGGTTGCCCCTAGCTCCCTGTTGCCCATTGCACAGCATGCAGGCTCACACAGCCTCTGTAGGACCATCTTCGGGGCCAGTATAGCTGCAAAGGGGAAGCTTCTGCTTGGTACAAGGGCTTCGACCCCGAGATCCGGCTCCCTGCTCTGCGGTCTGCATGGCCAGGCCTTGAGGTCGGTCTGCCTCAGTTTCCTGCATGTGAGATGAGGTGGGAATCCTGGCCTCCTCTGCAAACTGCCTTCAGAGTTTCTCATGCCCGGATAGCGCAGAAAAGCTTAAGATTATACCTGTGCATAACAATTCTGCTGGACCAGGGACATGTCACCACTTTGGCCAGTTTCTAACACATTCAGTCCAGAGTATTTGGGATTCAGCTTCTACCACCACTTCTCTCCATGAGATACTCAGCTGCTTATGCTCTGGTGAAGTGCTAGTGCCCGTAACCCCCCCACACTCCAAATGAATTCAAAGTGGCTCCAGGGTTGTTAGAAGTCCTCTGAGAATTGCTCGCCCTTCGTGGCATGGATGATACCACCTCCTCGTGTAGTCCCAAGACTTGCCCTGGAGCAGAGCAGCTCCTCGGGGTGAGCAGATCTGGCCTGCGTCCAGCCCTTGCCAGGCTTTTTTTTTTTTTTTAATGTACAGCCTTTGCTCTCTGCAGGTTCTCTTTCTAGGTCTCTAGAAACTTCAGAGTTTGAAATTTCATGAGTGTGGGTTTCTTAAGATGTAATCTGGGGGTCCGTGGTCATTTCTGCTGCCTTTCTGCTTATCCCTTGAGTTACCACTTCGCTCTAGGGCTCCTCCCGTGTGTCCACTGCAGATTATATGGTACCTCCAGATAGGTGGGGCAGGTTTAACAGCCCCAAAAGAAGCAGCAGGGTGGTGGCAGCAGAACAGATATGAGAAGGCTCTGATACGGGAGGGTGGGCCAGGAACATGGATGGCATAAAGAGATGTGAGGCTTCCAAGTCTTTCACAGGGGAGTTTCTTGTAGCTCAGTCACAAGTGAAGACAAGGTCTCCCATGCTGGTGAGGGTGTCCATGTTCCAGCACTGTGTGATGCTGCACGGCCCTGGGGTGACCCTGCCTCATGCAGACATCCTGAAAACTGTACCTTGCAGGATGCTCTACCATGCAAAGACAGCGGTTGGGGAGGACGAAAACATATCACACCTCGAATACTGTGTTCAGTTTTGGGCCCCTCACTACAGCAAAGATATTGAGGTGCTGGAGCATGTCCAAAGAAGAGCAACGAAGCTGGTGAAGGGTCCAGAGCACAAGTCTTATGAGGAGCGGCTGAGGGAACTGGGGTTGTTTAGCCTGGAGGAAAGAAGGCTGAGGGGAGACCTCATCGCTCTCTACAACTACCTGCAAGGAGGTTGTAGCGAGGTGGGTGTCGGTCTCTTCTCCCAAGTAACAAGCGATAGGACAAGAGGAAATGGCCTCAAGTTGTGCCAGATTGGATATTAGGATATTAGGAAAAATGTCTTCACCGAAAGGGTTGTCAAGTGTTGGAACAGGCTGCCCAGGGCAGTGGTTGAGTCACCATCCCTGGAGGTATTTAAAAGCCATGTAGACGCGGCGCTTATGGATATGGTTTAGTGGTGGACTTGGCAGTGTCAGGTTAACGGTTGGACTCGATGATCTTAAGGGTCTTTTCCAACCTAAATGATTCTATTCTATGATTCTATATGTCTGGCCATAGAGGGACATCACATCTGGAAGCGCTCTTACAAAGCGCTTGACATATTCTGGGCTGCTTGCAGGTGATATGAAACAAGGAAGAAAGGGTGGAAATCCCTGGGTTTTTCAGTGCTCCATGGGAACTGGGTGCGTGCTCAGGCGGTCGCTAACTCAGCTTCTCACACCCCACATCTACTCAGTCACTCCAAAGCCTGGTGAGGTCTGATAAACCACTCTTGACTCAGCAAAACATTGCCATGTGACACTGCAGAGCTGGTACTGTGAACATTTCTCCATTCCAGCCATCTTCTAGCTGGGTAGAAACCAATAAATCTGTAAAGAACATTTGTAAAAGGAAGAGTTGCTGTGCCCTCAGAGTCTTTAGGGGTGCTTAATGGACTAGATGGGCTTTAAAATCTTACAGAGCCTGTGCTTGCATCTCTCGGGACAGACATCCCTGTAAAGATTTGGCTCTTGTGTGTGAATTACTTTAAATCCCAAGGAGGTGATTTTATTATTCCATGGGAAGGCTTTGGTGATGGATAACAGTGTGGAAATTACAGACTCCACTGCCTAGCTTCGAGTTGTCTCTGCTCTGAAGTGGAGGCACTGAGAGGCAGAGGCTCGCCCACAATGCCAGAGACACTGGGCTCATTTTGGAGCCCAGTGCTGCCTCCCTGTCCCCCACCAGCACCAGCAACACAGCAGACTCTTCTTCTCCAGCAGAGCTCTGTAGCAGATGTGGCCAAGGCTGCATCCCCTTTGCTATGGATGAATTTGTGCAAGTAGGTTAAACTTTCTGGCCAGTCTCGGTTGCACAAACTGTTGCAGCTGGACACTTTACAGTGTGATGGGCGCTGCTTCCCTTCCCTTTCTCTCCACATTTTGGTTCAGCTAGCTCTGGGCCACCTTCTCTGATTGTGCTGGTTTTGGCTGGGGTAGAGTTAATTTTCTTCATAGGAGCTAATATGGGGCTGTGTTTTATATTTGTGCTGAAAACAGTGTTGGTAATACAGGGACGTTTTCATTATTGCTGAGCAGTGCTTACACAGAGTCAAGGCCTTTTCTGCTCCTCGCACCACCCCACCAGCGAGTAGGCTGGGGGGGCACAAGAAGTTGGGAGGGGACACAGCCGGGACAGCTGACCCCAACTGACCAAAGGGATATTCCATACCACATGATGTCATGCTCAGCACATAAAGCTGGGGGAAGAAGAAGGAAGGGGGGACGTTCGGAGTGATGGCGTTTGTCTTCCCAAGTCACCATTACGTGTGATGGAGCCCTGCTGTCCTGGAGATGGCTGAACACCTGCCTGCCGATGGGAAGGAGTGAAGGGATTCCTTGTTTTGCTTTGCTTGCGCACGCGGCTTTTGCTTTACCTGTTAAACTGTCTTTATCTCAACCCACGAGTTTTCTCACTTTTACTCCTCTGATTCTCTCCCCCATCCCACTGCAGAGCGGAGTGAGCAAGCGGCTCTGTGGGGCTTAGTTGTCGACTGGGGTTAAACCACAACACTGATGCATCCAGTTTCCTAGGTGAGGACCTGGAGGAGCTCAACCAGGTGTCCAGCAACCTGAGCAGCTCCAGTGTCACAGACTCCTCGAGTGTCACTGGAGCTGCTTGGTAGAGAAACATGCCCAACCTTGGGTACATCTCGCCATGCCAGTCCCCCACACAGCTTTCACTACCCAAAAGCCCTGGGAATGCTTTGTCCAAGGGACAGATGGACCTAGGGCTAGATCCCGCTACCAGGCCTGTCTCCTGGCACTGTTGGGAATGCTGTCACTGCAGACTTAGCACCACCAGGCTTTGGATCTATGTATAAGTCAAAGCTCTTTATGACCCTCAGTGATATCTCTGTTTACCTATGTCTGGCATTGCTACTGCAAAGCAATATCCAGAGACCTGCTGTCTCTCTCCCCCTCCCTGCAGTCAGGGACGCAGCCCTGAACCCAAGGTTATCTGGGGGATCAACATGGGCAGCTGGGGGAGCTACACTGCTGTCGCTCTAGCAGGGTGTCAGGGCACTTCTTCCAGTTTTGTTTTGCATGACAACGACAGAGAAGTGATTTTCAGGCTTGAGGTAAAGTTTGGGGGCAACTTGCCTGGTTGCAACATGCTTCTCTGGGCGCAGGACTACCAGTAGCTCTGTGTGATGAACATGGTGCCTGTGAAAGCAGATAATCCCTTCCTCCCCCTGCCTTGACTGGGTGGATGGGATGGGATGGGAAACAGGTGGATAAATTCAACAGGCAAAACTGTATGCAAAAGTGCAAATCCATGTGCATAGCCCTGCCACAGACCAGTGCATTGTAGGCATCTTGCTGTCCGCCAGCTGCCTCCTGAGTCTTGCCTGACCTTGCCAGACACAGATCTGCCAGACTTCACAGTCAGGTGCTCTGCACCAGGCTGGATCCAGCTGTCCTGCACCATCGTCCCTCGAGGGCTGTGGTGCTGTTAAATCACTCCCTTCGCCTCCCCTCAGTCTGCCACTTGCTCTTGAGCCGTGTGAAATAAACAGGCAAATCCACCAGTCCCCAGGGAGGATGGGTATCTCTGAATTCGCTTCATGTAGAGTCAACACTGACCCTGTCCTGAGGCTGCCCACGCTTTGACCTTGCATGTCTGCCCCACAAGTGTGTGCTTTAGCTCTGCAGTTTCTGAATAAACACTCTGCGTTGTTCTGGAGGCATGCGGTTTCCCTCTTCAGAAGAGTCCCCGAATTCTCTGTGTTGGTTTTTCCTAGCCTCTGCAAATAAATAGACGTGGCTCTCAGGGGATACACAGTGACGGGCCGCAGTCACTCTGCCTGCGCGGCTTGAGCAACAGCGTGGGGCTGAGATGCCAGTGCCCCCCAGGGGCAGAACGGGTCTCAGTTATGCACCATGCTATGCTGGGTGTAACTTTCCCTCAGCCCTGGCAGAGGGCTGGGACAGAGCTGCCCGAATACATCCTGCCTGCGGCTGGGTTGGCAGCAGCAGGAGCAGAAAACCCCAAGGGAAAGATGAGCAGTGCATTTGTGTCGTCCACCATGGAAGTGTTCTGGGGGTGATAATCCCATCAAAGCCCTTCCCTACAGTGTAGGGGAGACACTATCTGAAGGTCTGCACAGAAGGACTGGCAACACAGAGAGCAACACGCAGCCAGATCACCTCTCCCTTGCTACCTGAGGACTGGAAGGGGGCAAACGGGCTTGCAGAGCCTCAGGACAAATGAGCAGATGGTGTAATAGCAGCAGCTGTGGACAGGTGGCAAGCTGTGTTCCCTCCTCTGTGGAAGTGGAAAGGGTCCAGGGAAGAAAAACAGGGACGATCAAAGCTCTAGACAACTCTGAGCAACTAGCCAGGCTAGGACTTTTCAGCCTGGGGAAGAGCTTTTAATGAGAGAAAAGCTTTTAATGACAGCAGCTGCCTCTGGGCCAGAAAATCGTGGACGCCAGGTCAGACGGATCTCCCATCTGACCAGCCATGGCTGTTTTATGCTCCTCAATACTATTTCCAGCTGCAGCATTAAATCTATCAGCAATGGCTTTGTCATGCATTACCGTGCTGCAGTGTCCCACCTGGTGGTTCCAGGAAGGTGCGGAACTGGAAGAGGTGTGTGGGGATGGATTACGTGACCAGCCCAGCTCCCAGACTCACAGGGTGGTCACTGACCTCAGGGAGCTCGCTTGACCATACGATGCACCCCGGACCCTTACCCAGATGCCTGCAAATGAGTCATGTGAGTATAGCAGCAAGTCAGAGCAGCGTGATCCCCTGTGGGTGAGCACAGACCTGTCCTTGGAGGGTTTCAGTTCACACTGAAGCACCTTTCAAAGCAACCCAGCTGATCAGAAATCTCAACCAGTCATTCTGTAGAAATACAACATCTGGTGCAGGACTGAACTGAATTCAGGAGGCAAGTCCTGGATTAGCCAGTGCCCTCTGATCTCTGCTGCTGTGAGCAAAGGGAGCCCCTTGCATACCCAAGTTGTACAACCTCATTACAGGTATTTTGTGAAAGGTGAGTTGTGTCCCATTTGGTAGAAGCGGGAGACGAAAGAGCAGAGAGACCCCCAAAGACTGCTGATGCACACTTGCACTGTTACCTTGGTTGGACTGTGCCCTGCCACACTCCCAAAGATGGCCCTGACACCAGGAGCAAGGAAGACCTGAAATTTGGCAACCAGCTGAGAACCTACAGTTCCCAGAGAGCATTTCTGGGTAATTAGTTCAGTTTGGAAGTTGCTCTCAAGTGCTGGAGCAGATATCCAGGGTCCCTTGCGTTCAGAGTCTCAACTTGGGCTCTTTCCATGCTCCCATGTGTTATCTGGGCTGATTCCTGTTGTGAAAGGCTCCTGGATAAAAAGCTGAATAACATCTAATATGAGAAGTGCAGATGTTACTATTTTCAATTTACATCAGCTCTGGAAGTGGTGGTGTTTACTAGGGAACCAGGGAGTTGTCTTCTCCCATGCTGAAGAAACTTTACTTTCCCTTTGCTAAATTGCCTCCTACAGGAAAAAAACTGCACTTGTTCAGCACCTTCTTCACCGGGATCTGTGTGTTTCTTGCTACTCCCACATGGCCTTTCTCACAGGAATGTGGTTGAAACAATACTCACAGTGCAGAGCCCTGGTTTGTGATGTGGATTTGAAATGAATATTTTGACTGTATGCTTTTAGTAGCCCTTTGTGGGAAATGGCTTGTGCTGTTTTCTCTCAGCTTTGCACAAAAAAGTGCTGTTGAAATAAGATTGTGCATGTCATTTTATTGTTCACCATTGCTAACTTAAACGTGCAATCAGCACAGAGCACACAGGATCAATTAATCACCTGTTTCTAGGCTCAGGAAAGCTACCAGAAAGCTCAGGTATCTTGACACTCCCCGTCTTTCAAAATGCGGATGTCTTGCCTGGTTTTCCTAGAATAACACAGGAAAAAAGAGTAAGAGCTCAAAAAAATACTCCCCGAGTCATACTTTGGCTCCCGTCCAGCCCATGACACAGAGCTGACCATTATAAAATTGGATTGCTCATTTTCCTGTCTAAAAAGCTGAGATGACTGCAAGCCGTCCTGGCCCACAGATGTCCCTTCCCTGGGCGTAAAGCACTGGTGGTGGGTCTCCAGCCCAACCTGCTCACAGCAGGGCTGTCCTCAGTGTGATGTTATGGTGGCCAGGGCTCTGTCTAAGCCCTAACCACCACCCCCAAGGATGGAGACCCCCCCCTACCTACTTGGTGGGTGCATCACCCTCCTGGGGAGAAGGTTTCCCCCATGTCCAATCTGCACCCTCTGGGGCTGCTGCTTGTGGCTGTTGCCCTGTGTTGCATGACCTGCTACCACCAAGAAGAGTGTGGCTCCATCCCATTTGCAACCATAGGCTGCTGCTAGATCCCCCCAAGCCTCCCCTTCCCCAGACTAGCCGGACGCAGCTCCTCCGCACCTCCTTGCAGCTTCCCTTGACAAGCTGGTCATCCCTCTCCTCCTGCAGCCCAGCACACAGTTTGTGGTATTTGCCGTGCAAGTGCACTGCTGACCTGTGTTCAACTTGACCTTCATCCTCGGTCCCCTTCTAGCAGGAACCCCTGCTTAGACAGTCAGTTCCCAGCCTGGATAAAATCACTGCCCCAAAGCAACCCTTGTGCTTCTCATGAGGTCCCTGTTGCCCTAGTCCTCAAGTTTATGGTGGTACCTTTGGTTTGAAGTTCTGCCAAAAGAGCCATGAGGCACATAACTGGGCATCTCCATTCGCAGAAGTCTCTTTGAAGGACTTAGCAGAGCTATTTGATTGTCCAGACTAGATGCCTAGTCGACCTTTTTGTCCATCTAAGTTGAACTCTCCCTTCTCTAATTGCAGGTAGCACAGACAGTAGGACCTTCTCTCATCCTCTACAGAGTGTCTGGTTTGTTGCCAGCTTGCAGGCGCTTGTGTTGGGGGGTCTCCTGGCCATAGACTCCTGACCTCACCTTTTGAATCTGCTGATCATGCAGCCACAGGGTGGTCTGATTTAGCAAGCTGATGCCATGGATGAATATTCAGCTCTTCTGTGGGATTAGTCCCCTGCCAGCACAATAAGCTAAATCCCTCAGCCTGCAGCTGCACAGTAGTGACTAAACATGGTGCCAAGAATGGGACAGGAACCTGCAGGCAAGGGCTGGGGGCATGCCTGCACCTGTCCGCGGGCACTGCCAGCGCAGGAGGGTGAAGCTCACAGGCTTCACAGCCCAGCGCCCAGCTCAGCTGACACGAAAAAGTCCTCTTCCACTTTGTTAGCAGGAACACGTGTGCCTCCTGTCTGCCACGGCTTTCCCCAGGCACGGGAGAGTCTGAATGGTGGTATTTCACAAGTGCCCTGTTTCAGATGGCCAAAATTAGACCCCTGGAGGTGGCTGCCGAGGGCATGAGCTTACATTTGCTGCACACAGAGCTGGCATTCATTGGCGTAGGTGTTCCCGTCTGTCCCACAGACAGGCAAGTGCAGGAGGGGGCAGGCCTGCAGCTCGACCATGTCTCCACACACCGGCTGGAAAGGAGAAACCGCAGCACACATTTCAGTGCCAGCAGCACCCATCTCTTCCTCCCACAGCACCTGGGCAGGAGCAAGTGCCACCGGCGACCTGGTTCCCTCTGTCCCCGGTAGGGCAGGGCATGCACATAGAGTGGGAAAGCAGAGAGCAGAGGCCACCACATCCCTCTGTGGGACTCACAGCCTGGGCTGTGATGTGGATTTGGTGCTGGAGCACTAGTACCCATGAGGCTGGGGATGACTGCTGGGAACAGCCTTTCTCCCAGGCACCTCAGGCGCTAAATCCTATCTCAAGCCATGAATAAGGAAAACCGGAAACCTCTTACCCTTCTCAGGCCATTCCCTTTGTTCAGCTCTGCCCCTGAAACAGAGCAGAGATCCGTGAGCGTGGCATACCTGTGACTGGTGGCAGGAGCATGAGGCATCGACAGAGGGTCATGTCCAAACCAAAGGGAAGGCAGGGTTGTGCAGGGCCCTGTCAGGACCTGGATCAGTTGTGTGGGTTTCGTGAGGGGGGATCAGTTTGCTGCATGCCACCCCCCCACCCTCCCAGCAGCACAGTGCACAGCCTCCATCTGCAGCTGAGCCGGCTGGGACAAAGCTGGGAACACCTGTTCCCACCTCCTAAGCCCTCTTTCCCAGTCTCTGGACCAGGAGCTCTACAGAGCATCCAACACATCCCAGGAAATGTGAACTCATTCACTGCTGCACAGGGACATGGGGTATCTTCAGAGGGCTGAGGCTGGGTGACGCTGCACAGCCGGACAACAGCCATCCCCAGGGAAAGCTGCATTTGGTGGGCTCCTTTTCTGCGGTCAGGCAGAGCAGTAGCAACAGCACAGCCCGTCTGTGTGGTGCACGAATGTCCTGGGAGCATGAGGGCTCACACACAGGCTGCTGCAGGACCACCTCTATGTGCACCTAGATAGCATCAGTTTTCCAGAGCCCACAAACAGCTGCTTCCCACCTCAATATGCTGAGCACATACTGCTCTTGCAAAGGCTTGCAGGTCTTCACGGAGGCAGGAACAACAGTAGCTGCCACCCCAGTGTACGTGCTGTCCTCCCAGATCCTGGTTCCTGTTCGCATCACAGGCTGTCCCCTATCCCATCCCTCTCCCAAGTGCAATATGGCTGATGAACCAGCCCATAACCCTTGCCCTGAACTGCTAATAAGACGTGGTGGTTTTGCTCCAGTCCTTCTTCCCCACCACGCTGCCGCTGTGTTTATTTGCCCTCCTCACGTCCCCTCCAAACCAGAGTTTCTGGGTCTTTCTGCCCTGCCACCCATTTTTGGTCCCTCTGTTGTTCCCAACCCGCCACCGAAGAGCTGGCTACCGGCAGCAGAGCAGGCTTACCACCAGCAGCGACGAGAGTCACCAGTGCCGCCGCTGCCACCACCACCAGCTCCTTCGCAGGCATGGTTGGTTCAGGCGCACACACTTGTGCACCTTGGTCTGCTTGTGGCTGCCTTTATAGGGGAGGGCACCAGCTTATCTCAGCAGGGCTGGGAAAAACAGCATTTTGAGTAGCGTTTGATCTGCACTGGGAACAGCTGGTTTGTGCACCTGGAGAGATCACTTGGACGCTCTCATGCAACTGATAAGCCACCCCAGTGGCACTTGCCAGCTCCAGGTGCCAGCACTGGATGCTGCTTTACAATCCCTTTGCACTGTAGTCTTGGTTGGGCAATGCTGCTCTTCTCCTCTCCACCCAGCCAGCTTACCTCTGGGGGTATCTCACCCGAACCAGCGCTCCAGCTTTGCAGCTGCCATTCTTCATATGTGGCAGGTATCTCCATTTGGGTTGGGAGGCTTCACATGGAAAAGCCAGGAAATTCAGGCTGATTTGGGTGGCTGCGATGTAGCCTGAGCATTATCCCATGAGACCCAGCCAGGCGGATACTCAGCTGCCTAATGTACTGGGCAGGACCCCAGGAGGGGGATCTCAAACACACAGGAGGCCTGCCGTCATGCTGTGGCAAGCTCACGCTGTCGCTGGGTGGGATAGGACAGGCTGGGGTTGCAGAGAGGCTGGAGGGAATGAAATCCAGCTGAATGGGAGCAGGGAGCTGCAGGTGCAGCTGCTGCCTGTGCTCATCTACCCATCGTCATGGGCTTTTTAATACCTTGCTCCACTCACCAGCTTGGTCACATAAATGATTGCAGCTGAGATCGACAGAGCAAAATTATCATAAGATTCAGTGTGATGGAAGGGGGCTGTGTGCATGGATACCCAGTTTAAATACACAGAGGGGCCATGTACAGCAGGGAGGGGACAGAGAGGATCCTCAGTGGTAATAGACGCCAAGTCTTCAGTGAAGGACTTCACAGCGAGCATCAGCACCCCAGAAGATGCCAGCTACTTCGCCTACAAGACTGGATGCTTGACATCAGTCTTTCTGTGTGAGTAACCTCACCACCTCTTTCTGAGAAGCTGAATTTTCCACATCCATCCCCACCTTCCTCTGGTGAATCAAAATCAATTGGTGAAGGGTGAAGGATGGAAAAGAGGACCATTGGGTGGAAAGTTGGTGTCATAGCTGAAGACCAGTGTTGACTAAAAACTCCTTTGGGACAGACTTGTTGAGATGAAGCTTGGGCCAGAAGTGACAGAGGGCCTCCTTCACCTTGGGAGTGGGTAGGAGGTGCTGTGTGCGCAAGGGGCAGGCAGGGGGTAGGTGTCCTACAGAAACCACCAGTGGGCTGGGAGAGCTCCAGACACCCACAGCATGCATGTTTGCACCTGCTGAGGAGCTGACCGTGACCGTGCTCAGGACATTTCTTCCCCACAGTCTTACCTGAGGCTTAGGAAGGTACATGCTGGCCCCAGCCAGCTGAGACAAGAGGGAACGGCTTGGTAAGCATCCCCCATGGCAGAGGCATACGAGCCCTGCACGAGGCTGCTTCCATCCTTGCCCTTGGGAGGTCCTGCCACCCAACTCAGCAGGGCTGTGCCTGGGTTTTGGGAAGGGGGAAGGTGACCAATTCAGGGTTCCCCTTGCAGAACCATTCCTCCGCTCTGCCGAGGCAGCTGTGCACGTTTTATATTCCCTCTTCATGGAGTTTACACAGTTCAATAACCTTTGGCTTTTATTATTATTCCACTTTGGAAATCCCTCAACTAAAGTAAATATTTAACTGCATTAGCAGTTTTTCCTGAGGCACATGGGGGCCTGTTGGGCTTGTTTAGTCTAGTATAGGGGAGGCCAAGGGGGGATCTGATAGCAGCCTACAACTGCTGGAAGGGCAGTTGATGGAGCCAACCTCTTCTTGGTAGTGCCAGATGACAGAATAAAAAGCAACAGGCACAAACTGCAGTCCTGAGACATTCAGGTTGGTAGTTAGGAAAGAAACCTTACCCCGGAGTGTGAGCAACCCAGACCAGCAGTGAGGTGGGAGATCTCCATCCTCGGTGGGCCATGTACAAAGCCACAGATGCCCTGACCAAGGCCTGCTGTGCACCAGGTTTGGTGGGCGAGCCCTGAAGGACCCTGCCACCAGCATGCTGGGCCCTGGGGACACAGCAGCTCTCACTTTCCAGCACACGCGGATTTATTTCCTTAGGCGTCCACCTTGCAAATCTGGTCCCAGCCAACACTCAACTACGTGGAAAACATGGGGCCACCTCCTGCAAGCTGGTCCCACACCAACACTCAGCACAGCCCTGGATGAGGGCTATCATGGCCCTTTACGGTCTTCTTCAACATT
This sequence comes from Aptenodytes patagonicus, assembly GCF_965638725.1. NCBI lineage: Eukaryota > Metazoa > Chordata > Aves > Sphenisciformes > Spheniscidae > Aptenodytes > Aptenodytes patagonicus. The sequence goes on from NC_134982.1 coordinate 72,817,785, forward strand.
TTTACTACCAAAAAAACCACCCAAATGCTGATCATAATGCCTCCAGCGCCGCCACTGTGGATAACCATGCTGTGCTGCTGGTCCCGAGCATGGTCTGGCTCTTCAGGTCATGCCAGTGGCAGTGCAGGAATGATGGGCTGGGGCTGTGCAGCTGGGACATGTTGTGTGCTCCAGATCGCTCTCCTCAGATGAAGGGCAGCAGGAAATGTCTGCATCCCCTCTGTGCTGGGGGCAGCAGGTCGTGTGGAAAAGCTGGGGAAAAGCTGTTGGCTGATACGAGCCTTGATCTTCCTCCACCTGGTTCCTCGGTGGTATTCAAACGCCACCACCTTCACAGAGCAAATTAAAATGACATGCTAAGATATGACAAAGGGGGAATCACCTCTTGCAAACTGGTTTTGGCTTTTCCTCCTTTTCTCTCAAGCACAGGCTTGCAGCCCCTGATGAAAGTCCTGCCTACTGTCCCCCTCAAAGAAGAGGTGAGGAAATTCAGGAGGTTTTCTGGTGGCTGCTTGCCTTCATGTTGGCCACACAGCTCCAGTTACATCTGAGACAGTCATGCATTTGAGCCTGGGCTTTCCTCCTCCACGTTGCAGGTGTCACAAAGCGAGCACCCGTCTGCTGTCCCTGGAGGGTCCCGGGCTCCCAGGACAGCAGCACATGGGGGAGCTGCTCCCCATCCCCTGCATCTGGGGCTGCCCTTGGACTCCCCTCTGGCTTCTCCTGGAGCAGGAGCAAGGGTCCTGGCTCTGCTGCCTCCTCCCCACACCCCCACCAGCCGCAGCCCTGCAAGAAGGGCAGGAAGGTCCCAGGCTTGCCTGTGGAGCCAGAGATTTCATCTCGCCACCAGCAAGGTGTAGAAACGCTGCTGGAGATGGCAGTGACAAGGAAGGAGATTTCTACTTCCAAAACCGATCTTACACTTGTTCCCTCGTGGCATTGCCCCTGTCTTTGCGCTTTTTCCCACACACTCACTGGCACTCACCCACCTGTGTCCACGCCACCCACCCAGGATCGCTCATCGCATCATGAGCCCTTATCATGCCTTTGCCTCCTGGGTGACCGTGGCGCTGTTTGCAGGCTTTCCATCTAGCTGGGCATGGATGGCAGGAGGCTAAGCCAGATTGAATCACATCAGTCTTGCTCCACGTCTGCCTGGTGGCCTTATCTGTGGTGTGGCCTTGGTGTCGTCACCACTCCACCCAGCACCTGCCAGTTCCTTGCTGTTATCTGTTGCCTTTCCTGGATTTCATGGCTGTTCTCGGCATCCTGGTTTGCTGCGCTAGCACCGATATCACAACTCCTGTTCTGCTGCTTCTCCCAGGGCTTTTGCATACCAGGAAACGCCAGGGACCCACGAACACCACAGTACCTCAGGAACAGGGGTACACAGTACCTCATGCAGCCCAAGCCCAGAGCCTGCAGTCTATCCTCCCGTTGCACAAGGGGGCAAGTCAGAAAGAGGAGGGCAAGTACCACACTCATTTTCATCCTTAGCTCCCTCCCTGCCTCCAGATGGGTTTTACAGATATGATGATAGTCTCCATTCTGCCTCTCCATTCACCCTGAGATCCCCCCACGAGTAGGAGGGAGAAGGACCGATTTGTTCTTCTCCTTTGCATGCAAAAAAAGCAGAGATGCAGGTGACCAGACGTTTTCCTTTGCATGTACAAGGGAGCCAAAACCTCACATCTGAGGAGGTCTCCCTGCGTAACTAGGGATCAGCCATCACCACTTCCTGGCAGTTTCGTCAGAGTTTCTGGATCCAGACCACACCTTCAGCTGCCTCCCTCCTCTCGTTATTACTGTGGGTAAATGCTCCCATGTGGCAGGTGGTGAGTAACGCTCATTATTTCTTTGATGATTGAAAAATTTCCCAGTGACGCTGTTGGCTGCGAGAGCACAAGACGGGGTGAGTACACAGATGAGTCCTCCTGCCTGCTGACACTCCCACCAGCAGAGGGGACAGGGCCAAGGTGGCATTGATCTGGAGAAGATCAGAGCTTCTCACCAAGCCAGGCTGTGTGCTGGACCTTGGAGGTGCAGCAGGCTAGGGGGAGCATCCATTGCACACCTTTTTCCCCTGCTTCAACTGTCAGCTGGAGTCACTGTAGCTGGGCAGAAGTTGCTGCAGCTCGCCCGATCCAAGGACACCTGCCTCTCCTCTCCCTTGGGTTTGCCTCTGCCTGTTTGGACCTCCGGACTGCAAGACATGCTCTGAATGCATCTGCGGTCTGCAAATGCCCTGCAACTCCTTGGCAGCTTAAGGATGGTGTTGACCTTCCTTTTTCCACGTGCTCCCACATGAGGGACGGGTGTCCAAATCCTCAGTGCAGCAGATAAAACAGTAGAAAACCATGGATTTACTTTTTCCCCAGTAAACGCTCAGCATGGGGTAAACCAAGCCTCCATGCTGGTGTAAGGGAGGGGATGAGGCTGTGTGCCTGGGCTGGATGGGCAGAGCTCTGAGCTAGCTGGGCTGGGACTGCTGTGGGACTGTGCCCTCCTACTCTGAGCTGACACAGTTAACCTGGATGCTGGCAGCAGGGGTAGGTATATCGGCTGTCCCAAGCATACTGATGTTCACTCTTGTTTATCTGGGAACTTGCACCCACTGTAATTTACCAAAAAATCAGATTTTGGAGTCTCTTTCTCCCTGGAGTTTGTTTCTGCATGAACAAACCTGTACTGGGCCTCAGCTTTTTATACCTTCTTCTTTCTCAGCATTGCTCATTCCATCTTGTGTAGGACTGAATGCTGTCATCATCCTGCATTTAGCACCACGCTGGAGGAAAACAGGTAGCACGTGTGCCAGCTCTCCCCTTCAAAGTGACAGCTGCTCTTGGCAAGTATTTGTGGAGGAGGTCCCTTGGCTTTTGCAGGAAAGACCTGGTCTTCCCAGTGTGCCAGTTGCTAAAGCCCCCAAAGCTACCCCAGGATAAATTCATGTAAAGAGGGATGCAATGTTAAGAGAATCAGGGAAGCCTTTTTGTTTATCCGTGCATTGAGGGGATGTTGTTCAGTGACATTGCATTTGCGTGGATCTTTGGCAGCAGGATCACTTGGACATGCCTGGCCAACTTTCCACATCGCTGCTGGTAACATTCACACTTCTCTTCACTTTCTTCTACACGTCCAGGGGTACAGCATCCATCTGAAGAAAACTCAAGGAATGAAATGCTCTCCAGTGTGCTGTTTATACAATGAGTGTGCAGGCACACACACTGGTCAGCACTTTCCCTTTAGCTAAATTGCCAGAGAAGGAAGAAGCAGGTCTTGCACATAGATACTAAAAGCAGAACTGTGTGTCCTTGAGGTTGCTTGCTACTTCTGACTTCAGAGCCCACCTACTGTGCAGGTATCATTTTTTCCAGATGACCTATTAACTACTTGGGCATGTACAAATTAACACCAGGAGGGAGCCACAACAAATTTCATTGAACAGAAGGGCACCGTCACCCCCAGTGAAACCCATCCTGTTTCTTCCAGCACATTCCTGCAGCTTTTGGTTTCTATTCCTCTTAAAAGTTGCAGAGTGAACTTTGCAGTTTGCAGAGCAAAGTTATCTCTGAGACATGTAATTTATGTCGAGATAGCAATATCCTCACGTCTTTGCTTTATTTTTTACTCTCACACTATTGCCATCTGGATCTGTACTGGTGGATCAGAGCAGAATTAGAAGCATAGCAAGCAGCTTACTTTTGAGTAGCCGGACGCTAATGCAAAGTCTCTCCTTTGTGAACCTGTCAGGCAAAATGAGCTCAACAGTGACATCAAACCACACCTTTGTGCGTAACCTTCATCCCAGATTCTGCTCTGGAAAATACACTGTTCAAGGGACCAGCCAGGTCCTGGCACCTCTGGACAAATGCTATTCTTGCTGCTGTCTGTCCCAGCAGGCAAAGTAGTGCATAAAGAAGAAATGCAGTGCTGATAATGACAAGCACAAAGCCTGAGCACCCTTGCAATGGATTTATGCTTAAATTTCTGTGACACATGATTCGGGCTGTATCTTATAGGAGGTACTACAGCAGGAGCCACCCAAACCAACAGAAGATGAGCCTTGCAAGGAACTGGGCAAGTGCGGCAGTGACCCAACCTGAGCTGGCTTTGGAGCCAGATTTTGGCAAGGCCCATTTAACCTTATTTTGGTGGCTAGAATGGGATGTGTATGGCACCATACCTTGGGCTGAGCCACGATGTCTAGCTATAAAAACACCCCGAAACTGATAAAGGAACCATTCAGGTTAAAAATGCCAAAGACTGTAACTAAGAAATGGTGGAAGTTTCTCTTCGCTTAGATGAATGTAACTGCAGGTAGAATACGGCTTCTTGCCTGGCGATGAGTTTCTCTGCAGATGAAGTTATTTTTTTCTCTCATACTCCTCAACCCACACACAACCGAAGCTTTGCAGGCACCTCCCTGTGCTCTGACAGGCCTGACTGTGTGCCTCTTGCAGAGGATTATCCTCACTTCTCTGCCAAGGTGAGCACACAAAATGGGACCTGAGACATGAGACACAGCTTAGCACCATCCAGTTAAAAAGATGCACACGTGCATTTGTCACAGGATTGGCTACAACTGAAACAAAAGGAGGAATCAGCCGCATAGGGCTGGTAAGGAGGTACAGGCTCATGCACCTTTCCTGTCACAAGTATGCAGGGTGCACGGTGCCAGCAGAGGGCACTTGTGAACCAGGGCACCCTATGCACGGCCCCCCCCTGCAGCGCGGGGTGCATGGCCCCACTGCCACCCACCACTGTCCACCAGTCCTCTTCATCTGGCCCTTCCCCAAATCCCGACCTTACCTTCCTACCTCTCATCTTGCCTGCTCCTTGCCTGAGCCATGCCCATCCCGGGCACCACTTTCATGCCCTGGGGCGGTGCGCTGCATGTTTTTTGCCCTTGTGAGCAACCCAGGGTTGTGGGCTTCACCCAGTGCAATCTGAGGCTGCTCACATGTGCGGGGCGTGCTGCTGTCCCCAGGGATGCTCATGGCTGCCACAACCACACTGAAGAGTGGGGTCACAAGCCCAAACTCCCACTCTCCCTGGAGAAGCCAACAACATGATGTGTGCTGAGCTTGGGGTAAGCTGGTAGGAGAGCTGCTGCAGGGGCTGTGCTTCTCTGTGCCCTCCCTGGCTAGAAAATGGCTTGTGAGGCTTGACACAGAGATACTTAGACCAGCTCCTGCACCCCTATTGCCTCAGCCACCTTCAACTCTACAAGGCCACGCACTCAGAGTGGCCACGGGGATAGGGCATTTGCTGTGGACCAGGGGACAGGGCATTTCCATATGGATACACCCCTGCACTGCTGGCGATGACCACACACTGCTCTTCAGGTGGGGAGTGGTTGCCCCATGGCAGCAGCTGGTGCTACCCCCATGGCTAAAACACTGACCTCAGCATGGACCTGGAAAGCTAGATCACACTGAAACAAATCCTTCCATGAGCTGAAGGATTCATAAACCCCCATTTGGCACATATTCACATCTTTTCCTGGATTCTGCCATGCTCCTTGAGAACTTTGCTTTTCTTCGAAGAGTACGGGGCTTACAACCTCCCTCTTCCTCCTCATACTTTGATGCCTAGTTACAAATGTTTCGCCACATTACCAGTGAACTTTCACTCTGTTGCACCCTGATGGCTTGTTTCAGCAAGTATTTTGGATATTTATGATCTCTTCCAACTGCTATGTTTGATTAAAATCAGACTTACAAGTCATTAGGCATGGTGGACGGACAGATGTATTCATGTGCAGCAAAGCAGTATAGTCACACAGCAGTTTTTTGAAGGGAGAAAAAAGCTGAAAATTAGCTTCACCAAAAAAAGAACATCACCACCAATTACGAAGCCAGGGAGCTAGAAGTTGATTCAGGTATGACTGGTAAAGTGAGATCTCCAAGGACTCTTCACAGGTTGGGCTGGGGTGGAGATTGCAATGGTGAAAAGCTGGAGAAGGCTGACGTGCAGCATGTGGAGCCGGACCTTGCCTAAGGACATGCATGTATGCATTTTTTCTTTAAGGCCTGTATTTCTATTTCTTCACTCACAGGTTCAATAAGATATCTTACTTCTATACCAAAAATAGATGTGTCGTTACATACTTAGATTTATATACCTATATTTACCCATACACACGTGATTGCACACTTGCGTGTGTGTGGAGTGCAAATGATCCCTGGCTGCAACAGAGGCTTCTTTCATCACAAAGCCCTGCTCAACCTCCAGGGCCGTGTTGAGTGCGAGCAAGACAGTGGTCCCATGGAAAAAATGGCAATATTTTTATACCACTCACACAAAACATAGCAGGCGTTCATGGTAGGGTGCTACAACGGACCTGTGGAAAAATGTGTTAGACACTTCCTAACCCTCTGATGTTTGTACTGAACACTGTGCTGTAACTTATTTTGCTATTGCTTGCTAAATTTAGTATGTGACACATATAATAGTGTCACGGGAAATCAAATTGACTTTACCTTGAGTCACAATTGAGGTCTGACTCTCAATACACCACAGGGAACTTTCCCTACAAGTGCCCAGTTCAAAGCTGAAAGAAAGGAAAGACAAATTTTACTAGCACAAGTCCAGGTATTTGCTGACAGCAGTGAAACATGGAAACTCTGGACTGACTGACTCTGGACTCTGAACCTGCAAGTTCTGAAGGATGGATTGTCTGCTGAGAGTCACACTGCTGGATTGCCGTTTGCTAACTGATCCATAAAAGATGTCTGGAGAGCCTGGAGGCTTTGAAAGCTGGGTTTGCTCATTGAAGAAGGCAATTTACGAGCTGGTCCTTAGTTGAATGTTGGCAGAGAATATCATCAGTGATGGCATTAGTGTCATGGACACCAGCATTGTCACCGTGATGCTCACATCAGGTTTAACCAAAGCACAAGATGATTATTGGACTGACTTGCAGAAGGCGTCAGAAAGAACTGAGAAATGTGTAAGTGAGCAGAAAAGAGGAAGCAGACGTCTCTGGTCATGCACCTTGACTCTAGGATAACTCTTTCTCCTTGAGCTTCCTCATGGCGAAAGCGATGCCCATCTTCCAAAGGAGCTTTCAGGTGGTTAGTGGAAGCTACTTGGGAAGGGCAAAGAGACACTGAGACCTGAAGTCAACTCCTTGTCCTGCCAGAAAAAGGAAACTCCTTTGTCCCAGAGCAAGGTAGATTTGTCCAGATCCAAGATTGCTCCTGGAGGTCGCTGATCATTTCTGTTTTTAAAGATGAGTGCAGACTCTCCCACTGAGGGCAACAGCCATACTTCCTGGGCATTCTCTTCCTGTTTCTGCTCTCTCAGCACAGCATCACAAACCAAGACCATGCCCTGCTCGTTTTCACCACAGCCAGTAATAAAAAAGCACGTGCGCTTGCTTGTGTGTAGCATTGAACAGCTATAGTCCGTGGGGTCAAATGACAAAACATCGATCTGGTGAGGTCCAGCTGGTCCAAACCTCCACACAAACCAAGAGAAACAGCCACATGCAGCGTCTGGTCTCACGGAAGAGTGCCAGTCTTGAGACTAAGAAACAGCGGTGGTCAAAGGATGAGACACAGTACGCTTCTTCAAAGACCGCAGACAGCATATTAATCTGGAAGAGTACCTGTGAGCAGTCATTGAATGAACATTGAAGGAGCATCCGAACACGCTGGACAAGAGCCCAGCCTGCACTTTTGCGGCCCACCAAGCAGCACTGGAGGCTGCTGAAATCAGCAGACCATGAGGGCTGAGGGAAGTGGGAGTGGTGCGTGCGTGTGTTGGGAAGTAGTTTTAACCAATGAGAAGAACATAGATTCATGTCTCCTTGCAGTGATTTCACTTTCATGAGGCAAAATAAACAGTAACATTAAATAGTAGCATTAAGGCTGCTGGCAGGGGGTATTTATTGCACTTGAAAATCACTTGAGTGGTGTCCCTGAAGCATTCTGAGATACATGCAAGTCTGACAGACTGCCAGCACGATTTTGCCTGGTCAGCTGTCAGTCTCACTTACCCTGTGAGGCACTGATGCCCACTGACCCCTCTCCAGTCAGCCATGAGCAAGGTGACTGCAGTGCCCAGGGGAACAGCAAGGTTAGTACTGGCTTCCTGGCTGTCACTGCTCTTACTGAAGGACAACACTAAGCCCTCCCATCATCACTGCTGCTGGCTGAGACATGGTTACGGGGCAGCTCCAAGGAGGTTTCTTTCCAGGCTTATGGACTCGCCACTTGTAAGAAACACATGTAACTGAGGGATGTTGGATGGTGCCCAGACCTACTTGCCCAAGCACTTCTACTGGCTTGATGATGGACATGAGGAAACTCCTTCCTCAGGAATGAGGAAGCTCTGTGACAGCTCTGTGACAGGGCACCGGAGAGGTGGAGATTCCCATGCTGGGCAGCTTTCCAAGATTCAGCAGGACAAAACCACAGCTGACTTCACCTACTGCTGGCAATAGTCTTGCTCCGAGCAGGACGTTTGGCTGGAGACCTCCAGAAGGCCCTGCCGCCAGCACTGCTGGGGTCCTGTGATTTATTCAACAAAAAGGTGGTCCTGGCCTTTTTCGCTTTGCAGAAAACACGTTGAAACAAGCTCCAGCGAGCTGACAGAAAACTACAGTTTACGCTTAGTCGTGCAAAGTGAAGACTACCTGAAACCCTCCAAGGGGCATGAACCCAAATACAGCCTGCACTACCCCGCAGCAGCTCGCAGCTGCCTCTTACGCCCTCCTAAAGCCGAGCGTTTTTGCATGCTGCTACAGTGACCTGCACGAACCTGCAGCCACGGTTACTACACGGCGTGACCGGCTACCGTGCTGGAGAGCCAGCCAGGGAAGAGGGGTGCGCTCCCAGGGGCCAGCCCCGCCGCGGGGCTGCCCGCTCCGGTCCAGGGGGAGACGCTGCTTAGTCGCCGCTGGCGGAGGCGAGCGGGATGCCGGGGGTGGGGTGGGGTGTCTCGCCGGTGCCCCCCGCGGCGGCGGGCGGCGGGAGGCTGCGGGCGGGGCGCGGGGCGCGGGGCCGCCCCCCGGCGGGCGGAGCAGCCACCGCCCCCGCCTCGTCCCCGTCCCCCGTCGGCGGCGCGGCGCGGGGCGGGCGGTGCTCCCCGCTAGCGCAGCGGCATGAAGGAGCCGTCGCTGCCCGGCACCTCGCTGCAGCGGGCCTGCCGCCTCCTCGTCGCCTTCTGCGCCCTCCACCTCTCGGCTACGCTGCTCTACTACCTGGCGGGCAGCGCCCTGGGGCCGCCGGGCAGCCCCGAGCCGCCGCCGCGCCGCCCGCCGCCCGCCAACTTCTCGCTGCCGCTCTCCCGCTCGCCGCCGCCCGCCGCCCGGCCCCGGCCCCCGCCCGCCTCGCCGCCGCCGGGCCCCTGCCCCGAGCCCTCCCCGCTGCTCGGTGAGTGCCGCCCCGTCGGGGTTTGGGGGGTAGGGCGGCTCCGCTTCCTCCCCTCCTGCCGCCCGCCGGGTGCCCGCCGCCGTCCGCCCCGCGGGGACCACGGGGGGGCACGGGCATCGCGGGCGGCCGCCGGGTCCCGCCGCCGCGCGTTGGGTCTTGACGTCCCTCGTAGGTGTCTGTCCCCGCGGGGCGGGGGCGGGTGTGACAGCGGCGCGGCTGCCCACGCGTGCCGCCGGCCGGCCGGCGCAGCCTGGCGGCGCCCGGCGGAGGGGAACCGTGGGAGAATCCCCGGGGAGCCGGTGTCTGGGGGCACCGAGGCGCGGATGCTGTGGCAAGGAAGGCGGCGGCGAGCGGAGCCCCGGCGCTTTCGGGGAGCGCTCCCTCCCCGTCCGGCTGGGTTTCTTTCTGGTTGCCGGAGGGGTTGGGCAATTTCCTCTGGGAACTCTACCCAAAATACTCGCCTTGCGCAATCTCACAGGAAGGCTCAGGCGGGCTGTTTGTGCTAGGCAGGCTTTCGCAGTCTTTTGTGTGCGCGGACCTGCTCGATGAGCGGCATAGCTTTAAAAAGCGCTGTGAGGCAGGGTCATGAATACAGTTGTTCTGCATCCCAGCGGCGCTTCCCACGTACTTGGTCCTGTGATGCGGTATCCTGATACGTGGCAGCCTGGCGTGTGTTTTATCTCCGCTGGAGCCGTGCTCCCCACAGGCCTTTCCTAGGACGGCTTGGGTGCTGGGAGACTGGCAGGCTGTTTGCGGGTTTGCAGCCTGCTGGTGGTCTAATTTTTACGTTGATCACCTGTAGCTGTTTTGATCCACTGGCTTTGTCACAAGGCAGAGGTGGGGGCGAGGTGAATTTCAGCTTTTTTCCTCCCCTTACAAGGCTCTCACCCAACTTGCTGTTTATAGCTGCTGCTCCTTGAATAGACCTTCCTGTGGTGTCGGCAGAGTTTGTTACCGTGACCTGCTGGCATCCCATTTGATAGTGACCTGGCCGCAAGCTGTTCGGGGCCTAGAGCCTGGGGATCATCTCCCTTTTCATCACTGTGCCACGTTAGCACAGGCACCTTTATTACCGAGATCACAACGGGGGAAGAGACTTTCGAGAAGCTACCTGTGGTTTTCAATTTACAAAACCAACACAGAAATTCATAGTTCCTCTCGGTGCTTGCTGGTCAGCTGTTTATGGATCAATGCATCTGAATAACAAATGACTGGTTTGCTATTTTAGGAAGGCGGTTTTGAGGTCACTAAAAGGAACTGTGCTATGTTTTTTTGTTGTTGTTTTTGATTCATCTCTTTCACTTTTTTTCCCCTAGATCACTTTAAGTTGAAAGTGGCTGGGCAAGTGTGTCCACACGGAGTGGATGTGGGAGCCCTTTATGAACGTGGCTTTGCTTTAAACGGTCTCCACTTACCCTGATCCTCTCAGGAGTGAGTCATGTGCTTTTGAAATGCCTGGAGTTTAGAGAAATGCTCCTAGTGTCCCCAAGATTCAAAGCAGTATCAGAGTTAGTCGCTGAAGGATCAATTAAAATATTTTATACCATCTTTGTAGCATCTTCAGTGCAATTTGCAGAATCCGCCAAAGGCCAAATGAGTGGTTACAGATGTTCGGAGAGCAGCAGGGCCATGTAGAAATTAGCTCTTTACAATGCAGTAGGCAAATGGTTTCTAGCTGTGTTACCTTCAATACTTGTGGGGTAGTGCATCAGATGCGGGCTGGCACTGTGACGGCTTCAAGGTTTGTAGCCAGCATGTAGGTAAGAAACCTGATGGGTATTTATTTTTTTCCTGCTCTTTTCAGGTTTTGGTAGCAAACAGCGTTTGTAAAACAATCCTGTCATGCCTCAGATGTTGGTCAGAGCTGAGTCTGTCCTGATCAACATCTCATGTATCTCCAAGGCTGGTGTGGGGGATGGAGAGGTGTACACTCCGCATGCATTTCTGACACTTAATTCACCCACCCAGAATTCAAATAACCTCTTCATTCAAAAAACCTCTTCTTTTTGTGCACAAAGCTTAATGGTATGAACATAACAAGCAGGAACCAGCAAGGACCTTCCTGTGATTCCCACCTTCCCAAAGCCATGGAGAAGTGCTCTGATGGGAACAGGTAGCTCCAACTGCCCCGTTCCCTCAGCATAAACCTAAATGTATTGAAATGCGCCTCATCCTTTTTTTTTTTTTTTTTTTTTTTTTTCCCCTGCTCCCCTCCTCCTCCCCCCCTTGTCACTGGGAAGCATGTGATGAATCACACAGGATATGTGTGACTGAGCTGCTCGGGCTTTTTGAATGGTCAAATAGCCAGGTACTCGTTTCAGAGGCCCAGAGTTTTCTTTCTAGCGATGTTTAGAGAGAGTAGTTTACAATCCCTGCTGTCTGGCTCTGCAGCAAATGCATTAGCTGAATGAGGTTTAATCTGTGCAAGAAGCTGCCAAATTTAAAATGCTTTTATGGTTCACTTGCCTTTATTTATAATTTAAAAGCATAAATCAGGGCTGGGGAAATAATACCATAATTTAACTTTGAATTAAAAGTCCTTAACAGCTATGAGATTCTCTAATACAAGGTAATATAAGCATTTTGGATTTATGCTCCAGTTGAGAGCTGCATGTCAATGAGTACTTAAATAGGTATTGAGAAGCAGAGCCCACTTGATGCAGTGAAATTTCAGCCTCTGAGAAGCCCAAAAGCAAGTAAATTCAGATATATCCTGTAGGTGTCCATTCCCCAAAATGTTATGTTCTTTAGGAGCTGTAGAAGAGTACTGTTTGTTGTTTTGGGTTTTTTTTTTAAAGTTAAAAAGTTGCTCTATGGAAGTAGTATATATGTTGGCCTAAGTGCTTTCAAAACAGTCAAATGCTTTTCTTCTACCTTTTCCATGAGGTCTTTGTGTTTTGGTGATGGGGTAGTTACATGCCTGCTGTTTTTAGGAGGGAGTGTGGAAGGGGGTAGGTTCTTTGGTAGCAAAATCCCTCCCCAAAAGAGGTCATCTTAAAGCAGCGCTTATCTTTTGGTGCCAGAAGTCTGCAAAGCAGAATCTCATGGAGAGGCTTATCTGTATTTCAGGGATGTCATTTTCAAGTCCGGCCTTATCGAGAGCACCTGTTGGTTATGGAGGTTATTTTAGAATACAGCTGTCTCCTTAGTCATTTTTGACCCTCGTTTAGATACCAGGTGCGGCTGGTAAGGGATGGCAGACTGAAGAGATGTGTTCTTACCTTCAGCCCCATGAGTATCTTATGGCAAAGATGACCCAAGTCTGCTAAACGTGTGGCAGTCAGGTGTCTGGCTCAATAGCTTTTCACCCCCAGATTTAAGTTTAGAAAACCGACCACCCCAAACCCTAATAATTAAGGGATATTGACAAAACAAAAAAATCTAGGTTAATATATGAACCAGTGAATTGTCCAAAGGACAAACCACTAGAGATGCACTCATTTTCGCTATGTGGAATACAGTTTCCAAATGGCTGTTTGCTGGGAGATCTTTGGCATGCAAGAAAAACAACTGTTTCTTCAAGATGCCAGAGTTCTGGATAGAAACTGATGCTTTCCACTGTTAGCGAGGCATATTTAAAAAGCTGAGGATCAAGAGAGATAAGCTCCTTTGGCCAGCTTGTGGGTGAGCAGCCGTCGGTTGGAGGGGGAAGGACCTATGGCATGGGCTTTCTCTTTGATGCACCACTTCTCATGCCTGTGTAGTCAGTGCAAGCAGTTACTCTAAACTGTAGATGCTGAAGATAAGTGATGAGAGTATTCTGATGCTCTGAGGTTTGTTCAGAGGAGACAGAGGTAGCCTGTCAAATCAGTGGTGATGCTTACTGCCTGTATTACAGAAGTTTTCAGAGGTTATGCGCTGCCTGAGCGATCAGTGAATTCACAAATAATCTAGTTTGAGGCCCCTGTAAATGTGGACATTGCATGGGCAGGGGTAGAGGATGCTTTAGCACTGACAGAATCCTAGCAGAGCCTAATTTGGGGTGAGAGTGAAAACCTAAGAGGTGCTGAAAATACCATTTTTTAAGACGACTTCTGGTGGTGACTGTGCCGGAGGGGTTTGGTAGGTTTGGCATTCCTGGGGTCTGGTTCCTGTCACGTTGCCCACCTGCAGTCATGGGCTTTTGTCTCCCTGTGAGGGGTTTCTGCCCCAGAAACTGGGGGCCTCTGAGTCTGTGGGGTCACTTAACGATACCAAGCAGCGAAGAAAGCATTTGCTTTACACGCAGCATCTCCACCTCCTCTCATCTGAACTTGCTATTGTTTGCTTTGCTTCTTTTGGGGGGGATTTTGAACTTTTCCGATACAGCTGCTATCTCCGCTCCCTCCTGCCTCCCCCCACAAGCCGAGTGCTACAGGCATTACTTTGCTCATGGCCACAAGCTAGGGTTGTGCTGTGTCCCTCCGCTGCCTTGTTTCGAAAAACTAAAACAGAAACTCAAAGAGAAGACCATGGAGAGGGCTGGGGGAGGGGGAGCTAACACGTGGAGCAGTTTGCTCAAAGTTAGGCTTTCTTGGCTTCAAAAGAGAGGTTGAGAAACTGTGTTAAACTTCTCCACAGAATATGTTTAAGATGTTTGGCAGGGAGCAGATGCGCGATCCTGGCAACACTGCCGACAGCTCCATAGCTACCCGTGTGGTTGGGAGCACATCGTACCTCTGAAGCACAGGCTTTCTTGGCGGGCAAGGAGGAGCCTCTGTGGTGAGAGCATCCCTAGCATCCTCTTACCTGGTTAAAGTGAAGGTCAAGGACTATTAATTGGGCTTGCAAACTAACTCAGAAAGGTACCTTCCTGGAGAGCAGCTGTTTCAGGGACATGGCACAACAGACGGGATGTGCTGGGGAGAAAAGGAAAGTTTTCCATCTCGTGCATCTAGTGTTTTATAACATGCTTGTATCTCTGCCAGCTTTGAGCTGAAGCAACAGCTAGTTTCTTTGGAAATTGGGCAAAGTTTGTGTTTGGAAGGAGACAGACTCTTGCAGGTTCCTGAACTTGGATGCAGAATTTGGTTAAGCTCTCAACTTTCCTCCTCTGGTGTGGAGCTTCTTAGTCTGACTTCACTCAGCAGATGGAGGACATTGTCGCTGTGTTGAGGGCCCCCACCCCAAAGGGTAGTGTGCTGGGGGTGTACGGTCCTCAGCAGGGAGGTGCTCTGGGTCTTGTGGCCTTGCAAGCAAGCCTGAGGTGCTGGGTTGCTGGACTCCACCACTCACCTCCTCTCCTCACCGGCAGACCCTCTTCTCCAGCCAGCATCCTGCAGCTACTGCTCCTCTCCCTCCTGTGCACCCTTCTCTGTGGGGCAGGAGGGGTTTTGGTTGCAGAGGTTTTGGGGACAGAGCTGGCCAGTCCACAGCAGTGCTGCAGCGGTGGGACCAAAGATCTGGGGTTTTCTGGGATGTGGATGGAGCAGTGTCAGTGTCCAGCTCGCCCCTGTCTCTCTGGGCTGGAGAAGGTCTCGCTGCTCAGCCCATCCCCACCAGGACAGTGTTTTCCTTTGTGCAAATCAGTGCCTAGAGCCCCTGCCTGCAAAGAGAGGTGCTTGATGAGCCAGGTGTGGATTAGCACCTCCAGATGGGCAAGCAGTAGCCGTGGCCGCCGGTGGCGCTGGGGCATGGCAAACAGCCTTTCCAGCTGCCTCCCGGCTGCAGCTGAGCTGCAGGAGCTTGGGGCAGTCCCCAAGCCCCTGCAGATGTTTGTCAGAAAGAGGGCTGCTTTTGTCACCTCCCCTACCATTGGTCCCCAGGCTGGGGTGTCACTGGGCTCGCTTTGAGGGCGCTTACCTGCAAACGTGTCTTACTGAAGCTGGAAACAGCCCTGTAGAGACTACAGGACGGGTTTCCGCAAACCTGTGTGCTTGGGTGCAGCGAGGTTTCAGCGGCCATTTCCCTAGGTGTGCAATGCCCAGCTCCTGTCCTCGCCTCCCGCACTCCCCACCGCTGGCAGCACCCCGTGCTTTTGGGGGTGCACAAGCCCTGGCTGAGTTTCGGCCAGACAGATGCACCTCCGCCCCACCTGGCACCCAGTGCTCACCCGCGCTATCTGGGGAGCGCACCCCAGCCCCAGGGCAGCGCTGGGATCCAGGTGCAGCTGCCACCGGCGGGATGGGATGGGATGGGGCAGGGGGGCTGGGAGCTGGGGGGGGCTGCCTTGCGACTTGGGGCTACCCCTGGCAGAGCCACGTCCCTGGGATGACACTCAGCCCAGGAGAGCTCCTTTCTGCCCTTCGTGTCCTGTGGCAGGGTGGGGGGTTCCTGGTGGGGGGCAGCTCAGCCTTCTTCTGATCCAGGCCTCTCTGTTTGTTTGAGTTTGCTGTTTGAGGGCCTGGAATTTAATTTTGCGGCAGCAGCAAGCAGGGCTAATCACATGCAGATTGCCCAGCTCAAAGGGAGACCGTTCAAAGCTGCTTCAGTGAGCATGCGCTGGATTTGAGCCACCGATGAGGACTTTGCTTCTCTCCCAAAAGTACCTTCTCGTGGAAATGACATTTTTTTAATTTTGTTTTTAAAGATACCATGTGCTAGTGTAAGACCTTGTGTTGGAACAGGCAGTGTTTGAGGTTGGATTAAGAAGTTTTTTTCTCTGGCTGTAGTTGCTCAGTTAGTGATGCAAACCTGCCATCGTGCAGACCCAGTGTTGCTGGCGCGTGTGATGCATCCTCATTGTTTTCAGCCTGTTTCCCTTTGGAGTCCACAGTTGCAGATGCTAGATACTGTGTGAGCCTGCCCAAGACAGGGCATGTGCTGGTGTAGCAGGCTCAAGCCTTGCATCGGCGTAGCTGACGTGAAAGGGAATGCAACTTTGCAAGTGTAGACCAGCCAAATAAAACGTATCCCGGTCCTTGGGAAGGCTTTTTTTTCCTCACTGGGATATTTCTAGCCAGACCCAAGGATGGTTTGGGTTTTTTTCAAATGCTCATGGGGGAGCAAGAGCTGCAGGCAGCAAGGGGCAGCAGCTGCCAGCCAGTTTGCAAGGAGACAGAGATGTCCACATGGCCGTTTTGGCCGGTGGGTCACATGTCAGGACAGGGGGGCTGCTCAGAGGACCCAGCTGGGTGATGGGTGCTGGGTCTGTCCCTTCCACTGGTCCTGTCCCCCCACCACAGGGCTGAACCCCAATTTGAGCCCAATTTGAGCCTGGCTGGAGCCGCCTGTGTAGGCACTGGCACAGCTCTGAAGTTTAGCTGATTTTAATAGGAAATGCTTGCTTTGCTGAGCCGTGGGATGCAGCTGCCTGCCTGCCCTGGAGCTGCCACGTGGGTCTGGGGGCTGGAGCGTCCCCTGCTCCACAGCCTGGGGTAGGGGGACTTGCCTCCACATTTTCCGGGGTGGAGCTGGTTTTGTTTTTCCAAGCCAGGGTGGACTTGGTGCGGCTGACGGGCCCTTTGCTTTCTGCTGGGCGCCTGCAAAGAGAGGTTTGTGGTTTTTTTCCTTTCTGTGAGTTCTGCTTCTCTTTTCCAGCTCTCCTTTTGCATGAAGTTTGTCTGAGCATGGCAGTGCGGGTGTGCACATGGCTCAGCGGCTAGAGAGCAGCACCCGACTCTTGGCCAGGGTGATAGAAACATTCTTTTCTGTTCTGTTTGGGGAGAGATTTTTTCCAACCTCTGTGCTAGAGGCTTTTGCTTTCATTCTCACTAGATTAAGTATCTGAGATTTGTGCCTGGCTTAAAGCACGCAGGTGAATTTTGCCGGTTTTCCCAGTGAAGTGCTTGGGAGGGCAATTCAGTCTGCTGGATCACCTCTCCAAACCTGCCCATGAACCCAGCTGCCCTCCTTCCCATCTCTTGCTGGGGCTGCACCACCCTTCTGGGGAAGGGGTTCCCCCCACACCCCATCCCACCTGAACCCCCCAGGGCTGCCCTTTGTGGCTGCTGCCCCATGTTGTATCATCTGCTACCACCTTCTTGGATGGAGCGTGGCACCGTCCCATTCACAGCCCCCCTGGGGGTGCAAGAGTACAATTCTGGCTCTGTGGGGCATTGCTGCTTGAGTTTTCCCAACACTTCTAATATCTGTGGTCCAGGGAGGCTGGAGCAGCCTCTAAATTTATTATAGCACCAGGCCGAGTGGATTCTGGGCTTTTTGTGCAAGGGTCCTCTTGTTTGGGTCAGCAGGATGAGCACTGGGGAGGACACATGTTGGCAGCTTCACATGGCAAGAGGTTTAGCTGTTGTGGCAAGTGTGGCTGTTGAGAAGTGGGGAACAAGAAGATCACCAGGGCTGTGGGCCAGGTTCCTGAGGCTTGAGCACCATGCTGCCTCTGGCTTTTTGGAAGCCTCACCTTTTGCTTCATGTGAGAAGCTGCTTCCCATTTGTGTGCCCCACAACAGCCCCCCAGCATCTGTGCCTGCACAACACTTTTCCTGTGCACCTTCCCTTTGAGCAGAAATGCTTCTGAGTGTCAGAGATGGGGGGCGGGAGGGTGTTGGCTTTTTTTTGTGTGTGTGTCTCTCTTACCTTACCACGGCCAGCTAAAACCTCCTTTTGCAATCTCTGTAAAGTGTTTGGATGTGATGCTGTGCTTTTGTGTCTTTTGCAAGCTTCCGGCAGTTGCTTATTCATGTTTTCGAGGTTTTCTTTTGCTAAAAATGTATGGTGGAGGCTTGTAAAGCTGCTCTGTTGGAGCTTTGTAACTCTGAACCCAAAAGGTATCTGCCTACAAATCCTGGGCCAATATGGGTGACTGGAGCTGCGAGTCCACATAGCTCTGTCATGCCTGTCTGTTTTTAGCAGGGACTCAAAATAAAGTGGCTCCTATGTCAGGCGGTCACCTTGAACAGAAGCAGAAAAGATTGCGATGGAGTGAATCAGGCTGGAAAGTTTACCCAGTAAACATGGATAGGGATACAGTTTTGGCAGGTGGGACAGCACTCACAGCAAACTTCGCATGCTTTCTTGGCATCAGCAGATCGTGTCCTGAGTCAGCATCCTTGGGAGACAACAGCCTTGGGGCTGCTTGCTATCCAGGTAGTCAAATTTTGGTCAGAATGATTTAAAATTAACAACTGGAACCGTGACTCTGGTCACCGGTTGGAAAGCCTGTGTTTGCAGATTTGGCTTTAGCCTCATCCTGCCTGGGAAGTGAACTGAAAGCATCAATTTGCGGTGGATGGTATGTTGCTGTTGCTTTTGTCAGCCACATGGCTTTATGAAGTCTAGTTTGTTTTAGCCGTATTTGAAAACAGCCTATTCAGGTTTTTTACATTTTTGTATTCTTACTGACACCAGTGAATGTATTAACCGGGTGATTTGCGTCAAGCCTGTCTCAGAAGCGGCTGCCTTGCTGTATGTGTATGATGCCAGTGCCTGGGGTCTCCTTACTGACCTGCATGTTGGCTGCATCCCTCAGGGCAGCGTTTGCAAGAAGGTGTGCCGCCTTTAAAACTGATTTGATTAACTGGAGGGTCGGAGCAGTACAGATCATTTCTCACCAGTGTCCTTCAAGACTGAAACTGTTAAATATCTGTCTTCCGCAGCTGGTTTTTATCATGAATGTGTTTTCCTCTCCCACCTTTTCCTTGCTGATGTTCCAGCCTCCTGAAGGCAAACAAGAGCAAGCTCTGGCAGGATAAGAGGTCCATGTTTGGCCCGGGGAGGCTGGCGGGTGCCAGCCTGCAAAAAGCCCTGCTTGCAGTGTCCCGACGCTTGTGGCTGTCCTTGCCCAGCTGGAGCTCACAAGCCGCCAGCGGGAGATTTCCCCTGTAAATTCACCTAAATGACAAACTTTCGTTTCCTCCCCCCTTATGCTGCGTGAGTGAGTGCGAGACATTAAAAGAGTCTTTGTTTGTTAAACCAGAAAGCATCCCCCGGGCTGATGGGGCTCACAGTTGTTTCTTGGGAGCAGCAACTGGGAGCAGAGAGCGCAGCCCACCCTGGCAGGAAGGGGCTTGCTCGGTGGGACGGCAGCCAGCCGGTGCCTGGGAGCGGGCCGGGCTGGCAGGGCCCCACGAAGGGATGTGCTACTTCCGCCCCGCTGCTTCCTGCAGCGTTCCACAGGGTCGGTCCTGCTGCTGGTGGCGGGGTGCGAGCAAGGCAGGAAAATAACGTCCCTGGGCACAGATGCCCAATGTAATCCCGTTTGCTGGCCATGACCGGTTAGGTGAACCATGCCCAGTGCAGTGCCTTTTGCAGTTTTAAATACACAAGTGTAGCATCATCCTGAGTGCTGGTCTCCTAACGGACGCTGCGGGGCAGAGGGATGGTCAGCGGGAAGCAGGCATGGAGGTTGGCTGAGGTCAGAGACTGTTCTGGGAGAGCGCTTGCCACCATGGCAGGGAAGCGATAACCAAATTCGGAGGAAACGATGCACCGTCTCCCCCTCCTGCCCCCACTGGTCTCGCTGCTCTGGCGCCTGCCCCCTGCCTGTCCCACCGGCACAGGGGTGGCCGTGCCTGGCCCGATCCTGCCACTGCTGAGCCCTGGTCCCGGTCATGCCGCTGCATGTTCCTTCCTGCCCCAGTTCCTCCCATTCTTGCCTCTTCCTCCTGCTGCAGAGCGCCCTTCCAGCTCTCTCTGCAAGCCGCTTTTTGGCCAGAGAGGCTTCGGCCCCAGCTGTACAGCTGCAGGGCAGGCATCCGCAGGACCCAGCTTGCACTGTGGGGCAGAGAGGGAGCCGGGCAGGCACTTCAGGGTGCAGCTGGGAATTGCGGGAGTGCTGAGAGCATGGGCAGACTGATCCCAGTGCCCGGGCTCTGAGAAATCGCTGCCTTCTCCTTGTATGAGAGGGAAACGTGCAAACTTGCCCATTTAACCTGTGCAAAATGCAGAGATCCCTTTGCATCATGCCTGTGATGCCGGTTTCTGCAAGGTCTTGCCTCCACTGTGCAGGCAGTGAATTGGGCAGCAAAGCTTCCTCTCTGCCACTTGGGGTACACTGAGCACCTCTGCCTCTTTGGCCAGTCTCCTCCTTGCCATCTGCAGCCTGAGTGAGCACAGGTTTGTGGAGTAGCACAACTGAACTAAAGTAGCTTCTTCTAGATAAATAACCAGCGAATGAGCCATGAGCCTGGAGAATTATTTCTGCTTTTTTAGTAGTCACTTGTTGGGGTATGCGCGAGGTTGATTGTGATGGCCACTGTCTTTTAGAGCTCTAAAAATCAGTTGCGCCCCCTTCTCAAGGGGCTCCATAAGTGCAGCGTATCCCCCACTGGCACGTGCACACAGAAGTGTGCACGCTGTGCATGCCCTCGGAGCAGCCTGGGGGTCTCTTCAGCAAATGCAAAGAGGAGACAGTAGCTCTAAGACACATGTGCGAGTGCATGCATGCACACACGTGCGTGTGTTCACACTCAGATGGAGGAGAGGGGGAGGGTACAGCAGCCAAATCTTTAAGGAGCAATCCCCAGCCTAGTGCTTATGGTGAAGACCTTCTGCTTTATGCGCAGGGGCCTCAGCACCGCCACCCGCTGCAGAGGTTTTGTTGGGAGCCAAGTATGTGCGCAAAGCCCAATTTATTAGCTTGCCATTGCTGAGAGCAGGGCATGGCAGCAAGAGAGGTCCTTCGGCGGGCAGCTACCACGCTCGTTAGCTTTTTGCAGCAAGTCTGTTCATCAGGGCTGGAGCAGCTGGAAGCAAATACTGCAGAAAGGCCAGCCTGGATGTTAAGAGAAGGCATCCACAAAAGGTCTGTGGTCAGCGATGCTGTGTTTAGCCCCGGACCCATGTACAGCTGTATGGGAGGGACCACTTTGGAGCCAGCATGGCGGAGCGGGGAAGCCCTGGCAAGCAAAGAGCACTCGTGCAGATACATGAGCCGAATTCTTGCGAAGTAGGTCTCATCAGCCGTATCAGGTTGGGTGTACCTGCCCTCTCTCCTTGAGCTTAGCCTTGAGCAGCTCAGAGGCTGCCGTCCTCTCTGTGGTACCAGGGGGGCTTCTCAGTTTTACACACCAGTTTTGGCACAGATTATTTTGGCGGTTTCAAAACCTGCTGCTGTTGAAACTGTGTGCAGGAATTGCCAACCTGCATGCAAATCTGGATATGTTTTTTTAGTAGGACTTTTAGTAAATAATGGGCATGCCTACGGAACACTGAAAGTATCTATAAGAAAAAAAACAAGAAAGGGGGTTTTGTTCACTTTGCATGTGGCTAGTCTTGGCGTAATTACTTACGTCGGTAGGAGAGCAGGACTATTTTTGAAGTGCTTGATTCTCACGCTGTGCGAGGTGGATGAGAGCACAGAGGGCAATGCTCTTCTCTAGGCTGGTTTTGTGGCACACGTGCCAGTGGGAGCACAGCTGTTGGTTTGCCACACAGATGGGAGGATTTTCAAGACTTGTTTGCTGTCAGCAACTTGGCTGGGGTCTGGCACCAAGAGGCTACAGCGTTTGCGGATTTGCTCTGAATGGTGTTGTGCAGTTGCTTTGGGTACAGCTGGTCCAAGCTTCAGCACTTCCATGCACTGCTGGGATTTTGTTTGGATTCAAACCTCTGTTTTAAAAAACAAAACAAAAGAAAACCCAAATGTGTAAAGGGTGTGTGCTCAGAGAAATAGATTGTGTGTGCTCACTTGCTTCATGCTGTGCCTCTCTTCCAGTTGGTGCACTACGTGTGGAGTTTTTCCAGCCTGTGAACCTGGAAGAAGTGGCAAGAATAAACCCAGCGGTCAAAGCAGGAGGTCGTTTTGCTCCGAAGAACTGTATAGCACTTCAGAAAGTAGCAATAATCATACCGTTCAGGAACCGAGAGGAGCACCTGAAGTACTGGCTCTATTACCTGCACCCAATTCTCCAAAGGCAGCAACTAGATTATGGAGTATATGTTATCAACCAGGTAAGATGCTAAAGACACAGGGCTTTATAACACTCTCATAACAGTGCCCATGCCCCCTAAAACAGAGGAGTGGTTGCTTTATCCTGATTGGCAGTGGGCTGGCAGGAAGGCATAAGGTTGCTTAAAAAAAAAAAAAAAAGAAAAAAAGGCTGTAGCACTAAAAAAAAAGTGAAAATGAACATGAGCAATTTTGCTTTGATCTTGATGGAAAACCTGGGGTCCCCTCCTCCGGTCAGGCACGATTCGCTCTAAAGAGCTTCTGCTTAAAGAAACCACTTGGTGAGGAGGGAAAAAATCCCTAATGGCACAACCCAATCTAATTTCTCTTTCCAAATGTTCCTTTTTCCCAACTGCTGCAAACGGAGGTCTTTAAGGTGACAAGGTAGCATTAATGCCTAATCTGGCATTGGGTGTGCCATAAAGCCATAGGATTTCACATACTTTCTCAAGCAACTTCTGTTCATGTTAGTAATAGTGCACAAAATGTCAGGATGGAGAAAGCAAAGCTGTGGCAGTGGAGGAGGTGAGTGATTGCCTTCAGGTGAATAGAACAGAAAAGAAACAAGTAGTGATGGGGGGGTGGTTGTTGGTTGTTGTTTTTTTTTCCCCTCGATAACTGATTGCCTTAGACCTGTCTTTAAAAACAAACAAAAAAACCCACAAAAAAAGCGCCATGTTTCACTCCAAGCAAGCTGTCTTAATTTATACCATAATGGTGGTTAATGAGTGGGTGTTGCTCACACTTGGAAAAGCTTAAAATGTGTAGGCATTTGCATGGGCTGCAGTGTTAAAGGGCAGATGCAGTTCTGAGAGCCCCAGCAGAGACTGCCGGCTGGACAATCTCACAGTGCAGTTTCTCTCTTGGATATGTATTTATATCCTGTTTTCTCAGCTCTGTAAAAACTGAGATGAAATAACATGCTGCTTTAAATGTAACTCCTTAAATTTGCAGATCAGCTGATGTGTTTGGGCATATCAAACACCATGAATATTTAAAATGGTTGCCCAAGCAATATATTTCCTTACAGAATTGAAAGTAAGGGGAGACCTTTTTCTAGAGAGAAAACCAGTACTCCATTACTACTATTTCTCCTACTTTGCTCATTTCCAGGGTGCCCAAGATCTGGGCAAAAGTGCTTTGTGGGGAGTTAGTGGTAGCTGCCAAGCACAGCAGCCAAGATGCTTCAGTGTCTGTGGCCGACTGTGCTTGTGGCCTGGCGGCTGTGTTGTTGAGAGCACAGGGTGTTTCTGCAGCATGCGGACTGGCACGCTGTGCCCTAAAATGAAGCCCTGTAAGGAGACTCTTCCTGTGTAATGCAAAGAGCAGCTGGTGCCGCTGCGGTCCAGCAAAGCAGGGCCAGCCCCAGCCCTTCGTCCTTCAGGCTGCATTTCCTTGCACATGCAGCATTTGTCTGTGCAAGTTACTGGTGTCACAAGGTTACTTGAGCCACGGTCCCCACCGGTCACTGGGGTGCAGGTGGGTGAAGGTGGCAGAGCAGCATGCCTCCCTTTTCTGAGTGTGGCTCGGAAGCGAGGGTGTGATGTGGTTTCCAGCAGTGATTCTGCAGTGGGGGCTGCTGCTTTCCTGGCCAGGTGTAGCTCACCGGCTGGGTCTGCGGAGGATCGGAGAAAGCTGCCCGCCCGCAGTCTGGGGGCACCACTTGTGGGCGAGCAACCATCTCCATAGCAAAGAGCCGTCGGTACAGCTGGGGATGGTATTTCCCCATCAGTGGTGTTTGAGGGTAAGGAAGGCGAGGGGCCCGGTCACATGGAGCTGCGCCGGCACCGGTAAAGGCAGACAGTGTCCAAAGCTCGGTTGGAGTTCCCGCTGCTGCTGCAATGGTGCATGCTGGCTTGCATTGCCCTGCATTGCTGGCTCCTCCTTTTCTCTGGTCCTGTCCTCCAGTGCTAGGGCTGTGGAGCTGTCTGTGTGCTCTAAAGTTAGCCCTCACAAAAATTACTGAAGCAAATGTTTTTTTTCAGATGCATCCCTTGAGCAAAGTTGGAGTGGGAGTGACATGCAGTACACAGGGTATATATGTCCTAGACACATCCAGCAGTCAGATGTAGGTTAGCAAGTAAGACTATTTGATTTGTAAAATAAACATGGTCCTTCTGCATGCCTCTAACAAGCTGTGTCTGGAAGAGGTGGAGTGGCCAGTGGTAGTAAACCCACTGGATGCATCTCTTGAGGGTGAGTGGGAACACTGAATAGAGAGAGTTGCAGAAAATGTATTAATTCTGCCAGAAGTACAGTAGGAAAACTGTCTTATTTCTCTGCTGTCTTGACAATTGCTTTTCTCTTTTTCTTGTCTGTCCTTCCCTTTGCATCTGCCCTCCTTTTTTATTATTTTATTTTTCCTTCTAGTGGGGAAATATTACCTTTACTTGTTAATCCTGTCTATAGCAAAGCAATCACTGAAGCAAGGAGAATTACTGTGTGATCTGGTTCTTACACGCTGCCTACGTGCTCTTCTGTGCTCTGCATCTCATAGAAAGAAAGAGGAGCGCTGAGCCCTGCTACTGCTGCACTGGTAATGTCAAACTTCTTCCTTTCAGCGCAATGTGTTTCCATCACGAGTCCATTGTGTCTCCACCATGCTGTTCTTGCGTGCCTGAATGCCTCGGAGTAGGACTTGGCTGAAGTCAGGGGGATGATGTTTGTAAAATGTCCGGTGTGTAACAGGAGCCAGTGGAAAATATATATTATGCTTCACCCTCCGCACCCTACCCCCCAGCAAAACCCAAACCCGATGTGTGGAGTAGCAGTTGCAGGATCTTTCAGATAAATCTGAGATGAGGACATGCAGCTGGGCGTGCTTTTTGTAGCACCCATTCAATGCCATGCAAGCTTGACTTCCATCAAGTGAGAAGGCAGTGGTGAATTTGTGGCGTCTGCCTCAGTCCTGCTCGCTCCCACCGTTACCCACATGCTCTCCGGCACCTTCAGCCATTGCCACATGGGTGCTCAGGTCTAGAAATGAGTTTTCTTCCTGCAGTTCAGCCTGTGCAAATGCCCATGCAGCCAGACTGAAGTTTGGGAAAGGGGAGACTTAGCAAATTCCCTGAAAACCGTGCAGCTGCAGTTTTCCACTGGCCCCTGGCATTACCTGCAGTGTCCTCGATAGCCTTTTTCCAGAGTGTGTGTGTGCATGAGTGCAGAGTGGTTGGGGCATTGCACTTATTCATGTTATTTTGCAGGGGGTATCAGGACCCCCCAGGTATGCAGGCAAAGGAGGAAATTGTGCTCAGCTCCTGCTTACCCTGGCAGTGGTGGGGGAGGAGAGTTTCCCCTGTGGCTGTTCTCTCCTGCTGCCTGATGTAATGGTGCTGAGGCCTCAAAACACCCTCTAACAGAGAAATAGCAAAGTGTCTCCTGGTGTCTCTGTAAGGCCCTGGAAATCTGTTTCTGCCTGCTCAAGTCCACTGGAGACTGGACTTTCACGTGGACATGGTGTGTGTGGTTCAGGCCGTCTTGGGGGATCCCTGACTTAGCTAGCAACCTCCTGTTGGAGGTGATGGCTCTCTCCTAGCTGGCCAGAAACACGTATCCTCACCATTACCTCCCTGAGACCCGGTGAGTTTAGGATCCAGGTGAGAGAGATGCAGCCATGGGTCCTCTGCACTGCTGTGCTGTCTGCAGGAGGAATCACAGAGCTGCCTCCCACGTGGAAGTGGGAGGCAGGACGAAATTGGGACAGATGGCTTCTTGCTGGTTTGCAAGCCCTTTAGCTTGAGTGACAGTTCCAAAACCCTCAATTTTATCTGTCTGGCACTAAAAAAAGGTATCATCCTTTGGTAAGTCTGGCTGAGCAAACCAGATTCAGCAAAGGTAAGGGATGGGAAGTAAAACAGCCTGGATGTTCTTTTGCTTGGGCTGATCATCTCCAGGTGTGAGAAGGAGTCAGTGTCAGCTGCTGCAGGACTGAGGCAGCAGATTGTCCCCCTTCAGCCAGTTTCTCGTGGACCAAGGAATGGGGATGTACTTGAACATGCTGGGAGAGAACAGAGAGTAAAATCAGGAGCCAGAAACAGGTACTGGGTGCCAGCACTGAACTTGGACATGGGTTAAGTTTCAGGACAAGAGAACATAGGGAAAAAATTGTCAGGAAAAAAAACCATAGCAAAACCATGCTTGGACTTAGTTGAAAGCCTAGGAGATAAGTGTGGAGGCTATGTCTAGAGCTTGGCTGCATTGTCAAAGCAGCAGTCTCCTGTGCGCTGCCTAGCTCTTCAGGATGATGCTCCTCTGTCCAAGAAAGTCCAAACTGATCCATTTCCTTGTGGCAAACAATAGGGAGCCTCCAGGGGATGAGGAGCTGCGAAGCAGAGGTGAGGGCTGGAGATTCTTCAATTGTGCTTTATCTGCTCTCTCGAGGGTCACCTGTGGTACTGTGCCCTGTGCTGACCTGGAAGGGACAGCAGCATAGAAAGGAGATTTCCCAACTCTGCTTTTTTTTTTTTTTTTCTTTCAAAAAGTTGGGGATCAGTCAAAGATGGAAGCCTGCAGCACGTTTCTGAGTTTTGAAAGATCTGAATCTCAGATACTGCAAGCACGCCAGTGCTTCCACATTGCCTTAGGTAAAGGATCAGAGCTTTCTACAAAAAGCAAAACCTCGTCAGCCTTTTTTTGCTCTGATACATGCTGTAGAGCCCTGCATAGCTCCTGGGACAGAAAACGAGCCTCCTGCCTTCAAAGGAGTCACAACTAATAACAGCATTGCAAGGTTTGCTGCATGAGCTACCTGCTCGCTGTAAAGTTACTAAAAAAATGGCTTGGAGAGGGGTTTTTGTTTTGGTTTTTTGGTTGTGATTTTTTTTTTTTTTCCTCCCAGGCCTTTTGGATCCCACAGTGTGAAACTGTGTGGCCATTTGGGAGGAGAGCGGCAGTGCCCATGTGAAGTGTTTGTCTGTCTGGTCCCTCTCCACACACAGGGCTGTGGCGTGTGCTCTGCTGGGGTCCGGTGGATGAGGCGGCAGGAGGGGTCCCGCGCACTCTTGGTCCGGTCACTGCGCTGTGCTTTGGGGTTTTTCAGGGAGAGGTTTAAAAACGCAGCTCCTCGTAGCATTGTTAATCCCTAAGTGTCACCCAGAGGAGTTAGAGGCTACTTGAAGGTGTGGGTTAATTATGGCTGAGCCTCTGCTGGTAACAAAATCGGTGTGAAGTGCCTTTGCCTTGAAATTTCAGTATGGAAAAGAGCAGCCAAAGGGTGTGAAATGAGGACGCTCCTAGACTGGACCCAGCAGGTGCTTTGAGGTGTGAGCTTATTGCACTTTGCGCCAGCACCGGGAAAAGTCCCCCTTGGGACTATGGAGCTAGGCCCAGGTTTGGTGCCGTGGGACCTGAGGAGCACTCAGCAGCTGGGGCTGGGCAGCCCTCTTCGGCGTGGGAAGAAAACCCTCCGATCCCACAGCCTCAGCCGCTCCCTCTCCCCAGCCTCTTTGTTCAACTTGCCTTCATTTTCTGCACTCAAGTTTTCACTGCTCTTGCTTATGCATGATGGTGATCATCTTCTCACCACCTTAGTTACTGCATGAACCCTTTTGTTTCGGGTGAGGATGCTGAGTATTTGCTCAGATCCTCCTCCACGAAAGCTCACTCCTCCCTGTGAAGTCATTTACGCCCAAGGCAGGTGATGAATGCTTTTGAAAACCTTGGTTTGACACTTGCATGTTAAAACCTTCATTTGAAAGATATTTGTGGCTGTTTCAAGAACCTGCTTTGGCTCTCCAGCCGCAGGTCCATTAACCAGTCTGGATTAAACAGTTTCCAGACTGATTATTTATTAACCAGGCAAAGCCATCTGGGAGGAAGTGATGTTCTAAGCTGCTGCTCCTTGGGCATAGTATTTTATCCATCCTTGATTCACATCCCATGCCAGGTGCAGGTACCGCAGGGTGGGGGGATGGCTTGCACGGCGGGGGAGTCCTTTGGCTCAACACTGCTCCGAGGGTGTGGAGAGGGAAAGGTGGGATGTGGTAGAAGAGAAAGGATTTGGCAGTCTTGGTTTCCAGGCTGGCAAAAAACTTCAGCCTCCTTCAGCGATTCCCTATGAGTTCCCTTCCGCCTGCCCTGTTCCCCTGCACAGAGTCTGGGTTTGAAGCTGCTGCTGCAGAGTTGGGTCCTGGATTGGAAATCCTTACTCTCAAACCACCGGTATTCTCAGGTTTGTGGGTATGATCCTGTTGTTTTTTGAAAGTACTCGAGCAATTTGCGAGCCCGTACTTGTGCTCAAAGCCACGTGTGCTCTTGAAACGTTTCTGCCTGAGAGAGGCCAAACTGATTTCTCCTCGGGTGCCTCGTTGCTTGGGGAGGAGAGCAGAGAGTTTCCTGCCCCACTTTCTGCAGGTCCCTTTGTTAACTGCGCCTGCCCTGGGATAAATGTGCCCTGCTGCAGTGTCAGCTCTTTTCAGGTCCTTCTCATCACGGCGACAGCCCTCCTGGTTTCGTTTTCCCGGTGAGGCCCCCAGGATGGAGGCCCCCAGGACAGATGGTGGGTCGTGCCGTGCTCTGGCTGGCAGAGGAGCAGCAAAGAAGGGGCCGTGCACCACAGCAGACGGTGGTGTCGAGTGTGTGAGCCATAGCCCTTGCAGGAAGCAGCTCGCACCAGCCTGCCATCCAGTAAACAAGGCTGGGTGTCACAGCCACGTGCCAAACCAGCAGCTCCCTTTCCAGGGCCTGGGGAGCGTGCACGACTGCCCAGAGCTTGGCACGGGAGCAGGAGCGAGCGGCAGAGCGTCAGACCTTAGCTCCTGGTGCCACCCTGTGCTTTGCAAATCAGGTCTGGTGTGTGCTCATATGTGCTGCTGAGCAGAGGCTGTGCCACGGTCCCACAGCTGTCTTGTGGCAGAGATTATGAAGAGGGTGCCAAAATCCTGGCCACAGCAAGGTTTGTCCTTGTCCTGGCTGTAAGCTAAAGCACAGCCAAGGTTTCCCTTTGTAGCAAGGGTCCTTTTTTCCAGAAGAGCTCATGTCTCTTTGCTTTTCTTCACTGCTCTGGGAAGCCCCAGCTGCTTGCCCCGGCAGTCCATAAACGTTATCACAAAATTCAATCCCTAAATGCCTGTGCATGGGGTGGGACGGGGGACCGCTCAGCATCAAACCTGCCTGCTTGGAGCCTCCCACCAAGAGAGGGGAGCTGAGCCAGGTCCAGCCTTTCCTCAGCCGTTTTGGCTGCCCCCGTGGTTTGCAGCTGGCTTGGATGCCATTGTCCTACAGGTGGCATTCTGGGGGGAGCTCGCTGCAGACGTCCTGTGGGTACTGCGGGGGGAGTGCTCGGGCTTAAGTTCAGTCCATCACAGGCATGCCAATCCAGTGCGGCGACACCGGCGTATGGCGACAGGTAAGAAACTGCTGATGTCAACTGTTAAATTTAAGTCACTTAACTGATTTTTTTTGTTGTTGTTGTTTTTAAATTAGGACGGAGAAGAAGAATTTAACCGTGCTAAACTGCTGAATGTAGGATTCACAGAGGCTTTGAAAGAGTATGACTATGATTGCTTTGTGTTTAGTGATGTAGACCTAATCCCAATGGATGACAGGAACACCTACAAATGTTACAGCCAGCCACGGCACCTTTCCGTATCCATGGATAAATTTGGATTTCGGTGAGACGCCTTTTGGAGCGGCATTTTGTTCCTAATATTGCTGTTAGCCTAGCAGGCCAGGCGCAGCATTACACATCCCCACCCACCATTGAAAGCCTGGGAAAATGTCTCTGGCAAAAGCCCGTCTTGGCGTGCGCGTCCCTGCAGGGAGCGGGTGGCTGTGAGCGGGATCGGCTGGAGGGGAGGAGAAACGCAGCTGAGCAGTTTATTAAAATTCATGGCTTCTGGAAAGTGAAACGTCGGGTGAGGAAAAACTAAGAGCCCGTCGTTTTGCAGATGCCCACATATCCCTTCTTGTGTTTCAGACTGGAAGCTGGAAGACAGCTAGTGTTTCCACCCAGTCTGAAAAGTGAGACACTCTCACACAGTGAGAATTATGTGCAGCTTTAAAGACTGCATCAGATGCTATTTTAAGCGCAAAATGATATATTTTTGGCTGTTCGATTTTGGGCCACTGGGGGACCTGCCCTGGTATCTGAGAACAACATGAAATGAAATGCCTTTCAGCATACATTTGGGTTCAGCAGGTTGCTGCAAACAAACATGCGTCTTGCTTTTCCTTCCCCCCCCCCCCCAAATCCCCAAGGGGGAGTTTAAAAGCTCATCTATAAGGTGAAAACCTGTCGTGACCCCATGGTGGCCAGTAGTGCTAAAGATACAGCAGTGGTGTTGGTGGCAGGACCCCTGCACATCTCCACTCCAGACCCAAGCCCTGCTTGGAGCAGGACTGTTACCAGCACCACAGCAGCTGCAGTTTTTTTCTTGCAGCTAGGTGAAGCTTAGAGCAGAAATGCAGGCCCCAAGGGGTTGTTCTGCTTGCTGAAGCAGAGACAAGGTCTGCGGTAGGTCCTGGTGATCCCTGCGTGTGCCCTCTCCTGGTGCTGTGGGTCTGAATTTCATCTGTCCCTGATCCCCCGGTGAATCGTCCCCCATTTTGAGCAGGAGCTGGTTGGCTTTGTGTGTGCAAGGTCATGCTGCTGGCTCAGTTTTGGGCTGTGAGCTTTCCTTTGGGGCAGTGGGGATCATGGAGGCGAGCGGTGGAGCTGTGGGAAGAGAAAGCTCTGTGGCACCTCCGATGCCTCACAGAGCTCTTACCACTCCTGGGGCGTACATGTCACCCATCTGTCCTTTGGCAAGGTGATGTGCATCTCACTGGCCTGTCCTTTGAGGACAACGTACTTCTCGGTGAAAGATTGCAGCCATTGCCAGTTGCAAAATACTTCCCAGGTGTATTTGGGACTGAGCTCACCGGCTCCCTGTGCCTCGGCCGAGTCCAGGGCACCGAAACATGTGCTGCTTCCTGCTGCAGGGAGGCGCCTTGCGGTGGGCGCTAGCTTGCGGTGGGCTGGGGTGAAGGGCAGGGGCAAGCCCTTTTCGGGTGTGCAGGCTGCTCCTTGGCTAGCACCTCTCCTACTCTAATGGCCTTTTCTCCCTGCTTCCAGGTTGCCTTACAATCAGTATTTTGGAGGCGTATCTGCCTTAAGCAAGGAGCAGTTCACAAAGATCAACGGGTTCCCAAACAATTACTGGGGCTGGGGTGGTGAAGATGATGACATTTATAACAGGTAAATAAATACCCTCCTTGGCACCCAGAGTGCCTCCGGGGTGGGGATGAGTACAGACCTGCTGCTCTTGCCCGGGTGTGTCGGGGGGGGGGTGGGGTGGGGGGTGGGGGGGGGGGGGGGCAGGTTGTCTCTTCACCCAGACTGTCGGAGCCTCCCCTCTGGGTGGGGGACGGAGGTGGCACGTGGGCAGCCTGCTGGCTGGGGGAAAGCGCCTCGGGTGCTGGCTGTTCAAATTCCAGTCTACAGCCTGGAGCAAGGTTAATGAGGGCGTTGGAGGAGCTGGTGGTGCAGGTGTGGGTGTGGTGAATTAGCAGATCCTTGGTGTTGGCAGGGGGACATCTCTTTTCCCCATGCTGATGTGCCCACGTGGAAAGGGACTGGCTTTCCCTCCCTTTGGTGTTAGCAAGCCTGCAAACGCACTAGTGATATCCTAAAAAAAAAAGGGGGGGGGGGGGGGGCAAAACCCCCCAAACCAATAGTCATTTGTGGAAGGTGTGGCAGAGTATCCCACATCCATTGCCTGTCACGGGTGTTTAAGGTACTTGCTTTTTACAGGCTGGTGTTTAAAGGCATGGGGATATCCCGTCCGGATGCCATCATTGGGAAGTGCAGAATGATTCGGC
The DNA here is from genome assembly GCF_965638725.1 of Aptenodytes patagonicus. Lineage (NCBI taxonomy): Eukaryota > Metazoa > Chordata > Aves > Sphenisciformes > Spheniscidae > Aptenodytes > Aptenodytes patagonicus. The sequence goes on from NC_134982.1 coordinate 72,849,729, forward strand.
ATTCCCGGGACCGGAAGAACGAACCCAACCCCGAGAGGTACGTCTCCCCCCAGTCCCGCAGCAGATTCAAGGGGCACCTCCCGCCCATGCTGCTCCAGCTGCTGGGCTTTCTCTTTGCCGTGCAAGAAGCCAGATGGCAGAAAGCCTGCGGCCATCTCCTCCCTTGCCCACCTCTCTGCTCCCTGCGCTATAAGCTGCCCCCTTCCCCTCACCAGTTTATTAGCTTATTACTGACCTTTTCCCCAAGATTTCACAACGGCATGAACACCTCTTGCCTCTTTTTTTTTTTTTCTTCCCCCTTAAACGCAGCAAATTAAGCTCTCAACAATTGTTTTCAGCTTGTCTTTGGCATATAAGACCTGTGCTCTAGTGCAGAGCTCGAAAAGGACCTGTGTGATTTAAAAGCTTGGCTGCTTTTTCCTGCCTAAAATTTCACCCCATATGCCTTTGCCCACTGCTCAGGCTGGCCAAATCTGGGAGTTTATGGGACCTATACTGATACTCAGGTTGTTCTTAAAACACCGGAGATGCCACCTGAGAGGCTATAAAAACGTCATGCGAAATTCAGGTTGTTTAAACTTTTTTTTTTCCTTTTTTTCCTTTCTTTCCTTCTTTCTTTCTTTGTGTTTTTTGTTTGTTTTTTTTTTCCCTTCCGCAGGTTTGACCGAATTGCTCACACAAGGGAGACAATGAGCTCTGACGGCTTAAATACACTATCTTACAAGGTGTTAAGAACTGACAAGTACCCTCTGTATACAAAGATCACAGTGGATATTGGCTCGCCAAACAGCTAACATCACAGACACAAGAGAGACCTTGCCTATGTTGCCCAAGACATCTGGCCTCACTGATGCTTTCTATCTGCTGGTTTTATAACAGTTGCAATGAACCAAAAAAAAGGGCCTCTTTTGGCATGCCAAAGCGTCTCCAAATTGGTTGGACAAGTGCTTTTTTCTTTTTTTTTTTAAATTCCAAACTTGACTTTACACAACTTTCTAGCTCTCATTGTTTTGTAAGTCCAGAAGCTGTACATAAGAGTTGTAAATATTTACTTTGCCAGAAAATGTTGAATCTGATCTATTTGCTGCAGTCCTCCCCATGTTGAGTTAATTGCTGGACCCAAATTTTACTGATTACAACTGTGATGCATCAGCAATTACTGCCCATGATATTTTGATATTTTAAATGAGGTGGATGGAAACATTCTTTTTAATTAATTCCTGGTTTTACTTTATGAAGGACTGTAAAATGCTGCTAAAATTGTACAAGTTTACGCTTTGCATTAGATTTTTTTTTTTAATGGAGACAATATAACCCTATTTTTTTCTCATAGTGACCAAAACAAACATCTTCTCTGTGTGCAGAGCAAGCGTTGAACGATCAAGTCTGGATTCAGTGAATGTCATTATTCCGTTTAGTCTCAAAGGAGGCTTTGAATGAGTTGAGTCAGAGTTTGCCAGAATTTGCCAGTTGAGCTCTCTGCATAGGGTGGGAGCTACACAGATGGCATCTGCAAAAACCACTGGCTTCAGATAACCTTACTTCTGGATGTGGTAGTGACTTTTTGCCTCAGCACACCACCACCTGTGGGAGGTGGAGGGGGGTGGTTTTGGTTTTTTTCCTGAAATAAAGATGAATGAATTTAATTGTGTGATGAAATTATGGCCTTAAAATTTGCTGACACTTGTTAACAGTGGTAGAAAGTTACCACACTATTTAAACATTGTCTGAAGCTTCCTAAAACCAAAATTTTTCTTGCAAGGTCATGCATAAAACTTGAATTCACTTATTACTTTTGTTGTTGTTGTAACATTTTAATAACTTCTTAAAGTAATTTGTATATCATAAGCAGTATATTTAATACCAGATTAAACTAGGGTGCAGCATAATAGGATATGATTCAAGGCCTCCTTTATCTTCAGACTAGTAGGCTTTTTATGTGCGTCATTATATATAAGCCATGTATTATATTTGCTCTGTGTATTTGTCCATGAAATCTCCTGCAGTGCTGAGATATTCACAGCAGGTCTGACATCCAATAGATTTTTCTTTGCCCTGTGGCCTTTGCAAAGCCTGTTTCCTCTATTGGGGAAACTCCCTTCCAATTTTCTCAGGCTTTGAGGGACACGCACGTTTTGGAGTACTACTTTTTGTCAGTGCATCAGGGCACCACCTGTACAGACACCCCGCTTCTCCTTCCCGTGACTGTATGAAAGCCTCAAGCGCTGACACCCTCAGAGCTGGTTTAAGTGATTTAAAGCTCTCGGCCAGAACTGAGAACTGAATTCCTTCTGGCGAGTACTTTGCCGCCAGCTCTGACCACAGCAATTTGCACTTCCTTGGCCTGTGCTGAAGGCTGTTGAAATCAGGGACGCTCGTTGTATTGGGGATCATCTTCAGCACTGCCTCTTCCCCCCCCCCCCCCCCCCCCCGCCCTTTTTTTGGTGGTTTTTTGTTGTTTTTTTGTTGGGACCTGAAGGTTTTGCTGAGCCCTTGCACTGCAGGGGTGGGATCCTGCAGGGGCCAGGGGACAGTGCGTTTCTTCTTAGGCCAGCAGTGGCTCAAAGTACACATGGCGACTTCAGTTACAAGTGAGACACCCAGCTGCCTTTTCAGTCTCACTTTGAAAAAGCGTTCACCCCCTCCACCTAAAAGCTGTTGCTGGCCAGACTTGCTGCTTCAGTTGTGCTGGGAGCTGAGCAAAGGTGGGCCTGCATGGAGCAGGAGCAAAGTGCAAGGGAGCAGGGTTGTGTTTAAGAGCTGCTCCCTTGTGCTTATCGTTGCATTAAAAAAATGACTCCTTTTTGGCAGGTCAGTCTCCAGCTCTTGCAGATACAAAGGGGCACAAGAAGATGTGTTACAGAAGCCAGGTCAAATGCCTACCTGTAAAACATTGGTGTAGCTGTAGTCTCCACCAGTAATGGAGATACAGGAGAGGACTTTATATTTTATTTTTTCAAAGGTGCCGTAGGAGCAGGGCCCTGCTCCCACAGGTCAGCACCAAAACTCATTGAGGCTCCACTGAAAATCCCAGGTCTCTGCAGAGAGCACTTCAATTTTGTGCTGAGCCTTTTTTATGTTGAAGAGTTGAGACCTTCAGCTGTAGTGGTGTCTGTCTGCTAACAGGCTATGCAAAGGGGCTACCTGTTGTAATTGAGTAGTTGGTTCTCGGGGGTTTTTTTGCTTGCCTTAGGATTCTCTGAAGATTAGAAAAAAAGTTAGTGTAACAACTCATTTCGCTATATGCTGAAATCACTGAATATCACGGAGGTGGCCTGAGCACTTGTTTCTGGCTGTTGCAATCAAAGGTTTCTACACATGTGCCTTGAAAAGAGGAAAGAAATGGAAACTGGAAAACCAGGAAACCTGAAAACCATTTTCAGCAGAGAGACACTAGCGGTGCAAGAAACTGTTGCTTAGTTTCTCTTCTACTGCTAAAGCCACAAGCCATGTAAAAGCCGAAGCTGCCTTTTGTTGCTTGTTTTCGCCCTTCGGTGCTGACCCGTGATTTCCAGATCTCATTGTCCCTGTGTAAACTGTATCGGTCAAACTCATGAAACACTCTTGACTCAACCTGGCCATGAAATTTCTCTCCCTGCGATTTTTGGGGGCCTTTTCTACAAACGCTCTTGTTGCACAGAAGTGAATTCTGGCCATGACCTGTGGTGGGTGGTGTTTTTTCCTCTCCCATACTGGTAGCAACATTCAAAGTGATACTGTGTGTAATGGTTGAAACCCAGAACAAATAGCTGCAAAAGAGACGCTAATGCTTGGTTTCTTTGGGATTATGGTTTGCTTGTTAGGATGAGGGAGGGTCCTGTCACGCAGCTTTTCCCTGGGATGTTACTTGTGTACTGGACTGCTTATGGGTTTCCTGTAGATGGTTTTGCTTTTGCATTTTTATCATTTATATATCAACAGATGTATAATCCAATGTTCCTACTTTACTATTGATGTCAAATAAAGTATTTTCAGTTATGACGTCTGGCAGCATTACTCTGAATTACCCTCTGGCTGGGTGCGTTTCTGGCTGATGGGGTGTACTGGGCCATGCCTTAGCCTCCTTGCATTAACTTTCTTCAGCTTTTCCCCTCCCTGGCTGTGCCCCCGAGTGAATTTCTCTCTGCATGGCAAAATTTTTACCAGTGTTAAGAGAAACAGATCCAAGAGTCCCCAGATGACACCAAAAAACCGTAGGGTGGTTCGTTTACCTGTGGGTAGGGGGACAGCACGCAAACCGCTCCTGAAACAAGGCAGGGGATGCAAGCCCTCACCCAGGCTGTCGGCTGCTTGGGGGAAACGGGCCACTGCTTGCTCCCTGAGTGCTTGTGGGTTTGGCTGGAGTGCGGAAATGGAGAAGTCATTCCTGGGAAACTGATTCAAATGTTTGCTTGTGTTCCTTGGCACTTTCTCATGAAAACAGTTTCTGTGGAAGAGATCTTTCTGGCTGCAAGACTGTGGCTAGGGCTAGGCAGCTGGCATGACATCCCCAGTGTTCTCCAGGGAGAGGTGGGCCAGTTGCTAGCCGGGACCAGCTACCAGCCTCTGGGGCACAGTCTGGCACCATGGGCAGGGCATCCCCAAGCCCCTACAGTTGCTTGGAGGCATGCTCTGAAGACCATGTTGACAGAGGACCCTGGAGGAGGGCACTGGCCTCTGCCTGTTTTCATCCCACCAGGGCTGGCTACTGGGGCACTGGGGACAGCGCAGGAGCATCATTGTATGGAAGTTGCCAGCAGACCGGGGTGCAGCAGAGGGCTTGGACAGGGAGGTGGTGGGGGAGGGTAGGTGGTCCCTGTGGCATCTTTCATTGGCTTTTGGACCATGAAAGTCGTTGCACAGGAATTCATGAGCATTTTCTTCTCATGGTTTGAAGTTTGGTGTCTACGGGCAGAAAAAAGAGGGACCTTCCACTTTCTCCTACTTCTGTCCCTGGAGTATTGAGCTGTTCCTCGCCTCTTCTGCTCGGGGGGGTGAGGAATGGGCAGGAGTCACACAACTCAGTGGCTGGAAGAAACCCTGCGTGGAAATTTTGTCCCTTGCTGAAAGCAGCAGCTGAGAAGTGTCAGTAGGATTTCACCCTTCTCCCCACTGGTTACCAAGGCTTCCCTGGACCAGATCAGCACGTGGCTTGTAAAGGATCCCTTGACTCTTTCGCTGTGAGACCATACTTGCTCTAGTAGAGCTTCCTTTCCCACCTCCAGCTCCACCTGCCTGCCAACAGCCAGGATGGGTGAGCAGAGGTCTCTGACATTTATCCCACGTTTACCCTACTACACCTTCCTGTTCTCCAGCCCATGGGAAAAAAACGACAAGAAAGAGGCTGTTGTTAGACGGAAGAAAAGGACTAAGCTGGAGTTTGCTGACCCCTTTCACCCCCTTAGAAGGAGTCTGAAGTGGGTGTGATTGCCCTTTGCTCTTGCTCTGTGACTTAGCACAGCAGTGCAGACACTGGATCCGTTCTTACTTGCCTACGTCCTGTTTGCAGGATGTTTATGCACTCAAGGACAATGCACCTGTACGAGACCTCTGTTTTCTGTCTACCTGAGGCAGCAGCCCCGCTCCTGGAGCCTATTTTCCTTTTCCATCCACTGCTCTCAATGTTACTACCAGCAATGCAGATAGATGCTGGCACAAAGAGACAAGATCTCTGCAGAGTCAGAGGTGACTGACTCTCAAGCCTGCATTTGATCTTGAAGTGAAGAGCTGAGTGGGGAAAACAAGAGACTGGGGTTAAGTCCAAAGCTTGGACCTGTGGACTCTTCCTGGTTACCGTCTTGCCTTTCACATGCTTGAAAATGATCTCGAAGAAGTCTTGCTCCATGATTTTTCCAAGGATGGAGGTATTGGATCCTTCTCCTTGCCCTTCTTAAAGGTGGGCATAATATTAGTCTTTTCAATCAGCCCTTTCCCAGTTGCCATGATATTCCACTGTGACTGACAGCAGCTTCATTCACATCAAACAGCACTGTTAGCTCCTATGGGTGAGTGCCATCCATTCCAGTGGATATGAGTATGTCCAGCTTCTCTAAGCAGTCCTTAAACCCCACGTTTGGCTGTCCCATCTCCTTCCCAAACCATGCTGGTGAATGCAGAGATCTGGGAGCAGGCTTTGCCTGTGAAGATGCTACAAAAATCCATTGATCATTGCAGTCTCTTCCATATTGTCCAGCACCACGCTGCCTCCTCCATCCATCAGCGGACATGCATTTTCCCCAACTTCTAGCATGCCTGTAGAGTCCCATTGTACTACCCTTGATGACCCTCACTAGTCTGAGCTGTAGGTGGTCTTGGACCTGCTTGATACCACCTCTAAATATCCAAGCAAGCAATGTTTACTACATTCTTTTGCTGTCTATTGTATTTCCCATTCTTACATACATCTTTTTTTGCATTTTAGTGCAAGAAGCTCCATTTTTAGTCAAGCAGGACTTCTACTGAAATTCCCTGTCTTCCTCCAGAAGGGAAGGCTTGGGAGATTCAGGATGGACACTGTGAGAAACCCCTTCCCCAGGAGGGTGGTGCAGCCCTGGGACAGCGTACTGAGGTGGTGGTGGGTCTCCATCCTTGCGAGGTTTCAAGGGTCAGTCAGCAGTTCCCCAGCTGTGTGACCGATACAGCAACAAACCAGACCCTCGGGAGTACCAGGCCAGAGCCAGTGGAGCAGCAGAAGAGCGCAGTCCCTGTGCAAAAGGACACTGCTGCTTTGGTGGCCAGGAGCTAGGGCCATGGATGACACCAGCAAGCCTGGAAAAGCCTGCAGAGCACTGCCAGGGAAAGAGCATGGAGCCAAACGGTTGCCTGTGCTTTCCAAACCTGCTTTGCACTGTGTTTCAAAAGCCAAAACTCGACATGGTATTCACCACTGAGCGTCTGCCCGGCTGCAAGAGAGAAAGGGAGGAGCTGTGAAGCTTTCCACACTTGGGTCCAACTCATCCAGAACTGGCAAAGGGATGCTGAGCCCATGTCTGGGAGCATTTCTTCCAGGCGTCTGTGGAGGTGCTGGCATGTAACACATTGCAATAAGAACTCACTGACTGGGGTTTTTTACACCCTCCAACTTTCTCTTGAGAGGGAGAGAAACAGCTTGGTCAAAAAAAGCAAAACATTGGCAGACTACCATGTGAAACAGAGACAGGCTGAAAAGTCATCCCTCCAGCAGCACCCCACCTATCAAATACCCCAGTTTTCTTCTTCCAAACCACAATCTGGAACAGAAAAAAATCTCATTTGAAACAAAATTAAAAAAATAAATAAAAGTCATCATCACCATATCTCTTTCCCATGGGATTTAGTGGCCGCTTTAAGGAAAATGCACTGACGAGTCCTCACAGGGAAGAGCAGTGCTGATGAAGGGAGTCTGGCGTCAGAGCATCACTCTAGGGGCAGGATGTGCTCCAGCAGCCTGGGAGGAGATGTCTCTGCAGCATAACTACTATACTCCTCATTTCCAGAAACACCCTCAGAGACATATGGGCCCAGTGAAGAGTGTGACGTGCCAGAGAAGAGACCAGCACTGGAGAAAATCAGCTTTGAAGGGAAAACAGGTTATTTTTCTGTTGGTGGTCCAATTTCTTTGCCTTTCCGCCTGCAGTACAACCAGGGCAGGTATGGTCTTACAGAGGAGGCAGTGCTAAGCTCAGCCCAGGCACTGGGGTCTGCATGCAGTTCATGCATCCACTCACTAAGCATCAATGCCTGGGGACATGCTTGAGAAAAGGAGGTGCGAAGGCTGTGTGAAGATATCAATGGCACATGTGAGATGGGGCGTGGAGGTGAAACAAGTCCATGGATGCAGTTGTGGCCTCAGAATGTCTGAGTTTTGCCCATTTCAGGTAGAAAATACTGTCCGCCTATGTCTGTACAACTCACTTTTTCATCCAGCTGCTAAAAGTTTGCACCACATATTTTCCAGGTCTGGGTGGTTTTCCAACATTTGGTCTAAGCAGGAGTCTCACTACGGAGCACAAAGCTGAGGGCATGGGTTGGGTGTCTCTGGAGCAATAGGAAGGGGAAGACTACAGATTCCACCTCACCTGGACAAACCCCCGAGTGACCTAATGTGAATTCAGATTTACCCCGGCTTTGAGCAAAGGGATTGAGCACGAGCCCTCCAGAGATCCTTCCCTGCCTAAATCATTCTAAAACACCATCTTTCCCTTAGAAAACACAGCTGCTGAGGCAGCAATTGACTGTGGTTTGGTTACCTGTAACTTGCATGAACATTGTGGTACTTCTCACCAGGAACCCTATAGAAACAAGGTCCCAGCATGCCTTGTTGATACAACAAGGATTGCCCAGATAACATGGGGAACATGAGTGGAAATTGGGATTGCTCAGGGAGGTCCACCTAGCAGCCCTCAAAGCTGTGATCTTGCTGAAATGAGAATTTCTGGTGGACAAGAAGCCAGGTGATTGCAGAGGTGGTGTGAAATCAGTGAGGGTACAAACCCTTAACATGTAAAGCTGAACATCAGTCAGTGGTGGCAACTGCAAACTGCAGGGCTGTACCCAACTGACACGGCACTCTGCCTGGGAGTTTGCCCTCTGCAAAATTAGCTGCTTCAAAAATCAGCATGTCTAAAACACTGCCACTGGTCCGCCTTTGAAGCATTTTGCTAAGGAGTGCTCTGTCCCACAGGTGCTAGATTATAATGCTGTCCAAAATCGTGATTAGACACATTGAGTTGATACATAATATAGCTTCATTGAGGACTGGAGCATAGGAGAAATGTGCACAAAACCCCATGCTCAGACACACTCATAGCACCATGTACCAGCCTGGGTGACACTGGCAGCTCAAAGGGGTTTGGTCAGCGTTTGCAACCAGGCAGATGGTGAGAATCTCCAACCTTGGAGATGTTCAAATGCCATCTGGACATGGTCCTGGGCAACTGGCTCTAGGTGGCCTTGCTTGAGCAGCGGGGTTAGAACAGATGATCTGCAGGGGTCCCTTCCAACCTCAGCTGCTCTGTGGCTGCGTGTGGTCCCCAGGAAAGCAGGGCTGCATGGAGCAGGGGCACTCACAGCCCCCCACTTGCCCTGCAGCAGTGATTCTGGGGACAGAAACACCCAGAAACACACCACCTTCAGCATCCTGGCACTCCTTCAAGGTGTCTGAGTTTCTAGACAGCTCTTAGCCCTTGTCCTCCACCCCCTTTGCTGCACGGCGCTGGCGGGTGTTGCTTTCCCACGCCGCAGCAGGTGTCTGACCCTGTTGCTCAGATGTGTTTCTCATTGCTCAGCTGCTGCTGCTTTTCTTTGGTACACTTAACAGAGGCTTTTCCCAGCTTTTGAGGCTGCACACCTAATTGACTGCCAGCGAGTTACTTATAGTCCTGGAGCCTCTGCTTTTGACCTGTTCCAAAACTTTCAAGGCCTCTACAAGGCCTCTACTGCTATCGCACCTACACCGCACATTAATAACAAGAGACACCTGGTACTGTGGGCCAGTTCACACACCAGGCACTCATGACAAGCTGGCAACAAGTATGACAGGCCAGGACAGAGTCCTGGTGCAATGAGCATCTGCTGTTTTAGTGTAAGGACTGGGGCTGTTACCAGCAGCAGCAATGTCCTTCCTGGCGGAGCCCCGGGCGACAGCAGCAGATGGTAGAAAAGCAAATCAGAAGTCTCAGAGCACCACGAAAATGCTGGTAAAAGCTCATCTTGGAACAATGCAGCAAAACTCACTGTGGGACCTTATGGGAAGGGGGAATATTTGTTCTGAAACTAAGCCAGTTTCCTCACTGCCACCCCCCTGCAACTTACAAAGATGTCCAAGATGAGAGCATCCGAGTGGTCTGTTCAGGATGCAAGCACCAAAATGCAAGCAATCTGTCCAGGGACACTTAACAGTGATGCAGAATAAAAGGGACACTCGCTACTGAGGTTTTACCATGGGTCCTGGGTTGTTACCTCAGGAACTGTGTGCTGCTTTTGCGTCTTGCCTTTTTGTACCCATTAGGAGCTGATGGTGGTCGTGGTCTCCTGTGTCTCTATCCTGCTCCTCTTCTGGGAACCATTAAGATGCACTTGCTGCCCTTTGTCTCCTCATCAGGACACTTTATGTCTCCTACCCTGTTCCCTGTCTTCCCATCACTATTTTTAATGGCTTCAGTATGGCCTGCTTTAGGCTGTTGCATATTTGAGACCATCCCTGGTTTTGGGGTAGTCTGGAAAGCAGCAGGACCCCTGTAATCAGCTAATGAAGGTGCCATCCACGGCTGCCCGCCCTGCAGCTGCTCCTGCCACTTGTTCTTGCAGGTACTCCCATGCGCTCTCCATACATACCAGCCAATGTTTTCATTGCAGTTCCTTGCAGAAAAAGAAAACTGGCACAATGTTTCCAGCATGAAGATAAAAGAAGTAAGGGCAAGGGAACAGTTGGCCACTTACTTACCCAAACGTCAGTTTGGCACTCAGGATCAACAAATAGGCTCAAAAATGCTACTGAAGGCAGCTGTGAGGCACAGCATTGTCAAACAAACTTGTTTTCTTCTGTTTGTCTTCCTTCAAAAAAACGAGTACAGGATTATTGCTTCGATCCAATAAAGGGAATGGTGTTTCTGTTACATAATCGGATTTCCTCAAAGCATTTTTGACTTAATATCGCCTGATGCTTTGGTAAGACCCATGCCTTACGCAAAAGAAACAGAGCTTAAAAAGTGGTTCGGTGACCTTTCAAAAAGTAGCTGTTACAAAACCTTTACGAAGTTTGCAGATGGCAGAAACATGGTGGCATAGCAAATAATGGCTCTCTGTTACAGGAGGCTCTGGATCTGAATAAATCGTTACAGTCTGATGAAATTAACTTTAATAAATAAATGACAGAAATGTAACCAGAGGCCAATAATGCCAGATGTGAGATCTGCCTTGGAAAGCAGTGTTGCAGACAGACTAAAGTGTATCTGTGGGTAACACCATGAGCTCTTTGTGCTGCAGTTAATAGGGATAATGCAACCTCCAGCTGTAAGCAAGTGGGTAACGGCATTAGAAACAGAGGATCTTGCTTCAGTGCACAGCCCTGGTAGGAAAAGCACTCAGTTGCTGATTGTATTTCCAGAGGAACAAGGAAACATGCATACTCAAAGAGGCTGCAGAAATGAGCAAGGCATGCTACAGCAGGAAGATTACCTTGTGCCACATATCCAAAAGGGAGAGAACGTCTCTGAGCCCTGCTCAGAGGTACCACGCAGCAACAGGGAACGCTCCGATAGTCCCCTCTGGCCTTCAGTCTTTCCATCAATAAGGTCTCTGCTTTGCTTTGACACTGGGTATGTCTCTGGGGAGGAGGCATGGACAACTTTGCAGGTAACTTCTGCAGCTCTGCATTGTGACAGAGACTATAAACCAGGGCTCAGGCTGCAGAGCTGGTTACCTGCAGGGGTCAGGAAGAATATCCCCTTTCCTGGCCAACTGCATTGTCTGTTTTGAACCCTCACAACTGTTTTATCAGAGATGAAAGCGCTGAGCAAGTTTGGCATGGCAGTGAGTTAAAATGACCAATGTGTGCAGGATGCTCGAATGGCACAGGGTGGACAATCAAAGCTCAGCACACCTGCGAGCTGGGATAGACCTGCACATCTGAGGCTGTTCCTCCGGGTGGACGATTTCATCTTAAAGGGCTGAAATCTTCAATCCCTAATCTTGTCTGTGCAGGCTCTTGCCAGATCTCAACACTCAGGGCATCCCCTTCATTTCTGGGTGCACAGCATGAGCTCCGTGACTCCAGTGTGTCAGGAACAGCCAGGTGAATGCCGTGCATCCACCTGCCCAAGCACTGTCTGTCCATCTTTCCTTCTGCAGGTTGTCCAGCCAGGGGACCTACTTTCTCTTACCATTTATTTGCCAAGCCACAGATGTGCACGGTCCTGGGAGAGCAACCTTGGCTCTGCCAAATCCCTTACCACCTGTCAGTGAGAGAACAGCCTCTCTGCAAGCGTCAGGTGTGAAAGCCCCAGCATAAGGTCAGCAAAAGTGGATGCAGACATCTGGTTTTAGCAAACCAGTTCTTCCTGAACTCCAAGCCAAGAGCAATGCAGCTTTTTCTCTGTCCCTGGGAGGAGGGGACTAGACCCTGGACCTCAGAAGTTTTCCAGCAGAACATTTATACAAGGCCTTCAGCAGTCTGCCAGAGTGCCACGTGGCCAGATAGACGTTAAACAGAGCTGGTCCCCAAGGGGAGCTGTGGCGAGGATGGGGGAATCTTGGCAGCTGAGTGCAACACAGCCCAGGACAGGGAGGAAAGCAGATAAGCCCCCAAAAATCCTGCTGGGAGGATGAGGCAGGACAGCTGCACGGCTCTCCAAGGAGATGGCTGAAACCCGCGTGTGCTTTTGGTGAAACAGCCTTGTGACCACAAAGGCAGAGGGAAGCCTGGCAGACGGCTGCTGAGGACAGGAGCTGGGGTGGCTCATAGGCAGAGGGGAGCGGGGATAGATGTCATCCTACTGCCCTGAGCCCTCCAGTGTATTTCTTCTTTCCCTGCATCTGCTCCAGAGCTGCCTCCCTAGCCCCCACCAGCAGAGCTGATGTTAATACAGCACCGGCTATACGGGAAAGGGGGAGGCAGGCTGCGGAGTCCCATCCTAAACCAGCCAGAGCCAGAGGAGCTTGCTTGGTGCAGTTGTCAAGTCGACCGACTTCTCCTTATCTCTGTTGTGATTATTTCCTCCCCCTGCTGCATTCCTCGAATAGCAACATTTGTTTTGGAAATTCCTCTCCCGAACAGTTTCAGGCTGGAAATCTGGGAGGATGAGGGAGCAGGATGGGGACAGAAGTTGCACTTGCCCTGGTCCTGTGTGACAGGCTGCCCATTTTTACTCACGTTGCACCCACCGGGGTGGCTGGGGCAGTCCCACAGCTGCTAAGCATGTGGTTTATGTTGTCCCATCACTTACGGTCCCTCTGTGGTTCAGCACTTTGCTGCACAGCAGTGGTGGCACAACAGAGCAGCCCACTCCCTCCACCCCTGCCGCCCCAAATCCCAACCCCTGCTCTGGCTTCAGGACCGTGCAAGCCAAAGGAGAAAGTGCTTCCTATGGCAGAAGGACTGCAGCTCAGCAGAAGGAATCTGGCAGCAGCGCTGCCAAGCCCTTTGGCATGTTTTGCTTTCTCTGATGGCCACCACACTCTATTTCGTGTTATTGCCCACTAAGACATTCATAGCTGTGCTGACTGAGGGCAGCCATGCAATCACAGATGAGTCTGTGAGCACGGGTGTTTTGGAGGACAGCTGGTGATGAAGGGACTCCTGGCCTGTGTTTAGGCACACTGAGAGGGAGACTAGTCTTTGGGCTGAAAACCGCATCCTGGGAAGTCAAGAATCAAGGGAGGGAAAGGGGCTGTGGCATGGTTGTACATTTTTCACCCCTGAACAGCTGCTTGGTGTCCTGGCCCCCTCGAGAGACAGTTGCAAATCAAGTACATGGAACATCCTGACCCAAAGAGGACTCGATGGAGGAAACGGTTGTTGGCACCAAACTGAGCAGCTGTGCTCTTAACCTCAGCCTGATGCCAGCAAAAGCTTGCCTGACTAGAGAGCAGATCCGTGTCACAGATCAGGGACCCATTTGCCACATTGCTGGGGAGCAGAAGACACACGAATGTGCTCATGCACAGGACAGAGCCATGGCACAGCGTATACAAAACACCTCTCCACCTCTGAAACCCTGGGCAGGCTGGAGGACGGACAGCCAGCTCTGTCACTATGCGCGTGCAATGAGTGCACGCTTCTTGCTGGCAGAGACCATGCAGATGTCTGCCCGTGCAGATGTCTATGTGCCAGACAGCCTGGAGGCATTGCTGCTGGGCCCCCCAAAATCTGCCTGCTACAAAGTTGTGCTGCTTCCAGCAGGCTGTGGGCTTTTTCTTCAGCCACAGAGGCACTTCATCCACCAGGAAGGTCCTTAAAGTAAGAGGGCAAGTTCTTTGAACTGCAGACTGACCCCATCAGGTGAGCAAGAGGAGAATGGAAACAGCCAGCGGGATGCCCAAAAAGCCGGGCAGCATGGGAGTGGATCAGAGGCTGAAAACCTTTGGTCATGCCCACACTCTCACCTGCCCAAATATTGCATCGTGCTGTGGGCCCACACTGTGCCTGGAGCAACATCTGTGTGTATCTTTCCCTGGATCTACTGTACCTGGCAAAACATCATCCTGAGGATTATGTATGTCTCCGTTCATGTGTGTGTTTCTGCAAGGTCCTAGTATATAAAAAGGCAGCAGAGACATCTTGCACTAGACCACAGGACAGAGAATAAGGCTGCTGAGCTAGGGAGCTGCCATTTTCATGGCTCCAGGCAAATCTGGGTAGTTGTGGAGGGTCAAACCCCCACACAGGAGGGTCAGTCCTGTGGGTCAACGCATAGAAGAGAAACAACACCCTGCACAACACCAAAATCCTATAGCAGAGAAAGCCTGAATTGCAACATTTTTTGGGCAACCTCCCGGAAATAAATTAGCTTCGCTTCACTGCAAACACAGAGATTTACAAACATACTGCGAGACAGCTGTTGAGTCCTGGGAGCTGTGGCTGTAGTGGGGAAAGGAGCCTGGGCTGTTCTGGCCCCAAGGGCACTCTTCGCTGTTGTTTGGGACAGATGTCCTCTGCAGCAGATGGGGCAAGGAGACTGCTCGCAGGTTACAGGAGTTCAAAGCAGCTTGGCCACAGTTTTGGACACAGGGAAGTGTGAAACCAGCAGGCTTAGAAGCCTGGTCCCTTAGAAGCGAGGTGACCAACACGTTCATAGCAGAGAGGGACAAGGACCACACGGCCAAGAAGGGCGGCAGGGGGTGGGGAGCAGCAATGCCTTGGGGGATGGACATGGGACAGGTTTCTCCACCTTGCGCGTCATTGGGGCTAGTTCCTGCTAGCAATCCTGCAATGCACCAGGAGGAAGCACACGACCTTTCTCAGAGGAGTTTCATGTTTCAAGCACAGCTTGCTCCCAGCACACCAGTATTTACACAGCACTTACTGGTCTCAAAACAGAGCACTTAAAGAAACACTGGGGGACTTCCTCACGTGCTCACAGAGCCATTTGTCACCTCGACCTGCTGCCCAGGTGGGATCAATGAACTGGTAATTTGAATCTGTTCACAGTCTGTGGGTGGGGACTGAATACTTCAGCCCTTCCATCAGGAGAAAACATATTTTGCCACACATGTAAGACTGAAGCCTACCTTGAATGCCAGAAAGGTTGACAGCACTCGCATGACTACTGGTGTTACACCTTTTCTTGGCCCAGGGAGGGGGAATAGCCTCCCCATTTCTTACTGGCTTGGCTTTGGCTCCTTGCACATCCTGAGCAGAAACAGCAAATCTCTTCTGGCACCCAAACCCGGCACAGTGACTGCCGAGGATACTCACTGGGTCCACAGCCTGGGCAGGAAGGCCCAGCATGTGTGGGTGCGTGCTGGGTGAAGTCCATTCAGGACTGCCTTTCCAGCCATTCTCCTGACCCTCCTGTTCCCTCATGATAAGCAGATGCTCACAGGCCAGGGCTGCATAGTGAACTGCCTGGGAGCTTTTATGTCCTGTGACTCCCACAGATGCAGAAGGTAGGGTTTGCATCGCTTCTGCTAACAGTAATTTGCAGCTCCCTGCTCCGTGCAGGGCCTCAGCTGCAGTGGGTCACATACAGAGCACACAGCGGTGCTTGCTAGTCCTTCATACTGGTGGCTCCTGATCTTGAGTTGCAGCTGCAAAGACCAAGACAGTTAACTCTGTGCCTAGGGAAGGACCATGCTTCAGCTCTCTTGTTGCTCTTGCCTATGGGTCTGAACCGGTGTCCAGTACACACTGGACACAGCACTTTGCACACTTGCAGAGCCCCAGCCAGCACATGCCAAGAGCACAAGCAGATATGCTTGGAGGAAGCTAAGAGGAGCTTCACGCTAAGCACAGCACACATCCTTCAGGTGGGCATGAGCAGTCCCCATTCTGCAAAAGGGATCCCCACATTTAGCTGGCAGAAGAAGTGATTTGATCCTCTCTTTGACGTATTTCCTGCTCTCAGAGTAGCTCAGACCTTATACACACTCCCCTCCCCTGTACCAGCATTGCCTTTTCATGTCCCATGCCCGGAGTGAAGCTGGGGACATGCAGCTCTGTGCTCCCAGCCACAGCAGCAGGGAGATGCTGACTCACGTCTGCAGGTTGCCGCGGAAACCACACTCATCATGCCTGAAATGCCGTCATACTCCCTTCTGCAAACCAACCTCTGCAACCCCAGAAAAAATCAGCCATGGGCCAAACCACCACCTGGGAGACACGGCTCCAATCCACCGCCAGCAGCTTAGAGCGCAGGGAGAGACTCACCCTGGCACTGCTGCCTCTGGAAGACAGTGAGAAAGCCCCATCCCTGCCACCATCTCTCCTGCCAGCCCCGCAGCAGATAAGCAGAGCAGGAGGGCAAACGAGGCGGGTCTGAGCTTCAGGAAGTCCTTTTTTTCTGTTTCAGCTCCATCCCCACCACAGACTCGGGGACTGGGTTTCCTTGCTGCTTCCCTGTGCAGTCAGACAGCATGCAGCTGCCTCCCCGCCCCAAAAACTTCACACAATGCTTCGTGGCCTCATGTCTCGCTGCTGTCCCTGTGTGCCCAAGGAGAAGGATGCCCATGCGAAGGTGGAAGTACACGCTTACATTACCATTGTCTGGGCAAAGGGTTGCCACAGGGGAAATGCTGTTTAGACACAAGAGAAAACTGCTTCCCTGCAGCAGGGGTGCAGCCAGGGACCAGAGGGCTGGTAGGGTCTTTGGTCTTGGAGATACCCCAAACCCAAATTGGTAAGGCTCAGAACCACCAGACCTGACGTTGGGGCTAGCCTGCTTTGAGCAGGGGATGTGTTAGAGTGCTCCAGAGCTCCCTTCTGATTTAAGTGTTTCTCTGATTTCCTGCTAGTATAAGCCAGCTGGTTGTCTAAGTCTCGCAGGACCTCTGAAGGATGTCCTGTGGAAGATCCCCATTCTTTACGTTCAGGACTGTAACTTGCACAACACCCAGCTGAGCCATCCCTCCCACTGGGGTGACTAAACACTGCGCGAGTCACTTGTGCCACTTCACCATTGCAAAGATGCAGGACACATCCTGCCAAGTGACTGTTCTCTGGTGGCTGCTGAAGGTGACAGTCACAGCAAACCGACCAGGAGAGAGGACCTCCTGAGGGGCCATGATTTAGCCTAGTGGCCTTTCCCCCAAGAGAAACAAATGAGAGACAACAGCTGATGTCAGATGATGTAACGTTTCACCGTATGAGGATGTGGCCAAGAAAGAGAAGTGGCTCACAGTGGCTGCAAAAGCCCAAGCTGCAGGGTTCCCCAGGTCTAGGACCTCAGCATCTACAGGGTGGATCGTTAACACCAGATTGTCTTGGCTGCCTCTGGCAAAAGCCCATGAACGATCTGCAAAGGCAAGGGTGGAGGGAGAGACAAAAGGCCACAACACATCACTCCCAGGGGCTGAGGCTGTGAAAAGCCTCCCACAGACAATTCATCTCAGGTGCAGCATTAGGGCAGACTGAAACCCCCCTGCCCGTTCACTTCTGGAGGAGCTGTGTCCTGCCTGAAAACACGGATGAGCAGAGGTGGTGCTGGGTGAGGCCCGGTCTACGTTTATCTGCCCCGTTTCCAGAACGGTGGTCGATGGAACAATGGAACGTCTGGCTCCAGCAGGGTTTGGTCCTTCACCCTGGGGTGGCCCCCATTGGTGTTCCCCAGGCAGAGCTGTCCCCATGCAGTACCCTCTATGCTGGTACCCCACCACAGGTCCATCTCACACACCAGACCGGCCTGGGGCCAGAGACCCAGCCCAGCCCCTCCACCCATCCTCTGGATGCACTCGGCCACCATGTAATGTCTCCCTGCACCAGCATTTCTTCCCACCACGTCTCCTACACTCTAGCTGTGCCCATGTGCCAACCACTCCACCCCAACTCACCAGAGCTTCATTCCCCGCTGGGAAGCTGACTCCTCCCTGGCCTGCCCCTGCTTCGGGCTCTCAGTCCCAGGAATCCTGATTCAGTCCAGCTCCAGGCTCCCAGGGCTGCCTGAGCAGATGGAGATGCTGCGTGTAATTCATCACTCACGTTGATTACGCATTCCTGGTTGACTGACATCCCCAAAAACAAACGACCATCTCTGTTCACATTTAAACACAGAAATGTTTTTCGGACCTGGTCTTAATAAAGGTTACTGATTTGCGCTTGGGAGAAGAAGGGGAAAACTGAAGAGGAGAAAAGGGGAGGCAGTTCTTGAATAAGCAAAACTTTGTCATAAAAATGCCTGGATAGCTCTTGAGTCCTCTTGGATCTGAGTGCAGAGAGGAGACAGATGTTCTGATGCTCTGCTGTATTAGCTGTTGGTCCAAAATTTGTGCCTGGACCTGATTAAACTGAAATCCTTCTCTTATATCTTCTCTGAAGTATTCCATCTATGGTAATATGAATGCACTAGACAAATGAGTCCAAAGAAGAAAAATCTTCCCCATTCTGACATTTCTGGACTAGGAATAATTACCTACAGGAAAAACTTCAGTCCTTATTCTAAGTCCCATATCTTCCATCCCCCCCACTGGGGTTGCTTGTAAGTGAGAGCAAACACAAAAGCCAGAACAAAGGGAGAAATTTAATTACTTTGTTTTGAGAATTTTGTTTGGAAAAATAAAACAGAAAGGAGTTCCTTTGTTAGCAAAGGCTGCAGCTTCTTTTGTGAGCAGCTTCCATGTGGTCGTTGGTTGCACATGAGTAAGTGATTATCCTGTTTCAAGTAACATCCAGGAAACTCTGAAAAAGCACCAGACATAACGACATTGCAATATCTTAACAAATCAAATTTCTAACCCCTGCTGTCAGAGTTACAGTATTGCTGGGACTGCAATACAAAATAAGGGCAGAGCTATAAAGATCCCCCTTTAGGGGAAATAAGTAACTTCTGCTAATGTTTAACTCCATGGGCTGCTGTTGCACCAACAGCTCAGGGCAGAGACTGCTCCATTTCAGCAACCTCTGCTCCACTAACACGAGATGGTACGATAGAAACCCACCCAGCAGAAACCACAGTGATATCGGCAAGAGCAACACTGGAACACGGTGTGGCCAAGGATTCCAGGCCTCCAGAGAAAACAACGCCTAACAGAAACAAAATGTAAGAACAAGCCGAAGGACAGCAGACAGTGCCAAAAACCTCCCATTTTGACTGAGAAAGGATCAGGCTGTGTCACAAGACCCACCCTAACCTTTGCCTTTCCAGCGTGCCGGGAGTGATGGCCCTGGGAGGAAGCAGAAGGGATAGTGCTGCTGGCACCCTGCACCCCTGCGTGGCTCTCATGGCTGCCCTATCCAGATAATGAGTTATTTAGGCCATGCCAGCAAGCTGTATAGTGTTCACTCCAGTGCCTAACACACAGCAAAACATCTTGCCTGCCATCTGCCAGCACGCCTGCCCACTTCGGTCTCCCTGCTGAAACACTTGGCTTTCCACTGGTCTGACAACCCGTGACCTCGGCAGGTCTGTGGAGGGTTGCGAAGGAATCTTTCTTGCACTTTGCCAGCATCATCACACATTTCTCCTTACTATAATGCATCATCTTGAAGAGCTTTTTGGACTCACAGAAACAACAGTCTCTAACACCCCTCCACTGGGCTGGCCGTGCTCCTCCTCATACAGCCCAGTAAGCAGTCTGCATTATTCACAGTGAGAATTACTTTTGGCCCATGTTCAAGCTCATGTTCAGAGTTACCTGCAAGTCCTATCCAGCAGCTCCACCAGTCACTTTACAGCCTGGACTGATGCTCAGGGTTATCCCTCACTCACCCCTGTGCACCAGGCACCCCTGGCACTTCTACTTGCTGGGCTTTGTGAGCATCCTGGTGGTCCAGTCCTCCCATTTAGAGAGGTCCCTCCGGACTAAGGCTCTGCTTTTCACTGTGTCCGCCACTCCCTCATAATGATTATTTCCAGCACTGTAAACAAAAAAAAAGTATGTAAGTATACATGTACATATACATGTATGCGTGTGTATATATAGACATATAAAATTCATGTTTTCTAGAACTTAATCTTTTGTCTGCAGACATGTATTGCTGCACTTCTTCTGTTCCCTGGCAAAGGAAGACTTTTATTAAAAGCCGTAAAAATAGAAACATCCAATCTAGAAAAGAGGAAAACAATGGGAGCCAGAGTTTTCTTCAGGGTCTTACCTGTAGACCCCTTGTGATGCTTATACTCATTTCCCTGACTAGTCAAACTTTGAATAGCAGGGTTTGTCCTGAGACATGATGTTGTTGGCAATTTAATTAAGCAATTGAAAAGCAACAAGGTTAATTATGTGAAATGGTTACCATAATAATTTTTCCAACATTTGCTATCATGCACCCTGAAGCCAACCTGTAACTGAGCAATGTTATCACTGGATGTATCCTAGGTGAGGTTTTTTTTGTTTCGTTATGTTTTCATTTTTACCCCACAAAGGTGTCCACAGAGTTTCTCCAGAGGAGGGATGGTTCCTTATCCAGATCTTTTTGTTGCATTCATAAAGGCTCCAGTAAAAGCACAGCAAACTGACACCTGAAGCTGAAACATGCCTTGAAAGAAGTCATACTCCTGTCACAGGAAAGCACAGCCAGCATAGGTATTTGTTGTGACATTTTTCTTGGTTCAGGCACGTGAACGAGAGCGCAGCACTGCCCTCAGAAGACAGCCGTGCATCTTGGTCATGGAGAGGCCTTCCCCTATTCCTGGGGCAGAGTTTTGGGGCGTGGGGTGCTCCATCATGGTGCTATTCATGAGAGGAACGTCAGGATGAAGACAGTCCAAGCCCAGCTCTCCACACTCCCCATGACCACATGGGGCTGGGAGGGAGGAGAGGCTCCCTTTCACACACGTTATCACCACAGAGGTACAAAACTCTTTCATTAAATGCCAGCAACAAGTCTCTGGGACCATCCTTGGATCCTCTGCCGAGTCCATGGCCTCTGTGCACTGGCGTGGTGCTGTGACCTGGCCAACAAGTCTGAAAGGCCCAAGGTGGCTAAGGGTCTGACATTGGGTGGCAACCTGCCCTTTTGGTATAAGCCAGGAGAAAGGTCTCCTGGGGTGGCAGTTAAAGGAAGAAAGCTTTGTGCAGCCTTCTCACCACAACAGTGCTTGAGCTACGGCAAATTAGTTCTCAACAAATTCTTGTTTAGAGGAACAAGAATGAAAGCCAAGCAAACTTGCAATGACAGCAGAATCACGGAAAAATTCAGGGACCTCCAAAGGCACCCAGCTCCAAACCGCTGCTCATAGCAAGGACAGCTTCAAGGACTTGTACAGCCAAGCTGGGAAATCTCAAAGGCCTCCAGGAGGTCTCCTTGCCTTGTAGTGTGAACATCAGACCCACAACCAGCACTCATTGCATGGTGTGCTTCTGCAGATACTCTCAGCATAGGTGGGTACTGTGGGTGTGTTTATTGCCACTGTTACAAGCACAGGAATCTGCCACCCCAGCCAGCACAACTTGGATGGGCAGGGGGACAGGGCACCAGAGAGGGAGGAGGTCTCCATCCTTGCGGGGGTTCCTAGGCATGGCTGCACAAAGCCACAGCTGTCCTGACCTCGTGCTGAGGAGAGACCTGCTGTGCGCTGGGGTTGGAGACCTTCAGGAGGCCCTGCTCACTCCTGTGCTGCTGGCTCCTGTATGACCCTGCACATCACCCTGGGCTCAGCCCTGTCCCCCAGCCGGTCTGTGCATGGGGGTACATGAGGAGGTGTGTGCACACCGCACTGCCTGAGGTGCACTGGGAGCTGCCCCAGGTGTTCACCTCCACTACCCTAGGGCCATCTCCAGCCCCTGCCACCTCTGAGTTGAGCTGCTTTAGCACACTCAGACCTGATCTGAATGGGGGGGATGAACTGGAGACCCTCAGAGGCTCCACCACCAGCACTGCTGAGGGTCCGAAACCATACGGGTGAGGTAAGTTGGTCATAAACAACAGTGGCTGAAGGTGCTTTACTAAGTTACTCAATGAAGCAGAAAATGTGGTCTGTGGTACATAACTAAAATTAAATCACTAAGCAATGCCTACAGCTTCTCTTGTTGCAACAAATAAAAGAAAATCCTGCTTAGGTGCAAATACCCGCTAAATCTGTCTTTGTTATGAGACACGGGTGCAAGCTGACCCACCTTGGCAGCTGTGGTGTTCCCGTCTTGGCTTTCTTGGGTATTCTGCAGGTACGGAAGACAACTCAGAGACAGCTTTGCTTTTTCTGAATGTCAAGTAGCTGGCTTTTCTCCCTTTGCCAGGAGGAGCTGGACTTCCCTCCACTCAACTGGCTATAAAAACAATAAGGGGAGGGTCCCAGAAGATATTTCCAAGACTCTCAAACTTTGACTTCAGCCCCTGTGAGGTGTGTGCTCCTCAGTGACAGGATACTTAGGGATCTCATCCAGCCACCCTGCTGCATGCTGATATTGCAGATATTAATTTAAAAAACCCAAAACACTTAATTGGAGGATTCTGCTTGTCTCCCAAGTGTGCCTTGTCCACTCTGAGGTTCGTTATGGCCAGGCTACACACAGAGCAGCAAGACGACACCAGCTCCCACGCTGCCATACCCTGCAAGCCCGGCAGCAGTACAGGCTGCTGGAGTGTCTCTCTGTCCCAGTGCCAGTCCCTCCCATCAACCCAGCCCTCCCTTGCCAGCTGGGGAAAAAGCCTGGAGAATTTTCCCCCTACTCAGCCTCCCGCACAGATGGGTGAGAGGAGTTGTGGTTGTCCTGCACCCACTTAATCTGGGAGAAAGCACCCTTCTCCAGCAGGATGCTGCCTGTTCAAAGGCACAGCAGCTGGTCCCCTGGACTGCACCCACCAAGAGACACCCAGAGGCAGAGACACAGCCAAACAAAGGGCAGGCAGCTCAGACATTTTGAGGCACCGAAAGTGCTTTTGTTTGGTGTGTCAGGGAAGAATGGCCTGAAGAGACAGCTCTTGCTCGCGCCACTGGTGCCTGAAACCCCAGCCACCTGGATGCTTTCCTTCCATGCCGCACAGGAAAGCGCGGTGGCCAGCTCGTAACATCAAACCCCAGCCCTCTGAGCCTGCAACCCGAGTGCAGATGAGCCTCGCTGCGCTGTCAAATGGTTTGTTTTGCTCCAGAGCCAAGCCTCAGTCATGGGCAAAGGCATTTCACACTGGTGACGGAGCAGCGAGACCACTGCTCCTGGGAGAGCAGACCGAGCGTCTTGCTGGTGCTGACAATCCCCAGGCAGGGACCGGGACTGGGGCTAACCCTGAAGAAAGGCTGCCACCTGCCAAGCCACGAACACCATGCCCTGTCCCTTCCTTACCCCTGCTGCTCATGTTATCACATCTTGCCTCATTTGTAAAACCGTCCAAGAGCCCAGCCCAAGATTACGACTGAGAAATGTAACAGGCTGCAAGTTAAATATAATCAATCCTATTTAATGTCACCAAGGAATGTCATTATTTGTGATTAGTCTCCAGTTACACAGAAATTACTCTTCTCACAGTTCTCCCCCGCCTGCAGTCCTTAAAACTGAAAGGCAAATGTCTTGAATCAATTTTTGCCTGTGAATAACAGCCATTTCAGCCTAATTTCTAATTTCACTTCTAACCTTGAAGCAGTTTTGACATGAGTCACACATTAAAATTATTCCAACGGGCTGCAAGGTCCAGCTTCAGAAATAAATCTGTAACGTGGTCTCCTCCTCTAAGATGATATAGCCTAAGTATACCATGCCATGTTTTGCTTTCAGGAGGCCTCCTCTGCTCTGTATGCACTCAAATAAATGCCTGGCTGTCCTCATATCACAAGTCGTTTAGGATTTCAAAAGCCATGCATATAAGAAGCATAGCGGGCACCTCTGTGAAAACTGTGCAGGGGTGCCTGTGGCTGTATTGGTTTAATGCACCCCCATGCCCCTGCACTGGTGCATAGTTGCATGCATGGCTTCTCCAGGCACTCTGTGCTAATTTTATGTGGAAACACTGCAAGGCTGGAACCCAAAAGCTGTCCTCTATGGGAACTGCAGCAACTGTCTGGCCATCTACAAGTTGCGCTGGATCTCCCCATGCTCCTCAGCACCTGTTCCTCACTGCAAAGGGCAGAAAACTTCCTTGCACAACCCAGTGCTAGCATTATCTTCCCTGGCCTCTTCCTTCCAGCATCCTCCTTCCCCAACCAGCCTCAGGTCAGCTGCTCCTCGCAGCCTAGGGAAGGTGCCAGTGCTTCTGAGATGCCCAAGCCAGCAGTCAGAGGGCTGAGATGAAGCCAGTGGCCTTTACACGCTGCTGCAGACCCCCTTCGGACCCCCAGGCACACGTGAGGAGCACCGGGTAAGCCGGAGACTCCCCATCACCGGCTGTTCACCCAAACCAGAGCTCAGGCCCCGCTGTGGCCAGATTCGGTCCTTGTCCCCACAGCAGTGGGGTAGGCTTGGTCCAAAAGAGGATGTGAAACCTCCAGCCCAAGGACTGCAGGTGGCCCACCACCAAACGTAGGTGCAGGAAATCTCTGACCACACTCGGCCCGTCCTTTCACCTCTCAAAAGGAGAAGTAAGAGTGGCTCCAGCTCTAACCACACTCCATGTGAGCCGCCTTTTGCAGCAAGGCCACCTTCCAGGGAAACAGCAGTTCCCACGGCTTGCCTTAGATGCCCGGCCAAGACAGGAGGAAACCCCAGGCAGCTCTTGGGACCCTTGCCGACCCACTGCACACTCATCTGGTGAAAAGGTGGGTTTCAACCCATATCAAGAAAAGCTGAGAAGAAGCCCATAGCTAATGTCAACTGTGGCAGCGGTCGCTATGTTTCGGGAGGAAGGCCTGCCACCCGGTGTGACCTCAAGAGGCTGGAGGAATGGGCCAGAAGCAAGCTCACAAAGTTCAGCACAGGAGAGGAGATCCTCCATCACTACGTAGTGCTGCTGAAGACACTTCTCTGCACTGCATCCAGTTCAGGGCTACCCAGTATAAGGAAGGCACTGACAAACTGGAGGGAGTCCAGCAGTGACCACCAAGGTGGTGATGAGGCTGCAGCACAGGGTGTATGAATAGATGCTGAGGGAACTGGGCTTCCCCAGCCTGGAGAAGAGACAGCTGGGGGGTCCTCATAGGGGTCATCTGCTGCCTAAATGGTGGTTATGGAAAAAACTGAGCCAGACTCTTCTCAGAGGCAGACAAGGACAGGACATGGGGCAACGGGTACATGCTGCAAGATGGGACATTCCAGCTGGGCATGAGAAGATTCCTCCATGTGAGGGTGGTGCATCTCAGAGATCAGATCTCCATCCTTGGAGGTGCGCAGAACTCAACTTGACAAGGCTCAGCACAACCTGATCTAGCTTTGGACCGGGGAGTTGGACTACAGACCTCCAGAGATGCCTTCCTAACAAGACCTCCTGGCGTTTCTGTGTTATGGTGGAAGGGAGGGAATATGGCTGCCTTCCTTTGGGGCTTTCAGCTGCCCGCTGCTCTGAAACATCCCTAGTGCCCAGGACAGATCTGAGACACTATGTGCCTCTCCCTCATCATGCCTGGGCTGCTTTCCTCCTTGTGTGTTAATGCAGGAGGGAGGATGTTTGGTGTGGTTTCTCCATGGACTGGCAAAGGCTGCTGCAAGCTGTGTGACCCAGCAGGCTTGCCTGGAGGTAAGGTCTGAAAACCCAAAGCTGAGCTGGAGCTGGCCCCACCGCACTGCGTGGTGCTGTGCACTTCCAGCCAGTCCAGGAAATAACACAGCTGCTGCAACTCAGAGCCCCCTAACATGCTTTTGGAGATCTTCTCTGCTACCTCTTCGAGGATTATTTCTGTGTGTGCACCCATGGTTTTACTGATGCAGAGCAGCGACTGAGCAGCCAGAGGAATGAGACAAGGGAGGAAAATGACTGCAGGCGTGTATTAAAGTATTCAGCCTGTCCAGCTGAGAGAGATTTCTGCCAAACGATTTTATAAGGAATGAGGCATTTTACAGGAAAAGCAGGGCCTCTCCTCTCATTTCCTTTCCCCTCTTCTCTATGAACTTCAAAGAAAAGAGGGGTCAAAACAGAGGCCAGGCAACTGGAACGGAGTTCCTGAGCCCTAAAGCCTAATTAGTCCAAGACACAGTTCATTGGCTACCTCTCAGAGACAGGCCTAAATTACCAATCCTCCCTGCTGTGCTGCCGAGGGTCGGATAAAGACAGAACGTGGTCCGCAGTTCACAGGGCCCCAGCAGTGCCAGGGCTCTCGGGGGGTCTCGGCCCAAGCCCCACTGGTGGCAGGGCTTTCCCAGTCCCCCAGGCTTCATGTGGCCACAGCTAAAACGCCCTCCCAGGACAGGGATCATCCCCACCTCCCTGGTGCCTTGTTCCAGGGCTGCTGGCGAAGGAGTTGTGCCAACTACAACCCCCCAGTGCCGTGTGGCTGTTGCCCCTCATTGCACCAGCTGAGGCTACCAAAAAGCCTTCAGCAATTTGCAGCTGCCTTTCCAGCAGTTTTAGGCTGATGTTAAAGCCCCCTCCTGCCTCCCTTCAGCCAGGGTAGCCAAGCCCAGCTCCTGCCAGCTCTGCCTGCAGGCCACGTGCCCCACACCCCTTCCTGGCTTGCAGCTGTTTGCTGGCCTCTCTCCAGCTTCTCCGCATCCCTCCCCAGTGGATGCCCAGCAGGGGGGATAACAATGCCTCCTCGCATGGCCCGGCATGTGGTTTGCCTCACCAGCAACGAGAACCCAAGCTTGGTTTTACACAGGTTTAAGGACTCTCTGGAACCTCAGGCTGATTTCAAGTCACACATCTCTTCCTGCAAGACACGGGTCTTGGGGTGGGGTGTTTTTTTCGGGACCCATAAAAAATATTCTCAAGAACAGAGAGACAGAAATGACACAGGCTGTTCCCCTACGCAGCCTCTCTCAGGATGCTGGCCGCAGACGGGTGCATCTTATTTTGAGACTACAGCAAATGCACTTCGACGGAAGGACTCATTTCCGGCCTTGTGGTCTGAAAGCTGAGAAAAGCAAAACTCTACTGCAGGTCACTAGACTGTAATTCAGAGAGCAGAGAAAGGACATAATCGTCACCGTAAGCTTATGTGGCCTCCTGGTGCCATAGCAGAGCTCTGGAGCATAGGAAACTAAGTCTTGCAGCTTGCGAGGCAGCGGACAGTCGCACGTGAAGCCAGACACCTGTCTGGCAGGCAAAGTGAGGTCCTCACGGGGGTACAGCTACCCTAAGCTGCGGGCTGTGATTCTGCACCCCAACCGGTGCCTGTATCCCGCCCCCCAGCCACTACAGACGGGTGACCTGGTCAGCACGAGGCACGGCTTACTCCAGGCTTGGTGCTCAAGCTGCTCTCGCAGGGTAGCAAGAGAGCTGGAGGGATGCAGGAGGGGAGTGCAGAAAACTGACTACTTTAGAATTGGGAGAGATATGAAAATCAATTTTTCTAAATTATCTGCCAGGAAAAAAGGTAAAATTCTTCCCTTAAAAATTTTGATTCCAAGGCACTCGCTCAGTTCTCACTTAAAGAACGGGTCTGGGACTGATGAGTACTGGGTTTAACCCCCCGTTTTAGTGCAGATCATTTGTGCTGCCTAACTGCAGCAAGATTGTGTATCTCCCTTTGCATCCATTTCCCAGTGGAGCCAAAATATAAAATGGAAACCTTTCCTTCCCTTCTGTAATGCTCTGCCAGAGTTGGCATCCTGCGAGCGTTGGCTGGAAGGACCTCTGGAGGTCTCCAGACGCAGGACTGCTGCCAGCACGAGATCAGGTTGGCCGTAGCTGTGTCTAGCCACAAAGCCAAAGTCTGCTTCTTGTGTGCTTGTGCAGCACTTGGTGCGTCGGGACCCTTTTCTCATATGAAGTTCATAGTGAGCTCTGACTCACCGCACAGGGAGGTTTAGCTGGGGTGTCCACCTCCCTCTGCAGCTATCAGGAAAGGAAGGCCAGATGGGCTATACACCACCAACATCCATCCAGTCTGTTAGTGCATTCCTGTGCCAGTTTCACCTTTCAGAAAAATGCCATCCTGAGGACTGTGACGGTTCAGGACCTGCCTGCCTGTTTGGCTTTTCCTGCTAGAGACCAGTAATACGAGAGGGAGGGCAGGCAGGAGAGCACCAGCTGAATTTACTGATGGATTGAGCCAGATTCCTATGTGCTGCAGCACAAAAATAGCTGCCATCTTTGGATGTTACAGCTTTGCTTTGTTACAGTCTGGATCAGACTTGTTTTCAAAACAACCTTCAACAGACATAAATACACCTGTCATTGAAAACAAATATGCCTGTAATGACTAACTGATACTTCCCGTCAGTAATCCCTGCACCTCTGTAATAGCAGTTAAAAAGAATGAGTAGGGATCATGGAGAGGAAACAACAGCATGCAAAATGTTAGCCGTGTGCCTCACTCACTATTTTTTCAACTTTATGCTATTGGATTACTTTCTTAAGCACTCTGGGGACAGAGACAGTGAAGAACAGCTTTTGTTGGCAAAGGCAGGCAGTTTCTCACACACGGCTCTATTTTCCATGGCTCATCCAGCAAATTGTAAGCTAAGCCTAAAAAAACAGCAAGGAACAAATCCATCCAAGAGAGGCCGAGTACAGTGGATTTCACATCCCTGTGTGCTCCAGTCTAGCACCAGTATCGGGCACTTACTGTGGGAGCAGGTGGGAAGCGCCCCACACTGGGGAGACACGAGCAGTAAGATCCTCGGTGGTGCCCAGAGAGTGAGGAGCTCCCTTTCCGGCAAGGCCACCTAAGCCTACATGCAGCCAGGAGGGACAGTCAGCTTTATTCGGCTTCTAGCATTAATCCGAGCTTCAAGACTTTTGGCCTCGGTCAGAGTCCAAGCAGCATGGATGGCCTGCCACAGCCACCCTTTGTGTGTTTAAAGGACAGTTGTCTCTCATGTCCCCCCTTGCCACTGGAGCGCTCTGCCTGGTACAGCAGCATTTTTCCAATTCTTAGTCCTGAATTAAAGCAGCCAAGATACGCCATTAATTTCCCTACTTCTTTATGCAGTGCCATTCTTTCACACATGACCACACCCTTGAAATGCAGAGCCCACACTGACTTCAGGCTTGCAAACAGCAAGATCGATCCCTGGTTTGCTTCTGCAAACCTGCACGTGCAAAGAAGCAGGTGGCCAAGGAGCTGCTCCACATCATGCCAGGCATGACCTGCAGTCTGACATGTCTGTGTCACCGCAGGTAATCTTCTGAAATCCCGATGAGTGGAGGACAGTGGGCAGACTGCAGCTCTGTGGGAAAGCAGCTGGAAAACCTGAGTTCTGTATTCAAACTGTAAAGCACTCAAACAAGGCTTCTGCTAAAGGTGCAGATCATGCTTCTAAGACAACACTGAAAAGCCAACTTGCAGGTTAACTTACATCAGTGCTCTTGCCTTGATGTTACAGTTGCCGTGTCACTGAAGTTGCTGTTCTGTTTCAAGTGCTGCTATTTTGAGGGATAGGAAAAAAAACCAAAACCCCTTTCAGTTCCCAGACATGACAGCCACTCCTGGGAGAATATTGGTCCCAACCTTTTTGATGCTTTTTTCCTCACGTGCTCTCTCTCAGCCTTCCTGGCCAGGTCAGCACTGTACTAGGCTCATTAGTAATTCTGCTTCCATGAAGCCTGCGTTTGGCTTGAGCTACGTCACAGGCCTTGAGCCCAACATTCATTCCAGCTTACCTACCTGACGAGTAACAAGGAGGACAGGGAGGCTGCTGGGTCTCCCGGCACTGCCGAGGAGGGGCCCGCGGGCCCCGGGCACCCCACCCCGGGGGTACCAGCTAGGCCCCGGCTCGGGCCTGGTGGCACCGGGCGCCCTCGGCCCGATCCGGGGCTCCCGCCCCCTCCGCAGGCCCCAGCACCCCCCCGCGGTGACGGCCCGCCACCGCCAGGGGGCGCACGATGCGCCCCGCCGCCGTGGCGCGGGGATGTCCCAGTGCGCATGCCCGCCGCCGGCTCCCCGCCCCCTCCGCAACGTGACACGAGCGCCGGGTCAGGTGGGAGGGGCGGTCCCGCGCGGCGTGGCGCGGACCGGAAGCGGCGGAGCGGGAGGCCGGAAGTGGCGGTGGAGGTGGCGCAGGGCCTTTCGTGAGCGGTGACCGCGGCTCAAGATGTCGATCGAAATCGAATCCTCCGAGTGCGTGTGGCGGCGGCGGGGAGGGGTGGCGGTGCCGGTCCCGGCGGCGGGGTGGTGCCGGGAGGGGACGGTGAAGCCGGGCCGACGCGGGAGCCGTCGTGGGGCGGCGTGCCCGCGGGGGAGGGGCTGTCCCTGAGGTGATCGGGGGACGTGAGGGCGGCCCGCTCCGCCGCTGCTGGGCACCCGGGCGGGACGGGGCTGCGGCGGCTGGGGAGGACCGCGGGGAAGGGTAGCCCGTGGGGCTGGTGTCGTGACTGCGCGCTGTTCCCCTGCAGTGTGATCCGGCTGATCATGCAGTACCTGAAGGAGAACAGCCTCCACCGAGCCCTCGCCACCCTTCAGGAGGAAACTACCGTGTCCCTCAACACTGTGGACAGCATTGAGAGCTTTGTGGCTGACATCAACAGCGGGCATTGGGACACAGTGCTGCAAGCCATACAGTCGCTGAAGCTGCCCGACAAGACCCTCATTGATCTCTACGAGCAGGTGAGTGAGTGCAGGCTGTGCACAGACTTTTCTGGTCTGGGTGGAAGCCCCTCTCTGGAGTTTTCCCCTTACCCTTTGCTGATGCAGATGTTTGTCTCTTGATGCAGGTTGTGCTGGAGTTGATTGAGCTCCGGGAACTAGGTGCTGCCAGGTCTCTCCTGAGACAAACAGATCCCATGATCATGCTAAAACAAACTCAGCCGGAGCGGTACATCCATCTCGAAAACCTTCTGGCCAGATCTTACTTTGATCCTCGTGAGGTATGTTACGCTCTTCCTAGAGACCTCACGATGCTGTCTTGTGTGACCTCTAGCATCGGTCCAAGTTGCTAACAGCTGACAGCATCTTTTCTTTTCCATTCTGGGAGTGAGAACATGCAGCTTCCCAGTTTGATGATTTTACACGTTTTATGAAGTGTTTTGGAAATGACGTGTAACACCTGATCATGACGCAGCAGAGCAGTGGTTTTGAAGTACACCACAGGTGGGAGTTTGGGGATTTATACCTGTATCCTGCCACACGATGACATCTATGCCTTGCTTTTCCTGTCTTACATATGCAGAAGAAGATGTACATTTCATAAATAAAATTGTTGTTGTATAATAACAGCAATAACAGGGCATTATTCCTGACTGATTATGTCAGTCTGACATTTTCAGTGAAAGCATATCCCAAATGTTTCAAGGGTTGGTGTTAAAGAGAAGGGCTGTTTTGAAGGCTTAATGGAAAATTAATCTGGAAGGGGCTTCAATTCAGAGCAATGGATATTTTTATGGAAAATGGTTTAGAAGAATCACTTCATAAAAATAACTTCTCTCTAGGCATACCCAGATGGAAGTAGCAAAGAGAAGCGGAGAGCTGCTATTGCACAAGCTTTAGCTGGAGAAGTCAGCGTGGTACCTCCATCTCGTCTTATGGCGTTGTTGGGGCAGGTAATTCTTGAAAAATACTTCAGTAGCTATGTCATTTTCTGTAGATCTTTGCCGTATAAACCTAACTATGATGTAGTTGATTCTCCAACTCCAGAAA
Organism: Aptenodytes patagonicus; assembly: GCF_965638725.1. Classification (NCBI taxonomy): domain Eukaryota; kingdom Metazoa; phylum Chordata; class Aves; order Sphenisciformes; family Spheniscidae; genus Aptenodytes; species Aptenodytes patagonicus. The sequence continues at coordinate 72,881,378 of NC_134982.1, forward strand.
AGTAAAGCTTAAGTATTGCACGTTTACATGTGGTATAGTTAAAAATAGTATTTTCTCCATGTGGCAAGGATTTCGCGGCTGTAGGAAAAGGCAGCACTCTAGCGGTAGATTTCTTCCCGCAGAATAAATAGCACATAGAGAAGATTATTTTCAAAGTACATACTAACACACACTATTTCCGTTGTTGTACTTACAACTCTTTTTTGATTCTCAGAATGTATTCATTGATACTCTATGCAGACAGTATTTCATGTATTTTGCTGTTTTATGGCTTACATCTTACTTTTTAAGCTTGTAAGTGTGCCGAATAAATTCTCTCGGCATAACAGGTGCGTCCTGTAACTGAAGGCAGCTCTTTGCTGAAGGGGTTGTATAAGATTCTGTCTTTTGAATGAAGTTCACTTGTGCCTTCCAAGAAAGCTTATGCGTCGTTTGTAATTTTAATGTATGCAGTTCTAGGCAAATAGACAACAGGTGGGGTAATTTAAATTAACACAAGATTGAACACTGCGTACGTACTGTATACTGCATGCTGAAGGTAGAATGAGAAGGGTGGGCCTGAGTCATTCTCACTTGCAAGAATCATTTGGGGATAATGTTCTATTCTGTTTGTGGTCATGAGTTAGGAAGCACAATCTGTTAAGTTTTGTTTCAAGTAATTGTTTGCAGTGTATTTGTCTCAAACTGTACAGGTGTACAATTTGTAAGGGTACCAGAAACTACTGCTGTATTGTGTTAATTAGAAGCAAGTTTTGATGAGGAAGACATATGTTAATTGATACCTAACTGTATGGCTTTGAACTCCTCAAAAGGCACTGAAATGGCAGCAGCATCAGGGCCTGCTTCCTCCTGGTATGACAATCGACTTGTTCAGAGGCAAAGCAGCTGTGAAAGACGTAGAAGAAGAAAAGTTCCCCACGCAGCTGAGCAGACATATTAAGGTGATGTGTTTGCTTTTATGTGTGTTACTGCTGCTTGTTCCTTCCTGTGGTTTATGTTGGGAGATGAGAGTAAACCTTCTGAATTCTTCTGTTCTCTTTTTTGTAAGTCATTTTCCTGTCTCTCTCTCTCTGTTTTGTTTTTTTTTTAACTTCTTCTCCATGCTTTATCTCATCAGGAGACTTTTCATGAAAGTCTGAAATGAAGTCCCTTAACAAGATTGGGTGCTCATGGTATTTGTGAATATGATAAATGTATTAATTGTTCCTTTGACTTCACAGTTGAGAATCGTTCAGTTTTCAGAAGTGGTTTGCTTAGTCCCCTTCTTCATTTGTGCCCCTTCTTCATTTGTGCAAAGAAACACTCATGTCTTAAACTTCTGTGTGTGCATATTAGCTTCTGTGAACCACTGAAGTTTTGATCATGAACTACTGCATACCAGGTCTACTAATATGATCACTATATCCTTTTTAAGGATTTTAGCATATAGATTTCAAAAAAGAAAGAAAACTGTGCTGTAATGACATAGTTGTCCTGCAGCACTCACAACACAGAATAGGCAGTTTCCTCCTGTGAAGGCTTTTCAATTTCACCAAGCAGTTCTGTACAGTGAGAAGCGCTAGTTCACTGTAGTAGCTCTACCAGTTCTCACAACGAACAGAAGATAATGTTTTTCGGAAGTCATGAGTTGGAACTTGTAAAATCAATTTGTTGTGTTCAGTAGCAGCTTGGTAAAAATGCTTTATTGGAACTTGTTTTGTTTACCAGTACTGACCTTGGATTTTTGTATTGATTAATGAAAACTTTTTTCTATACTCAGTTGTCATGGTCACTTGCATTTAAAAATGTAAAATTTAAAAATTGTGTATAAAAAATACCTAACATTCTCTGTGAAAATTTCACTGGAGAAACATCATCCAAAGTGAAGCAACTTGTACAACTTCAGAAATTTCTGAAGTCTGCTAGGGATGTATGCTGGGTACTGGAACCGTGTTTGTTAACATACACAGTTCACTGCAAAAACAAAAATATGAAGACAACCAACCCAACTGCTGCTGTAAGCATGGAGTGTTTGATGTAAGTTTCACAGATATTACCAGATCAAATGGAGGGGGGTTTTTTGTTTGTTTTTGAAGTGCTAGTATGTAGGTATTGATGGGGTTTTTTGTACCTTAACATTAAATTTGTGAATGCATGCCTCTAGAAAATACTGTATTTTTGCCACCAAAATGAGACTACAGTTTTGTTTTAATGAGTTGCTTCTTTTAAATTGCTTATTAGTCTTAATTTATATTCTTCTATAAAACAGTTTGGGCAGAAGTCGCATGTGGAGTGTGCTCGGTTTTCCCCAGATGGACAGTATCTGGTTACTGGCTCTGTCGATGGTTTCATTGAAGTATGGAACTTCACTACTGGAAAGATTAGGAAGGTAAATTGCGCCTTGTTTCACATGGATAGTTCATTGGCCAGAGCACCTGATTTATTCTTTGAGATTATGTTTGTTTTCATTTCTCAGGGACTGTGAATCTGAAAGGATGTCTGCTTGGGTGATTCAAATATTGGTCTGGAATCTTTACATGGGTTTAATTGTCTGGTTTGTCATAGACTTCCCTCTGCGATAACATGATTTTTTACTTTTCTGGATCATCGTTGTTGCCTCTAAAATTATGACAATAGCACTTCCCTGTTATTATAAGGCTGATGATGATAGGTTATAAAATGTAACTGAAGTTAAAACTGCTGGCACTTTTGCCTTAAAACGTATTTCATTGAATCCGCTATTTTGACTGGTGGATCTTCTGCTTTCATTTAGGATCTGAAGTACCAGGCACAAGATAATTTTATGATGATGGATGATGCAGTGCTGTGCATGTGCTTCAGTAGAGATACAGAAATGCTAGCAACTGGAGCACAAGATGGAAAGATCAAGGTACAAAACTTTTTGTACGGTATGTTGGTAGAGGTGGTGACCAGAAAGATTCACTTGCAATTGCAGTAATGTTGCAATTCCATATAAAAACAAATGAAGTGTAGCATGGCTCAGAAAAAGATACGTATTGGCTCTGATGTTTAAGCTTCTGTGATCTCATAACAAAGTAACCACCTCTATTTCATTTGCTGTTTCCTCTCCAGGTGTGGAAAATCCAGAGTGGTCAGTGTCTGAGAAGATTTGAACGAGCACACAGTAAAGGTGTTACATGCCTCAGTTTCTCTAAAGACAGCAGCCAAATTCTTAGTGCTTCTTTTGATCAGACAATCAGGTAAATAAACTGAGAATGCGTGAGCTACAGTGCAGGAGAAAAGAAAACTGAATTTTCATGTTAAGTGGTTAAACTTTCGAATATGGATTCATTTGACCTGGGATTTGATCTTTTTACATTGAGTTTTAATACTAATAGGAGAGCATGACTGCTGAGGGTCGGAGAGGAACAGTTTAAAAGTTTGACCTTTCAGCTTGCTTAACTTGCATTATTCCAGGGCTAGGGGCCAAGTACTTCTTCTGCTCTATTGTCATTTTCATTGACCTTGCGTGTTTTCTTTCTGGGAGACTCCTAGCTTAAGAAACAGTTGTGTCAACCTTCAAAAATAACATTTTTTATAAGCAGCTTAGGGTAAAAAAGATCTGAGGATAACAGGGTGATGACAGTTTCTGAAACAGCCTAAACAGTGTAATCATACTCACTAGCTTTAATAGATGACATGACAGTAGTTGGTTCCATCCAGTTTGTTTTTCTTGTGAAGCAGTATCATGGGCTCTTCTTTTTCTACTATCTAAAGAAATCCAAGAGATCCAAATCTGAAGAGAGCAGCTTTAAGTATTTCGGTGCGTATTCTCTGCTTCCGTCTGATAGTTGCTGAATAGAGCAAAATTTCCAAAAGTCCAAAAGTGCTTGGGAATCTCAGTTAGCAAGCTAATGCTAGTTAGTCCATGGCTCTCCCCATGGGCTTGAATGAGGGTGTGCGTGTTCCTGTGAGCTGCATGTGAGTGAGAGGAGATAATGTGCATCCCTACATGTTCAGGGACAATCACTTTGCATCGTGTTGCTGCTCCCTGTCTAAGTCATGCATTGCTAGCCCTTATCGTAAAAGGGTTCTTGTCCCAGCTCACACCCTGAATCCATCTCTGTAATCCCACACCCCAGATCCACCCCTCTATCTCTCTTGGATTCAGAGAACTCCTCTTAAAGTGGGAACAAGAGGAAGAAGAACCCGAAGAAAATGTTTTCTGGGCATCTGTTCTTCCCAGCAGTCTGACTTGGAATACTAGAGATCCAACCCTGGAAGACAGCCAGGCTGATGGACCCTGAGAGCTTCAAGAGTAGGAGTTGCAATTTGTATCTGGAAATGGCAGTACAGCCTCTGCTGTGCTTTAGGGTGCTGGTTTTTGATCTGATGTATATCTCTTCAGATATACATGCTGTGTAAGGGAAGACAGACGCTGGGCCTGATCGGCCTGGAAGAAGAAGGCTGAGAAGGGACCTGGCTGCCTCATCTAGAGGTAGTCATAGATAAGACAATGCCAGACTCTTCTCAAGTGCACAGTTCCTACAAGGGACAACCTCCAGGAAGTGAAATTCTGATTCTATATAAGGGAAAAACTCCCTTTTTTTCCCCCTTGTGAAAGCAGCAGTGTTTGGACAATGCTGAGAGAGTTGGGTCAGGCTGGGGGTGGATCTCAACCGTTGAAGATTTTCAAAGCTAAATTGAACAAGACCATGAGTGACTTGGAAGCTGACGTTGCTTTGAGGAGAGCAGTGGAATAGAGGTCTTTCGAGGTCTCTTCCAGCCTAAGTTATTCTGTGATTCTGTGACATGTACCACTGTTTTGGAATCTCTGTTAGAGAAAAATCATGTGGCCAGATGGTTTATACATTTATGCTGACAAGGGAAAAAAACAACTTTCAGTGATGAAAAAGAGCCATAGAGACAGGATCATTTTTCTCTCCACTCCCAAAAGATAATTCCCATTTCTCCAGGCTGTCTCTAGTTCTGCTTTTGGGCATGGGAGTGCTTTCTGTTTGTCATGCAAACCATCCTTCGCTGTGTAGCACTAGCACTGTGTTGGGATATGAGCTGTGGGGTTTTTTAACCAATCTGTATAGTTCAATTTCCCAATGTCTGTGGCATTCCTTTTGGGCAGTGAAACTGTTCATGATGTTGAAGGCCCACAAGCCGAGATCTTGGGAACCCAGGAATGGGAGTTGAGACTTTCTACAAACTTTGGAGTTGCTTTGGTGCACAATCCAGTTAGTGTAGTTTAGCAAGTTGATAATGTGTCAGCTCAGTTACAGCAGTTGGATATGAGCTCTGTCTGCAGAAAATCCAAGGAAGTACATCCCTTTTAATGTGGTTGGGCTAAACTGAACAAATTTGGCCTTACCTGACACTTTCCATGTGCTAAGACTTAGATGCATACAGCTACTGCAGCTTACCTGGTGTGCAGATAGTCTGTTAAGCAACAACATGATAAAGCAATGGATTGTTGTGGGACAGGTATGAAGGTGGTTAGGCTTGCATCTGTGCTCTAAGAAGGCTCAAGTGTCTGTGCAACCTGTGTAAGGCAGACTAGGCATAAATTATAAAATAGTTTAATTTAGAAGGTACATCTAGAGGTCTCTAGTCCAATATGCTTCTCAAAGCACAAACAACCTTTCAGTTAGGACAGCTTGCTCAGGGCCTCATCCAGCTGAGTTCTCAAAATCACTGTGGGTGGAGACCCCACTGCTTCTCTTGGCATCTGACAAGCCAGCCCCTTCTGTCTTAGGGCTGTACAACCCTCTCGGAGAAAATCCTGTTTGGACATAAGGAAAGATGTTTTGTTTTCCTTTGTAACTTGTGCCCTTTGCCTCTTGTCCTTTAGCTGTGTACCTCTGAGAAGAATCTGACTGCATCTATTCTGTGAAAACTTGTTAGGTAGTGATGTTAACCAAATAGTTACAATTTTTCAGGTGTTTAGTAAGGACTTAGGTAACCTTTTTCTTTTTTTTTTTTTTTTTTAAATGATCATTGCAGGGTGGATAGAAGCAAAAATGAAAGTTAATTGTAACTTTTAATACTAGCAAGTAGTCACAAAAATACTCAAACTGTGTTCTAATCTAAGTTACCAGATGGGCAGCAACCTCATCAAACCCTTGTTCCTGCAGGTCCTAGCATCTGGAAAGTGTTGCTTAACATTTGTGTAGTACAGTAATTCTGATCCTGCACCTATTTGGTGTCTTGTTACTGAGTGGAATTTGCTCACTGCTGGGTAGATTTGGTTTGTAACAAAGCTCTTCTGTTGCTACGCAGACACTTTGCTGCAGTTGAAAGCAGCTTAGGTCAGTTTTATCTAGTTCACAGTTATTTTTCTTCTTTGGGGTTATTCTGATTTAACTTTTTTGTCTACAAGGAGGACAGCAATTAGATGCTCCTGAACTTTCACTTCTCTGGGCTGAACACACCCAGCCGTCTCAGCCTTTCCTCATGCATCATGTGGTGCAGCCCTCTGGCCATCTTAGTGGCCCCTTAGTGGGGGCCCAAATCTGGGCACAGTCCTCCAGAGGTGGCTACACCTCTGCCAAGCAAGGGGGAACCTTGGTCTGCAGACTGTGCCTCTCCTAATGCATCTATCTGGTGTGTGGCTGGGTTTCATCAATGCCACAGCACGCTGCTAGCTTTCACTTTGTTCTCCCCAAAGCCTGCCGGGTCCTTTGCTGCAGACCTCCTCTGCAGCCGGTTAGCCCCCAGGTGATTCTGATGCCTGAGGTGGTTCTGTGACAATCTGTTCTCACCATCAGCAGGTTTCTCTCAGTCCATCGGTCTGGTTTGTCAAGGTTTCTAACTTCCCTATCTGTCTTTCTCAAAATTGAGTTGCAGGATATGGGACTTACGTTGTGAATCAGATTGATCCAGTGCTTGATGACTGTATACGTTTTATGTGTAATTGAATGGGATTATGTAATATGTTTAATAGCTTTAGGCTCTTGTCTGTACTGTAAAACCCAATGGTACCAATGGTACTGCTTTAGATGAAGATAAAGAAATGTGTGGATCTGCAGGGTGAACTGCACAGTGAACAGGCATTACAAAACATCTTAATGAGAGATGTTAATCTGTTTAAATCCTGATATATATGAACTATAGCATAAGCATTTTAATTGAAATTATGTAAGGTTGGATGTTGAATCAAGGACAGCAAGCTTCAAATGGAATAAGGAATTTCATTCTCAAGGCTTCACACTTCTACTTGAAAACCGTATTTCTGTAGCCAGTAGGTACTACAATTTAAGGCTGATACAGATGAAGAATATAATTTCCTTTTAGATGACTGAGCAAACTCTTCACAGAGTTGCACAGTAAGAGGCAATGGCGACAGCTTGCAAAAGAGAAAAATTCTGGCTGGGTGTAAGGAAAGAATTTTTCTTAACTGGACAAGGCCTTGGTCAAGGCCCTGAGCAAGCTGACCTCACTTGAGGGGTCTGTTGACTAGAGACTTCCAAACTTAATTCTGTAATTTTTTTTGGTCAGCTTCACAGTTTCCCCTTTCATAGTTCTGTCTTCTAATATGTACAGTGTATATTACATACAGGTCCTTGAGGCTGAAGGTTGATGGTATTTCCTTAAGCTTTTCACAGGAACACATAATGTCTTTGATGAAAGGGGCTTGTGATAAAGACTTAGAGCTTGCGCCATAGCACTTTTTATTGTTGCCTATCAAAAGTATCTCAGATTTAAAATACAGTGAAGCCAGAGGGTGGTTCAGACTACCTCACTCAGTTGCTCACTCAGTTGTGACCTCTGTTGTGTGACAGGATTCATGGTTTAAAATCTGGGAAAACTTTAAAGGAATTCCGTGGTCATTCTTCCTTCGTCAATGAAGCTACTTTTACCCAGGACGGCCACTATATTATCAGTGCATCCTCTGATGGCACAGTGAAGGTAAGATAGCGTTTACCCTTCATAAATAACACATTCAGACTCTTTGCATGTTGTCGCTGATTTGTTATAACTGCTGCAGTCATTGGAGAAGGACTTGAGGTTGTCTGCAATAATAAGTCTTTCTGGTTGTGACCTTTGCTATAGAGTGGTGTGAATGAGAAATGATGAAGTTTCATACTGTGCTTACAGACTGCTGCAGATTCTGTTTCTGCTGTATTTATGAAAGGAGGACATAAGTGCAGTACTTACCTGCCTGTTCTTGCTTTATTCTAGAAACAGAATTGACTGTGACACCTCTTGACCTAGAATGTGGGGATTCCCTTGTCTGAAATAATGGCATTTTCTTGCTTACTGTGTTGGACACCTGTTTATTTCTTTGTGCTTAGGAGTCCCTTGCCGTGTAAGCTAGGTAATCTAGCATTAATGAAACTGATCGTAGAAGTGATAGGTTTGGCTTCTAGTCTCAGCAAAGAGTGGAACTACTCAGTGTGTAGTAGTTAAGAGGAGGAAAGCATTGTGTACAGGGCATTACTGACTAATAATAAAATAAATTATATTTATATAATTTATTAAGTAATATGTATATTACTTTAATAAATAAATAAATTAATATAGAAGCAGCTACATTAAGTAGGGCATCAATGCAGTGCGTGGGGGGTGGGTAAACAGAGCCTGTTTATAGATGTGGCCTAGGAGAGTGTGATAGATTTTGCTCATATTAAATGAGGCGTTACTTCAAACTTGTACTCTTTGCTAGACTGCACCAATCATGGGAATAGCATAAGAAGGTGGTATCTTTCATTTTGATTGTACTAGTATGTAAACAGCAAAAATATTCCATAGATGGTGAGTTACATTTTATTTTAATTATTAAACAAGCAGTTCCATTTTCTGTTTCTAAACAGCTAGAACAACCTGGTGTTGAGCCTGAAGCAGCTCTAAGCTGGAACTTCTCTCCCACTGATATCAGTGAGGCTTTGCTTTTTCAGCGATTTTCGTGCCTGTCTTGTGTAAGGCAAATTGCATGTGCAGAGGCTACACATACATTCACAGATACCAGCTAAAACCAGAAAGCAAGTCTGGACTCGCCCCTCAGGGTATTCCCTGAGGGGAATTAAATGCTTAATGAAAGGGAGCCAGGCTGAATTTGGATAACGGAAATTCACTTTCAGTTCAGTTGTAGTGAAATTGTTCATGGTGTCCACACTTCAAAATAGATGTGATAATTTTTTTTTTTAAATCTGCTTTAAACTACAATTTTTGGAATTCATATTTCCCTTCAGGAGCCTTAACAAACCTGAATCCTGTATCCTGAATCAGCTCATTTTTGTTTTAATTTTTTAAAGCTAATTAGTTTTACATTTATTTTTCGTACTAGGTTTGGAATGTGAAGACGACAGAGTGCTCAAACACCTTCAAATCTCTTGGCAGCACTGCTGGGACGGACATTACTGTGAACAGTGTCATTCTGCTGCCTAAAAACCCAGAACACTTTGTTGTTTGCAACAGATCGAATACAGTCGTCATTATGAATATGCAAGGACAAGTATGTGATCTTACTGGTGTCCTTTCAAGTCTCTCTGTCATTTTAAGAATGCCAAAAACCTAGTTAATAACTTAGCCTTGGGTTAAACCTGATTTCTCCAGTTTGCTTTCATGACAAACTATTCTGTACCCAGGTTATAGAACAGCTTGACTTGCAGAAAGTGATTGCAGCTATGGAGAGATCCTATGTTCTAAACTGACCTAGTATTGCCTAAATATTTTTGCCCTGAACATAGTAATGATGTGCTGCAGTTTAATCCTGCCAAATATTTTTGGGGGGGTATCTTTGCAGATTGTAAGAAGTTTCAGCTCTGGTAAGAGAGAAGGTGGTGACTTCGTCTGCTGTGCACTTTCACCTCGTGGTGAATGGATCTACTGTGTTGGTGAAGACTTTGTGCTCTATTGTTTCAGCACAGTGACCGGCAAGCTGGAGAGAACTCTGACTGTAAGTTCTTAGCTTTGAGCTTTTGCAGAGTTCTAAACACAAGGATGATCTAAATGTTCATTATTTATGAAGTCCATAAGGAGAAATCTGTAAGGAGAAGTCTTGTACCAAGGAATCTTTCGCCTCTAGCAGCCATGATTGGTAGCAAACACATTCTGGAACACTTGGCTATAGAAGGTCTTTAGTTTTTTTAGAACCATTTTAATTTTAAAAGTTATGAAAATGTTTACCCACCAAGCCAAGAGTGAATTGGCTGAAACTTATTTGAACTAGAGCATGTCTTGACCTGTGCTCTGGATGATGGAGAATCTGACCAAGCTGTCAGACTTAAATTTGCCTTGGATTAAACTAAAGAGGAATACCAGCTTGAATGTCTAAATTTAATGGGGAACACTTAGATGTCATGGATGTAAACCTTCACTGAACCTTCCCTCACCCAACAAAAAGTAACTGCTATGTCACAAAAATGGTTTGCAACTAGAACGTAACATTGGGGAGGTATGTTCCTCTGCTTTTGCTGTATGCACAAAGCATGTTAAACCTCAGTCCAGCTTTCCTCTAGTTCTTGTTTGAAGAGAGTATTTGGCTTGAATCTGCTAAAGGAAGAATCTCCTGATGCATCTTTCTGCTTATTCTCTAGGTTCATGAAAAAGATGTCATTGGCATTGCTCATCACCCCCACCAGAACCTGATTGCCACTTACAGTGAAGATGGCCTCCTCAAGCTCTGGAAGCCATAGCTTGACTCTACAATGAGCTATGAAGTGTGCCTGTTAGTTGCAGGTTATTGATGTTTGTGCTTTAACAAGGTCTAAATGCACAGAGTGTGATAACTTGCTCAATTTTCAGTTCAGGTTTCCAGAGAATGATATTTTTACTTCTTGGTCTAAAGTCGGGTAGATTGATGCTTAAATATAGCATCAGTTAATTTCAAATACTTTTATTTTTACCAGAGTAGCTGAAGCAACTTCAGTGAGAGTGTTTTTTCTGTCTCCTGAAGTCTGTACTCTTCCTACAGTGTTTATAAAAGTTGAACAAGCTAGGACCTATACGCGCTTAAAAGTGGTTGCTGACTTCCTAGAATACAGTAAAATGTTTTTTTTTTTTTTTTATTTGAGTGAATTATGTGGAATGGGAAAGCTGTCTCTTCTCCACTGCTGAAACAAAGGCACAGTTTTCCTGGGATGCAGATGAGGCTACTCTGTCCTCAGCTTGAAGGCAGAGGCTTTTCTAGTCCAGTGGGTTTATGTTTTTACCCTCACAGTAAAGTGTTCCCTGATGTTCAGAGGGAACCTCCTGTGTTTCAGTTTGTGCCCGTTGCCTCTTGTCTTGTCACTGTGTTCAATTTTCACTATAATTTTTCCAATTATACATGTTAAATAGTGTCACACAGCTTCCTCGGAATGAAAACTATTCTTCCCCATCTCCCAGCACTTACTGCGACAAACCTGCCTAACGTGGCAGTGAGATATAGTTGGTTTTGTTGGGTTGGTTGGTTGGTTGTTTTGGGGTTTCTTTGTTGTTGGTTTGGTTTGTTTGTTTGGTTTTGGTTTTTGAGGTTTTTTTTTCCCTTTTGTTTTACTTCCAGGCTAAAAAGAATTATTATCTAGGTCCTCTTCCTGTAAGTGCACAATGTCTTCAGACCAGCTTTAACTGAAGCAGGCCTCAGGGGATCAATATTTTAAGACATGCAAAAGCCAGTTTACATAGGCCAAGTTCCTAGTACTGTGATGCTGCACATGTTGGAGTTGTTTTGGTTTTTCCCAGTTTACTCAGTTTAGCTTCCTATTTTCCCAAAAGGGCATGGCATACTTTAAATAATTATTTGTAAGATTTTTTTTTTTTATTTCATATACCTGTGGACCTAGTTAAGGTGATACTTAGGTCCCATGCTATGACAAAAAGAAGCTTTCAGGCTCTTCAGTTTGGAGCAGCTGATGATTCCGTTTGAGATCCTGATGAATGCACGCTGTTGTGAAAGTACACCAGAATCTTCTAAAGTCTGACCATAGTTTTTCTAGGATGTAGCAAAAAATGAGGTTTTGTCTGTAATGATGAGATGAACGCATGTAGATTTGAATCTGCTGCACTGTTTCTTGTCCTCATCTCTTGTAGAATGCTCTCCTGCCACAGTGATCTTTAAAACAGTAATAACTTCTCTTTGACTTAATAAATTAGTTCCAATTTAAATAACCTGGCCCTTTTTTTCAGCCGGAGGGCTTGATCCTGATGCAAGTATTGGTTGTCAGCTGGTGACTGACCTCCTTCAGCACTGACCGGTGCACTTGATTGGTCTATGTTCATGTTGGTCTAAGGAAATGCAGAAAGATTTCAGCTTAACTTCTCAATAGCATTGCTCGCTCGCTGCAACCGTAGTGTTTAGTTCTATGTTTAGCTGTCGTGTTTTAATTCCCAAGTTGGTTTTTACTTCCTTAGATAATGGCAATGAAGTTATTTTTTAGATAGCCGGAAGTGATTACTTTTCCTGCCTGAAAAGACACCGGTGTGTCAGAAACATCTGACAGTAATACATCTGGCAAGCTCCATTGGCAGTTAGTGCTTTTGATACAGCAGAAGAGCTTGACAAAGTGTTTTTAATATTACCTGACTTGTGGTTCATTTTGCCTTCAGATTACACACAACTGCCAATCCTCAGTGTAAACCGTATCTTACATTGTTCTTCAAAAGAAAAGTAGTTGTAGCAAATAAAGCCGTCAGAATCCCGAATGTTTAAAGATTGACATACGTTCTCTAGCGTAAAAATGTGAGAAAATCTGGCGTTTCTTATGCTTTTTATTTAAGAGTTTCAGAGTTTATTGCATCAAGTACCCAAGACAAAAAGGCGAAATGTACCAATGCTTATGAAAGGGCAATGGTAAAACTTACCTCCTGGGCTGCAGCTGTAATTTGTAAAATAGCTGGCAGTTGACGCAAAAGTACAATGATAACCTTGAAAATGTTAATTTTTTTTAACATAAAATGTAATTTTTTTTTTAATGTAAATGTTAATTTTTTTAATGTAATCTAGGAAGACATTTTCTCTCTGGAGAATCAGCCAGGTGTTATGCCACTTACCTGTATGTAAGACTTGAACAAGGCAACATCTAGTGCTTTAACTAATATTAAAGAAAGCATTGTTCACCCATGGGCCTGTTCATCCTCCTGTTTCTGAATTGGAAATCAATGAATTTCAGCCTTGCTCGGGTAGAATCAGCTGCCTGTCTGTATGTGCTTGCAGAACGTATGTGGAAGAGCTACTACCCTCTCAGCAAAAAATAAGCGAGCTTAGGTTCCTGCTCAGTTATGCAAGTGGTGGATGTAACATTTTTTTTAAATGTTAATGGGGTAATACTTTGTGCAAGTAACATGTGAGCCTGTGGATAGGGGGTGTAGTCCTGCTCTGATACCACTGCCAGCTTGCCATCTGCAAAGAAAAATCAAACCCTCCCTTGAGTCCTAGTAAGATTTAGAGATACCAGCTGAAAACTGAAGACTTGATCCCAAAAGGAAAAGATCCTTTGTGCAGCCAAATTCTCATGAGGTCTGGGAGACTATAGACAATCTCCATGGGTGCCTGCCAGCCCGCATGAATCCGTGATTTTGCATGTTGTTGAGGATTTTGAACCATGAGCTTGGGTGAGAGGGCCTGCCTCTGATTCAGGGCAGCTTGGTAACACCAGTATTCAGTCTGAGATAAGAAGAGAAAGAAAATACGTTGCAGACATTTATAGGAAAGATGATGCTAAAAGTCAGTTATAAATGCTCTTCAAGTACAGCTTTTCTGCACTTTCTGCCTAGTGTCTGCATTGGTTTTGGGAGTCCTTTTTAAGCATGGTTACTCCATCTCCAGTTCCTGTTGATGATATGGGCTCCAGTGTGTGTTCTCTGGATAGCTGTAAATAAACCCTATGACCTTCTGGATCATCACAACTGGTGAGATACAGGCTGAGCAAACTTGGATCTGAATGTCAGGGGGAAAAGCATAGGCTTTAGGTGAATCCTAAGGAGAAAGGTGGCTAAACGCTTTATTTCAGGGGCAGGGTAGGAATCGTACGTGGGAGTTCTTTGGCTCCCATGGAGCAAGACACAAGATGGATGCTGCTGAAGTGAAGGGAGGATAACAATTTTACCTATAATAGGTGCTGCTTGCATTATGAAACAGGATAATGAAGGCCTCTTCAGTTTCTTTGTGTTCCTTAGCTTATAAAACTGCTCCCTGTGTAGTAACAAATCCTTCTGATGCTGCCCCTGCTTTATTGGGCAGGAAATGGCATTTGCTTGTCTGGAGCAGTCACGTGCTGCTGCCAACTAGTTAAGCCTTTCCGGTCTTCCCAGATTAGAAGCTTTGTAAGCCAAATCAACAAATAAGTGTTCTTTCAAGTTTTATTCACAGAATGACGGGGTGTCTGAGGTTGGAGGGGTTGGAGACTCCACCACCTCCTTGGCACCCTGTGCCAGTGCTCGGTCACCCTCACAGTGAAAAAGTGTTCCCTGATGTTCAGAGGGAACCTCCCGTGTTTCAGTTTATGCCCATTGCCTCTGATCCTGTCACTGGGCACCACTGGAAAGAGCCTGGCTCCATCCTCCTTGCACCCTCCCTTCAGGTATTCATATACACTGATGAGATTCCCCCTGAGCCTTCTGTTCTCCAGGCTGAACAGTCCCAGCTCTCTCAGCCTTTCCTCATAGCAGAAATGCTCCAGTCCCTTCAGCATCTTCGTGGCCCCTGGCTGGACTCTCTTCAGTATGTCCATGTCCCTCTTTGCACTAGGGAGCCCAAAACCAGACACAGTACTCCAGGTGTGGCCTCACCAGTGCTGAGTAGAGGGGAAGGATCACCTCCCTGGCAACCAGGATACCGTTAGCCTTCTTTCCAAAAAGGCCACTCTGCTGGCTCATGTTCAACTTGGTGTCCACGAGGACGCCCAGGTTCCTTCTCTGCCCAGCTGCTTTCCAGCTGGGTGGCCCCCGGCATGTACTGGTCCCTGGGGTTGTTCCTCCCCAGGTGCAGGGCTTTGCACCTTCCCTTGTTGAACTTCATGAGGTTCCTGTCAGACCATTTCTCCAGCCTGTTGAGGTCCCTCTGGATGGCAGCACAACCCTCTGGTATATCAGTAACTTCTCCCAGTTTTGTGTCATCTGCAAACTCGCTGAGGGTATATGCTGTCCTATCATCCAGATTGTTACTGGAGATGTTTAACAGGACTGGAGCCAGTACTGACACCTGCAGTACACTGCTAGTCACTGGCCTCCAACCAGATTTTGTTCCACTGATCACCACCCTCGGGGGCTGGCCATTCATCCAGTTTTCAATCCACCTCACTGCTCATTCAGCCTGTACATCAACAGCTTCTCTGTGGGGATCTTATGGGGGACGGTGTCAAAGGCCTTACTGAAGTCTGGGTGGACAATATCCACTGCTCTCCCTTCATCCACCAGGCCAGTCATTTCATCATAAAAGTTTATCAAGCTGGTCAAGCATGACTTCCCCTTGGTGAAGCCATGTTGACTACTACTGATGATTTTCTTGTTGTTGATGTGCCTGGAAATGGTTTCCAGGTTTAGCTGCTCCATCACCTTTCCAGGGATCGAGGTGAGGCTGACAGGCCTTTAGCTCCCTGGATCCTCCTTCTTGCCCTTCTTGAAGACAGAAGTGATGTTTGCTTTCCACCAGTCTT
The DNA here is from genome assembly GCF_965638725.1 of Aptenodytes patagonicus. NCBI lineage: Eukaryota > Metazoa > Chordata > Aves > Sphenisciformes > Spheniscidae > Aptenodytes > Aptenodytes patagonicus. The sequence goes on from NC_134982.1 coordinate 72,896,902, forward strand.
CGGGCACTTCCCCCAGTTGCCATGATTGATCAAAGATTATCAAGAGTGGCCTCGCAATGACATCTGCCAGCTCCCACACTACTTGTGGGTGCATCCCATCAGGGCCAATGGACTTATGTATGTCCAGTTTGCTTAAGTCTTCCCTGACCCGACCCTCTTCCACCAAGGGTACATCTTTCTTGCTCCATACTTTCCCCTTGGTCCCTGGGACCTAGGATTCCTGAAGGCCAGTGTTGCTAGTAAGACTGAGGCAAAGAAGGCATTCAGTACCTCAACCTTTTCCATGTTCTGTGTAACCAGGTGCCCCATCTCATTTGGCAACGGACCCACATTTTCCCTAGCCTCTTCCACCTGTGTACTTATAGAAGCCCATGTTGTCTTTCACATCTCTGACCAGATTCAACGCCAGGTGAGCTTTAGCTTTTATAATTTCATCCCTGGATGCCTGGGCAATGTCTCTGTGTTCCTCCCAGGTTACCCATCTTTGCTTACACCCTCTGGATGCTTCCTTTTTGTGTTTGAGTTTGGCCAGGAGTTCCTTATTCATCCACACAGACCTCCTGGCATTTTTGCCTGACTTCCTATTCACTGGGATGGACTGCTCTTGAGCCTGGAGGAGGTGAGTCTTGAATATTAACTAGCTTTCTTGGGCCCCTCTTCACTCCAGGACCTTGTCCCATAGGATGCTTCCAAGCAGATCTTTGAAGAGACCAAAGTCTGCTCTCCTGAAGTCCAGGGTTGAGAGCTTGCTTTTTACCCTCCTCCTTCCTCTCAGGATCCTGAACTCCACCATCTCATGGTCACTGCAGCCAAGGCTGCCTTTGACCTTCAAAGGCCCAACAAGCCCCTTGTTGGTGAGTACGAGGTCCAGCAGAGCACCTCTCCTCGTTGGCTTCTCTATCACTTGGGTCAGGAAGTTCTCACTGATGCACTCCAGGAGCCTCCTGGATTGATTATGATGCCCTGCTGTGTTGTCCTGCAAGCAGATATCAGAGTGGTTGAAGTCCCACATTCTTTGGACACTATAATAGTGCTCATCTTACCTACTAAGAAAACATGGAACCTGGCACTTATTTATCTGTGGTTTTGGAAAAGGATGGCTTAAATCAAACCTTGCTTCTCGCAGTGTGCCTTACTAATGCTTTGAGCACCAATCAATCGTAAGTGGAAGCCGGAATATGTCTTCCCACATGAAGCTGCTAATGAAAAAGTCATAGGACAAGTTGCTTGCTTGCTTTACCTTGCATCACACTGCAAGTTCAAAGCAGATTTGGGATCATGGAGTTTACTCCCCGAGGCTGAGCAAACTTCTTGCACTGCTGCTGGGTAGCAGGTAGACAAAGCATACAGAGGAGAGGACAGTTAAGGCCCTTAAGTCTTACAGGCAGAAGCAAAAATGAAAGCAGGCTGTTAAATGAGTCTGCAGTGGGCGTTCTCAGTTTCACACCAAACCTGTGGAATAGTGGAGCTATTTAGATTTCTGGGGAAAAAAACAAGTCCTACATGCCTGGTGCACAGTGGAAAGAATCACTGTAATAGACAACTATAAGCTTGATGATATGAATTTGGTGTTGTTGAAACTGAAACACTGGAAGTAATTGCAAACATCAAGTCAGGTTATGATAGGTTGGATTACTACACTGGCTGTCATGGAAGCCGCTATTTTGTGCTACTGTATCCTCAATTTCTACAGCTGTCCATTCAGTTCATTCCCCAAAATGGGAAATTGTATCCCACAAGAACAACAAGATGTCAGAAAAAATTGTCTTATTTCACTTTTTAGTGGCACAGAACATGTTTTGCTGCTTGCTGTAGCTGTATGATACCCAGAGTATCACAGGAGAACTAAGAAGCTTGGAAGAGGCCATACATTGTACTCAGTATCCTGCTTGAAAGTCTAAGGGCTGGGTCCTCCTTCTTGATAGCTCTTGCCTTCTTTTGCTAGTGCTTTTTGCTGAAGGCTTACTCTACTGTTGCCTGTGTACTTCTTTGGGATGTAACTTTTATGTCAGTCACTAGCTCATTTCAAAGCAGAATGCTAAATTGTTCGTGTTTCTGCTGCACTTCCTGCATTAGTAGTAGCATCTTTCCCTGGGCTGCTCTGCCAAGGCTTCTGGAAGCCTCTGGTCAGCCACCCTCCTGGAAGCTAGACCTGGCCCATCCTCCAGACTAGCTGTGGTGTCAACAAGCATGAAGCAGAATTGGCCACCATGGTCTTGAGAGTAAGTCAAGAACAGGAACATTACCTCAACTGTGTTGATGCAGCTGTGGGTATGGTAAAAGAAAACCTAAAGCTTCCCTGGGAAAAAAAGGCTATGGAATGGTTTTTTATAGAATACAGTCATCTGAAGCAAAATAATGTCCTGTTGTCATCCTCAAGGCACTGCACCGAGTTTGGTTTGCCCTAGCTGTTTTGATCCAATGGTTAAAGAAAGAAAGAGACAAGGGTGCTTACTGAACTGAAAACAAGTAGTGCATTTTAGTGCTGCTCAGTTTCAAGACAGCGGTGCAGGAGTCTCAGCCCTAGCCAGCGGTAGGACTACTTTCTCTTCCTCCCCTTGACTCAGCCAAACTGTCCCACTGATGGAGCAAAGGCTCCTGCTGGTCACATTTGTACAGCTCACTGATGAGCTCATTCAAGTAGAATTTGGAAAGACGCCTTGCCTACAGAATTTTATTCCTGCTGAGACAAAGAAAGAAAGAAAAAAAAAAAAAGACATAGGTAAAACATGCAGGGGATTGCTATTCTGTAGGTACCTGAAAGGGAACTACGTTTGAGGTACAAAAAACATGGTACCAGCCGTCTTTATAAAATGAAACCTTAACACTTACAGGAACTAGAGATGTTTTCTAAGACTAACAGTTTCCAGATATTCAAGTTACAACACACATACTGTCATGTAGCAGCTATTTCCAGGGAGGAAAACCGAGTTCTCTTTGTGACACTTCTGCTTCGCAGCAGTATGAAAAGCGTAAGCTCTGTCCCAAGCCAGATGGTAGAACAAGACTAAACTACCACACTAGAGGTTAAATCTGGACCTGTCTTCTCAGCATATTTTCTGAAAGACCTTTTTTTGCTAAGATTTTTCTGTGAATAGCTGTCTAAAAAGAAGGGGGTGGTGTCTTCAAGCCAACATCTGGTCTAAGAAAAGAGGCAATGAACAATTTTGTAATTATATTGGAAATGCTTCATCTACAATAATTAGAACATTCACACAGAATTTTCAAGAGTCAGCTTAAAATAATGCACACAATACATTAATTTCAGAACATCCTAGATGCATCAGTTGGTTGTATTCACTGACAGCAAATTTCTCTCCTCTGCAGGTTCACATATGCCTACCAAGAGGGCCGGTACTGCCTTCTATGACACACCACCGAGGGGTATCTGATTTCAGTAACTAAGGTGGAAGTCAAGCCTCACATGCCAGCAGGCTGACAGATTCCAAACCACGTGTGCTGAGACAGCCTGGAGGTTTTTACTCATGCGCAGTAGCGAAGGAAGCTCCTGCAGCAGCCAAGCAACCACTGGCTCTGTACACAGTATCGTGCAGGACAGCAGCCAAACAGTATCCAGCGATGAACCAAAGCAAGCTTCACATCTAGCTCCAGGGTCAGGACCAAAGCTGGCAGAGGAAGGGACTATTTGACCTTAGGTGCAGTAGCTTCAGAGAGCTTGTGGATCACATGACTTTAACGGGCCTGTGAAGGTTGACCACATCCTTGTCAGTTTCATGTGTTATGTGGCTGCATTAGAGCCAGTCCCTATTTAATAAACACCAGTACAAGCCCGAAACATTAACATGTTATCCTAACTGGTACAAAACTTAACTATATCTTACCATGAATTATAGGTACTTGTGCATACTTTATTAACAGAGTGTAAGATCTAGAATTCCTAGAAAGAACACCACAGAATCTTAAGCCTGGGCAATTGCACACATACAGGAATTACAAGGCTTGGAATAAAGACAAGCAGGTAAAGGAGTTTTCTTGACCAAGAGGCAGGGGTGAAGTGCAATCAACTTCATTTGAGCTTGCATCCTGGAGCTTTATACAAATTGCAAAGTCAGTTTAATTACTTAGTTTATTTCTTTATGCTTTTAGAAACAACTATGGCTGGATAGAACAACAAATAGCAGGAGGTGAGAGTGAACTGCTTGTAGTCCTTCACTCCCCCACTAATGCATACAAAACAAGCATCACAAGTTATTCACTGGCCCATTTACGATGTCTGACATTGAACACCACCTCTAGGGTGATGCTCATCATCTTCATAGACTTCTCCATTATAGTGGTGTTTTCTCTTTTGAGATGGATCAAAGTCCACTAAATCCACTTGTTCCATTTCCTCAGTTTCTTCTATTTCCTGCCTTGTAGGTAGTAGTTTTTCAAGTAAAGACAGCTTATCTGAGGAGAGGAAGCCACTCTCTGGGAAGTTCACCTGAAACCATCAAGAACTGGGGTTACTCAAGTCTGCCTGAATTGGCCCTTTTCCATCCCACTACAGGTCAAATATCTGCCAAAAAGTCAGCTTCATCATCACAGATGACTTAAACCCAGTGCTCAAACAAAAAAAAAAAAAATCTAAGTCACTAGGCTATTTTTAATGCCTGCAAGAAGTTAGCTTCTAACTCTGGCAACTTAACCAAGTCTTATTCAACATTCCTTCTGCCTCAGGCTGCCCTCTGGAATCACCCTAGAAGCAAAGTACAGGATATATCAACATTAGAGATATGGCTGAATCTCCTCAAAAAACCGTAGCAGACAGCACCTGCTGCCACAGCTCCCAGCATTAGCTTCTCTCCAGAGAAGAAATCAGCATTCTCCAGCCTACTCCTTTGCTCCAGCACAGGGGAAGTTACTAATCCATCCTTCCTACAGGATGACAGAAACTAAAGAACGTGCCAAGCAGATGGAAATTCACAAGGTATCCGAAGAAATTCTTCTGGTACTTAACACGCTTTCAGCACAGAGCGTTCTAGAAGTTTTTTCTTTGTTCTGAACTGTAATTCTGTTTGATGGATTACATGTTCTCATCACTGTTAAAAACAAATACCAAAACCAGGACATCCAATAATTGGTATCTCTTCTTGATTAAGGTAATGCTTAGAGGTTAAATTTTGGATGGATATTCAGTACTGAACTGTACCATGGAAGTAAGTTGATCCACTTACCCTGAATTCTATGATCAGACGTCCTTTTTCATATGGTCTGCGATAAATTGGCATACCTTCATTCAACACACACTTAATAGCCCCATGCTTGACAACCTGGCCTAAAAAAAAAAAGCGATCCATGCAAGAACAGAACAGCTTTAGTTTTAACTCCCTTCAATATTTATGTAACCTTCTACATTGCTGTTAGACAGGTACACCAATATGTGGTCGTCTAATAGGGACTTACTGCCTAGTAACTTCTGAGTAGGAAAGCAGGTTGACGTCTTGACATTCTTGTAACCTTGTTATGCTTCCCAAAGGAAGCATACTTACAAATTTATTAAGGGCTCCAACAGTTCCAAGGCTGAAAAAGTGGTTTTCCGAGACCCACAGCTTTCAATTCTCATGAGGTATCCTCAGGATACAAGTATGTCCATGAGGTAAGGTCTGCTACTGTATCCCACAAAGAGAAAGTTACTGCTGACTGCTATCCAAAAATCCTTTTTTTGTTTAAAGATCTGTACTGCAAAGACTAGGAAAAAAGCTTGATACCAGCACACATCCCTTGTACATCAAGATGGGAGGTTTCTGTTCCTTTGAATTTCCAGCTTACATTCACTGTATGCTTGGACTTCTAGCAGAGAGCAAACCAACACTTACCAGGATGGGAGGTAATAATAATAGTTCTATTATCCAGCGTTGTGATAGGCTTTTGAAAGCCACATAGTGCTTCAACCAGCTGAATATCCATAGACATAAGAAGGTCTTCATCTCGTCTAAGGCAGAACCAATCAAAAACAGTCACAGAGAGGGAGAAGCAGTAAAAGGATCATACCCAACTTCAGTATTTAACTCGGAAAGGACAATAAAGCTGTAATTTTAATAGAAGCCCGGGCAATTAAATAAAGTATACTGAATATTGATGCAGCACCTCAAGCCAGCAATTACAGGAATGATACCCACACTGAGAGCCATTACTGATCAAGTCTAGCTATCCAAAGTGTTGAAGTGTTTATTGAAAATAAATAAATACAGCAAGGCTCACTTGCATCCTGTTTCCCTTCACCGCTCCTCTGCAATTCTAAGAAAAAGTTATCTCTCGGCATCCTAAACATTGCAACTGGGACAATTAATCCCTTCCTTTATGTAGATTAATACTTTCTTAAGTGCATCAGCTAGCTCTACATTATTCTGTTACACTCGCTTTCTGAAGATCTGGTACTAGGGAGGTTTGAACAGGTGATGGCCGCTCGGGGTTATGATGAAAGTACCTTCTAAAAAGCACCAAGAAGTATCTGGAAGACATAACGTAATTGTTTTAATTGTCTATTCTGACTTCAGTATGGCAGTGCTAGTGACGTCTTGCATGCACTGCATGTTCACGGGCTACAAAATCCTCCAGCCTAATCAAAGAACTTAGTTATTTCTCTCACTCTGTTTTAAAGGTCTCTGGAAGGAGACTTGCCTGAAAAGTTTATTTTAGACTCTGACAGGAGAGGGGGAACATTCTACTTGTGCCAGAGCAGCATGACCTCAGCATAACCCCACAAGACCAGTAATATCAAGGGTTATCTAAGGACACTAGAACTGAGGGCAGTGGGCAGAAAGATGGACAAAAATCAGCCAGCAGAGTTGTGACTTCAAGTCCCAGGTAACCATGCAAACAGTTTGGCCCAGACTGTCCCTTTGGCATAGCTGATTCAGTATCTGGTTTCACTGGAAGTTAAGAAAAATCAGCTGAGTAAGCTCATCCAAAGCAAACAGAACTGATTCTTAACCTGTGAGCTGTGTTCTTTGGTATAGAGTTCTGTCACCAACTTCCAGAGCTCACTCAGCACCATACAGGATAGTCAGGCAGACCAGCTGCAGGTTTCCCAAGAACCTTTGACTCACTGTACCTATTTATCAGTACAATGTCAGTGGTTGGTGTTGAGACAAATGCTTTCTCTAAATCCATTGATTCCCTTGTTACTGCTCTGAACAGAAGCAGTGAGACACAAAGTACAAGACATTTCTGCGAGATGACCAGTGTTGCTTTTAATCAGACCAAAATGTACTGGACAGACTCATTCCACAAGCAGTAACTTGAAACAAGGAGGCTTATGACACCAAGCAGTACTGTCTGGTAACACGAAATACTTGAGACATGGTCAAAGCTGCTTGAGTCACTTTTGCTTTTCCAAGAAAGAACACACAGGACTGACTACCCTGCCCAGTACACTCAGGCAGAAAATGAAGTGTGGGAAACCACCTTTGGTCAGAAAGGTGCACGCTATATTCAGTAAGTTTGTTTATGACATGTTAAGATCCCTGAGGAAAAGTGAACACACTACAAGTTTTCTGTGCCTTGAAGCCAAGTGGGCAATGAACAGCTGCCTACACTAAATGGTAATTTTCTGAGGTAAGTGATGGAATGCTAGCCTAGAAAGAGCAAGGAGACAATTGCAAATATTCACATCTATTAAACAAAATCTCAGTATTTTAAGAGTTCTTAAAATTCAAGCTTTGTAAACTCTTAATAACTGTAACTGGTTCTGTTTGCCTTCCATCCCCTTCCACTGCCCATGCTCACGTAAGAATATCTCATGCTACTACAACACAAGTGGCTGTGACTAGTTGTACCAGGATTCCTGCACACCTCAGTGCTCTTTTGCCCACCCAAACAAACTCACAGGTGAGTTCTAGCCACATGATCCTGTCTACTGATACCTCCAGTATATAAAAGGTGAGTGGTAACCAAGGAAGCATGTGGACAGGCATCTCAGGAGTTAACACAAAGGACTTGAGAGTTTTTACCTTGTAAATACAGAGTGGTCTTTTTGATCCAAGACAATAATAATGTCCCCTGGCTCTAGTCCTGGCTCTTGGTCCCCTTCACCATGGAATGTTATTTTCTGACCATCCTTCATTCCTATTGCAAAAAACAAACAAACAAACAATTTAAAAATCTTTTTAAGTGAAAAGCAGCAATAAGAAATATTTTTATAGGCATAAGCTGGTACCAGGAGATCTCTGGATCTTTAAATTAGAACATCAGGACCTTCCCTTGAAGCATTCATAAGTTTTTTTTTAATCCACTCACATGTCAAACAGATTTTTGTGTTGCCAACCTGAACTATGTCTCAAGATCATTAAGCTTAATTGTAGTGCAAAACAGCCACCTGCCAAGACAATGTCCTTAAGGGAAACACTATCAAAACAGCTTTCATTATATGCACAAGTACTAAAAAGAAAACAGAAACACTATGTACAAAATACATTTTGAGAGCAAGTGACCAATCAGCTTCTTCAGTTTTATAAATGTATGTGGCAGACCTACTTATGAAACATGATCTCAGTGCCTGCCAAGTGCAAGAAGCACTCTCCCTAGGACTGTAACCGTCACGCAAGAAACCCATTTCACCCACACACAAGTCCCTCTGCCATAAATTTCAGCTGCCTCATGCTAGCTCAGTCTTTTTTTCTATAGGGAAGGGAAAAGAAACTCTGTTTCCCTGTTTAAAATGTCAGTAATATATCCCTACGAGCCCTCATATTTAATGTTACTGGAGGATTTTTCCTGTTAAAAACAAATCCAGGCATTGCATAAGTTGTGCTTACACATACAACAGTTGCAGGTGGTAATCAGGCGCAAGTCTGTAGAAGCCATGTGCTTGTCAGCTTGCTCTATCTTACAAGCTGCAGTACTCCAGAGACTTCTCCCACCAGGTTTTGAGCAGCCTCCTCAACAGAGATGCATTTGTCACTCAACACTGTCGCATTCTCCCATCACTGTGAGGGTTTGTGTATAGAGTTGCATTTTGCCAGGCAGAGTACCTGCACCACGCAGCACTGTCAGGGTTGCGTAGCAAACAGAGGTCTAAGCATGAGAGGCTTAGCACTGTCTCTGCACCCTGTTACTATAGCAGACCTGGTTCCCCTTCACACTGAACACAGTAGAAGTGATCGGAGTCTGCAGGGTTTCCCTACAGGCAGGGAAAACTCAGGCAAGCTGAACCAACAAGTGATGAGTTATTTTAATTGGTCCAGCTACCCGATCAAGACCCACACCTATGAGGTTACTCAAAAATAATTCATCGCTTACAATACTGCAGGTTTCAGAATTCATTCTTAGTTATGTGCACAGGTATTAGTTGTGAACATAGAAGTAATCAACCTTCCCTAAATGCAAGGCTCCTACTTTTTAAAGGCAGCAATGGGCAGTTTTACTGTATGTGTATTCAGCAGTGTTACTCACCAAATCAACACCATGCATTTGCTAAAGCTTCCGTTTTAGTGCTGCAAAGTCAGTCAGTACATCCGAGTTCAATACTTCATCTTAGTAAGACACCTCACCTTTGTCAATGTGAACTTCTAGTATCTTCTTCTCTCTAACAATTTTTCTGCCAGTGCAGCTCTTACACCGGTCCTTGGGGCTGATACGCTCCCCATGCCCCTGACACTCCATACACACGGACTGGATTTGTTGCACCATTCCTGGCCCGATCTGGTGAATTCTGATCTGCATGCCTGTTCCTCTGCAATTAGGACAGCATTCTACCGCACCTTTCTTACCACCACGACCTGAGAATGAAAGTTGGAGGCGGATGGTTATGCGCTACCAGAAAAAAACCCCCTGAAAGCTTTAGAAGGAACTTGTGTTTAGTTTCAGTTTCACAGTTACCTTCACATTTGTCGCAGATAACATTCTTCTGCAGTGCAAGTTTCCTTGTTGCACCATTGTACATATCTTCTAAACTTACTGACAACTGATGGACCACATTTTTGCCTGTAAAAGAAAATGGATCTTTACTCAGGTTTGAAAGCTGGGTCTCCAAGTAACCGTGAACTTCCCATGTCACTATGCTCAAGTCACAATAAACCAAGTCTATGAGCTTTAACATTCTGTTTTAATATAGCTTTATCTTGTTATTAGTCAATAGCCCCTTCCTATCTGATGTCAAATTAGGTAACAATTCTAATGGCTTTGTCAGTAACGCTTCTCTGTTAGAGTAAGTCAGAGACTCTTCTGTGAAAGCACAAACAACAAGAGAAACAAAATATGTAAACTTTATACATTTAAGTTTTATAATGCAGGACTTCAGTTTTAACAAAGCGAACATGTCTTCTACAAGGAAGTGGGAGACGCTGTCTACAGTCAGCAGAGTACTTTCTTCCTCTCACCACGGGACCTTCTGGAAACTGAATTGAGAATTAATTTTTACACTCGGGAGTTAATTAGAACTTTAGCTACCGCAGGCTTAATTTTGTGAAGGATACCAAGTTCTGGCTTACCAGGAATACTTTGATACCACAGTGTAACAATACAAACGCTTTTTTCTTCCCTTTGTCACCAGTTCTACAGTAAGAAGTGATGGGGTCAGTGCTGCTCTTAACCATTTTAATTAACACTAGTCTTTCCGAATGTGATTAATCTGGACTTTAATTTCCAAGCAGCATTTTACTGCAGCTTCAACTCGATTCCACTGAACAGCACAGGAAAACAAAAAGGTTTCACAGACTGAACTTGATTTGGCTATCTTATTTAGATACAGTTACTTGCAATTAAAGGCCAAATTCACATTTAGACACTACACTTACTGTAGCTTAGTTAAAAAATCGTTTTAAGGTACCTTATAATTGTTTCCTATTCAGCCTATTAGCAGCTGGGCTTACGCTCTGCTAAAGGCTTTCCAAACACGAAATCTGGTTAGCTATTAACATGCGACAATGCATAAGAGACCAAACTACCACCGTATGAAGCAAATGTCCTCCCCTGCTGCTTTCAGGTGTTCAGGGCTAGGGACAATGTTTTCTCCAATTTTGACATCAAGCCTGTAACTTCATTTTAACGCTATTTAAAATCTTACATCTACGGCATTCTCCTCGGAGACTTTGATCCCGTCTACCGCAGCGATCACGCTGTAAAGTCCCGGAAAGTGTCGGAAGATGGCACGTTACCTCGTCTCTCTCTCTGCATTCTCCCACCGCCGCCAAAGAACATATCGAATATGTCCATGGGTGACCCAAAGCCGCCACCAGAGCCAGCCTCTTTGATGGCCTGCTCGCCTCCTTTGTCATACAGGTCCCTCTTCTTTGGGTCTGAGAGTACTTCGTAAGCTTGGGAAATCTGCTTAAACTACGGGAGACACAGATCATGCCTCAGACACCCGGACCTTGAAACCCCGAACAGCAGCCCCTCGGGCCCCCCGCCCCCGGCCACCCTCCCGCTCCCGCCAACCCCTCCCCAGCCGGTCGCCTCGCCCTCCACGTCAGCACCCCGCGGGGCAGCCGGCCCCACAACCCCGTCCCGTCCCGCCGCCGACCTTCTCGCCCTCATTGGGGTTCTTGTCAGGGTGGTACTTGAGCGCTAGCTTTCGGTAGGCCTTCTTCAGCTCCTCGGCGGAGGCGTTGGGCTTCACGCCCAGCACATCGTAATAGATAGTCTCCTTCACCATGGCGGAGGGCGGCCCCTGAGCAGCGGGCGGTCCCGCACCCCGCGGCGGCTCCTCGCCCAGCGCCGATCCCGACTTTTCTGGAAAGTTCCGAGCCGGTCCCGCATCCGGGCGCTTTTTAGCCGGCACCGCCCCGCCCCGGAAGTCCCGCCCCGCCGGCCGCCGGGCTTTGGCGGGCGAGCGGCCAATAGGGGTGGGACGCGGAAGGCGGCTGGCCAATCACCGCCGCCCCTCGACGGCCGAGCTCGCCCGCTGCCGCCACTCCCGGCGTGCACCGGCCGCGCACTGCACTGCGCATGCTCCTGCCGAGCGGCGGCTCCCGCCTTGCCCCGCGCGGCGGGCTGAGGTGCGCGGGGGGTGCTGCAGCGGCGGTGGCTCCGGCCGCGCCGCCTGCGTGGTCGGGCAGCAGCAGCAGCCGCCGCCGCCGCCGCCGCCTCGCGTTACGCCTGTGTACCGGGCAGGCTCTGCCCCCGGCGCCTTCCGCGCCCAGCGCTGCCGGCGCGGGGCCGTTCCTTGTGGGCAGGCACCCCGTCCGCTGCCGCCTCCCCGGCCCTGTTCCGCACCCCCCCCCCCCCCCGCGGGTCTGGCGCCGCCGGGGCGGGGTTACCGCGCGGGCCCGTTGGCGGTCCGGCTCGCCACCCCGCTCCACACCGCCGGGCCCTGGCTCCCGCCCCGGAGGCGCGGGCTCAGGGCGCCTGCGCTGGGCCGCGCGCGGCGCCTGCCGTCTGGTCACGCGGGGGCTGCGCTGCAGCAGCCGATTGGCTGGGCTGGCTGCGGCGCTGGCGGCCCGCGCGCGCGGTAAGGGCGGGTCCCGGCGTTGCCACGGGGACGGGGCCCGGCTCCCCTCTGTGCCGGCGGCCTGCGGCGCCGCGCGCCGGTTACCGCCGTCGTGCGGCGGCGACAGGCCGGGGTCCGGCGGGGCCGGGCTGCTCCCGGCCGTCCGCGGGGGCTCCCTCGCGTCTGCATCGGCTGCGTGGTGCTGGCGGCGGTCGCCGTGTGCCGGGCCCCCCGCCCGGGTGGTAGGGCATCGAGGGTAAAGGCGGCGCCCTGAGGCGGGGTGTGTCGTGAGCGGCGGTGCAGCTGGGTGGGCCTCCCCGCACGTCGCACGTTTTTGAGTGTGTGACAGTGCCGGTGTTGCACTGGGGACGGAGGGTTGGTTTCCACCGGGATAAGCTCACCACAGAGTTGGGGGGAGGAGCGCTTAGCGCCAAGCACCGGGCAGGGGGGAGGGTGCGGGATCTTTGCTGTCCGGGGTCAAATGGGCGTAAACTTGAGGGTCCGGTTTCGTAGCACGGTCCCTCTGCAGACTGTTGCTGGATTAAGGTATCCCCCTCTCTCGCCCTCTCTGTCTTCTGCTGCTTTCTTTGTTTTGGTGGGTAAGTTAATCTCTCAGATCAACTCTGATTCGGTGGGAAACAAATAACTTTTTTTGTGGGTTGGCTTTTCTGTCAGATAGAACTGTTGATCCAGTTGATTTTTCCGATATGTGAGCCGTGCATGTGAGAATATATGGTGATGTAGAAGGAAGGAAAATAGGGTTGCCCTTTCAACAGCAATTTGCTCTTAGATTATGCTAGTGTTAACGTTGTGCTTTGCCTTGAATTTCAGAAATGTGAACCCAGTTAGCAGAAGTGACTCGGCTAATGAATGGGCTGGCAGCAGAATCTCCTGGACCCGGTTCCCCAGGAAGGTGACCCATTGGGAAGCTGCGTGTTGGTAACATACTGTTTGTTTTGCTCTGTAGAACAGCGATGCGTGTGTGCTGGCTGGTGGGGAAAGAGAAATGCAGTCAGCGAATGAAACTGCCACACCTGGAAGCAGTGGTAATTGGGCGTGGCCCAGAGACTGGGATAACGGATAAGAAGTGTTCACGGAAGCAAGGTAAGGCATAGCTCAAATCCCGCTTTCTACATGCAGCAGCAACCAAACTTGTGAAGAGTGTGAGATGCAAGTACGGCACTCATGTTTATCAATAAAAATCATTCTTCTGTTTGGCTAAATTACAGTGAAGCTAACCCAATGTTTTGGCCTAATTCATAAGTCTGCTTTGAGCGGGGTCTAAATGGGAAATCTAAGCAGGCTTTCCTTAGGCTTGCTTCTGCAGTCATTGGCTTATGGTCTCCTTTCTCTGCATGGTCCATAGTGTTGCCTGATTCTTGAAGGCATCAAGCATTTTTTTTACAAGCACTTATGGAGATCTCTGGGTCCTAAAAAATCAGAGGAGACGCCTAATAACAGGAAATGTGCCTTCGTAGACTAAGGCATTGAACCTTAACATGAGTCCCCAGGCTCACAGGCATGTTCCACTGCCTGCACTCTTGCTTTGTGAGTGGCACTTCATCTCCGTAATCTTCAACCAACTGAGTTTTAGGATGACTTGTTATTTTATAGATGCACTGGCAAGTTATATAAAAATATCTGTGATCTATAAAATACTCCCCTTCACATTTTCCCTGCCTTACCTTTCTTCCTGCTGGACACAGTCCTGCTCCATGCCTTCTTGTCATAAAGGGCTGGTGAGAATAGCAAGAACGTGTGGAAGACTTCCACAGATTTCACCTTTATTCTGAAGTAATTTTGCTGATCCGTGATGTGAAATACTCAGGTGTGACTCAGTGTATGGGTTGGTTCCATTTTTCCTGTGGTCCTGGAAACAGGATGGGGCAGAAGTATTCTTTGTGTACATTCACAGAGATCAGCTTCAGAAAGTAGCAGATCTTGAAATACAGGAGTGTTTTCTGCAAGGAGTGGTTCAGCCGAGTTCTGGCCTTTTTATTTACACTGTTTTGTGACACTTTGTTCTTTCTTTCCAGTTCAGTTAAAAGCAGACTGTAACAAGGGGTATGTCACGGTTAAGCAGGTATGTTTTTAAATGGGTGTACTATATTTCTGATACTTACTGGGACGGTTGTTGTACTTAAACTCCACAAATGCTGCAAGTGATGATTCTGATCACTGGGTCTGAAGGGCCTGAAGCTGTTTTATGACCAAGGAGAGCACAGCAAGTAGTCCTTGGAAGGGATCTGTCTCTCTTTTTTTTTTTTTTTTTTTTTTTTTTTTAAAATACCTCAATGGAAAGACTGCACTATTCCTTCCAGATATGCTCCAGTCTCAGACAGCCAGACTTGCAGCATCAGGGAATGCTGCTGTGAATCCTCAACCTGTTCTTTCAGGCGCTACGTTTGGGAGATTTTGGAGTTCTTCCCCTAAACTTGCTGATCTGCCTCCTGAGCCTTCAAGTTCCAAAGCTGAGGCAGCCCTTCACTTAAGGTCAAATTGGTTGTTATGTTAATGGGACTGGGCAGTTGTGGAAGGTTTTTGTTTTGATGGCTGATAGAGCTGAAGGTATTGTCTCCTCTGGGAAGGGATGGGATGTGAGACAGCACTGAAGGCATTCTCATGTTACTAACTGGATGGATGTAGGCCTACTCTCTCATACTTATGAGAACCGGTATCCCTGAGATAATACGAACGGAAAATTCTCTGGCTTCAGGTGCTGGGGCATGTATGTGCACCCGCAGCATCAGCACATGTGGACCACACATCAACGTGTTCTGCCTACTGAGGAGTAACATCTTCTGTCAAAACACCTCCAGAGCTCAGTAAGCACAGGGACCCCACCAGTACCTGGTGAATCTGGCAAAGATCTCTCAGACAGTTTTTCACAGAAGTCAGCCTTAGCCACAATTTGAATACCATGTTACGGGAATCTCAGGGCTGTGGGTCCTAGCATGTTTTCACTGCCTGCTTTAGAGTTGCTTCCCAGGTGATTTGTGTGCAGCGCAGGGTTCCAGTGATCAGTTGTTTGATAGCATATTGGCCTGGGGGATGTGAAGTGTACTTGACTTGAGTGCAACTGTGGAAGTGTAGACTGAAGAGATCCTGGCTGGAGTCAGGCGGGTGCTTCACCGCAGTGAATACCAAGTGACGAGAGGCACAGTACCATCTTGTGAAGCAGGCAGGTATCGCAGTGACAAAGCTACAGAAACATTCTGTGACAGAGTTTATCAGTCACAGGGAAGAGCTGGTTTCCTAAATCTCGTTTCATGCATAAACATTAACCAAAAGCATTTTGTGGGAGTCGGAGACTCCTAGTTTCCATAGGGTCACCCTCATGATCAGGCAAAAGCCGTCTATCAAGCAGTCACTGTAGGTTGTCCACACCACTTTGTGTTATCAGTTATGCCTGAGACAGAGGAAAACGTATTGCTTTTCAATTATCAGCTAAACTTCAGGTAACTTCTCAGTCTTTAAAACAGTGTTTTGAGGGGTAAATTATTTTAGAGTTGCATAGAGCTGTAAACTGATGCAATGAGAGAGGCAGGTAAAAATTTGACCTTGCTGTCCTCATTTTCTGCTAGAACAGAATAAATAACAGAGCTGATTTTGTGAAAGTGTAAGATGCGAAATGAAAATAAAAGCATTAAAATACAGATAGGCTGGTATATACTTTGCACAAGCTGAGGTGAGCAGAGAGGTTTAGTCTCTCTTGAAGGAATAGGCAAGTGTTGTCACTGTGTTTGAACACAGTCTGTGGGCTGGAGAAGGGTTATCACGTTTGGCTTGGGAAAGAAAGAAAAAACAGGAGCAAGGAACTGATCCCTGTGTAGTGGACTCTTCTGGGGGCTCAGAGAGACTTTTCCTGATTTTTCTTTCTTTTTTTTTTTTTTTTTTTGCCTGCGCAGGAGGGAGTGTGTTGCAAGTGTTAGCAGTGGGCTGTGCTTGGGGAGCCAGCAGTTGTGAGCCTGAACTCCTTTCTCTCTTGAAATGAGCCAGAAAAGTGTGTTTGTGTATTTGAAGGCAAATGTGTTGATGGGACAGCATTTGGTAGAAACAGAAAACAAAATGTAGTAAAAAGGAGAAGAAAGTAAAATAATTTGAAAACAGGAAACCTTCTGGGGATGACTGGACTGAAATAATTTGTTAAAACTAGTTACTCTTCAGAAATAATTGTTACTAAGGCTGTTACTATTTTAACAGTTGTTCAATAGGTTGTTAATATTTTTGAGCTAAGTGCTGCACAGGTCTTGCTGTAACTCTAGCCAGCTGCTACAGAACTGTTGGGTCCCTGCGACACCATGCCCCTGAGGGTTGTGTGCTGACAGCTGTGATTGCAAGACTGGGCCATAGAGAGGTATCTCCAGCATTGGACTTCCCTGATCCTCTAGAGCGGATTGGTGTGGGGAGGGGGTGCAGTGAACACAAAACATATTTGCTTTCCAGGATAGTGATATTCCAGGACAACGGAGTGGTAGTTGGTGATTCCAGTTGTGACATCATCTGCTATTTTTTTTCCTTTTTCTTCCTACCAAAGATAGGAGTCAACCCAACTAGTGTTGATCTCGTGAGTATTGGCAAGGATGAAGAGGTGAAAATGAAGCCGGGCCAGGTTCTGCATATTGTGAATAAACTTTACCCCTACACGGTGCAATTTGCTGAAGAGTCGGGGAAAACTGTTACAGAAACAGAAAGGAAAATACAAACCCACAAGACGCCATGTGAGGACTCCTGCGATGATGATGATGATGTAGAGCTTGTGCCCAGAAAAACAATGAAGATGGAGGTGGTGGATACACAAGGCAGTTCTGCAAATCCCAAGCTAAGCAATACTGGTGTATCTCCACACAAAGGCACTTCGAGCAAAAAGGCAAGTGTATTGGTATTAGTACTTGTGCTGTTTCTCCTGGCGTTGTCTCCTCCGTCAGGGCTTTGGCCTTTTACTTTTGTGGGTACTACTGATGGGGAGGCGTCTCAGGTGAACACAGATCCTCAGAGTGTTCAGAGCATGTGAGCTGACATGCGCTGAGGCAAAGACTCTGCTCCTGACATCACCCACGTCCTGAGAAAGTTACCTGGAACCCATTCTAACCTGAGCTGGGGGGTGTGTGTGTGTGTGTGTGTGTAAAGGGGCTTGCTTGTAGCGAGTGAGGATTTAATCTCTGGTTCCTGCTGCAATTTCTGCTAGAAGGACAGTCCACTTTAGCTCAGTTTAGCTGGAGTCACACAAGGATACTGTGCTGGCTCTTGAGATGAAATCTGCTATGTTACAAATAGAGCAGTGGTTATCTAAAAGCTTATGCACAGAGAATGGAAGAACTTGACCCTCTTTTTTTTTTTTTTATTGCTTTCCCTCCCCCACCCCCTCCTGCTTTGATCATTCCTTATGGTAGAACCATGTTTACGTTAATGAATGTTACCAGCCAAAATCTTTTGAAAGGGAGTTTTTAGCCCTGCTGACACGGACAAAATAAAAGACTTCGTAATGCATCTGGAACTATAACAGTGCAGTTGCTGGAGGAGAAGGCACAGAAATGAAACCCCTCAGGACAAAATTTCAGTCCCAGGTTGTGGTGGGTTGACCACTGATTTCATTTGTGAGCTCAGGCTAGTTATATTAGGGCCAGGTTTGTGGTGGTGTGAGCAGGGAGACAAGACGATTCACAGTGTTTCTCTGTCAGCACTATAATAATGTTTGAACATCTTCCTCTAAGAATATGATGAAAATCATCATTGATAATGCCTGTAAAGTGATCTGAACAGATAAAACATTATCTGTTTTGAAAAAACTGAACTCGAGGCACCTTCTATTAGGCATTCAGTAACGAAGTTAAGAGATACCTGCTAGTGTTGGCTTGATCTTCCTGTGCCTTTCTTGTTTTCTGTACAAGCCACTCCTTGCACAATATCAAAAAATAAATACATTTAAGAGTAGGGTCACACACCACAACCACTTCTTTGTTCTGTGCAGAGCCGCATGTGATAGGACAGTTAATGGAGATCCTTGTACTTCCTTTGGCCCTTGTGATCCATGGAGCAGAGGGTCTTTTAGTAAAATAATCTGTTATCAATAGTAATCAAGGACTGTGCCTATAACGTGTGTGTAAATTATTAAATTCAAACAGATCTAGAGCTCCCTGTTGTTAAATTTCCAACATTTGAAAGACTTAACTTTGAATCGTAATGGTATTTTGTTAAAAGTTTTCAAAAGTAGCTTTGTGGGGGCAGTTGGAGCAGGTGTGTTAGCATTTATAGAAAGGAAATAATTCAGCTGTCATTCAGTTGTTACTTTACTGTTGTATACTAATGAAAGTACTTATCTGAATGCTTTAAAACATATAATTGGATTCTTAATTGTCTTACAAATAATTTTTTTCCTTCTGTGCTTTAGGAACATTTAGGACACTGGAGTCAGGGTCTAAAGAGCTCCATGCAAGATCCAAAAATGCAGGTGAGAGCTGTACACTTGTACTTTACAGTAGTTCCTGTCTAACAAATTTAAATGAGCTTGCTTTCTTCCTTCTGCAGTTTACTTAGTGATCTGATTAACCAGTGGAGTACTGCATAAGGGCTGAATTGTACTTGCATCTCTCTCTGTAGTAGCATTAATTTGGGAGTTTCTATTATACTGATTTTGCAGAATGTCATTATCTTAATTATCTTCACAAGTTCTCTACACTGTCAAATTTGGCCATCAGATTTCAAAAAGGTTGTTGGGAGAGCAGGCGAGCAGTGCAGTTGCTTTGTTTCTTCAGGGAAACCAACTAAAATGGGGGTGTGGTTCAAAGCTGAGCAAGTAGTGGAGGTTCCTGTTTTCTGGCAGTCAGCACTGCCTTGTTTCCAGGCATGGTGCAGTTTCCTGGTTTCCAGCAAACTCTTAACTGCAACAGCTCTGTGCCAGCTGACAGGATGTGACCCCTGGCTCCTCCTCCACCCAGTTTCATTGTGCCAACAGGAATTTCCTGGGTGGTTTCTTTTAGCCGCCTGCAGTTGCTCCCTCCCTCTGCTTCCCTGTGGCTGCATAATGGTTTTCCTTGAGCTCTTTTTTTTTTGTTGTTGTCTGCTGCCTGCAAAAGCAGGGGAGGTCAGACTCAAGACGCAGAAATCTGACAAATGTCTTTCGTGGCTGCAGTGTATACGCGCTTTCTTGTTACTGCGTTCTGAGAGAGCCCTGAGAGAATCTTCCCTATCCATGTATAGAACCTACTCTCATTTTAAGTTATAGGAAATACGTAGACAACTCCTTCTCAAAAACAAGGTTTTTAGCTCAACTCCAAAATAGGGAGAATGCTCTCCATCAATATTCCACTGTCTGGCAGAGTAAGGCCTGAAGCTCAGGTCCATTTAGCTTGCGTTTTGGCTGGCTGACTGCTGCATGGCCATCTTAACATTAGAGATGTGTTTTTCCCTTTGTACTTCTCAGCAAGTGTTCTCCTGAACAGTATGTGTTCAGGAGTACGGATATCACAGACACCTGTGATACTTGGTTCTTGAAATCACTGAACAATTTCAGTTGGAAAAGACCTTTGGAGGTCAGCCAGTCTGACTGCTTGCAGTCGATGTGATTGCCCCAGCCTTCGTCCATTTGAGTTGAGATGATCTCCAAGGGTGAAGATCCCAGAGCCTCACTGGGCCCCTTCAGGTGATGATCACCCTCAGGCTGGAAATTATTTCCTTGATAACTAATCAGAAGGTCCCTATTTCTTGATTATTTTTTTTTTTTAATTCAAGTCTAAAGTGTTTAACTGCGTAGAGTTGAGGAGAACTGGATGCCCATTCTGGAAATGCCAGCAGTTTCAAATGAGTCTTTCTATAGGGAACAATAAAGCTATTGAAATACTTGCTTCCTTTTTAAACATGCTTTTGAACATGTTTAAACATGAAGCTTAATCTTCATCCCTTAAGCGGAATTTACCGTCTTTACCAATTTACTGTCTTTACCAAGACAGTGCTTTCTTGACCCAAAAGATAAGCTGGTTTTAAAGTTCTTTGAATGTTAGAACACAAATAACTGTGACTTGGTTGTTGGCTTTATTAATTGTGGTTCTGAACTAAATACACAAACAATAGAACTCCTGTCTTTGCTTTTTAATAAAATATTAAATAAATGGCAATATTTCTTTCTTCTGAAAACACTTGATCGTGATCCCATTCCCACTGGCTGCATATGCAGACACTAATGTGTGTATATAAAAATACGACAGCATCAACAAGTCTTGCTGCTGAAAGAATCAGTCCTGTGATTTGTGTGCTGATAGAATTTTAATCTTCCTTCCTGTAGAGCAAGACTGATCAACTCTGTATATAAACATATGAGAATAATTAGCAAAGATGACAAAGACATCATCCGTCTCTTACCAATAGACATGCTGCTAAGAGATCAGAGACACGGCACACAGTTCTTCAGAACCTGACAGATTTTTATTGCCAGCAGCAGGTTGTCCCCCCTGTTCTCCCCATGCTTTGCTACCATTTCTCTTCATCAGCTGCATCAAATTGTTGCAGAAGGCAAAACAAAATGAAAATGGGGGAAGAAGGGCATGATAGACAGGAATCTGTTCTCCTTTTTGTGAGTGATCTTACAAAGTAGGACATTGGGTAGCATGAACTGAAATAGCTTGGGCTTGAATGTTTTTGTCTTTGTAACGCTGGCGGCGGTCTGCAGCACTGAGCACACTGTTTGTAGCACCTCTGAGACTTGTGTTTCACTCCAGAAAGCTGTGAAGGATGAGGCAGTCCAGTGCATTCCTACGTGCTCTATATTGAGCACAGTGCCGTGATTTTTGTTTCAGTGACCACAAAGCTTGAATGTAGCCTGATGGAAGTAGAGTTTCCTAGACCTCACTGGTATCTGAGTCCAGGTGATTTTCAAGGGAGTTCACATCCACCTGTAGCAATGGTTAACTTAACTGCTAGGTAAGAACAGAAAGCTTTTTCCTTAAAGTAAATAAAGAGGGATGCTGGAACATCTCTCCGTAGCTGCCTGGTGCATGGTATGGAAGAGGGCGCATATCCTGGACCAATTTAGTTCCAGCAAAAGACCTCCTTGAAGTGGAATTCTCTGCTGCTTGATATTTCTCCCCATCTAGTAATCTTTCCTGGCTTTTTTCCTCGCAGTCCCAGTTGGACTAGCAATGCATACGTGTGCTTAGGGACTTCTGCAGCCACAATGGGACATGCAGATGGATAACATCTCAAAATCCACTAAATACAGTCCTTATATGAATAAGGTATTTAACTTTCAATCAGTAAATAATCTAGTTATTTGTTTTTCAAGGTCTACAAAGATGAAAAGACTGTAGTCATCAAGGATAAATATCCCAAAGCACGTTACCACTGGCTTATCTTACCATGGGACCCCATTTCAAGCCTGAAGTCAGTCACCAGGGACCATCTTGAACTCCTGGAACATATGCATGCAGTTGGGCAAAAAATGATCGAACGGTGCCCTGCCAGAGAGAGTCTGGAGTTCAGACTGGGTTACCATGCTATCCCCAGTATGAGGTAAGACCTAGATGAGTCATCAGGTGGAGACCCTGTTCTTCCAGTTATACAGAATTGGGGCGAAATCTGTAATGTGATCTGGCACTGCTAAAGAACAACTTATCCTCCTAAACACTACGGACAGTTTGGTGTCCAAGTCCCTTGGGTGCAGCTGTGCACACGCTGCTGCGTACATGCCGGTGGGCTAGGCAGGTGTCGTGGGTCAGGTGGGAAATGCCTGTGGGGTTCCCCTAGCAGAGGTCTGTAGCTGGGGCTACAGTACGCCTGTGGTCCAGTCCCAGGGAAAGAGACGGCGATGCCAATGGCCAAGTGCTAGGGCATCCCCCCTCCCAGCACACCGATCGGGGATCAGAGAGTGACTCTTAAGCCTGTCAACTCCTGCCTGATACTGAGCAAGGATTCAAGTCTTGTGTGTGTAAGTAAGTCCAGATGTTACAGTGACCAAATGCCTGTGGGTATTGCAGTCAGTGTTCCTAAGTTGTTCTCCACTTCTTGGATGAAGCTTTGAGTCACCGATCAAGTCCCATTCAGGTACTTTACAAAGTTTAAACCTTTGGTTTATTAAAACCACTGTCTCTGCCCTTTTGGAAACTAGCAGGAATATAGACTGTAGTTAGGGGCCAGTGGAATATGCAGATTAGTGACCTTGACTGTTTAAGTGAAGCACTTGGCATGAGACTGCGCTTCTAGAACAGACTAGGTTTCTTCTGTCACAGGACTGTGGGTCAAACATGGTAAGACTGACCCATAAGGCTGGCAGTCCGACTGCTGAATCATGTTTGCAACCGATACTACTGCAAAAGAACTTCAAGCATTAACATTACTCTTCTCTCTTATCTACATAACATATTTGTTTCAGTCAGCTACATTTGCATTTAATCAGCCAGGATTTTGATTCTCCAGCCCTGAAAACCAAAAAGCACTGGAACTCTTTTACTACAGACTACTTCTTAAACTCTGAAGGTAATGATTAGAAAAGGTGTTTCGTGACATGTAATCCTGTTTGTGGGTTCTGGCTTTGGGCTTTTTTATTCCAAACAAATGTGTAAGCGATAAATTCTATTGTAATAAGTGAAAGGTTATATGTAGTTTCAGATATTGGGGAAGCACTAAGTAAAAGTCAACCGAATTTTGTGACTGGTTTAAATTAGAATGCAGTGATGACATGCTGTGCATGCAAAGCAGTGCGCAGAGATTCTGCAGTCATGTGTTTCACGATGCTACGTGGTCCCAATACCTCCTGTCTCATTTTATTTCAGATGTGATAGAGATGGTAAGAAGCAATGGAAAAGTGATAGTGAAAGATCACGTCTCTGAACTTCTCAAATTGCCCCTCAGATGCCATCGTTGCAAACAACAGCTGTCCACTATCCCACAGTTAAAGGAACACCTCAGGAAACATTGGCCAAAATGACTTTGCAAAATGTCATCTTACAACCCGTCTTCAGATTTCAGGCTGCAACAAAGACCTCAAAATGTTACTGGACACGTATGTTTTTTGTGAACTGGAATGACAAATGTAATGTGGGAAAAAGTAGCCTGGAAACTACTACTAAACGCATACTAACTTTGTAATAGCATAGCCAAAAAAACCCCAACATAAAATAAAGTGACTTCTGAAATTGAAGGCGTGTTTGCAGCTTTGTTGTGGTACTGCCCCACTAATCTATATGTGACCAAAGTCTGGAAGAAGCGTTGCGTTTGGACGAAAGGATTTATTTTAATTCAGAAGCTGAGGCATTGAGCCCAGATCTGGGTTTCCACTGAGAAAGGAGAGAAACAAACAATGATTTAGAGGTCTTTCTCTTGATATCTTCTGCCTGTCACTGAAGTTTCTCTTAAGTGATAATGTTGCAGAGGCTGGCATGGCTGACAGCAAAACTGTCCAAGGAATGTAAAAAAATTAACATTTTCAAGGTTATCATTGTACTTTTGCGTCAACTGCCAGCTATTTTACAAATTACAGCTGCAGCCCAGGAGGTAAGTTTTACCATTGCCCTTTCATAAGCATTGGTACATTTCGCCTTTTTGTCTTGGGTACTTGATGCAATAAACTCTGAAACTCTTAAATAAAAAGCATAAGAAACGCCAGATTTTCTCACATTTTTACGCTAGAGAACGTATGTCAATCTTTAAACATTCGGGATTCTGACGGCTTTATTTGCTACAACTACTTTTCTTTTGAAGAACAATGTAAGATACGGTTTACACTGAGGATTGGCAGTTGTGTGTAATCTGAAGGCAAAATGAACCACAAGTCAGGTAATATTAAAAACACTTTGTCAAGCTCTTCTGCTGTATCAAAAGCACTAACTGCCAATGGAGCTTGCCAGATGTATTACTGTCAGATGTTTCTGACACACCGGTGTCTTTTCAGGCAGGAAAAGTAATCACTTCCGGCTATCTAAAAAATAACTTCATTGCCATTATCTAAGGAAGTAAAAACCAACTTGGGAATTAAAACACGACAGCTAAACATAGAACTAAACACTACGGTTGCAGCGAGCGAGCAATGCTATTGAGAAGTTAAGCTGAAATCTTTCTGCATTTCCTTAGACCAACATGAACATAGACCAATCAAGTGCACCGGTCAGTGCTGAAGGAGGTCAGTCACCAGCTGACAACCAATACTTGCATCAGGATCAAGCCCTCCGGCTGAAAAAAAGGGCCAGGTTATTTAAATGGGAAGGAGCATCAGCTGCAGCGTCCCCACTTCGCTGTGCCACAGCATGGCTTGAAGATTGCAGTGCTGCTGAACTTCCCCTTGGCTATGGAGCAGGCATCGCCTGTCACCAGGGTGCCAGGGTAGTCACTGCTGAGGCTCCAAGAGGGGCAGCCTATCTCATATACAAGGATGTATTGAATCATTTATATACAAAAATACGTGTATAGTACACAATATCCAGCTTTATTGCTTCCCAGAATAATAAACTATCAAGGTTTGCAGTTGCTTGTCTGCATATGTTGAGGTTGGTAGAGAAATTGGCATGGTTTTATGCTGCCCTGTTTCTCCACATCGGGATTTTGGTGAGCCTCTATCATTTGATTGTCATCAAGATGTGAACTCCCGTATAGGCAGCAGAGCAGTAGCAAGGAAAATCTGTTTGTGGGTCCAGAACTGGTTAGTAGGGTTCGATTTCATCCTAAGCCCAGCTTTGACTTGTTAAGTGAAATGGCTTTCAGTAAAAGAGCACACAGAGCTTTTGTTATGCAAGGAAAATGCTGTTGGTAGCTCTTGGTAACGTATTCTGTGGGGAGAGGGTGTCTTCTTCTGTGCCTCCATGCAGCAATATGTTATTACACACACACTGATGGGGCAAATAGTGACCTGTTGCTGCTGGAAAAGAACAGACGTTCCTGTAGTGGAATGGGGGGGACGGTAAGGGTGAGGGGTTGGATGTGGCCTAATTTCAACCACCAGTCACACTTTAGTTTTTGCTGACATTAGTAATATTATGCCTTAATTTAGAAAGCAAAACTTAAAAATGAGAGAAACAATGACAAAAGCACAGCCAGTCTAGGGATTCGCTCTTGACACAGCCAAACTAGGGCTTCGCTTGGCCCCAGAGGTGAAGTAGTGCCAATGCTTAGCAACAGGAACTATTTTGGACCAAGAGCAGTTGCAAATGCTGGAGAACCATGGTCTTCCTCACGTGGCAGACACAGGCTGGAAAGGAAAGCCATGCTGCTTCACGGTTAAATGCGCTGTTTATGCCCTGCGGCCCGTCACATCTGGGTGGGTGTCATGTTTTTTAGTACCTCTCAGAGCAGGTCAAAGCAAAGCACAATGCCTGCAATCCAACTATATAGAAATGGTGCACAGCTGTCTCAAGTCATGATTGTCACGCACTTGAATGCTGAGCACTGGTTTCTGAGGGGCAAGCCTCTGTATGATGTCATCAGTAGAACCACCGCCACCAGGGCTCCAGCCACACATCTGCTGCTTGCGGTGACCCCAGGTGGAGTGGTGGCAGGGCAATGCTGCCAAGAAGCATGTCCAGCACTCGCTGTATGAAGTCACAGCTGTACAGGAAAGGTCTGCAAGAACGGCAGCAGCGGATGCAAGCTGTTTGAAGCCTATAAGGGACAGCCATATATCTGCAACCAAGGGTAGCCTCAAAGCCATGAAGGAAACTAAAACAGTAGTTGTAGACATTGGCACATGCTACTTCAAGTGTGGCTTTGCAGGGGACCCATGGCCTTCCTACATTGTTTCCTCTACAGTTGGTAAGCCCACACGGGAGGCTGGGAGCAATCAAAAAGAAACCTTTGTTGGAAAAGAGCTTCAGAATAGCAGTGTACCCTTAACACTCATCAACCCAGTAAGACATGGCATAGTGGCGGACTGGAACTGTGTCCAAGATACTTTGGAGTGTATTTTCCAGACAGAAATGAAGATTCAGCCAGAGGACCATGCTGTTCTGATGTCAGCGCCTCCCCTGTGTTCCATCACTGACAAGGAGAGATATGCTGAGATGATGTTTGAAGGATTTCACATGCCTGCCATCCACGTTGCCTACCAGTCCCATTTATCCATGTACTCTTATGGAAAAACCTCAGCTCTCGTGGTGGAAAGTGGCCATGGTGCTTCGCACGTGGTTCCCATCTATGAAGGTTATGTTATACGTAGCATCACTGGGAGAGTAGACTATGCTGGCTCGGATATCACACGTTATCTCATGAGGTTACTAAATGAGTCTGGAAACGTGTTCATGGAACACCAGCTAAACATCGTACAAGATCTCAAAGAGAAGTGTTGTTGCACTTCTCTGGACCTTACCCAGGACTTGAGTTTGCCTGTTCAGAAACAGCAAATGGATTATGAGCTGCCAGATGGACATGTCGTCACCGTAGGCAAGGAGAGATTCCTTTGTGCTGAAGCGCTGTTCAAACCAGCCCTACTTGGCTCACAGCAGCCAGGGATTTTGCAGCTGACACTCACCTGTCTCAAGAGGTGTGATGCTGACATCAACAAAAAAATGGTGAGGAATATCCTGTTGTGTGGGGGCAGCACTATGATGGAGGGCTTTACCGACCGCTTCCAGATGGAACTGGCCAGGATGTGCCCCACTGACAACCTCATCACAGCCGCATCCCCTCAAAGAAAGTCTTCTGTCTGGATTGGTGGGTCTATTCTGGCCTCACTCCGCTCTTTCCAGGAGCTCTGGGTTTACAGAAGTGAATATGAAGAATGTGGTCCTTCCTGCATTTTTAAGAAGTGCTTCTGAAGACGACACTGTGTGCCTTAGAAGGACCAGTGTTGACAAAGGGTACCTGAATCAATTCAAGAGCACCTCCCTTCCACCCCTTGCTGTGATTAAGAGATTTCTGCTGGAGCTGTATTATTTTTATGATATTGTGTGCCTGAAGTAGGGTTTTTTCTTTTGTATTTTGTATTTAATGAAGCTAGACAGCAGACAGGTGACAAACTTCTGCTCTAACGAGAGAATCAGGCTTCCATACAGCCACATTTGCTCAGAAATTGGGACATTTCTTAAGCTAACTCCATATTTCTGCATTAATGGCTTACTTCAATTCCTGGTAACTGCATCTGTTTGTAAGAGCCTCCACAGAACTCAAGAGCAAATTCAACGTGTCTGTAAAGACAGCAGCTAAGGCAGAATATATTTCAAGATGACATGCATCACTAAGAAAGCAAAAGAGCATCCTAGTAGAAAGCAAGGGAAAGCAGATTCCTGGCTGCTGCTGAAAAGAAGCTAAGGTTCAGCAACTGCGGAAGTAGGAAGCAGGAGGCAGGACATCCTCCTGGAGGCTCACGGACACTAGGTGCTGCTTCCAGCTCTACTGCTCCTTAGTCAAAGTTCACTCAGGAGGGAGTGGGGTAGGGGGAGACAATGGAGTTCAGTGATGAATTACCGTATGAATGATTTAGAAGACTGGTCTTCCACCTGGATGGCAGATTTAAAGTGATTTTGCCTTGGTGGGGGAACAGGAAAACATGTCTAAGACCAGAGGGTCTTCAGCTTTGACCATCACCATGATGGAAAAGCAGAAGAACCCATATACATGCATTAAAGGAACTGCTGTGTTTAGGCACAAGCATGAATCCTCAGTAAGATGGCAGTAGTTTTACCTTTTCTTGGGTTCTTTAAAGAGGGACTCTCTTTCTAGACAATAGATTAGGCTGTGCAAGACCTCAGCATTTCCTGGCGTCAGATTTAGAAATGTCAGGAATTAGCGGTGTCAGTGTTGCATTTCAGTTGCAGGTCCAGAGCCCTCCATAGCCTGGAGAGGACCGCAGACTCCCTCATCACCCCTTTCTCCAGATCTGAAAGATGGCTTCTGTATTTTGTCTTGGACTATGTTCTGCTACCATTCTGAAGACCCAGATCCAGTAAAACACTCCTACCCTGTGCAGCCTTTCATGTGTTTTGCCATCTCTAGGCTTTACTCTTGGGGAATCTCTTTCCAGTGTAGTCACAGTACTTGACAACAGGCTTAAGCCATCCACACGCCACCCAGAACAGGCCACGTAACTCAGAACAGCTGTAAGAAAGACCACTCCAATGCTTCATGCAACCCTGACAAAGGATTGTTTTACCACTCCAATCCAACAACCCCAAGCCAGCACAGCACATACAGTGCAAACCCACATGGCCATCAGACATGCCCCAAACAATGATCTGCAGCACTAGACACGTGCTAATGCCGTGCAGTAAGAACACGGCCCATTGCTGTGTCATTAGGTACCTCCAACAGACAGGAAGTGCCATGTTTGTGCTGGCATTTTTCCACAGCACCCAACTAAAATGGCTTGCATAGAACACGGCAGCTGCCAGGACAAAATTAACTGAGGGAGAGGGGTCTGCTACTGCTGAAAGGGTTTTCAGCCTCACCTGCAGAGCTTGTCCCCCTCCTCTGCTCCCAGGACTGCTGCTGTTACTCCTTGAGTCAGACTGCAGAAGCATTCTGGGGTAAAACCTAATTCTCAGGTATGAGGTTAGATCAGTTTCCAGCTGAAACAGTTCTGCAATAGAGCATAGTATAACCAGGGTACAGCTGCTGATCTGTCAGTGCCACACAGCAACATTAGCTGATCTTCTTTAAACTCAGATAATTAGGGTACTATTACCCAGCAGCGTGTGACACTGACACCCCTCACCCCACCCTTCCCCACCGCTTTTATTCGTGTTCCTCTACCCAAGATGTCCTTGGTGTGAATGGGCACACTTTCAGGATGTAACAGCTGTCGGTACTGCAGGGTTCACTCTGACATAACAAAGCGATTCTGATAAAAATCTGGTATTACCAACATCCAGCTTCAACAGAGAAAACACAACGCATTTGTTTAGCAACTACAACTTCCTATTGGTGCAGACTTACTGGTGAGGTCTCTAAACCAGGCTGAACAGCTTAAAATGTGACCTGTCATCATGGCAGGTACCATCCACAGCAGCGAGTGATGGCAGAGAAAATAGCCCATCCAACACTGGTGGGGTTGCTTCATCCAGAAGGGAGGGAACAGTGGTGGGAGATGTTGGATTCAACCAGCAGCATTCAGAGCTGCACACCCTGTTACACCCCAACCTCACAAACGACCTCTGCAGTGGGATGTCACAGGTCACATACAGGTCACAGTCACAGCTGCATCAGGTGGAGGGACCCTTCACTTGCACAGCCCTAAGAACAGTGTATCAGAAACGCCAGGACAACAATGGTTTCTGTAAAGGTGTAATGAAATTATATGAAAAGTTACAGTTTAGAGTCCACTGGGATTCCTTGGCTTTTGCTTATTGGAGAAGATGCAGTTTCCACTGTAGATTTTTATTGAGTTTTGGTGGAATAAGTAATTCTGGATCTGAAAGGCAAACAGGACAAGTGTCAGAACAGAGGGTAACAGCCATATAGTTTCTTCAGGAGCTGTCAACTACTTAGTTTACTTTTCTTTACCTCAAAGGACACTGAGAAGTCTCTGACACATAGCATTTCCCTTTAGTGACTGATCACCAGCCTGCATGGAAGAGTGCCCCCAGCAGAACTGCTTACAGAAATAAATCTCGGGGGCAAATCAAGTCCCCTCTCCATTAACTGTTATCGTTCACAACGAGGAGGCAACAATCCATGGCAGAAAGCAGAACTCTGTTCATTCACCAGTAACTGGGACATCATACACAACAGCCAGCTGGCTGTTAAGTGTGAATAAGAGGCACACGGTTTTCTCTGGAGCCAGCCCTGACAAGCAGCAATAGGCAGGTCGCATCTAGAGGTTTATTACAGGATTTCTCCAGGCAACTCCAGGACAGGTAGGGGAAGAGACTGTAGGACTAGTGGGGAAGAGGGAAGACAGAGGGGAGATGGGACCAGCCGTTGCTAGCTCTCTCAGCCCTAACTTTGTATTAGCTTGCAAGGACTTCAAGATAGCGAGGCACCACAACAGACTGTAGCCTGGCCTGGTCAAGAGCTTGGCCTGGCTGCCAAAGCCAGACAGAAAAATTCAGCAGGTAAATTACAAGCAGAATTATCTAACACATTCCCTAAGAAATCAGACTTCCAATTCCCTCACAACAGACACTACACACACAGGAAGCCAGGAGCACAATTCAGACAGTAGTTTTAGCACAGGACTTCAGAGCAAATAAAACCTTATTAAGAAGGCTGCTCACTTGCCACAAGGTGGGAGGGTACACCATGAAGAAATTCCTAAAACTGAGTAAATGCTACAACTGTTGGCAGGTAGCAATGCTTGGAGAACCCCAAAGCCCACTGATGTCACCAAAACTTCACACCCACACCTAACTCGGAGCCTCAACTAACCTTGTACAACAGGAGTCATCATCCTCTTCTGCTGATAGGCAGCCATAATGCTGTTTGCAGTTGAGTTGGGTCCCAGGACCTGTATGAAGCAGCAATACCCATGTTCCAACCTGCACAAAGCAAGGCTAAGAACAGGGATACCTACAAAGAAAACTCTGCTGTTAGTCTCCAAAAGCAGAAGCAGCTGCCTGCAGGAGACCTCACAGTACAAAGTGACCAGGAATATGTGATCAAAGCCCAGTAACGTCTCAGAAAAGTAAACACAGAGGCAGAAAGAGAGAACTGCTTTTGGACAGCTTCTCAGGACACAGAACCCTTATCCCAGCACCTACTTCTTCACAGCACTGTAAGTGTCATGACTTGGCAGGACTACTTTCATTACAGTACCAGCAATATTTAAAATTCATTTGAGAGTCTCAGCTACCTGTAACATAGAACAGTTTTAATCTGTCCTTAGAGTCTTGCTAATCAGTAGTTAGGGAGAAGATACTGGGGAATATTTTGTGTTCACCATGAACGCTCAGAAACTACCTATTAGAAATAAAGACTTTTACTTCAGAAGGGAACTAAGTGCAGTCCTTGTGATTTCCTTATTCTGCATGAAGATGAAGCTTAGAAGCCTGACATAACCCTTCTTTTTGCAATATACTCCTTACAATATACTGGTTCAGACTAAATTGACCAGTCTGGTAATTCTTCACATCACCAGGTTGAACAACCACCACTCCAGTACATAAAAGCTATGCTAACACTTCAACCATCAGGCCTAAAAAAGAAAACAGTGTTCCTATGTTCTACAAATTGCTTAAGATAGAGCTCATGAAAAGAAGTCACCACTAGGACAAGGTAACACAAGCCTTACGAGACCTCATCATGTCCAACGTGGCATTCAGCGCAAGGCACGCAGCAGGCTATACCTGTTGTACACATCTAGAGTGTACTGACTTGGCAGGTACTGCACAGAGTATCTGTTTGACCTCTACAGAAAAAAAAGCAGATCTGGAAAGCCAGGGAAGGATTCCAGACTCTTTGCTGGAGAATGCAAAATACTGCTAAATACTTGGTATTGTATAGCAGGTGTGATGGGTATTGCAGATGAGCACAGACCGAGTTGACAGAGCTCTGCTGCAGGTCTGGAGTCCAGATTTCTGGAATCGAGGTCTCCATCAACTGCAAAACCTCTTCCAGGACTCGCTGCAGTGCCCCAGCTTGCTCATCATAACCAAACAGTACAAGCTGCTTCAGAAGGATGTGTATGTCTCCTGCAGGAAGGAACAGAAGCAGAAGCAATAGCAATTAACAAAGCTATGCTAAATAAACAGCTGTATTTCTCTGGTATCAGGGCACATGAAGAGGAGCAGCAAATCAGAACTGGTTCTGTCCCTACTCAGCCTCTACAGTGCCTGAGTACAAATGTGAGACAAATCTGTCACGGCACTGACAAGGCCTCACTTCTCTGCTCCCAAACCTCAAATGTGGATAACTATTACATGTTCTTCCAGGCACAGAGGCAGATGAACAAAATCAAGGTCCAACACAGATGGTCTTATGGACCAGGTAGGTTCTCTCCTCAGCACACCCATTAAGAAGAAGAGGGGGCACACTGCCTCAGCTGTCCTCACAAGCTATAGAGTAGATTAAGATCGTCAAGTGTCCTACCCTTCACAGCCTCAACAGCACGAACATTTTCTCCCAGGACTTCCAGAAGAGCCATATCTTCAAAAGGACTCCCCTCTTTCAAGCTGTATCTCTTGCGCTCAGCCTTGCGCCGGTTCTTTGAAGATCGCCTGAAAAGAAGGATGCTTAATTACGGTGTGCATAACAGGATTAGCTGTTAACAGGGTAAGTCCGAAGGAACATCAACAGTGTGCATGAAACTTGTTACTCAAGTCATTACTCTCTCCAGTGAGAGGGGACTGCATGTAAGCTATGTATCTTTGTGTCAATGTTTTCAGTGCTACTCAACCAATATCCTTTGTGGTCTAAAACACAAGTCAGTAGTTGGGCTGTTTCTGTACTACAAAAAGGACTGCTCCATGTTCCAGCAAGGTTAGAGCGTTGCTCTAAGCACAAAGTAGGGTAAATTGTTTGGCAGTAGTCACTGTCAGGCAAAGCTGACCTCCACTTAAAACAATTCAGTGCCAGGGTTTGTGCTTGCCTGTGCATATTTTCATTTCTGCTATCTCCACAAGCTGTGCACTAATACAGCTCAGCTCCTGCCCATTATCACAAGAAAGCAACTTCTAATCATAGAATCATAGAATAGAATCATGGAATAGTTTGGGTTGGAAGGGACCTTTAATGGTCATCTAGTCCAACCCCCCTGCCATGGGCAGGGACATCCTCAACTAGATCAGGTTGCTCAGAGCCCCATCCAACCTGACCTTCAATGTTTCCAGGAATGGGGCATCCACCACCTCTCTGGGCAACCTGCGCCAGTGTTTCACCACCCTCAGCATAAAAAATTTCTTCCTTACATCTAGTCTGAATCTACCCTCTTTTAGTTTAAAGCCATTCCCCTTGTCCTGTCGCAACAGGCCCTGCTAAAAAGTTTGCCACCATCTTTTTTATAAGCCCCCTTGAAGTACTGATAGGCTGCAAGAAGGTCTCCCCAAAGCCTTCTCTTCTCTAGGCTGAACAACCCCAACGCTCTCAGCCTTTCTTCATAGGAGTGGTGTTCCACCCCCCTAATCATTTTTGTGGCCCTCCTCTGGACCTGCTCCAACAGGTCCGTGTCTTTCTTATGCTGAGGGCTCCAGAGCTGGACGCAGTACCCCAGGTGGGGTCTCACCAGAGCAGAGTAGAGGGGCAGAATCACCTCCCTTGACCTGCTGGCCACCCTTCTTTTGATGCAGCCCAGGGTACAATTGGCCTTCCGGGCTGCGAGTGCACATTGCTGGCTCATGTCCAGCTTTTCATCCACCAGTACCCCCAAGTCCTTCTCAGCAGGGCTGCTCTCAATCCCTTCATCCCCCAGCCTGTATTGATACCGGGGGTTGCCCCTACCCAGGTGCAGGACCTTGCACTTGGCCTTGTTAAACCTCATGAGGTTCACACGGGCCCAATTCTCAAGCCTGTCCAGGTCCCTCTGGATGGCATCCCGTCCCTCTGGTGTGTCAACCGCACCCCTCAGCTTGGTGTCATCTGCAAACTTGCTGAGGGTGCACTCAATCCCACTGTCTATGTCACTGATGAAGATATTAAACAGTACCGGTCCCAATATGGACCCCTGCGGGACGCCACTCATCACCAGTCTCCATCTGGACATTGAGCCGTTGACCACTACCCTCTGGATGCGACCATCCAACCAATTCCTCACCCACCAGACAGTCCACCCATCAAATCCATACCTCTCCAGTTTAGAGAGAAGGATGTTGTGGGGGACCGTGTCAAAGGCCTTACAGAGGTCCAGGTAGACGACATCTGTAGCCCTTCCCGTGTCCACTGATGTAGTCACTCCATCACAGAAGGCCACTAGGTTGGTCAGGCAGGACTTGCCCTTGGTGAAGCCATGCTGGCTGTCTCGAATCACCTCCCTGTCCTCCATGTGCCTTAGCAGAGCTTCCAGGAGGATCTGTTCCATGATCCTGCCAGGCACAGAGGTGACTGGCCTGTAGTTCCCTGGGTCTTCCTTTTTCCCTTTTTAAAAATGGGGGTTATGTTTCCCCTTTTCCAGTCACTGGGAACTTCACCGGACTGCCACGACTTCTCAAATATGATGGATAGTGGCTTAGCAACTTCATCCGCCAGTTCCTTCAGGACCTGCGGGTGGATCTCATGAGGTCCCATGGACTTGTGCACCTTCAGGTGCCTTAGATGGTCTCAAACCTGATGTTCTCCCACAGTGGGCGGCTCTTCATTCTCTCAGTCCCCGCCTTTGCCTTCTGCGGCTTGGGCAGTGAGGCTCGAGCACTTGCTGGTGAAGATCGAGGCAAAAAAGTCATTGAGTACCTCCGCCTTCTCCGTATCCTGGGTAATCAGGTCTCCCGTTTCATTCCAGAGAGGGCCCACATTTTCCCTCATCTTCCTTTTATCCCCGACGTACCCATAGAAGCTTTTCTTGTTGCCCTTGATGTCCCTGGCCAGATCTAATTCTATCAGGGCTTTAGCTTTCCTAACCTGATCCCTGGCTGCTCAGACAATTTCTCTGTATTCCTCCCAGGCTACCTGTCCTTGCTGCCACCCTCTGTAGGCTTCCTTTTTGTGTTGGAGTTTGTCCAGGAGCTCCTTGTTCATCCATGCAGGCCTCCTGGCGTTTTTGCCTGACTTCCTTTTTATTGGGGTGCATCGCTCCTGAGCTTGGAGGAGGTGATCCCTGAATATTACCCAGCTTTCTTGGGCCCCTCTTCCCTCCAGGGCTTTGTCCCATGGCACTCTGCCAAGCAGATCCCTGAAGAGGCCAAAGCCTGCTCTCCTGGAGTCCAGGGTAGTGAGCTTGCTGTGCGCCCTCCTCGGTGCCCTAAGGATCTTGAACTCCACCATTTCATGGTCACTGCAGCCCAGGCTGCCCTTGAGCTTCACATTCCCCACCAGCCCCTCGTTGTTGGTGAGAACAAGGTCCAGCTCTCCTTGTTGGCTCCTCTACCACTTGGAGAAGGAAGTTATCATCGATGCATTCCAGGAACCTTCTGGATTGCTTATGCCCTGCCGTGTTGCCCCTCCAACAGATGGTGGGGTGGTTGAAGTCCCCCATGAGGACCAGGGCTTTGTGAGCGTGAGGCTGCTCCTATCTGTCTGTAGAGGGCCTCATCTGCTCGGTCTTCCTGGTCAGGTGGCCTGTAGCAGACCCCCACCGTAATGTCACCTGTCTTCTGCCCTCCCTTTAATTCTGACCCATAAGCTCTCGGTCGGCTCCTCATCCATCCCCAGGCAGAGCTCCATGCACTCCAGCTGGTCACTGACAGAGGGTGACACCCCCTCCTCATCTCCCCTGCCTGTCGTTCCTAAAGAGCCTGAATCCCTCCATCCCAACACTCCAATCATAGGAGCAATCATAGGCCAGTACTATCATAGTATCATACAGCAATCATAGTAATCATAGGCCAGTACTAGTTGCATAATGTCCCCAGATGATCAGCACACTGACACAGGTATGCTGAATACTAAGGTTGCATTCTCTTCCTCTTTTCATCTGGGCTACAGAAAGTGCCCTAAAAAGTCCACACTTTTCCCACAATTGTATTTTTCCACATTTCAGCTGAGGAATTCAGAAGCAGTCCCACAGACTACACCGGCCTCTAAGATACCCCACCCCACACTGCAGCTCACATTCTTAAGAGCACTCAAAAGCAACACAGATGCCCACTGTGGGAAGACATCGGTATGAGACTTAGTAGCAACCCCCACCCATCAAGTGCAAAACCTAGGACAAAGAGCACAAGCCATGCGCACAAGCTGTTAATGTTTGAAGAGCTCTGCCCATATTCTGTGTCAAGCTTCCTACAGCCAGCTATTCTGGCAGCATGCCCAACACCCACAGAGCCAGCTCCTGCCCAGAGTCTGTGTTCACAGCTCCTCTGCTGGACACTCAGTTCCTGTTGCACTAGCAGCTTCTGGCATTTTCTGCTCTCTCCCTCCCAATAAGAGTTAAAATAACCACAAAATGCCTCTAATTAAAGCAGCTTCAAGGCACGCACAGCTGCAAGGAGGAGCATGCCAAGCATGAGCAAGCTGCCCTCCCAAATGCTGATGCCAGGGCAGCCACTACCTAATTTGGAGGCAGATACCTACGCTGATATTCTTGAATTGCTGTGTGAATATTTGCTGTTCATGTCGCTGGCTGTCATAACACTGCTGGTTTCAGAGAAAAGATCCAATTCTGGGCAAGTCGGCATTTCATAATCTGCAAAACATGTTAACAACTGTCACAGTATGGAAAAAGGTCACAGTTATTTCCAAGCCTTCTCTCGGGGTAACCTATGTAGCTTGTTGGAGAAGCAGCTTGGGCAGATTCATTCTACCTGCTGGCGTTCCAGAGCCTTACAGCTCTCAACCCCCCTCAGCCAGCACACGAGAAGAAACAGCAATTGAGAAGAACACTGCTCCTCTGCCCTGCTGGGGATTGTGATATTAAACTGCACAATCAGAGGGATGACAATCTCAGTGCAGCAAATCTGGACCAGGACAAAGCATTCTGTTTTCAGAAAACTTCCCTGAGCCTGTGTGAGCTGGTGGGTGAATATGCCTAATAGGTACTGAGCACACAGGACATGCTGAGCACTGCCTGATCCAGCCAAGCTGGCACTGTGGAGACAATACTGTGTCATTTTGAAGAGCTTTCAGGTGCATTTTCATCCCATGAAAGCTGTGACATAGACAGCACTGAAAATAAAGCTGTCTGTACAGAATGAGCAAGGTCAAACAATCACAGTCCAAGTATGGTGTGAGGAGGGGGTGAGAAGAATACTGTTCTACTGTTAAAGACACCACTGGAGCTAGAAGAGAGCACAGCTCCACCAGGGGAAATGCAAACCACAAAGAAAAAGATGATCACAGTTACTTATGCAGGAGAAAGTCATATGCATTTCAATACCAACCCTGCAGGCTCTCACAAGCCTTCTCCTTCAGCTCTCGGACCACTTGCAGGCGACTCTTATGGCGAAGAAATGCTGTTTTCTGAGAATCTAGGAGTATCAGCTGACTTTTCTGAGCTGCTCAGTAAGAAAATCAGAACATGACCATTTGTGCAAGAGAACCAGAAAAACATTTTTTACACAAGAAGTGTGAAGGAGCACAGTCCTTCGACAAGCTCAGAAGTCAGGTGCAAAGCACACAAAAGGACTCAAGTGGAAGGAAATTCAAAGCTTATAATACAGGAGCCCAACAAACAAGATGCACCTGGATGGGGAGTGAATTAACCTGCCAGACAAGCATTTTCTGGAACAAGAGTCTGTTTCTAACACAGGAAGAGCAGAAAGCTCTGTGGTCAAATCTCTTTACATTAATTAGGTTTGAATTAAAGAAAAAAATCCCTCAACTCATAAAGCCTACTGCCTATAGCATGAAAAGGAAAAACAACCAATAGTAACGAACCATCCTTCCTGGATGGAAGGGATAATACAGCTATCAAATCGTATTTTTCAAAAACTCCTCATAAAAGCTTATAGGACAGTCAGGCATTTTCCTAGTCCATAATTCTGCTGCCACATGTGCTCTGGAATAAGGACTGTCCTGCTTGTTCACGGACATGCAGACACAGACCCCTTTGCAGTTTGTGACTGTGAGGTCTGGAAAAGCTCAAAAGGAGCTTGACTAAGCTAAAGAGAGCCCATGACGCTGCAGGGCTTCAAGCTGCATTGAGTAGAGCCAAATGCAGCTAACCGGGCAGCATCAGTTAGGCAGAATCAAAGCATCCTTCCATACAGCTTCCAGTACTGCAGTGCTGTGACTTCCCACAGACCCAGTAAAGACCTTCTTCAGCCTCTATAGCACAGAGAAGTCTCAGATTCTTGCACAGATTCACCTTCCAGAATAGCAGGTTTGAGGTTGGTGTCCAAGATATCCAGTCTACCATACTTGTGAATCTGGATCAGGGAAAGGAAACAAGGTATTATTTAAGGATCTAACCCAGACCTCTGTTCTTGCACTCTAAAGAAATATTTCCACTCTGGTTCTTGTGCTCTGAAGTGTCTTACCAGTCTTAAAGCCTCTTCCCAGACAGCCCCTTCTAAGAGCAGGAGAATAGCCTCTTCATAGTCCTAGAAGGAAAGAGCAATCATGTACTGCTACTGATGCTAGTAATACACATTCAGGTAGCACCTATTCAGATGCACATTTCTATGCAGCAGTATCACAGTCAGGATAGGAAAACACTACTGTGCCAGGTACTTTGAAGCGTTGACATAAAAAAAAACCCCAAACTATGTTACTTCTCCCATGCTGAGGGGAAATCCCTCTGGAACTCTGTCTTTCCTACTCCAGCCCTCATGCTTCAGCTCTCTGAGACAAAAGCTTTTCATACCAAAGCAGAGGCAGCTTCAGGACTGGCAAAACTCAGGGACAGCATTCATCCCCACCCTGCTCACTGCATCACCTGGACCTGCTCTGCCCTCCCCAAGAGAGCCCATGGCACAGACTGTTTTGCTGTCAGCATGCATGGAGTAACATGTGGCCCAGGAGAATAGAGAAACCACAGATGGTGTATCTCTGACAGAGGATATTACTGGGGCACAGACAGGAGCATGATTACATTACCTGAGTGTACTGCTCCAGGAGTATGGCTGCCTCTGCATGCTTTCTCTGTTCAACTAGTTTTCCTACAAGAAAAGGTGGAGTTCAGCTTTTCAGAAGCAGCTGGATTTTGTGCCACAAAACTACAAAGTAGAGGAAAATCCCACTCACTGAGGTACTTTCTACCTGCTCGCACACCTACTGAATCTGCCCAGTAAAAAGAAGGGCTGCCTGATGCCAAGAATTCATTAACTTGCAACATCATCAGCCAGTTGCTTGTGAAATTGCTGGTGCACATCCCTCAAGACCAGCTGGAGAACATTTTCCCCCAGTCTGAGACAGAAATAGTGAAGAGTCTCTTAAGTGGAGGGGGTGAGGTTGGACTAGATGACCCTTAGAGGTCCCTTCCAACCCAAACTATTCTATGATTCTCTCTCTCTTGAAAGCTTCAGTGTATCGCAGCCTTGCTGTCTGCAGGGAGCACTTTGCCACCTGCTCTCTGTGGTATGGACAGCAACCATCAAGCTTGTGGGATTCAAGGCTTCTAGTCCCCTAAAAGTCAGAACCAGCCTTGGCACTGGTTAGTATGCTAAGATGCAATGTAAGAGAGCAAGTGATACACAACACCAGCAAAAAAAAAAAATTACTGAAGCAAAGCAATTTCATCCAAGGCAGCTTATGTCTGCTCATTTCACTAAATTACAGTCGTGATTTAAGAGGGGCACCAGAAAAAGTATTAAAGGCAAGACATGAAGGATCCAAATTGCATTAAGTGACAGAAAAAGAAAATACTGGAATATCCAACTCTGGAAGACTACACTCCCATTCCCACTGTGTAAGTGGGCCCTTCATAAACTCTGCCTCTGAGTAAGGCAGAAGTCAGGATGGTGTTCCATTTCTCTTGCTGAAGTATATGCCAGGTCCACAACACATCTCACACATGCAGTCTGCTATGTCCTAGTAAGCATAAATTCTGAGACCAGCTACCTTTTTCTCCTGCAGCAGGATGGCACATAGCTTTACATGTACGAACTGGTCCTAGCTGCTAGCAGGCTTTAAAGAGAAAACATGAAGATGCAGCTCTGAATTATCCAACAGACTTCAAGGTCTGTGACTAGGCACAGTACTTAGTCAACGATGTCTAGAGGCCTCAGTCATGTCAGACACTTCAAAGAATCTCCATTCCCTGAGGTTAACCAAGGAGGCAATTTGGAATAGCAGTTCAGCAACTGGTTGCAAGGAAAAAGTGCAAGAAGCAGTCAATATGAGGCAGCCAAGGCCACAGCTACCTTAGCAACTCCTGGGTGCCTACCAGCTCAACTCCAGTATCTTCTGGTTCCTTTGAGAAACAAAGGTGATGTGCAATCACACAAACCCTTGGGAAACATGGGATCTTTGTTCTCCCTTTAAGAAAAATGCTGCTGAAGACTGAGGTTTTCACTAAATTTTACAAAAAACCAAAATGAACCAAAAATAACAGCAGCCAGTTTTGCTCTGCACACTTCCATCTCCACAAGGCCTACCTGCCATGTTCCGTGCCAGGCTGGACAGCTTATCCTTTGTGTAACCAAGCCGTGATGCCATGCACAGGGCTTGCTGCCAGCTGCCACTGTTCTGAAAAGCATCAAGTGCTTTTGCGAAGATGCCAGCACGAGCAAATGTCAATGCAGCCTGTTCATATAGCTGCTTCTGAATCAAGTACTCCCCATATGCATCGCTGATATCCTGCACGAAAGAGACAAAAGAGAAATAAATCAACTGTAGAGTCAGTAGTAGTCCTCCATTAGTAAAAATTAAGTGCCCATGAACAAAAGCCTATTTCCCCCTCCCACAAGGAACCTCCAGGCACAATGTTCCTACCCCATTTTTAACTTTTTAATCAAGCCAAGGGCTGATGATTAGCACACGGCGACATTTCATAGAGCTAAAGCAAGAGACACGGGGAGGTACCTAACTCTCCAAGCCAAAGGCTGGGTAAACTACATACTGCAGGAAATCAGCCCCTTCTTTCCCACTCAAATGAGCGTTTTTTGTTGGAATGTCTCCCTGAACCAACTTACTCCAGGAGTCAAACACTGGCACAAGGAAGGATGCAAGCCCTGCAACTCTACAGGCATAGGCTGCTGTGAATCAATATCCTGAGCTTCACTATGCTATTCACAGCTCAATCTCCATCATGAAGGGGCGGGTGGATTTGACTGGAAGAATACAGAAGGAATAAAGAAAGACTCCCAATGAGCAGAGTCAGGAACAGACCTCCTTCATGAGGAAAGAGTCCTTTCTGCTTTCACCGTGTTGCAAACAGACTGAGTTTCTGTATTTCCCCTCTTACTTCTTCATCTACTTCTTTTACAAAGGCTTGTGTGTTGTATATTTATAATATCTAAATTAAATTAAATTCATTCACATTTTACCTCAGCCTTGGTTCAGTAATTTTACCTTCAGAACTTTACCTCAGCTAAAGTTCTTCAGTAATACTGAAACTAACAAGGGACACTACATGCTAGGAAACAGCACATCTACAAGTGCCCCAAGCTCTCTAGCACTCTTCAGAATAGTTTAAGGACAACAAAGTGTCCCACACAACCTGCAAGTGCCAGACAGAAAGCTGGTATCACAAAGGTCAAGACAGGAAGGAAAGTCTTTCTGTGGTAATGGGAGTTCTCCAGCACACCACAAAACAGCGCAGCAGAAACCGGACTCCCAGGTGCTCTCCTGGTCACGGGACCAAAGAAGTAACAGCCCCTCCTTCAATGACCAGACCTCGCAGGATCAGTGCTGAGAGTCATTCCAGCTATTATCTCAGAAGAGGATCTCAGACAACACAGGAATAGCAACGACCTGCAGAACTTGAACGCAAGCAGCTGCCGTCTCATTCCTGCCCTCACTCAAGGTGCTGAGGACGTGCAAACACACACGTGAGAGAATAAAAAGCTTGCACGCTGCAGTGTCACGTGCTTACACACCTTGTACTCCTGAGTGCTCGAGGGGTACAGCTTCAAGGCTTCATAATACTGATTCTGATCCTTCACCAAGTTCAGAAATTCAGAGAAGTGTTCAGGACCTGCAGAAATAATTTATTTTTTGTAGCAGTAAAAGAGAAAGCACATGGCTCTCATGGCTCCCAGTCAGTCTGGGTTCATTGCATTAAGAAGCAACTAGAGACACTTGGGTGGAAGAGCACAAAAGCACCTATTCTACTACTGTAAAATCAAGGTGTTCACTTCCTTGAGGTTTGCTCCACTTTTGCCAGCAATATTAACTCGGGACAAGTCACCTACAACAGGAAAAAACCAAGACTAACGCTTTATGATTGCAGAGCAGTAAACATTCTCACTCCTTTCTCCCTGTGCCAAGCTACACTACAAAAAACAAGTAGCAGAAGTTAGTTAACTGTGCACTACCAGGAGGGAAGATGACCTTGTGCAATCCTTCTCTTTCTTCATCTATTTCCCCCCAAGGCTCTCCAAAATGGAAATGTTCCACTGCAGAATTTCTCCTTAGAGACGCTGCATGTGCAGGACACCTACCACATTTGCTGAGGTGCCCAAGAGCTTTTGTGTATCTCTTCAAGTGTCTGTCTATTGTATATCGCTGATAGTTGGTTTCCATTTTCCGGAGGGTATTTAAGAAGGGCAAGTATTCTTTTGGGTCCTGCAAAGAATAGTAAAAGCTGCAGTTGAGCTAATCTGGTAAGATCCTTGTTTGCCCCCATCTTTACCAACAGACAGTCGCATATTTGAAATTGTACGATAATATACTAAAAAGGCTTTTTTTTTAAATGTAAGCCATCTTAAAGAATCAATTCTGTGTATGTACTCTTGCGAGAATGACTAACTTAAATTACCAGACTCCCACATGGACTTCAGCAGTATCTAAAGGCTGGTGACATTTTAAATTCAAGGCTATGTATCATATCAAATATTGTTTTCTATTAGCTATTATCATGTATAAATTTGCAGCTGTAAAGCTTATCAATTTCCCCCACACCAAAGGTCATAAAACCTGTTAACATGAATAGGGTGTTTTAACTGACGGACAGCAGGCTCCACTACAACATTAGGCAACTCTGAAGATCCTGATGGGCATTTCCATTCAGAGATTTCAAATCAAACCTGCTGGAAGACACACACTATTATCGTGGCCACCACCAAATAAGCAAGAATCAAAAGAGTACAGAACTGGGAACGTAAGGTGTGCAGTCACAACGCTTCAACCACAGTCCCTCCCTTCACCAGAGCTACTTTGCTGTGCTGCTCTAGAAGAGCCCTATTTCACCTTAAACACAAGCAAGTTTCCAAAGCTGTGATCAAGAAGTACCAAGGGATGCAGACATGCCACCTTCCCAGCACCATCCTAAGCACACACAGGACTTCTGAGCAACTGGAATCCTGCCTGGGTAGAGAGCTATGACTACCAAAACATGTGGGCTGATCAGCAGACTACAAAGAACCTTTGGGAAAGCAGAAAAATAGTTCCTTGGCTGGAACTACAAGCCAAGACCTTTTGAGACTTTTCTGCCACCATGATGACTAAATCGAAGTCATATGTCCCCAAGGAATAATCATACAATTCATTGACATCCACAAGGAAAAGCAGGTACTTCAGTGCTTCTTCTGCACTCACAGCTTTGACATCTGGAGTAATGCTTTCTGTAACAAGATAAAGAAACATACAATCAGTTATATCATCAGCAGTGGAACCCTGCTCTGAGGGAGGGATGCATTA
Source organism: Aptenodytes patagonicus (assembly GCF_965638725.1). NCBI lineage: Eukaryota > Metazoa > Chordata > Aves > Sphenisciformes > Spheniscidae > Aptenodytes > Aptenodytes patagonicus. Next base: position 72,940,448 of record NC_134982.1, read on the forward strand.
GCAAACACATCCTTGACACCAGATAGGGACCACCAAACTAACGGCTCGTTCTGTCTTGCAGGAGGGGTTACTTTGCCTTTCCAGGGCAACTTCAAGGACCAGCCCAAGCATAGTAACTTGTTAAGTGTGCAACAGTGGCAAGTCAGAAGTATCAGCACAGAATAAAAGCAAAGTTTGCCAGTTTGAGATACCAGGACCCAGAATGGGAACCTCCTATTCCATGCCGGGAGAACCAGAGTTCTGACTGGAAAGAGAAAACAACTCCAACTCTGGGCTATCTGCTGACATACCTAGATAAAAGGATGAGTGGAGGGCATGTACAGCAGCGTATCTTAGCTGATAACATTAACACACAGCTAGTTTCAAGTACATTTCTGTTTTCTGGCTGACCCCATGAACAGCCACCTTAAAATAATTTTCAGGGTGAACCATTCTAACAATGAAAGCTCCTGCAAACCACCCATTTTCAAAACTTTTGAGTTCCTGATACAACACCTCGAAGATCATGAACCTTCTGGAGAGCAATTTCCAGTTCTGGAGGCCTTTTCTTTACGTGTGCCGTCAGTATCGATAGGCAGTATCTGAAGAAAACAGAAACGATGAATGAAAAAGCGAGAAGGCAGAAACACTGCTTATTCCTATTTTAGCACAGTTTGTGCAAGTTCTAGTTTACATTTTAGTAAAAAAACCCCGAACTACTCAGGTATTTCAATCTTTTTAAAGGAAGGCAGGAAAAACGGGAAGAAAACAGAATATACCAGAAAGGTTTTTCTACTCAGCATGTCTCCCAAAACATGTCACAAGACTGGAGCTGTGTTTTGAGTAGAATGAGCTTCTTTACCATGCCAAACAGCATAACGGAGAGAGAACACCTCTCTCTGAAAGCTCAGATGGCTGGACAGTTTTCCAAATCAAATTTGGCATGAAAATGGTCTTTTTTATAAAAGGAAAGCTTTCTAGGAGGTTATTTCCACTTTCATACATTTCACATGTACTATTTCAAAATAGCTTTCCCAGCTAAGGGGATGCTTTGTTTTCTGAAACTGTTTGCTGAGAAGTGTCTAAATTTTCAGGGTTCAGCAGCAACCCACCATCTGTTGCTCCCCTATCCACTGTTTCACATACAAGCTGCCAATGGTTTAACACTGCTTCACTAACCACTGTTATTATCCTATTTTCCCACCCTTTATCCTTGTTTGGTGTTGATTCATCCAAGGAGGATGGTTACCAAAAAGGTAATCATTCAGAAATATGCAGCTGAAGATATACAAAAGTAATTCAGTCTCAAATGGAACAGCTGAGATCCTTCCGAAAGGCCAGCTGCTCCAAAAAGCCAGCATCTCCCTGAGATGACAATCTTGCTCATGTCTCTCTGTCCCCTATGCCACACAGACTGTTCCTAAATTGAGTGTATTTCTTAAACCCTTATAAGCATCCTGCATCTATTACTTTAATTCTTGTACTAAAAAGTTGTTTTGCTATCTGTGGAATTATTAGATGTTGTGGATGGAAGGACACCTTCCATCTGCTGAGGATGCTATGTCTACGTAAGTTTCATGGAGCACAGGCTCGCTTCAGAGGATCTGAAGCAAAATAACTGGTGTTAAGGACAGCTTTGCTTTCTGCAAATGACTTACTAGAAATCTCTCTAATGGTTCCTTCACCTACAATAAGAAAATGCTCACTTTTGAGGGTCAATGTGTTCCATGGCAACTCTCATCACATCACATATGAGGTTTACTTTTTTCTGCTCAGGATGCTGGCGTGGTTGAGCATTACTGCTACCGTTCAGAGATGGGTACATACTCTTTGTGAAATCTTCTTCTCTAAATAAAAACAGATACCATGAATACCAGCACGGTCCATCACATAGCCCCGAACAAAGACAGTTAACACTAAGAAACACAAATGCATGCTGAAAATTACTCGACAAAATAGCTCATGTATCATTCAGTACTGACACACAACCTGCCACACTACCAGAAAGCTCTCCAACATCTCTCACCTGTCCCAATTGATTCTCAGCCAAGAGAGGCATTGAAAAAAACTGGTCAGAACAACTACTTTAGTTGCACAAAAAAAACAGAAGGCAAGATTTTCAAGATACAGCTGTCTTCTACTAAATCCACTTATGGAGATGCTGAGCACAGAGCACTTCTGAAAATTAAGCCATTTGCTTTTATTTCTAGACAAAGATTTAAGGTCAGGTCAAAACTGAAAATAAAACAGAATGGTTAAGTGATAGCTCCAGCTCCTAAACAATTATTTACTTCAGCAAGCTTGAGAAGTCCTCAAGCTACCAATGCCCTAAAGCCTCTTGCCACTCAACCTTTGAGAAGAAGTCAGGGGACCTGATTTGGGAATGTAAGCAAGTGTCTTGGCCTCAGGCTTCAGATAAGCAGTGCTGTCTTGCTCCTCTTTATGAGGGAACAAAACTTTCTCTGTTCATGTTTACCCCTGTACAGCAAACCAGAAGACAAATCAAAGCAGTCAGATGATGTACTAATCCCTTGCTGGAAAAATCTAATGGCTGCCTGCAAGCTAAAATTCCCAACAAGACACAATGACTGTCCCTGAAACTATTGAGCTTACTTGAGTTTTTATGACCCAACATGCCAGATTTCTGACCGACCCCTTGAACCCACATTGAAGAGCTGCCAATATTTTGACAAAATAATGTACCACCACATGATTACATGCATGCTTCCATTTGCAGAATTATACTCACTTCAGTTCTGTGAAAAACAAGTTGATGTGGTTCACAGAATCTATTTGCCTGATAAAGGTTTCTGCGTTTTCCAGAAATACCTGAAATGAGTAAGAGTATTACTACTGTTATTCTGAACAAGTACATTAAGTACAAGAACAAATTCAAAGACCTTCTCTGAATGTACAAGATGAAGAAAATGCTAAATCCGATCTGCCTGCATGAGGATGCAGCAGTGCAGAGCAGCCATCTCTGCTGAAAGCAGAACTGACAGCACCACCTACTCTTTTGAGCCCACTGTTCAATGTCAATGGATTCCAGGCTAGATGAATATGGAAAACAACACAACAAAACTGGGCATACTTGCCTTGGGATTGTGGTCATAGAGAAGATTGAGGTTGATTCGCAGCTTCCTCATACACTGAAATGCTTCTCTGAACATAAGCCTGGAGGAATGAGTCAAGTGGGACAGTTTACATAGTGGATAGGTGCAGTATCTGCAAATAAAGGCAACTGACTAAAGGTATGCACAGATCCCCTGGGAAGGGAATAGCCTAGGCAATAAGCTGTGTAGATTGCCTTCCAGAAAAAATGTGCAAGGTCAATCCTGTTCATTGCCAGCCTCTGCAGTGGGACAGACCAGCATGCCAGGTTGAGGAAGCAATACAGGCCTTGCATTATTTTTTTCCTCTCTTAAAACAGAGAACTACATTTTAATCTAATGGACCAACTTCTGTTTCAGAAAACTTCAATGTAAATCAATTAAACAAACAAAACATGAAAAACAGCAAGCTTCATCATGAAGTGATTGAGATGTCTGGAGAATGGACCAGACAAAGATTTCTCCCACCTACACAGTCTCAGCACCCATATAAACCCTCAGTGGTGAAGTGAGAGGCACCTGGGACTGCTGAAAGCTGGACTTCTAGCTGGTAGCCACAGAAACAGTTTCATTCCCACTAATGAAGTCAATTCCTTTGAGTTTAGCCTCCCTCCCTTCTCCAGCACAACAAAACCAGGCCAGCTAGCCTCTAACAGCTCAGACTGGGGGAGGGAAGACCAGAATACACCAGTGCCATTTACCTGTCTAGCCACTTCCGAATCTGGGCAAGAACCAGAGCTCGGTGGTGAACAGTCTCCAGATTTCCTCTTGGCATCTGTAACACAAGATCCACACAATTATTTATTTGTAGTTACTCTGCCTACATTGAAGACAAAACGAGGACTGGCCAATTTTCTAGGCCTGTCTGCTACTTGCAGGTGCATGGGCCTGTTTGTTCACTTCAAAGGACATGCAATTTCAACGACTGTGGAAAAGTATCTGAAAATTCTCTCAGCTCAGAAACATTGCTTCCTCAGGAGGCTGGACTCCACTCAACTGGGCAAGACCCAGAGCAACCTGATCAAGCTTTCAGGTTAGCCCTGCTTTGAGGATGATGTTGGGCTACACACCTCCAGAGGTGCCTTTCAAATGACGTCCTTCATTCTGTGAACCTCTGCTGGTTCTGAAGACTGAGCTCAGCACTTCAGACAAACTTAGTGCCAAGGCTAATGGAGGGCTGCTATCAAATACAGCAAGTACTAAGAGGTGAGTCTGAGATTCAATGCGAGAGGCCACAGTATGAAGCACCACACTACCTCGGCGATTAGGAATTTGAATAACCCTTCCCAGTTCTGTACACACCCAGCTGCCTGTGCTGAACCTAACTCCCACAGGCATTCTCAAAATCCCTCCGTACCCAGCCAGGCAGCTGGAGATTTGTGAGGCGCTGTGCTGCAGCAGTACAGGGCAGCAGCTTTATAGCACTGCACACATTGTTTGCAGGTTGGCCAGCTGCCCACTGAGATGGCCCCCCTATACTCCCCGATAGCAGACCTCAGCAGACACGGGCAGAGCACTGACCTGCAGCACAACCTTTGTGTCCTGGGGCACAATGGTGATGATACGCGAACCTCGCTCCACCTTGCGCAGGGTCTCACTGTTGGGTGCAGCAGCACTGCTCAGGCCAGCCTGAAGGGCTGAAGACAGCATTATTTATCAGCACACATGGCACACCGTAGCACAGTGCCCCTGTCAGGCTTTCCTGTGTGGCCCTGCAAGGTTGTACTGGACCAACTGAGTCAACAATACACCAGTGACTTTCAGCAGTTCCAGACAGGAAGAGGACCTCTTAGTGCTAAGCACTGCTGTACACAAAGTAGAGATATGTCCTCTATACAACAGGATCGCAAAGCTCAACAGACCAGATGAGAGGAGCACTGAAAGATGTAAAGGACCAATAAATTGTCATCCTGCCTTTCCCAGGGTCCTCATACCTCTCATAGCCAGATGCCACCAGAAACTCTTTCTGCTGGGATCCCTTCTGTACCACACACCCTCAAATAGCACACAGCCCTTTCTTTGGACATGGAGGGGAGGGAGAGAATGCAGGGCTAAGCTGTTGAAAACAGTGAAGAGACAACAACTACAGGACAAATCCTGCTCCCTGGGAGGAGCATGCGATATACAAAGTCAGTTCCCTGTGCTCCTTGCTCTCTGATAGATTTTTGAAAGCAGCTCTCTTCCTCTGCCTCTTAAGCAGTTGCTCTGAGTGACCCAAATACAACAGGTTTGGATGTGAAAAATGGGGACATCTTGTGGTTCCAAGACAACGGCCATGAGCTGCCAGCAGCAGGCAGCCAGAGCTGGCATTTACCTTTCACTGATATGTTCTTCAAGCAGAAGCATTGACAGGTGTGGGAGTTGGTTGTCACCAACAAAAACTCATTGTATGTTGCAAATGAGGTGATGTTGGAAGCGACCTGTAGAAAAATCATGAAGTTTATCACCGTATAGAGCAGAACAGGAAAGCCGCCTTTGGCAGAGGAAAAGGGGATGCAATGAAGGGCAAAAACTTCAGTACCTCAATATCATTAACAAAAAACCGGCATCGATCTGTGAGGCCCAAGATCATCTCCTGTAAATAAAAAGGATGACAAGTATAAGCTATCAGTGTCACAACCTCCAGTGTTTCACAACACTGACTAGCACTGGATTGAAGTACCTTACAATTAGGTACTGAGTACCTCATATGAATTACTCAAAGAAGCTGGACAGGAAGTTATGCAACCTCTATATCAGGAGGGCTTACTTAAGTGTCTTTAAACACCTCTGGCTGGAAATCCAGCTTGGTCTACCCTGTAACAGAAACTGCACAGTAACAAAATAGAAGCAGAAACCATGCCAGGTAATTTAGTTTTTTATTCAGCAGCATTTGGTCCAAAATACCAGGGGAAAAGAAATAGTACAGAACAGAGCAAAGCAACTCCATAGAGCATTCACTTGGATGCACGCTGAAGGAAAGAAACCCTGAAACTACCAGCAAAACAGCTAGTCGTTCCTTAAGTTGTTGTAACTATCAAGAAACCATTACCAATAGGAAACACCAGTAGTAGATCTGCAGTAACTCAATGCAGCCAAATTTGCTAACAGGATAAGTTCAAATAAAACAGAGCAAAATGCTGTTTTCAAAAACAGCAGGGCAGTGACTGCTGGAAATTTTAAATCTGAAATTTCTCACTCCTCAATGACATTATTCATTGAATTCATAGAATGGGGACATCGGGTGTTAACTGCAAGCCATCAGAAGTGCTCTAGAAGACACGGAAATATATCCTCTCAGCTCTGCATAGGGCTTTATGAAGAATGCTGTTAAGAAGTATCATTGGACCCTGGGCAGAGGATCATGGTGCACATTTGACACAGAGAACAACTGAGTAGGGAATTTAATCTGCTCACAGTCTTACTTACTTCACCACTGATCCTTGTGATAGAAGTCTGCACGCAAGGGTAGGGGAACTCAATAGCAGAGCCACTGCTAGTCCACCAGGGCTCAAGGACTGGAGTAGAAGCCTCTGAAGAGCAAAGAAGATCAAACTGTTTTCCAGCCAATCAAAGATTCAGACATTACAACCACATGACATGTATCTCAAGAAAACTAGAGCTGGGAATAAGCTACACTATCTGACAGAGAGCAGGAATGCGGACACAAAAGCCCAGGACAGAGCAGACAAGAAGGTGGTAACTTCTAAGGGCTCAGCCGCACCTTTATTCCACTGTGGAACAAGAGAGAAGCGCCAAGGACGTGGCAGACAGACAGCACTTCTGAAATCACTAAACCAGTCATCATCTTTTCAAATCATAAAGTCTGAACTATCATTCTGAACAACATTAACTGCTTTCTGACACAAATCACTGATTTTGGGCCATTTCTGGGAGCAGAGGGAGCATGAAAGGCAGGACCAACTACCAGCAAGAGTCACCCATGACCCTGGAAGTCAAATCATCTCATTAAACCTTTTGAGAAATCTGTAATAACTACACCTCAGACCACGTACTTTAATAGGGCCCAGCTTACCCCAGAAGTATTTAAGGATCTGTCTGTGAGCCAGCTGCAAAGCTACAGTTTTGGTCACTGGGCTGCAGCACAGGCTGATCACTTCTCCATCTACAGGCACAGACAACCTGGAGCAAGACACAGAAGACACAGAACATCCATCACAGGAGATACGTTTAACACCTAGATCCTGCATTTCTTGTGGCCAGATGTGTCAGCTGATACTGGCACCAGAGCACCAGCAACCTCAGCCAACAGGCATTTGTCTAACTGTGCTAGTCACTGTCTGCATGCTTACAGCACTCTGCAGAGCCCACACAAAAGAACTGTTCTAATCTACAATTCATATGCAAATCAGCCTGTCTTTGCTGTCTGAGTGCTGCAGAAAGCAACTCTCAGATCCCTTTGGGAAGCAGATTTCTGTACTCCAGGTGGCTTCCTTTTGTGATCTGGTTTTAGTTCAACTGACCCCACAAAGCCCAGCAGGTGAGGAGGAGGAAGACAGGAGTAACAAGGGCTACCAGTCCCCTTCTGGACCTTGATATTGGTGGGCAAAGGTTAGAATGGAGGAATTCAGTCCCCCTGAGGGCCTGGAATTGAAACAAAGGAACAGAGCTATCCTGTACTGACACAGGCATGCTAGCATACACCCTCTTGTGAGGCTGAGTGTAAGCATTAGGACTACAGGCAAGTGCTGACCAGTAGGCAGCTTCATGAGCTGTTTGGTTCTCCGGCAGGAAGAGAGCCAAATTCCCCAACCCACAGCCTTCAGGCTGCATGTCTACTGGGAGACTTAATTCCTTCCAGGCACTGTCCAGAGGTGCTTTCAGACTTCACCCACAACTGACAAATCTCTAGTACCGTAAATGCAGGCGCTCTTCCTCAGCTCCAGCCATGTGAGGCACTGCAGTCAGATGGTGAAGGACAGACTGAGCAGCATGCTGGCCCTGACCAACCACCAGAAAGCTGTCATCTGGCAGCCAGGTGAGAAATCGGAGCCCCAGAGGATTCATCACTTCATTGTTGTTGCTACCCACATCAACTCTGTCACAAAATAAGAGAGACTGGGAAGCAAATAGAACCTGATTTCAGAAGGCCACCTCACTGGAGAGGCAAACGTCTTCTGAGGCACAGCCTGGCTGTTCAGACACACATGGCTAGGAGGGCTCCAGTGCACAAACACACAGTCACCCAAAGCATGAATCCTGCCACAGGCTGGGCTGGAGATGAAGGATGAGACCCAGGGAGCCCCATTTGTTTTCCCTAGGCAGTACTGCTCCCATGCCAACTGTGTACAGGAACAAATGTAGAGCAGGGTGGGTTTTTTTATCTTGTCATTGTCCCTGCCATGCAAGCAACTCTGTTGCTCAGTGTGCTGTGATCATGGGCCTGGGCACTGCACAGCCATTCCTTTGGCTCTGGGAGCAGGAGCACAAAGTGCAGGCACCACAATGCCAAGAGCACCAGGCACAGCAAAGGCTATCTCAGTGCTGTCACTGACAGTCACTGCTCCCACTAGATCAAGACCTCAGTCAAGGGCACTTCTCAGGATAAACTTCCCACTGTGTTGCCCAATCCTTAGCACTTGTTGCAGCCACAGCGTCAGCACAATGAAACCACGTAATCTGACAATGTCTTCAAAATCTTGAGACAAGTGGTCAGAGCTGTGACCTCTAAAACATCCAGCCAGGCACTATCCTTTTCTCCCCACTACAGCTGTACTAGTTCTGTATTACCTGTAAGTTTTATCCAGGTATGGTGTTTCCACAGCTGCTTTAAATCCATTTCCACCCACAGCTCCAAACCTGACAGTGGGGTCATTCATTGTGCTCTGTCCTAGCAAACACAGAACAGAAGCAAAGTTTAGAGATCCTGCCAGCAGAGCCCTTCCATCTTCATTCTTATCAAAAAGTAGATACTACAGGAAACTATTATAGAAGTCAGAAAATACCATCCCTACATGTACAACCAACACCTATTCCTCATTAACACTTACCCTGAGGAACACAGTTACCTCATAATGTCACAGTACAAAACTCAGAGACAGCAGCAACAGTCTCTTGTCTCACAGCACATTGAATATTACACTGTATATAGGACTGCTTTGGGAAGTGCTGGGTGCCTCAGACAGACCCTAGGTAGCTATTCCCAGACATTTCCAGTGCCAATCAACAACATGCCACCAGAACAGATTACACAAGATACCACTTGCTGCACTCTACTCAAGCCAAAGCTAGGCACAGGGATATTACCAGCATAAGCACATAGCCAAGTGCTGAACACTGCCTTCTCACACAGCCAATGCACCACCAAAATGCTCCTGTGCCACCCAAACTACTGGAGATGAGAGAACTGAGCTTGAACCCACAGTTGAACCAGATATATTTCACTCCTGACTACGAAAGGCTTGAGTGACCATCACCCTACTAGTCTCCCAGGGTATTGCTCTCAGGGACAGAGGGTTTCCTTTAACAAGACAGTGCAACATGCTCTCACCATATCTGTACACAGAGATCTTGTTATCAGCATCCAGGACAGCCAGGTCTCCACTATGTTTGGGATCTGTGTGAAATGCAACCTGATTAACTGCCTGTTGGAGCTGGAGCTCATAGGTACACATGGGTGGAGGCACCACAGCATGCTGGAACGCTGTGACAAGCACTTTATCTGTGGAAGAGAAAAAAACCGAAGTTGTAACCCAGTCCAAATGTTAGTGAGACTTTTGTTAGGTTCTTTACTGAAGGTAGGAACAATGTTACAGGAAAATACAGTTGCTGTGCCCTTAGCAGTTAACTCCATTCAACCACCTCTGAAGCTTCCATCAATTACATGGTCCCCCTCATGAACAGCTTTGTAGAAACAGCAGCTAACAGAAGAACTACCATAATCCCGTCCAGCCTGCATCCAAAAGGCTACGCCACCTCCCTAGAGCTGCAAAGCAGTCCCACTGCTCACCTCCATCTATGACAGCCACATTTGCCACATGCTGGCTATTCTCCCCTATCCCATGGTCTGTGGTCCAATGCCAGTCATAGGAGAGGTAATGCCAACCCTGGCAGAGTACATGCAGTCTATATGGGTTCTCTCGGTCCCACAGCAGCGACACCAACTGATTTTCCTCCAAGCTACCAAAATGTAGACTTTGCTTCAGGTACCAGTGATAGTTCCCTGTGGTCCACAGCTGAACTATAGAAAAACAAATGGTTACTACAGACTACTACTTGAGACCCATCTCAAACCCTCCCCACCATCACTGTTCTTCTAGGGGTGGGTTAAGTGCAATGAAAATAATAGTTCTAGCCTTCAGCCCATGGACTGTCATACAACAAGAAAACTTAACAACAGACTTCATGCAAAAGAGTCAATCCTAGAACCCCTTGAGCTCCCGCTGTGAGAAGGCACCCATGTTTTATGAAGGGCTCACACCTTTAGCATTCCATTAATACCACTTCCAGTTACAGCAGCCTGGAAGATACTTTGAGCTCAGGTTAAACTACCAGTTCTTCCTGACCTGCACAGGGGTCTCAAAGCTGTAGGTAAGCCTCCCCAGTGTCTCCTAACTTGCAGAGGAATACCCACTAATAACCACATTTGCAGGCAAGTGTAAGAGCCAGAGCCTCACATAGTGGTCTCACCATAACTCTTTGGGATGGAGTTTCCCACCTTCAGGTCTTCCAGCCATATAGCCAGGATTGTAGAATCTGCATTCCAAAGCAGTTCATTAACCTGCAGAAACAAACACGGCTCTTACTGATATTGTTGCCTCTGCATAGGGTGGGTATGCTCCCAATTGGTTTGCAAGACCATGAGTTGCTCCTTATTTTCAACAATGTGAGGTGCATGGGTAAATGTACTAACATAGCCCTCATGTATTGCAAAGCTCCCAACAGCTGGAGCAAAGCATCCTGAAAGCAGCACCTGTCACAGCGGTTCCACACAGCTGAAGAGGTGATAAAACCACAAACATGACAGTACTGTTCTCTTTGCTTGCCTTGGCACTGAGGAAGCATCTGCCAAAAGACCTCCCAGCATCCAAAGGCAGAAGCTGAAGTAACATCCTAGCAGTAGCTTCTCACTTCTCTTATTTGGGATAATGTGAGTATTTCACCTCACTCTTGCAACAGCTGACATCCTGAACAGCATTTTTGAAGCATTTGCCTGGTAGAAAGTATACAGGGGCCAGAAGCACCCCAGGGCTACAATCCCCCTGTACTTGTCTCTGTGCCGTGGGCCTACAGAGGGCATTGCATCTTCTCCACAGGCTTCTTCCTTGTTCTCTTTTCAGATCACTTTTTCCATTAGGACCAGCACTAAGTGTTAAGTGAGCAACTTCCTCCTAGAATATGGAAAAGACCTAGTCCTCCTCTCCATTACAGTCTAATCAAAGAAGCCCAGACACAGCACTTACTTTGACCTGCCCTTTCTGAAACGGGAGGGTGAACTCCCCGTGAAGAAGTCCATTCTTCTCCAAGAAAACCACATCATGTCTGTTGGGTTTTTCTTGCGTGGATGCTATCAGGTTTCCAGAGGGCCTTAAAAAAGAGCCAAATGAAAAGTGCTTGCTCACATAATAACTAGCTGTCATTTTAAACACCAATCATCTCACATTTTCTCCAGAGACTTGAAGAAAAGGGCAGCAGAGGATGTGTTTTCCTCAGCACTGTTCAGACAAAGTCATAGGTCCAGCACAGATATTTTCCAGGGCTCATGACATCCTCAGGTGAGCAAGTAAATGTCAGCACTGCCAAAGGGACCTGTAATATTCCTATTTAAACAGCTGAGTCCAAAAACACTTGACATTGAGACTGTGCAGAGAATCTATCCCTTCTTCCCACATGTAATGCAAGTACTAGGCTTTTCAGGGTTTAAAGGGCTACTCTTCCTCATTCTGGATTAGAAGGATGCTTTCTTCAAGTTTTGGGAAAAATAAACAAACACAGGAGAAATGAAATTGATGCTGATCAAAGACTGTGACCAAGGAATAAAAAGCAACACTCTGCTGCCAGCATGCAGACTGCTTTGCTACTCACTTCCAGGACAGTGCTTGTTCTAATCCTGAGATAGGTTCACTTGTTGACTGCAGCACAAGCTCTCTGTTCCATACTCGGACCTTCCGAGCACCTGTAGGTTGAGAGAGCAATGAGACAAAGGTGTAGGAAAGCACTGGGAAGAGACTATTCTAATTTTATGAGGGTAGGAAAGCAAATTTTGATGCACATTGTCCTGGCTTCAGCTGGGATAGAGTTAATTTTCTTCCTAGTAGCTGGTACAGTGCTGTGTTTTGGATTTAGGATGAGAACAATGTTGGTAACACACCGATGTTTTAGTTGTTGCTAAGTAGTCCTTACACTAGCCAAGGACTTTTCAGCTTCCCATGCTCTACCGACTGAGAAGGCTGGAGGTGCACAAGAAGCTGGGAGGGGGCACAGCCAGGACAGCTGACCCAAACTGGCCAAAGGGCTATTCCATACCATGTGACGTCATGCTCAGTACATAAACTGGGGAAAGCTGGCCGGGGGGGCTGCTGCTTGGGGACTGGCTGGGCATCGGTTGGTGGGTAGTGAGCAATTGCATTGTGATCACTTGCTTTGTATATTCTATTATTATCATCATCATCATCATCATTATACTTTATTTTATTTCAAATATTAAACTGTTCTTATCTCAACGCACGAGTTTTCTCACTTTTACTCTTCTGATTCTCTCCCCCATCCCACTGGGCCAGGGGAGAGTAAGCTAGCGGCTCTGTGGTGCTCAGTTGCTGGCTGAGGTTAAACCACGACACACATGAATAAAAAGGAGATTTCTCTTGTACACCTTAAGAGGTAAGAACTTATTCTGTCTCAGGCACTTCTCCCATAAGTAACTGAGTGACTCTAAAGGAACTGAGTAGGAATTTCAGTCTGATGTAGCTCAGTCATAGCCATTTCCTTCTTCAACTTTCACCATAGAAATGTTAAAATCTTCCTATAAATGCAAGATCCTCCCTAATCTGAAGTACTGAAGGTAAAAACCCAAACTAGTGGAAGAGCAGTGCAGTTTGGTGCAGTTCAATATGTTGACCAATACATTTAAACTGCTCAGTAATATTTATCATGGAAGACATCAATTACAGTCTTACAGGAAATGTATGCTGTTATCACTGCTTTGGCTTTAGGGCAAAACCTAGGGAGAAGTATTACCTTTATTTAAACAAAAATGTGCAAGGCCAAACTGCCAGTATGAGGGACAGTGGGTATGGCAACCCAAACAGATTCATCCATTTGGCACTGGGAGCCCATCAGAGATTGCTTAGAGCTTGAGTCGTGCTTTAACACTGGTGAAAGAAGCAGTTTAGGTAGTAACTACTCAGTAGTAACCTCTCCTGGCTTCTCACTGGACTGAAAACCAAACTGCAAAGAAAGTGTTCAAAAGATCGTGTCTATAAAATGCCTCTGAGAACACAAAAACAGAGAAAAGAGCAATTAACTTGCTCAACTCACCCTTGCTTTAAGTGGCCAAGAGACCACAAACACCAGCCAGTTCTTGCCTTGCCTAGTTTCTGCTTAAGAAGCCCCTTACACATGTTGGTATTTCAAGTAAGTTTGGTCCCATACCTGTCTCTGGACAGACAGCACTCACTGCAACAAACTGCCCATCTCCTCTCCACGTCACCCGAGGCTTGCCATCATCCCAGGCTGAAGTAGGTGACACTTCCTGAAGTCACACAAAAGAAAGTTGCATCAAAGGTTGGGAAGGCAACTGCTGTCTTTGTCTAAACAGACTGCATTGCTAAGCCAGCTCTTCCAAGAGCCTTGGCATGAAATCAGTCCATTACAAAATCTGAAGGCTGCAAAGTTAAAAATTCATTACTCAGAATGTTATTTTAGGAAATACTAGAATTAAAACGATCTTTAAATTCAGTCTGCTCCTCCTGCAAGTGCATATGACTGTCTATTCACATGATCACACACTATCCTTCCCTTCCACCAGAGTCTCTGCTTATAGACCAGCTGTGCATAAGCTAGACACAAGGGTGAATTAGGGTTTGTTCATGACTGATGCCTGGAGTCACAACCCCTTGGAAGGAGAAAGGAGAGAAAGGCACGCCATCCAGGCAGTCTGTGTGGCAGACAGAAGCTGGGATGAGAAGTAGTGTTCTTCAAGGCAAACAGATTCTTCGCAGAACAACACAGGAAAAAAATAATACACATAAAGAGGCAGCTGTTCAAAGGTTTAACTTTGTCAAACTAGGCATATTTTCCCAGATGCAGCCAAGTGTCATCCTGTCCCTCCTAACAGTAAAGCTGGAACAGGCCACATTTCACGTCTCTGTGCTCTAGCCTGCCAAGTTTCAGCAGGACAGTTTTAATTTTGAAACTTAAACAGAAGAAGAAAAATCCAGCAGTGGAGTGTTTTTAGCTACCTGACTTTTCACCAAATAAAAAGTAGAGAAAGCAAGACCCAAACAATGAAGTGTCATACAAAGGAGCAAAGAGCTAAAATGTGTAGGCACATGGAGCTGCCTCACATGACTGCTGGTGCTCAGTAACCCAAATCTTTCTACACTTGCGTTCTGGGAGCTCAAACTACTGTTATTTCTGCTCCTCTCAGCCAAACTGCATGCTATTTCTCTTGGTCATATGAACACTTTAGTATATAGCACACATTCAGCAAAATCTGTCATGCTGATTTAAGGGTGGCTTTACCTCTGCAAGCACTAGTGCTTGCAAATCTTCTTGCTTTGAGCTCTGTATGAACAATCCTAAGTACTCCCAGCTGCTGTCTTGAATTAGGAGGAGGATAAAAATGCTGGATTTCAGGTAACAACAGAAACAAACAGAAGAAGCCTTTGAAGACAACTACCAGAAAGGCGGTGGCAAACTGGCACCGCAGGAATAACAGAAACTCTCTTTATACATGTTTTCCCAGAGACAGCATGGGCCTAACATAAGAGAACTTGTATTATACCGTCTGTTTGCGATGCGCTGCCTGTTTTCCCTCTGATCCATGGAACTGTGTCTCCTTTTTACCCCAGCCAAGAGCAACAAGCTTTCCTGAAGAAGAAATAGTCATTGTAGTGGAAGATTTACAGCACTACCCTGCACAGTGTGGCAAACACAACCACAGCTCCAAGTCACCCACACCTTCCACCCAAGTTTAATTCTAAAACCTGCAGGAAATTTACATAGCCCAGAAAGTCTTCTAGTACAGGGAACCTACTTGAATTTATGCTGACAAGTAAAATATTGGCATTCCCCTTCAGCTGCCCAGCTAAAGTCTAAATTTACAGTCTAAATTGTCTCCTGGGGCCCAGTAAGTGCTCAGCTCCATTTCTTTACTTTCTACATGCTTACAACACATCAGTGACATCAGTTTGAACAACTTCCTTTCAGTGCACCTCTCACCTTCCCCAAATTCATCTTGGTGGATTTGCTTCTCAGTAATTGGTTCAAAATCCCTTGTCATCATGATGAGTGTTTGCTGACCTGCAGGGTAGACATTAAATACAGTCTTGGTAATGGTATCTCCAGCAAATAAAAACTCAGCGTTCTCCTGTGTTGTCATATTGTTGTGTCATGGACTTGAATATAGAAATATTTCTAAAGGTAATATGATACTAAAGAGAACACATCCTTCAAAGCAGAAAATCTCAAACTGGAACAGAAGAACACTTTCAAGTCTCTCTCTTCAAAAACACGTTCCCTGGCCTAACCTTAAAAAGTTCTTTCCACCTTCAAAATAAGTACCTGGCACTCTTAAACATTTTTTCTTGAGATATGAAGGGCAAGAAAGTGATTGGGAGCAATTGGCATGGATTTATGAAGGGGAAATCATGCCTGACTGTCCCGATAGCCTTCTACAATGAGATGAGTAACTTGTGGATATGGGGAAGCCAGTGGATGTTACTTATCTTGATTCTAATAAGGCTTTTGACACTGTCTCCCATAACATCGTCACAGACAAACTCATGAAGGATAGCGAAAAGGACAGCGAAGCGGACTGAAATCCAGCTGAACTGCCAAGCTCAAAAGCTTGCTATGAGTGGCAAAAAGTCCAGCTAGAGGTCAGTCACCAGTGGTGTGCCCCCGAGACACTAGGGCCAATGTTTAACATCTTCATTAATGACCTGGAGGATGGGACCCTCAGCAAGTTTGTAGATGACACAAAACTGGGAGGAGCAGCAGGTACACCAGAATGTTGTGCTGCTGTCCACAGGGACCTTGTCATGTAGGTGAGATGGGCTGTCAAGAACCTCATAAAGCTCAACAAGGGAAAAAGCCATGTCCTGCACCTAGAAAATAATCATCTCAGGCACTAGGACAGACTGGGGGCCAAGCAGCTGGAGAGCAGCTTGGCAAAAAACTGATCTGTGTTTCCTGGGAGACACCAAGTTGAACGTAAGCCAGCAGTATGCCCCTGCTGCATAGATGGCCAACAGAATCCTGGGCTGCATTAGGAGTGTTGCCAGCAGGTTGAGGGAGGTGATCCCTCTCCTTTACTCAGTGCTGGTGAGACACATGTGGCATGCTGGCTCCAGTTTTGGGCTCCCCAGTACAAGACAGACAAGGACATACTGGAATGAGTCCAGCAAAGGGTCACACAGATGATTAATGGCTTGGAGAATCTGTCACGTGAGGGGAGGCTGAGAGAAGTCAGACTGCTCTGGAGAGAAGGCTCAGGGGGAATCTCATCAGTCTGTATAAATATCTTATGTGGGGTACAGTAAAGAAGACAGAGCCAGACTATTAGCGGTGCCGAGTGACAGCACAAGAGGCAATGGGCACAAACTGAAATACAGCAAATTCCATTAAAACATAAGAAAACACAATTTTTTACGGTGAGGGTGGTCACAGACAGAAACAGGGTGCCCACAGAAGTTGATGGGTTTCCATCCTTGGAGATATCCAAAACCTGACTGGACACAGTTCCTAGCCATTTGATCCAGGTAACCTGCTTTGAGCAAGGTGGTTAGAATAGGTGATCTCCAGAGTTCCCTTTCAACCTCAAGCATTCTGTGATTCTGTTTTGCTTGAGGTTAACTTTATTTTCTAGGTGAAACACATCTGTAGCTAAGTTGAGGCTGTGACACATATATTTCCTACCAAAGGACAAGAAGCAGTATTTGTTACTAAGAAATCAAATGGGGATATAAAGCAGGAGTCTTTTATGTTTTAGAGGCAAGACCAAATATACTTCCTTGTAAGATCTGAAAGACTAATTACTGTTCTGTAAGACTCAGCTTTTTGGGCCTGAGGACCTTCTGCTTGTATCACCAAAGCACCTCATGGATCATGAAATGAAATCTCATATATGGGATCAAGTGGATTTTTTTCTCTCTTTAAGTCTTAGCCTCAATTTCGTAACTTTGTATTTTGCTTCCTCTATCTTAAACTTAACTGTGTTTTACATTTCGGCCATAGTGAGTTTCACTCCTAAAAGCAGAAAGCTTGTAGGGTGTTGTTGATACCTGTTGCAAGCAAAACAAGCTCTTGGTCAGGACTCCAGCTCATGGTACTCAGACCACTGTCCACACTTCCAACACATTCCACCTGCAAGACCAAAATAAGATCACAGAAGTGCAGGAACACCAGTGCAGCACCATCCCAGCACAAAGGCAATCAGTCACCAAGGCAGGGAAATCCTCTCCTACTTAGAAAAGTCACAAGTCTTACTTACCCTTTGTAGAGGGGTAAGAGACATTTCTAACCAGAGGTGGTTCCAGAATGTTTATATATGAGAGCCCAGATAACCTAGAGATTAGCATTTTCTACCATATGCAGTTTTAATAAGAGCTTTATTCTGCAACTCTCAGCCTTATGTCAGCATGTATAGTGTTAATACTAATATTGCCTGATCAGGTCTGTGGTTACATTGGTAAACATACTGAAGTCACAAAACACAGGCACAATAGTTCTTACCTAGAGAATCCCAACATGCAGTTAAGGGACACTATATCCATTAAAACTCTGACCAGCCTGTGCATGCTGAACTTGACAATTGTATATAGCTGCACTAACTTCAAAGTTTATGAAAAACTGGGCCAGTTTTACTGGGCCATCATGAGTATATAAGCAAGAGCAGTGGGCAGAGAACTGCTGTCAGACACTTATCCTGATTTGCAAAAGGCATGGAACAGAACAATTGTGACAAACAGCATCATGATGCCATTCAAGGAATTAAGCCTGGGTGTCACCATCTTTTCAGGTAAACAAAGTGGGACTGGGCACCGGTGGCAGAGTAACCATCACCCACATGCAAAAGCTTTCAGAACAAGCAGAGTAACCTTCAAGACTTCTTTCTTGGTGCCCAGACTGCACCAAAAGAACACAACTTTAAAATTGATAAAGTAAGCCAAAAAGCCTTGAAATAAAGGATCTGAAGTTAAACCTCAACTCTGACCCATATATCCGTGCAAGAGAAGTCTCACGTATCACATCTTTTGTTAATCTCTATTCCCTTATGACATGTTTTAAGTTGCAACACGGGACACATTTTTCAGACACAGCTGATTGTATATTTAAGTGGTATCTGCAAATCAAACCCAAACAAGAACCAAAACAGGTGAGCTGCAAATAACCACAATCTGACAGCTAACCCAGACAGACCACTGTCATCTCATGCCTACCTACACCTGCACTGTTGGGCTGGTATTGTGGGAACTGCTGCAGATTTCAGAGGGTGCTGCTGTGGCGTTTAAGTGTCTTGCTGAAGACTGTACAAATCTGACACTGAAGAAGGAACAGAAAGCAAGTATCTCAGTTCCTGCCATATTTACTCAGCTAAGATATTTTGGTTTCCCTTCAGTGTTTTCTAGGGCTTTTTTATTCCAAGTGTTCTTCAAATCACAACACTTTCTCCTCTCTTCAGCTAAGTCATGTCAGCATGATGTTCTGTATTGACTGATAATAATAAAGAGGTAGCTACACTGTGAGTTATGAATGGATTACTTTACTCTGTACCTAGTCTCAGCAATATTCTATTTCTGTAAGGCTGTCCAGTGGATCCTGTGCTGCTGGGTGTATGCCAACAGCCCCCTGAGCAAACATACAGGACTAGGGCTGTGGACAGGCAAGCCACCGTTTCAATTCCGGTTCTTTTACAGAGTGTATATTCTGTCCTTAGTCCTGCTCAAGGCTCCCACAAAAATCAGCTCATCTGACAAGAAAAGGGAGACTAACCACAGCTCAGTATGTAATAAACATATAACTGCCCCCTGAAGAAATTAAAACAGTGTCATCTTTCCCTTTGAAATCCCTCAATATTGTTGTGTCTTTCCTGCCATGTTACCTGCTTCGTGCCGAGATTGCACAGTAGGATGTCTCCAGCTGCTGTAGCGACACACACACACTCCTGCTCTGGAAGATCTTCGATACCCACAATGCAGCCGCTTCCATCCTTGGGCATGAAACCCTCCGCAGTCAAGGAAACTTCTCTTGTCACCTTGACATAGAGAGGCCAATGACTTATTAACTACACATCACCTCACTGGGATGGTTGCAGAAATGACAGAATAACATCCATGGGTATATTTCATCCTACTGCAATTACAAAAAGCATTACACAGCAGAAGTGAGTATGTGAATGGCACCAGGAAACAGCTAATGTGCAAGTACTTATCTTCACTTATCCACAGGAAACTGTGAAGGTCCTCTTATGTTAAAAGTGCTAGACAGCCAACGAGAAAACTCACATAAGGGAGCAAATAATAAACGGCAATACTACAACTTCCAATTTGTCTTGCTAATCATCTTCTAACCCCCTTTTCATACTTCTCCACAGATTAGATGCATAGTGTGTTTCCAGAGAAGACACTGCAACCCAGCTCTAACAGGAATTCATGGTTCAATAGCATTTTTTTTTCTTTAGCGGTATGTTTTTTTCCCCCTGGAGCACGGTTTCAAAACCTTCCTCGTGTACTTTTCACTATCCTTTTGCCTGTTTGCTTCGGTTTTGTGAGTTGTCTCTGTTGCAACTGCTCACCGGATCATGCTTAAGACTAAACCACAGCAATGGCCCGTGTCAAATACAACCACCCTCTTGGAGGCAGATTTAGTATTTCAAAAGCACAGCAAATCACTTGAGCCACTAAGATCACAGTACAGCCTCACAGCCAACTTCCTAGGCACCATGAGACAGCTGCAAGTGGCGGCAGGGAGCAGCAGGAGGCTCCAAGACCTCGCAAACACCGCTACAAAGAGCGAGCCATATCAGAGGGCAGCCGCGACCCGCCCAGAGGCGAGCTCCCGGCGGACACCGACGCGCTCCCGCTGACGGAGGCACAAACGCTTCATTCCACCTTTGCAACGGGCGGGCCAAAGCCCCCCCTAACAGCACGCACGCAGCGATGCGCGAGAGCCAACAGGCACCAACACCCTCCCCACGAAGCCACAGCCCTCGCCCGAGCTTGACAGCGACAAGAGAGCGCGGCTCCCGGTGCGCCCGGCGGTGGCTCTCACCGAGTCCCCGGCGGGGCCCAGCTCCAGAAGGCTGTGCTGGGAGCCCACGAGGACCGTGCCGGACTCGGCGCTGAGGCAGAAGCACTGCGGGCTGCCCGGAGCGGCGGCGGAGCGGCGCCCGCCGGTCCGCAGCAGCCGCAGGTTCCTCATGGTGGAGGGATACCGGGCAGTGCCACGCTGCTCACGGCGCCGCCATCTTCTCCGCGGCGGGCTGGCGGGCGGAGGCGACGGCGCATGCGCGGACCGCCGGCGCGGGAGCAGTCTGCGGACGGCGCAGGCGCAGTCCGGAGAGGCGCATGCGCGGCCCGGCGCAGACGCATGCGCGGTGCGCGGAGGGCGCATGCGCAGCCCGTGTGTGCAGGTGCGGTTCGGGGACGGTGCTCCTCACAGGGGCGGGGGCGCGGCCCCTCCCGCCGGCCCCCCCCCCCCCCCCCGGCCACGCCGCCGCCATCTCCCGCTCCGCACCGCAGCCTCGCATCAAACCCTACCCAAGGGCTCCTGGAGGCATCAGAGCCTTCCTGGGGCCGGCTGGGGGGGACTGCCACCGGAAAACGCTGTGCCCGGCAACGCCGCCAGGCCGAGCTGGCAGTGTCGCCCGTGTTCGGTGCAGATCGCTCACTGTCACCTGCTGCTCCTGTCAGGCCTCTTGCTGAGCCCCTCCCCAATCATCTCTCCTGGCCTGCCGTGGCACAGGCAGCTGTGCGGGGCGAAGGGCTGGCACTTTCTACCCGTGTCAGACTGGGACCCTCGTGGAGCAGGTGGGTCTGTGGTGGCTGCATGGCAGCACTCCTCCTGTGCTGCCTTTGCTGCTGGTCCTGTAACCACCTTCCCCTTCGTGAGTCACGCAGCACATGCTGGGTCTGGAAGCCGTGTGGGGTTGTGGTTTAGAGAACAAAACCAGTGCTTTGACTTTTCATGAGCTCAGTTCCCTGTGTGGTTGCGTGTGCCTGTGCCAGTGCCAGGGTATAAGGTAACACTGGGAGCAGGATGCTTACTTTGCAGCCATGCTGGTACTAACCAGTTGAGGAACTCCAGATGAGGCTTTTAAGGTGCTTCCAGGGCAGCCTACACATAGGCAGGCCAGTGCTGCACTGATGCCACCCTTTTTGTCACACTCTGTCCTCTCCCTCCAGCTGCAGCCGAGGGGGAGGAGAAGGCAGCTCAGGCTTCAGAGGGGAGAAGGACTTCATGCAACCGCAGGTATAGCATTCACGCTTTCCCCTTTTGCCTAGTGGAGCTAGACTCCATCAGCGCTGATCCAGTCTAATGGCCAGCTGCCGTGCAAGCTGAATTTGGGTCAAATCAGTTTTTGGCTACAGAAATGTGTAGTTGGCATGCTGTAATCAGCTTCATGTGCGCTACAGTTTGAGAGCTTAGGCCAGTGGAAGGATGGGCCACTGGACATGTGGACAGTTTCGCTTCTTGCTGCTCAGGTACTAAACTTGGCTAAAGTTGGTGATAAAACTCGGTAAAGTTGGCTAAACTCGGGGGTTTCTTGAGACCAATGGAAATGAGTCCTATCATCAAGGCTCAGCTATCACCATGCAGAGAAAGTCAAAGCCATACAGACTCCTTATCCTGGAGACAGGGCATAAGATGTGCCTTCCCAGGCCAGCCCAGCGCCTGCCAAGCCCAGCAGGGCCTGGCAGTGCTGGGAGGAGGAGAGGCAGCTGCTGGAGAGCACATAAGCCTGGCTGTGCTATGCGCCCTGTCCTGCTGCGCTCCCCCAGGACCTGTGCCGGTGGGTTAGGGCAGTCTGACCCTATTCCCTGCAGTACCTCCTTCAGAGCCTTTTTCAGGGGTCAGTCAAGACCCTTTGGCCCAGCTTGATCCTACCAGCCTCCAGTCTCCTGTGGCACCAAATACCACCGTTTTTACCGTGTGAAGTTTGTTTGCCTGATCCGATTTGCCCCAGCCGACTGCACGGCCGTGGCTCTCGCGCTGTGGGGTCCGGTGAGCAGCCGGTCTGCATCCGCTGCCCCGGCGGTTCTGCAGGCTTGGGGCGCGCCCCTCCCAGCAGATGGGACCTGCCGGTCCCCTCCAGCCCGTGAGCTGTCCCCCTCTGGGCTTGCTTCCAGCGTGCCGCGTCACCCCGGTGAATCATTTTCCTCCAGATACCCGGCTGAAATTTCCTTTTTTTATTATTTTTTCCGCGGCTGCAGCTAGCGTTCTCCGCCTCGCACCCCTCCTGCTCCGCTCACCCGTCCCTGCCGCCCTCCCCGGGCTGCGCCGCGCCCCGCCCCGCCGGGCCCCGCCGCCAGACCGGCCCGGCTAGAAGCGCGGGGCGGCGGCCGGGCCGGCCCGAGCAGGTACCCCCGGCTGGGGCTGCGGGTCCTCCGCACCACCCCACCCCCGCCATCCTCCGGCCAGCGGCCCGGGTGCCCCCCCCGAGCCCGGCGCTGAGGTCCCCCCCGCCCCGGGCCGGGCGGTACGAGTGGTGCCAGGGTCCGGCCCTGCCGCGCCGGGCAGCGCAGCCCCGTGCCAGGCTCCAGCAGCCTTGGCTTGTGCCCTAGCGCGGCGCAGCTGGGCTGGGAGGCGCTTCTGCGGCGCTCAGGGAGGGGCGGGGGGGTCTCCCTTGTGCTGCTCACACCGGCAGCTCCAGAAAGGTCAGTGCAGGGTTCACCCTGATCTCTTTTCATTGATGAGTCACTGTCAGAGCTGCTTTCAGCTAAATAATCTCTTTCAGACAGTTCCCAGGCAGCGACTGGACCGAGGGAAACTTGAGGCAGAAGCCCCTCTTGTGTTGCTGTTGGATTTGTTTTGGAGGCTGTGGTTACCTGCTTGGTGGTGCCTGCAGCAGTAGTTCTACGCCAGCAGACGGTGACTTCCAGAGGCATCTCCGCTTCTCTTAAGGAGGTGAGATCTTCTCTAGCGTGCTTTGCAGTGCAGACTTGACACGACTCCTTATAATTTGGTGCTTGAACCCATAATGCTTATACTTAATCCTGTTCATGGTGTGGACCCATGGACCATCACGCTGGTAAGAGGTAGAAGTGTGATGGATTCTTCAGATGGTACAGGAGGTCCTTACTGCCATAAAAGCCCCAGGGTCTGTTAGGGAGAGTTGAGACTACTTCTTCCTCCTGATGATGTGCCAGGCAAAATTAGCTTGGAAATGAAGCTTTTGGGTGCTGCAGAAGCTTAGCTGAGGCAGCACCTTCATGAAGTGTGCTTGTTCCTGGTATTTGTGAATATGTTCAGCAGCAGGATCAATGGTGTCAGGGGAGTGAACTAAAAGAAGTTCAGTAACTTTCCAAAAAGAGTGAACATTATCTATAGTTGTCTAAAAAGCTAATGTGGGAACAGGAGGGGGCAGCAATAAATGTGATGGGCTTAGCCAGTGCTAGGATGGGTAAATCTTCTTTCAGTCATGAGGATAAGTTGTTCCTAAGAGTGTGAGCTTGGGCAACATCTCTCTGTGCTCCACTGTATTAATCTCTATTCACCTGTTGTCACACAGCTGGCTGTTGTGTTCAATAGTTTTGTGTCTGCAGTTGGATTCCCACTATCTTAACACTGCAACAATTTATTTGCTTGCATATTTGCTTCAGATACGTTAGTGTCTGAACTGACGTCTCTGGTAGTCTTTTCATTTATTGATCTTTAAACCATGTTTTTACTTAAGAAAAAAACATAAATTATTTATAGGTATTTTTCTGGAGTGTTGTTAGCTTGCTTTATACAAGGGCCATGGGTGTCTGCAGCTCCGAGCAAAAAATCACACCTGCCATATGGTTAAGCATTTGAAAAAGTGCCCAGAAATGTGGCAGAATTGCAATCCTTGCATACAATCAAAATTCATCTGAATGTGGACCTGAGTAGCTGCCTACGGCTTTGAAGTCAGCCCCTTCTCTGAGAGGGAAGTTGGACTAGACATCTCCACAGATCCCTTCCAGCCTTACTCTTCTATTTTTCTCTTGCACATTGCGTTCCTCTTGGGAACCCAGCAGATTACTTTGGCCACTGGGCAACCAAATCTCTTTTGCAAGGATCACAGAATTACTTTCTCTGGTGCATAATCCATCATGAGGCCTATTGGATTGACATCTAACACATGGCATGCAGGCTTTTTAACAGCAATCCTTAGCTGACACAAATGATTTATAAGGATGCTGCATGAGGCTGGATTTTTCTCTAGACACCATGGTTTAAAATACTAGCTGAACATTCAGTGGAAATGCCAGGATACTCTTACCTGAAATCCCTTTACCCAAGTATGTGGTCCCCCAGAGCACGTTATTTTGCCATGTTTTCTGCAACTGTTACTTAACATTGTTGTCTGTGGCTTCAAATACCCCAGTTATTGCTGTTGATTTGGTATGCCTAAATTAAGTATGGGGATTTTTTTTTGTTGTATGCCAGACCCAAGCTTATTCCTCCTTTTTCATTTGCTGCAGGTTCTATAACAATGATGATATAGTTGGGATCTGCTGTTACTTACTTACCTAGAGAATTTCCCATTTCAATCCGATTTTGAGTATATTTCCTGAAAGAGATGAAAAAAGGACCAGAAAGCGGAGCTGGTCCCCTTGCCACTCCAGGCAATTTAGTGGAGTTAAATCCAGACAATAACAGCAGCAATGGAGCCTCAGCGAAAGAGAAAGACATGCTTTCCTCTTCTGGAGAACTGGAAAATGTACAGCTGAAACCCAGCAGAGAAACATCCAGAAAAAAACTCTGTGGCTATTTAAATAAGCTGGGCATCAAGGGGCCAATCAAGACCTGGAAGTCTCGCTGGTTCTTTTACGATGAAAACAAATGTCATTTACTATACTACAGAACTGCACAGGACATCAACCCTTTGGGGTCTGTCGATCTCTCCAATGCCAGCTTTGACTGCAAGGTGGAAAATGGGGAAGGGGTTTTTGAGATCAGAACACCAAGCAGAGTTTTTACTTTGAAGGTAAAGAACAGCATCTTCTTGTGGGGGCTGTTGTGAAACATTCCCAATCAGGACAGACACATCTCTGCTAAGATACCTCTTAGCTTGAGTTTCACTTTAGTCCTCCCAGCCTGGACTGTTACGACTGTTACCATTTGGACCTAAATTACTTGCATTGTTTTGGCAAGACTGGAACTCCGTTACCTGTGAGATGGCAGTTGTTTAACAGAATAGGAGTAAAAGCCAAACTGGGTGCTGAATTAAAGTCCTTGAGGAGTCCTGCAGTCCACATGTAATTTACTGAACAGAAATGAGCTCCCCTGTCTAAAATGATGCTCCAGCAGGAACCTTTGCTAGATTTTTATCTCTGTGAAAATCACCATTAAGAAGCTCTGTGGGTGGTTCCTGGCTAAAATAATCGTGACATTTCTGCTTAGCCTTGGAGCATAGTAACCCAAAAAACGTTTAAAATGAGGTCAGCGATCCACTGAGGTTCTGTTACTAAGGCCATGCTGAAGATTTACTCTGTCCTCCCAAATCAGTGTTAGGACCAGAGGATATAGCATAGGCTTGACACAGCTGGCCTTTATTTCTGCTGACTTGGGCAGTGAAATGGTGGTCAGCCTTTCAGGATGTGTCTCATGCTGATGAGATTACTCCTCTCCCTTTCCTGTTTTGTGTTGTTAGGCAATCAGCAAACAGGCAATGATGTACTGGCTGCAGCAGCTACAAGTGAGACGTTGGGAATTTTGCAACGCTCAGAGCAGATTTCCTGTGGGCAGCTCCCAGCTTGTGAATGAACCTCTGGCTGGCAGACCAAGTAGGTGTTGCATATGTCAGCCTTTCTTTTGCTTTCAGCCCCCAGTGATGAATGATGCTCCTCATCTGTAAGTGGGCAGAGGTTTTGGCCGGGTTTTTAAATGCAGGTGCCAACTATCAATGCTTGGTCGATGTTTGGAACTTCTGGCCTTATTATGGATGAATGTGAATGGGCTGTCTCCTAATCCACAGCATGAGGTTGGAGATGCTTAGGTATCTTATGATCATGAATTCCCTCTTGATTTTCCTCATGCTTGTGAAGTGGGCACATTTGGTATATCCCTTTCCTCTTGCGAGGCCTGTGAAATTTACAGCAAGCAAGTTTTTTTTCAGCGGTGGTGGGATGAAGATGTGTATTCCTAGCAGTGGGAGTACACAGGCTGGTGGATCAGGGGAGGGCACAACCAGCGTGTCCACCTGTTTAGTTATAGAATCATAGAATCAGAATAGTTTGGGTTGGAAGGGACCTTTAATGGTCATCTAGTCCAACCCCCCTGCCATGGGCAGGGACATCTTCAACTAAATCAGGTTGCTCAGAGCCCCGTCTGACCTGACCTTGAATGTTTCCAGGAATGGGGCATCCACCACCTCTCTGGGCAACCTGTGCCAGTGTTTCACCACCCTCAGCATAAAAAATTTCTTCCTTACATCTAGTCTAAATCTACCCCCCTTTAGTTTAAAGCCATTCCCCCTTGTCCTGTCGCAACAGGCCCTGCTAAAAAGTTTGCCACCATTTTTTTTATAAGCCCCCTTTAAGTACTGATAGGCTGCAAGAAGGTCTCCCTGGAGCCTTCTCTTCTCTAGGCTGAACAACCCCAACTCTCTCAGCCTTTCTTCATAGGAGAGGTGTTCCATCCCCCTGATCATTTTTGTGGCCCTCTTCTGGACTCACTCCAACAGGTCCGTGTCTTTCTTATGCTGAGGGCTCCAGAGCTGGACGCAGTACTCCAGGTGGGGTCTCACCAGAGCTAGATGCACATTTTGTTTGAAACAAATAACTCTCTCCCTAGTAAGCGTCTGCTCTGAAAGGTTCTAGGTACCTTGGCATTTTGCTACAGCAGGCAATAATTTGGTTACAAACTGTGTTTGTGGAGTGTTATCTGCACATTGAAACTATCAGACACTGTTTGGGATAGGGGAGAAGAACAGCAACAGCTCCCTTCCTTATTCCTTTAGGCGGTTAAAGTTCGATTGTTTAGGGTTAGTCATTCTCATATACAAATAGTTGAAGTCACTTGATTGTCCTTGAATAGATGACTCTGTACATGGAACCTTCTGTAATTTGACCTAAAGCTAAGGAGACTTGCTCTGCTGTCCTTGTTCCACCTGGCCAGTTGAATGTGGAATGTATACCTGTAGTAAAATGTTGTGGCTCTCAAGTTACATGAAGGAGCCAAAGTCCAATGGAATTCTGTCTTGCTCACTTGCTTCTGTGTACTGGTTTGTTTTTACATAGATGTTGTTGACAATGAAGACTTTCTGCCTCCGGTGAAAACACCAACAGAAGCAGTGGGTTTAAAGGCAGCGTCTTTGCCTGCACCCCAAACATCTACTGCTTTGCAGAATATCTCCCTTAAGCACCCTTGGACAGAGATACAGTAAGTGCATGAGGAGAGCTGCAGTGCGGTTGACATGCTGGCCTGCCATTTTGTGCCTTCCTTGCCTGTCATGTATTGTGTGAAATGGGACTCTTGCCTGGGTGGAAGAACCATGAAGCAGCTTTTTGAAGGGTATTCCAGGTGAAAGCAAACTTCCTGCCAGAGGGTCTTTCACATCCGCCTGTTCCGATGCATTTCACATCATCTAGCTCTCTTAGCAAAGATCCTAGTGGCAGACCTAGGGCTTGGTTAAGCTTTCTTCAGTGTAGGTGGTGGTTTGCATGCCTACTGCAATGCAGCTGCACATTGCTCTTGGAAGGGCACACGGGCAGGTTGGGCTGTATTCTGTAGGCTAGTGATAGAAGCCCATTAGCACTTCCCAGTGGTTTCAAAGGACCTTGAATGTAGTGCACTCTCTAAAGCAGGAACTCCAAGCAAAAGGTGCTTGAGCCTGTAATGTGGCCCGACACTGCACAGCTTGCTACTCCTTGCTGAGTTTCAAGTATGTGAATATTCCCACTGCCTACAATGATGCTGCTATCGGTAGTTGCTATGTGTAGCTCCATCAGGACTACAAGTTACAAGCCTTGGGCAGTTACAGTTGCACAAAGACAACCCCCATCAACATCTCCTTAAGTGTGTCCTAGTCACTTATTTACATATAACCAAAAATGTGTAAGTGGCCACAGGTGTGGTAGGTAGCCTCGCACCTGCCAAATGTTTTTGGTGAGGAGGCTGGCTATAGTTTTTTACCACCACTGTGGCTACAGTCTGTTGCTGATAGGAAGAAAGATCCCCCATGAGACCAAAGAGGATCAGAGTCAGCTGTACTATTTTGCAGGGTATGCATTGTCTTCTCCTCACTTTGATTAAAATAATATGATCATATCTCCTCCCCTCTCCCCAGCCTTGCTTTTGCTAGCTTGAATAACAATTGCCTTTTTTCAGCTTAAAATTGTATTGCTCCCCTGGTTCTGTGAACATTTCTTCAGGCTCTATCATTCTCAGGCTGGGTCTCCATGAGTGTAGCGTGTCTGATTTCAGCTAAGTTCATCAGATCCCTGAGCTGCTGCTGTCTCAGAGGAAAAACTAAGTGCAGCATGAGGTAGAGAAAAGTAGGAAAGTTGTGTTGGATGAGTGCCAACTGCAGACTACAGGGAATGAAGGTCTGCTTATCTTTATGTGCCAATACGTTCCCTGAGGTCAGAAATGTCTGCTCTTCTGCTGTGGAGCCTTACAGTAACAAGGCAAAAGGAGAACAATACCTAAATGCCAACTTCATTTACAGTTAGGAAGTAGCTGACACTGAGTCTTTTGTAGATCCCAAAACAAGGGGCTTGTTTTGTTTTAGCTAATGGACAACACAGGAGGAGAAGGGAAAAGACCTGTTTAGAGATAGGCAACTGTCTCATTTTCCTGTATAGGTTTTACAGAAAATACTTGTGCATTTGTGGTTCTGCATGATGCTGTAAAGTCATCTCTTAGTGCTTCTGGCAATATCTGATAGCAGCAGCTGTAACAAACTGGTTCTGGGTCTGATAGCAATTTTGTTCCTGAATCTCTTTACTGCATCAAAGTCTATTGAGTTTGTTGTGGCAAGGTTATTAAATGTGGTTCAGAGCACAGGACCTGTGACTGCTTCAGATGTGATCATTGTGGCAGTTTTGGCTGTGCTGTAGATAACCAAGTTTTTCTTGGCACCTGGGGATTTCCACAGTGAGCTAAGGAAAGGGAGGGAGGGAGGGAGGGAAGGAAGGAGGAGGAGGAGGAGAGGAAGGGAGAGAGGGAAGGGAGGAAGGGAGGGATGTGGTTGGTCTACTGTTGCCTTTGATCTCTCTGTCCAGCCTGATGCATTTATGTACAGGGCTCAAGCACATGGGGAAAGATCTTCAGCTGATGTACATTACTGTGCTAGTACTGATTTTGTGGCACCTTCCTGATTTACACCAGTTACAGCCTTGCTCCCCTCAGATCCACCAGTGCCATGAACAGTTCATTTTTTCAGCACATGAAGGAGATAGGTTTTGGGAAGAGGGGTGGGATATGAAGAGAGGTAAGGCGTTGAATAGTTTGAATATGCACTGACTGCAGTGATCATGACTTCTACTGTTCACTAGTCTGTCTTGATCTCTTACTGTTTCAGAAACACTGTCTACAACATCTGTGGCTCCAAGCAGCTCTGGGGGAAAAATGGGAACGTCTTTAGCTTCAGTGAATTTCAGGAGCATCCTGAGAACCCGGATGAGGAGCAAGAGGCAGAAGTGGAGGCAGGGTGTGCAGGTGCTTGTTACTGAGCTGTGTGAGCTGGTCTGAGTATGACACCTTCTAGCAAGGAGTCAGACTTAGCAGGAAAGGGAGGGAGAGGGTGGCAAGTTGTCATGAGACATGAAAACTCTATCACATTGTCTCAGGTCCCTTCCTGTGTTGTTGGCACAAGACTGACTCTTTTGGCTCTGCTTCAGGCTGCATCTGTCTATCTCCTACCTCTGGAATCTTCTGCAGAGGCAAAAATACCATCCATGGTGCCAGCCCATGCTGGTATTTCTTTGAGATAGAAGTTAAATTGCTGCACGGTCACAGGCTAAGCTCAGCAGCTCCACTGCATGCTTGGGAAGTTACCTCTCCATGGTGGTAACTTGCATTTGCTGTGTGCAAGATACATGGGCAGGGTGCAAGGTGGGTTAACAGGTACCGTAAAACATCATGGCTTTGTTTATTCTGGGGGTACCTGTGGCTGATCTCTACTGTCTGTGCTTCAACGCTGTGGATCCCAGCAGGTCAATTTTCCTTGTCCTGTGTGTCAGTCTTCTCTGCTGAGCTGTTGTGAGTGCCCCCATAGCAAGACTCAGAAGTCCACAATAGCAACCCAATTCTGCGTAAATTACCCTATTTCCCTTCAGTTAAGGAGGGGACCCCGGAGGATGGGAGGATGGAGCCCAGGCTGAACTGGGTTAGGAAAGCCAGGTGGATGAACAGTGGCTTCCCAGGCTTGCCTGAAGAACTGTCCAGGGAGAGGAACCCAATGGATAAAGTGAGCGTCCTACAGCAACAGATCCTGACACTCACAGAGGAAGTCAAGTCACAGAAGGTGAGTGTGGTGAAGAGTCTGCTGCTTCTAAGGGCAGGGCCCTGAGACTGGTCATAGGGACTCCCTTATACCTTGGTGTTAGGCTGAGAAGTGCTCAACAGGC
This sequence comes from Aptenodytes patagonicus, assembly GCF_965638725.1. Taxonomy (NCBI): domain Eukaryota; kingdom Metazoa; phylum Chordata; class Aves; order Sphenisciformes; family Spheniscidae; genus Aptenodytes; species Aptenodytes patagonicus. The sequence goes on from NC_134982.1 coordinate 72,971,460, forward strand.
ACTCACTGGGGACCAGTTGAAGCTCCTGGTGTTATCCCTTTGTATGTGCCTGATTGTGCCCAGCACAAGGGAGAATGGGCTGTCCTTCAGCCATTGCTAGGAAGTGCAGCTAGCAGATGGGCTGGAAAAGGGAGGTAAAACAAATCCCAGTGCGCTCTGCAGGTGTCTTGCTGGTGCATCTGTATTGCTCAGTGAATGTACGAAGTACAGTCCTGAATATGTACCGTGACACTGGCAGGAACTGCCAGGCTGAGTCATGCTGTTAACAGCAGGTCATACTTTTTGAACAGTGATCCGCCATTAAGAGTTGATTTGACTGTAGAAGTCAGCGCATGGGTCACTGCAAGGGCTGCCTCTCCTGAATGGTACTGTTCTTCTTCACAAGCATGGAGCAATGCCAGGCTCTCCACTAACGATGCTGGTAGCTCTTCCAGCATAAGAGGCAGGAGAGCCAGGTCCCGTGGTGGGCAATCAGTTGCATCCTTGATTTGCTTCCCTTAAATGGCTGAGATGGCAGAGCCTGAATTGGCAGCATGTTGCTGGGGCAAGCTTTTGTGCCTTCATGTGGGATGGAGTGAGGGACGACTCTGGCAGAGGGAAGGTTAAAATGGATACAGCAGTTTCCTTCTGGTAGCACAGATGGATGCAGACTGCATTATTTCCCTCCTTCCTATTTTACTACACTGCTGACCAGATCTCCAGCTTCTCTGGTCTCTGCTGGGCCTCCCAAGAAGGATGACTATAGAAAGTCAGAATTCAGACAGTGTGAGCAGCAGCTTGTCTGTTAGCAATCCACCTAAAGTCAAGTCATCTGTTGCAGACACCTTTCAGGCCCAGCTCTGAGAGCAGAGCTTCTCTACTGGGGAAGCACTGTGATTTCAAGATTGCTGCATTCAGTTTTGCTTCTGAAAGGAGTCAATTTCAAGATCCTGAGGACCTTCCACTGTTCACTCAGTACTGGTTGGGTCTGTGCTGTCTGTGCTGCCATTGCCCTGGGCAGCACTGTGATGTAATGGCTTCGCATTCGCTTTTCAGGAGCTGGTTAAACTTCTCCACAAAGCTCTGGAGGCAGCCCAGCAGGAGAAGCGAGTATCTAGCATGTATCTCACTGCAGCAGAAGATAAGGACAGGCTGGAGCTGGTGCGCCACAAAGTGAGACAAATCGCAGATCTCACCAGTCGGCTGGAAGCTCTTGAACAAGAAAAGAAGGAACTGGAGCAGATACTGACTCTGAGAGACAGCCACATCCAGGAACTCAAGGAGCACGTGCAGCTTCTGATGGAGAAGAACCATGCCAAACAGGAAGTCGTCATGGCCTTGACGGAGCAGATGGCCCGAGAGCTCTCTGACCCTCTGCAAGAAGCCAACACTATCGCTGCAGAGACATTGTATAAGCAGCAGGAGGAGATTGAGCACCTGAAGGTGTGTGAGATGGCACAGGTCATTTGGGGGCTCCCATTTCTGTGCCCTCTGGTTCAGTGGGAGGGTGTTCCTTGTGGGAAGCACAGAATATAATTCTGCTAGTTGCTCCATCTGTCTCCAAACCAGAGGCAGGCTGGAAGGGGCTCACTGGATACCAGTAGGGTGCTTAAAAGCATCTGGGCCAGTTTCAGCTTCAGTTCAGAGCCTGTTTTGTTGATTTTGTGTCACTGTTCAGTGCCTGCCTCTTTCTTTGTTCTTCTTTTGTTTCACAGCTGTAGTCTCACTTGCTGCCTTCACTAGCTTTGTTCCTCTGTGTTTCCCTCTCGCAAACAGTTTCTCAATACATCCTGGTTCTTTCAAATCCAGCCTGTTATATGTCACTATATGCACAGCTATAATGACCAGTTAGCTGGGGTGGAGAATTGCCAAAAGAGCCACTTACTGCATTGTGGGAGAGTGTTTTTGCTGCCAGCCATGGGGCTGAGATTTGTGTCAGTTTTTAAAAAAATAGAACACAACACATATATTCTTCGTCTTATTTAGGTGCATCTCTAGCTTTATATCACCTGGATGTCTCTGTGTTTTCTAAGCATGTACATGCAGTGCACTTAGCATTTTCAAGTGTCTGTCTATGCATGACACTCTATTTAATGTTATGCCTTGATTTCCTTTGTAGGCAATGTTTGTCCTGGGGAGTCCTGTCTTCTCCCTAGAACACAAAATTGTTGAGATATTTTCTTGTCCTTAATGCAATCCACACCTGAGGTGCCTGAACTGGGAGGGGATTCCAAGCCCCTCAAGAACTCTCCTTGTGTGACTGTTTTGCTTCGTGGCAGGATGATATTGATGCATACAAAACCCAGAACCAATTTCTCAACTCAGAGATTCACCAGGTTACTCGACTCTGGACAAGTGTTGCTGAGAATGAAAAAGCCCTTCTGATGAAGGTAAGGCAAAATGACTTTTTTCCCTGGTGAGAGCTGTTACTAATTTCTTTCCAAAGTCGGCACTGGAATGGATTTTGGTCCAAAACACACCAGGAATAAGCTTTCTTCCCAATGTGTTTTTTTAGTGTGACCTTTTTTTCTGCTTTGTGTTGTTCCCAAATTATACATGATCATTTTCATTCTTCAGTAAAAGTAAAATACCTGTAAAGCTCAGTCTTAAGGGTGCTGAAACTTAACCAAGATTTCTGCATTTCAGCTCTGTTTTTGGATACAAATAAAAAAGCAACACTATGTGTAGGGAATCAGAATATTTTCCTGAGAGCTGGCAAACTGACTGAGCCCTGGCTCCATCTAGTCTTGAGTTCTCTACCAGGCTTGGTACTGCCAGGTGGCAGCACTCTCAGGTCCTGCAGCTAGATCAGAGTTTTTATGTTTTCTTAAGCTCTGTTGTTGTTTCTGGCCTTGTAAATGTGCATAACCTGGTTACTCTCAGACTTGTCTAACTTCTGGTCCTTAACCACTTCCCCAGGCTGGTGGTGTGTGCTGGCATTTGTTCTGTGGGTTTTCCCTGGATTTTACTTCCCTGGGTTTTAAGTTATGTCTCCACAGTCTTGGATTCTGGAACAGGGCAAAAAGCTGCTTCTGAAATGTTGTTGCCATTCTTACATCTGTTTGCTTTCTAGTCCTTTGAAACCCTGCCTACCTCCTAGCTTACTGCCCTTCTCTGATCCTGAAACTGCCATAACCTTCAGAAAGGAAGTAATCAGACCAACATGCTCAATGTGAGGCAAAAAGCTGATTAAAATGGTAGTATGACAGTATCCCACGCTCCTTTCTGTCCCCTCTATATGCAGCCTAATTCTCTCTGTGGTTTGTGTTTTGTTTTTGTTTTCAACTGCTGCTTCCCACTGAGCAGGAGTCTTCATTGAGCTTCCTGTGAGACATTGGGTGAGTCTTGTCACCTGTGTGGCCTCAGTTCCCCACTTGTGGAGTGGGGATAACAGTCCTCATTCCTTTTTTCTGATCTATGTGCCCAGGAGTATGGTGATGGCAGGGACTGTCCTGCTGTTTGAACTCGGTTGGGCTTCCTGTGCTTGAGAAATGTTGTGTACCAGTGCCATGGGACTGGGGTTGCTGAGGGGCATGTGGTCACCTTGTCTGTGGTGCTACCGTGTATCCTGAAAATGGTATGGTCATAGCTCAGTCCCAGGAGCAGTGTTTTTTGTCAGGATACAGCTCAATGTGGGGTAGAGAACTTGTCTGAGGAGCAGGGAAAAAGCCTGCAGAGAACTCAGCTGCAGTGGTGGCTCTTTGGTTGTGTCTCAAGCTGAGCTGGCTGGGATATGGCCATCCACTGATGCAGTGCAGTAGCTAATGTAGGTGATGCTGTAGTAGGTCTCCCAATGGATAAGCAACTTCTGTTGCATGCTAGCTACTGCAGCTTGTGCTTGTTCATAGACCACTGTGATTCATTAATGGCTGCAATTCCACTGACTGTAGAAAACTGCTGGATGTTTTTTCTGAGGCTTTGCTGTTCAGGAGTCTTCACTTTATGTGCAAACCAGGCCAGCAGAGAGCAGTGGCAACGCAGGAAGAACCATCAATGAGCCAGCTCATTCCCTCTTGTTTCCCCATCAGTGTGCCTGCCTGCAAGCACGAAACTGCCAGATGGAGAGCAAATACCTGACAGTCTTGCGGAAGCTGCAGGAGGCTGTGCCTGGCCTGCCCAGCTCCCATGCTGAGTTGGTGAGGAACCTCATCCAGGAAGCGCTCCAGTGGGATGTGAAGGAAGAAGCAGAAGAAGGTTTTAACCTGAATGCTGTGAGGTAAGAGGCAAGAGCATGGGGATATTCACACTCTTGTAGGAGTCTGGCCGTGGAGGGGAATGTGCAGGCAAGAAAGATCCAGGGACATTTCTATAGCAGGGACTTGGGGCCATGACCTAGGAGTGGAGGTTGAGGAAGCTGGTTTAGTTTGGTGGTGTGGAGACCACGAGTATCTGATAGCAGCATATCACTGTAGGAAGGTGAAGGTCAAGATGGTACAGCTAATCTTTTCTTGGCAGTGGCAGATGGTATGGCAAGTGACAACAGCCATGGTGTGCATGGGAGGTAAACACTGGACATGAGGATAAACTCCTTCTGTAGGAGAGGAGGCCACCTGGGAGGTGGGGGATCTCCATCCTTTGGGGTTTTCTAGTCCCAGCCATACAAAGCCACTGTTGTCCTGTTCTAGTGCAGGGGACAATCCTGCAGTGAAGGGGGGCTGGACTGGAGACCTCTAGAGAGCCTTGCCATCAGCGCTGCTGGGGTCCTTGCATTTGTGTTTATGCTTTCCTGCCCAGTTAGTGCCCAGGTCTGTAGCAGTTTCCATTTCATCTGGTTTCCATTTCATCAGGTTCTCCAGGTAGCTTTGGAGATGAGACCCCAAGGCCAAGCTTGGTCTCTCTGTCAAGAATATAATGGTATCTTACAAGTATTTCAGCCTGTGGACTGATGATGCACAAACCCTCAACGAGCTGTACTATCAGTGCTCCTGGTGTTTTCCGATCAGTAGGAGATTTGCATTGTGTACAGGGGAGCATCAGAAGGGACTGTGGATCTCTGTTCTTTGGTCTGATGCCCCAAAGCCTTTGCAGTCCCTTCCTACAGAACTGTCTCTGCACTAGGATGTGGTAGGGAGAAGGTACACAGGTTGAGCTAGATACTCCCTTAGGGACAGGGGAGCAGGTGAAGTGAGAGAGGTCTGATGAGGTTGGGCTGTAGCTCAGAGCAGAGTTACACTTGAGTTCATGTGCGTATGCCATTGCTGCAGGCCCTCATTTGTCTTCAAGACTCTGAGACAGTGGGCATGGTAGGCTCTTGCATGCAGCTGCCAGAGAAGTGAAGGACGAGTACCTGTGCTCCAGCATGGGTTACAGGAACCTGGCAGCAGGCTGTAGCTGCCATGGCCCCAAGCAGTGAGTAGCCCTTGATGCAGGTACCAGCACTGTCCTTTGAACTAACCTCTGCCTTGTGTCCCTCCAGTGAGTATGATGAGTATGGGTTTATGACTGTACCTGACTATGAAGTTGAGGACTGGAAACTTCTGGCCAAAATCCAAGCCCTGGAGATAAAGTCCAACAACCTGCGGAGCCAGGAAGTAGTGGAGAAGCCCCTCCGTGACAGGTGGAACAGTGTTGGAGAGCTGAGCCCCTCTGCAGAGCTGAAGAGCCTGATCCGAAGTGGCATTCCAGTGGAGCATCGGCAACGGGTCTGGACGTGGATTGTCAGCCGGCACTGTAGCCATCTGCCTGACCACTACCAGTGGCTGTTACGGCAGAGCAAGAGCACTGAGCACCCTGCTTGCCGGCAGATTGAACTCGACCTGCCCCGCACACTGACCAACAACAAACATTTTTCCTCTCCCACCTCCCAGCTCATCCCCAAGCTCCGGAGGGTGTTGCTGGCATTCTCCTGGCACAATCCTGCCATTGGATACTGCCAGGGACTGAACAGGTGAGGAGCCAGGTATGCTGCTTCTTCATGGGATAGCACTGAGAAGGTGTAGACACATATTCTAGGCTGTGATTCAAGCAACCCCAGACTCCTGCGTCTCTAGAGGTCTGTCCTGGCTCTAGGTATTTTCCTGCAGAATTCTGCATTTGGTGTCTTTTTTTCACCCAGTGTTGTTGCTGGGATCAAGCAAGCAGCAGGATGCACTTGTTCAGCATCTCCATAGTTACAGAATAGGAAGGAGCAGCTATAGGAGGTAGAGTGAGGCAGTCCCAGAATAACAGCATGAGGCTGGGGCTGAATTTCTAAGTTGTAATGTGCTCAGCAGAAGGACACCCTGGTGATTCCCCTTTTTGCTGAGAAGAGTTGGAGGAAATGTTGGGAAGTGTTAGAGATGAGGGAGTTGCAGCAAATGACATGAGGAGAGGCTGAGGAAACTGGGGTTGTTCTGTCTGGAGAAGAGAAGGTTCAGAGAATCTGAAAGCTTCTTTCACTTCCCAAAGAAGACTATAGGAAAGATAAAACCAGACTTCTAAGAAGTGTGCCATGAAGTAAAAGAGGCATTGGGCACTAGCTGCAAGAAGGGAATTTCTGGTTAGACCTTTTCACGTGAGGAAAGTCTGTGTAAGCTATTCCTGTTGTTCTTTGGGTGGTCTTCAGAAAGACATTTTCCACTCTAGAGAGCCCTTGATATTAGGTATCATCTTTGCAGTATGGCTGAAAGGGTGTAAGTCGGAGCTGAAGAGGGTAAGGGCTGTAGAAGAACGTATGGGAAGGTGAGCTATGTCACATAATATGGAGTATCTCTGAGTGAGCTCTTTCCTGTATTGAAATAGCCAAAATCAGCACACTGCTAACTTCAGCAGATCTATAGAACATCCCATTAGCTGGGGAGTCTGGCTTTGTCACACCAGTTCCATATTTGATGCTTCCTGTTTGCTGACAGAGGCACATGGAAAGGAAAATCACAGCCCCACGGTTCCTTCAAAAACCCGCAGAACAGATCGCTTGCCTCTCTGACCAACTGTCCTGCCATGTTTGACGTTTTGGATGCTCATGGAGCTAGAGACATGCTGTCCTGATTTCGTCTGGGATAGAGTTAATTTCCTTCCTAGTAGCTGGTACAGTGCTGTGTTTTGGATTTAGGATGAGAACAATGTTGATAACACACCCATGTTTTAGTTGTTGCTAAGCAGCGCTTACACTAGCCAAGGACTTTTCAGCTTCCCATGCTCTGCCGACTGAGAAGGCTGGAGGTGCACAAGAAGCTGGGAGGGGGCACAGCCAGGACAGCTGACCCAAACTGGCCAAAGGGACATTCCATACCATGTGACGTCATGCTCAGTACATAAACTGGGGGAAAGCTGGCTGGGGGGGCTGCTGCTCGGGGACTGGCTGGGCATCGGTTGGCGGGTGGTGAGCAATTGCATTGTGCATCACTTGCTTTGTGTGTTCTTTATTATTGTTATTATTATTATTATTAAACTGTTCTTATCTCAACCCATAAGTTTTCTCACTTGTACTCTTCCGATTCTCTCCCCCATCCCACTGGGGGTGGGGGAAGCGAGTGAGCAGCTGTGTGGTACTCAGTTGCCAGCTGAGGTTAAACCACAACACATGCCAAGAGGAATCTTGGATTCTCCAGTTCCTGTGCTGGCCTATGTCTCCTCCTGCAGTGTTGCATTGCCTGACCATGTCTTGTCCATCACAGACTGGCAGCTGTTGCCCTCCTGGTCCTGGAAGATGAGGAAAGTGCTTTCTGGTGCCTAGTCCATATTGTGGAGAACCTAATGCCGGCAGACTACTACAGTGACACACTGATAACATCACAGGTGAGCTGGACACCCTGACATCTGCTTGGACTCTGATACAGTGATTTACAGTAAAGGTTTAAAAGCAAGCAGACAACTTGTGGTGTGTTTGATTTCTCACAGGACAGTGATACCACCTTGCAGTCCCTTCCATTGCCGAGGTGGTGTAGACTTTAGAGTACAAAGTTGTTACACACGCAGGAGCAGCAAAATCGATCTCCAACACTAGGAAATTGGGCACCACTCCTGAGTAATCACTTGAAGGTCAGGTTAGTCAGAAGGAAGGTGCTCATTAATTGCACAGTTACTTATTTTAAGGAGGGCCTAGTAGAGGTGAAGTAGCAAGCTCTGATGTCTGTAGAACTAAGTATGAAGAAGGCACCGTTCTGCAGCCCTTCAGATGTTTCTTTGGAAACTGCACCCTATCTTTGGAGTGCCGTGTGCAGACAGAAGAAAATACTGAGATTTCTATATTCACTGTACTTGCCTCAGTTCATGATCAAATACAGTGTTAGTTCTGGTGTTGGGGTTCCCTGCAGATCAGAAAGCCCTCTGGCCATTTGATGTAAAATGTTGTTCTGTGAGTAACACCCTCCTGGTTCAAAGTCGCTGGATTTCAAGGTTTTCAAGATGTGTTGTCTTGTATCAGATATACTACGTCCTCCCAGGCAGACACAGAGCCAAGATAAATGCCATATAGTTCAATGGAATTGTAATTGTGTGCCCATACCACCCACACCCAGCAGTGCCCAGTCTGGTGACCCTGGCTGTGACCTTGGTGTCTTTACTGTGTGTGGTCCTTTCAGAGAGAAGAGGGTTGTATCTGTGGGCCCACAATAGATGAGGCTACAAGTGCCAGTAGCTGAGAGTGACTGATTGTGCCACTGAATTGGTTGACTAATGTTTACTGGGACAGTGGCGTCCTGGTGGAGAGGCCAACCACAGACTGGGGAAGCAGCCAAATCGCTGTGCAGATAGCAAAATGTCTGTCTGGAGCAGGTAGTGTTAGCTGTGAGATTTAATAGGCAGCACTCAATACTTGACAAATAGTGATTGACAGGGAAAACATGGCAGATTGAAGACACAGAGGCTCCCCTACATTAGGTAAGAAAAGACTGTCAGCTGAGGGAGCCTTTTTTAGAAAGACTTCCTGACCTCATGGGTGGTCTCTGAAAGTCTAGCCAAGGCCCACGTAAAGAGGAAGGTCTAGGGTGAATCTTTGTGTGTTGGCTTGGTAACGTGAAAGCTCTGAGTTGGCTGGAAAACTTAAGGTTTAGCTCTTGCAGATTTTGAAGATGAAGCATATCACCTTATCTGGTTTGTACCACTGTGCCACAGCTAAGTGGGCTGACACAGCTGGGTCAGCAGTGTGATATGGCATAGGGGAAGACCTAACCATCATCTTGCTCCTTAGCACTTCCCCTCGTGAAACCATGGCTTCCCTGAGATGAAGCCTTTATAAACCTGGGTCAAGGATCTCACCAACTGCATTGCTGTGTCTCAGGTCATGCAACCAGAAGCAGAGCACAGACATACTCAGACCACAAAGAGAAGCTAAGTGAGAAGATCAGGTCCTGCTTGCGAAGTCAGAGGGATTCTGGGTGTTTATTCTGTTGGGCCATGTGCAGTCATTCAGACCTGGGCAGGTTTTAATCCCTGTCATTCAAATGGATGCTCATGACATCACAAAATCCCAGTAAGACTGATGTGGGAAGATGTGGCAGCATTTTCCCTCTTGACTTTGAGGAATGTGATCCTCTGAGTGAGAAGAATGTATGTATCTCTGCTTGTATCTTGGTCCTGTTTCAGCTCCACACCTTGCACTGGGTACAGTGTACAAGTATACCGCTCAGTAATTTTTAAGGGTTGGGAGACAAAGGATGCTCTATTCTTCCTACGGTGTGGTTAGGCTAGAAGGCAGCACCAGTGGTTACCATGGCATGTGTGGGCCGCTGTCCTGTTGCACTGCTCCTCTTCTCCAACACCAGGACTGCTCTTGACTAGGACTTCATTGTTTTCTTTTTTGTCAACTTTAGGTAGATCAGAGAGTCTTCAAAGACTTCCTGTCAGAGAAGCTGCCTCGCCTCATGGCTCATTTTGAGCAGTATCGGATTGATGTCTCACTCATCACCTTCAATTGGTTTCTGGTGGCCTTTGTGGACAGCCTGGTCAGCGACATCCTCCTGCGAGTGTGGGATGCCTTCTTGTACGAGGGAACTAAGGTGCAACTCTCAGTCTAGGCCTTCCTCCCATCTGCACTACCTCTGTGATATCATGGCAGGGTGATGGACGTACACATGTGTCAAAGAGATGTAGGGTTGAGCCTCTTGTCCCATCCTGCCTGTTTGATGGGGTGCCTTGATGCCTCCCAGCCTCTGTGTTGTCTGTGTACTTGCTGCCGATAGGCAGACCTAGTCTCTGATGGTGTGCACAGTATCCCTGGCACTTTTTAGCAGGTAGTTCTGCTATGAAACAGCTCTCTGACAGGCCATGGTGTCTTCTGCTCTGTGACCCGGACACAGCTGAGAGTATGACAGATACAGGGAGCAGAAGATGGGCAGAGAGTTAGTATCTGAAAATGTGAGTCTTGCATTGTCCCTGTGCATAGAGAGAACTGGAGAACCCTTGTGAAATCCCTGTGGGGTCCTTTTGGAGGACCTGGTATGCTCTGGGGTTGTAAATTAGCTCACAGAGGGTCATTCTCTTGGGATTAGCTCTGTGTGTCTTTAGGCCTGCCCTAACGCAGCGTATTGAGAGCAGGAGAAGCCCAGTGTCCAGCCTATGCTGCAGTGCTGCGTGCCCCACCCCATGTTTTACGCCAGGAGGGCCTGGTCCCTCAACTGCCTAAAACTTTGTCAACTCAAATAGCTTTCAACCTTCCAGGTGATTTTCCGCTATGCCCTTGCGATTTTTAAATACAATGAGGAGGAAATCCTAAGAATTCATGACAGTGTGGAGATCTACCAGTACCTACGCTTTTTCACAAGAATGATCGTGGATGGCAGGTAGGACTGTTGGTTGTAGACAACCTTCTATCCTGGATTTGTACTTGCTTGCCTGTTAGGTCAGCCTAAAAAGATTTGTGACCCATTTGTTAAGAGAGATGCATGTGCATTGGCAGGTCCATGGGACAATGGATCAGTTTGTCTCTTTTTGACTTTCCCTTCATGGTGTTACTTAAAGTCTTTTTGGCTCGGGCAAAGGCATGCTACAGCAGAGCAGGCCACAAAGTCTGGGCCAGCCTTCTTTTTGCAGCTGCTGGAACTTGTGCTGCCACTTGCTGGGTTTCTCTCAGCTGTGGTTGGGGTATTTGGGAACACAGCACCACTCACAACCTTTAATGGCAATGTGTCTGAGAGGAAGGTTTCTGTGATCAGAAGAGCTCAACGTCGGGAATATTCCTCTCCCAGGGGCCATCAGAACTGGCATCTGATCTACCATCTCCTGACTGGTGGCTGCACACCAGAACCTTAAAAGGTGGTGTGGTGTAAGGCTGTTTAAAGTGCTGCTTGGGTTGGTGTTTGTGTGAGAAGGTATTGGCTGTGATTCCTTTAAGACTGCTGCTTGGTGACTTTTGAGCTCAGAGCGCTGAAATCTGAGGTCCTACTCTTTGCCTACCCCAGGATGCACTTGGTGTATCTGTTACCATCTGTTACCAGCCGGTAAATCGGTTCACCAGACCTGTCTTTTCCATCGTAGGAAGCTGATGAACATTGCCTTCAATGACTTAAACCCGTTCCCCATGAAACTGCTGAGGAACCGGCGGTCAATGCACAGGGAAGAGCTGGAGGCAGAGCTGTGTGAGCTGGAACAGATCAAGGCAGCCTATGTAAAAGAGAAAGCAGAGCAGGGGCCTCAGGACCTGAAGGAGGTTGTTAGTGAAGAGGAAGAAGAGATTTAACAAAAACAGTGTTCCTCATCACTTCTCTCCTGCCTTGCAGAAGGTCTTCAGTAGCAACTGTCTGTAAGAGATGGAGCAGAGTGGGAAAGGTGGTCACAGCAGGAGTTCATCTGCCCCAGGAAGCAGGGCTGTACGTATAGGACCATCTGGGGACCAAGCCAGACTTTGTAATGGATTGGAAGGTGTCAAAGGAGTTTTATCCTCTTCTGTACTTCTCCCCATTCAGCCCACCCTGTCCTATGCAGTTCAGGATTACAGCTGAAGGTCCATAGGAAATATCAGTTGTGGCACCATGGCAGAAGTTGACATGGTGCAAAAAAACTCAGCCAGGCAGGGCTTTTCTACCTTTTCTGATGGAGGCTTGAAGGAGATCTTTATGTAAAATCACCAGAAATAATGAAGTGAGAGCACTCCCTGATTGGTACCTAAAGCTTCTGAATTGGTCAGGAAGGAAACATGCTCTTTGAAGGCATGGTGCCTTCAGTGGCTAGCCTGCGAGGAGATGTGTTTAACATTGCAGTTACTGAGTCATGACACTGCCTCCAGATGAGTGTTGGGCCTGAGGAAGTCCTGGGATCTGGAGGACATCTTCCCATGGGACTCAGGCTGGGACAAGTGAAATGCGTTGTGGGAGAGCTGAGTTGCCTCTCCAGTTTGTTTTGGTTCCTGTGGAAGTCCATGGGAGCACAAGGTGTGTCTCCCTGCCTGGCTGGGAAATGCTGGGAGCTACTTCTCCTCTTTGTTTAGCTTTGAGCAGAGCCATCTATGGGTTGGCCTGACCCTGGCAGCACTGTGCCTTCCAGAGGTGAGTTTGCTGCATAGAGGAGCTCTCATCTCAGTGTGAAACCAACCGCAGGCTGCAGGCAGGGCCTAATGTTATAGTGACTTTGACTACTGGGGACACCTGGGTCTTCTGATCGCCTCACGCTTGGCCAGGATGAGTGTGTGGCCATCTCTGCTTCACAGTTATGCTCCTCCAGTGCTGGGTTTCTACATTGATATCCCTGTCTCATGGGAGTCATCCCATTCACAATGGGATGGGAGGGAGGAGGTCTTTTCTGTAGGAGTTTCCAATATTGAAGGTGTTTGATCCATGGAATATGGCACTCTGGGGGTGAACCTGCAAACCACTTGGACTAGGTCACAAAAGATAGCTTGATATTCTTTAGAAAAAACATTAATTTCCCCTGAACCAAGGAGCTGGCCTCCATGGGTCTAGCACACAGAGATGCCCTGCCTACCTCTGGGAATAGGGTCTGATAGCCTTCTCCCCTGCCTCCCAGGCTCACCCATCCCCTGGGCTGGATGCCCTGCCTGTGCAGCTCAGTCCTCCACAGACCCAGGATGAGTCAAGTGCTTCAGATAAATACAACTTCTTTTCCCTAACACGGTGCCAGATCCTGCTGCCCCACTTTCCTACTGAGTGGTGCTTTATTCCAGGTGTGCCCACAGCGCTGGCACTGACAGCATGCAGCAGACCCTGCTGTAAGGCGGGCTCTGCTCTACATTTTTAGACTGACCTTGAACCCAAGCCCATTCAGTGGAAGATGCGTCCTTTAAACCTCTTATGGTATAAAGTCGTCAGTGCTTGCAGAGGAAGGGAAAAGAAGCATTCACAGCCCATACTGTTCTCAACCAGGTGGGCCGTAGCCAAGATCACAGACTAGTGGAAACAGCACTAGCCTCTATTTACCTGACACATGGTCTGCCTCAGCTCTGCCTTAGGCACAACTGGACAAATGAGCCAGTTTCAAAGAATTATAAAAGTCTGAGTTGGGAGAGAGCTGTGGAGGCCAACCACACAGTACAGAAGTAATCAAAGTGGAAATGAGGTTTTGGCAAGAGTGGATAGATGGGCAAGAGTGAGGTAGATTCCCTGCATGTCACCGACAGCTGCACACATTGAAAGTGTGGGACGAGAAGAAGATGTTACTGGAGTCTTACCACAATATCTCAAAAAAATGCACTGGTTTTAAAATGATGCCACCTAGCTAGAGAAGCTCAAAAGGCAGAAGGTTTTTCTTGACAGATGATATCGCTAATCTAATTTACTCATACTGTTATGTGCATGGGTGCACACAAATACAGATTTTTGCTACTGTTACAGACTTTTGAAAGGCATTGTCTTTTAAATCAAGACCATGGAAATCAGAAGCATACTTACAATTGTATTTTTCCTGGAGCCTTTTGCAACAGCTTAAAAATCTTTTCTTCCATCTTGCCCTTAAGTTTTTTTAAAAAGGCATTTGAAACATGCATCATTATACCAAACGATAGCCTGACATATGTCTACAGCTTATAAATAAACATTGGTCTATGTGGTATATAATGACCCGTTAAAAAATAAACTTTTCTAAAGAAGACATAAGGACCAAGCTGTTGTCCCTGATGGGAAATTCTGAAAATAATTTTTACTTGAAATCAGAAGGGAAGGACATCTTAGGGTTGTTAGAAGTTTCTCTTCTGTTGTGTCTTCACCAGCTCTTGGTTTTGCTCCACATGTGTATTTGCTGAGGGCCATTTCCTCTGGTCATGCCACCAACCAGTCACTTGTGGTTGTTCTTCACTAAAATGTGATGGATGCAGGAATGTCTGCAAGGCCTGTGCAGACTTGCACCTTGGAGCCAAGCTAGCATGTCCTCATGGGCTCTACTCCGCTTCTGCTCCACAAACTTGAGGGCTACTGAAAAGCACTGAACTCGTGTCACAAGATGCCAGCTGGGCCCAGAGGTTAGCTTAGCCCTATGTAAGTCCCTCAGGCCTCTGCAAGACCTGCAGTGAGTATCAGTCAGTACTAGGGGTCTTCTGAACAGAGGTTACTCCTGCATGAAGTGCACAAGGATAATTTGTGCTGCCACGGCCAACTGTTGTGGTTGGAAAACAGTTTGACCTGGTTGCACAGCCAAATAGCTCCCTCTGCCTGTGCCGGCGCCTGTGGATAAAACAGGTGTCTTTCCACCCCAGAGTCAGCCTTTGCTGAGCTTTGCTGTATGCATAACATTACTTGTTAAATTAAGCCTTCTGTCTCTGCATTAATCTAAACCTTGGGATACCAGCTCCAATCCTAAAAAGGATGGTTTCAATTCCGCATTTCCCCCCCCCCCAACGTGCAATTAATCTGTAGATCACCTTGTTGGAGGCCTTTGGGGCCACCAAGAGTTTATATGGTTTTGAAAGGAGAAATTGGTGGAGGGTGGCCAAACACACAGAAAGCCACTGCTGGCTCAGTGAGTCCCTGAGCTGCAAACAGGTAGAGGCCAGGAGGCTTCCCTTCTTCAGCCCTTTTTGGCCCTCGGTGGTATTGGGCTGGAAAGATCTTTGGTCTGAACCACCATTACCTCTATATGCTGCAGCTAAGCCCTTGCATGCAAAAGCGCTAGTGCACAGCAAAGACACTCGATGCACTCCTGTATCCTGGCACTCTGCCCCGGAAAGAGGCATTCCTGGGGAGGTTGTTTCTCTGTTGGGTTAATGTTTATCCCAAGCTTGAGCTTCTCATCCAGGGTGAAGGAGAGAGCTAAGGGACAAGGCATTGCCCATGAGTGGGAAGCAACAACACCCTGTAGCAGGAGCTATCCCACACTGCTGAGTTTCTCCTCCAGCTTGCAGGCTGGGCAACCTCCTGCCGCCATCACAGACACAAGACCTGGGGCTGGCTCTCCTCCCATTTAAGAGCTCACTTCGGTGGCCTGAGTCAAAGCTGGGGCTTCTCCAGCCGTTTCTCAGTGCTAAGAGCTCCTCTACAGAACATTAGCTCTGTCTGGCCTAGGGACGTGCCAGGTGCAAGAAGACAAACCACTTTCCCACACCAGGGCCATAGTGGGAGCTGGCGTAATTTAATGCCCTCCGAGGTAATTTAACCTCTTTCCTGGAGTTCAGTGGGAGGCTGCGGCCCGCACTGAGATGCTAAATCGTGAGAATACCCCTGTGTGCTTTCTGCTCAGCCTCAGGAGCTCTCCAGAGAGGAAAACAGCACACCAGGTTAGTCAGGGGAAGAAGAGATACCACTAACCGTGGCAGGCACATTTGGGGTGAGGGGTGGCCTGTCCTGCTGCAGCCAGATGCTTGCTTTAGGCACATGGTCAACCACCATTGAGACAAAGTCCCCGTTTCTTCTTGTTACTAACTGATGGCTTCCTGCCAAGTGCAAAGTCTGCTTTGAGATTCCGGCTGGTGGATCAGTATCTGCTCTGGATTTAAGCTTAATTTTCATAATACAGAACCTCTTTGGCATAATACAGAACCTCTTTGGCATGTTCTGGTGTCAAGCTGGTAGGAAGCTTTGAGACCTGAGGCAACATCCAAGGTAAGTAAAATTAAATTTCAAGGTCCCTTGGGAAAAAATAGTACTCAGCCCAACATCGCAGCCCCCTGCTGAAAATAATACCTTTATTTTTTCTTTTATAAAGTGATTCTGTTAGTACAAAAGTATTGCTTATGGCAGCATTTTGCAGGGAGGAAAAGTTCCAAAAGGAAATTAAAACCAACTGATATTTTTTGCTTCATCTTCTGATAATTTAACATTTTTCAATGTGATGATAAAAGCTCTTGCACATTGAGGGGGAATGATGATGCCACAGACTCTGAAAAGACTTCTAGTTTTGACACTGCCATCACAATGGCGTTTTAAATCAGTCCCTGAAGGTGGTGGGTGTTGCATGGGCCCAGCTTCCCCCCTACCCCTCTGTGCCACCTGCCCCCATACATGTGGCACAGGCAGTGATCTTGAACTTCACAGGGCTGGAAATAATTACAGCAGAAGAGGTGGGAACTAGGGAAGTTCTTGTTAAATATGATGCTAATTGGGTATAACTAATTAGAGGCTTCCTCCACACGGCTCCATCCAGACCTACCATGGGCATGTCAGGACCCTTGTCCTCAGCAGACTGGCATGAAGCAGAGTACAGTGCTTGCTGCAGCTCCTCTTCAGTGCAGCCGTACTGGGCTGTGCGCTGGTATTGCATAGCCTTGAACTAAATCTACTTGAGAATATTGTGTCTGCAAACCGGTCATGCCCTTCCCAGGGTTGCAAGGCATATCACCAAGTAGAAAGCTGTTTTCCTTCTGTCTCTTCTCATCCACTTGTGCAATTGCTTCCTGCAAGGCAGGACCCTGCTCCCTGGGAGCTGCCCCCAGCTAGGTGAGAGGTACTTCATCCATAGCTGCACAGATACCATGAATGTGGCCACACCGACATAGCTCCTGCAATGCAGAGCTGTCACAACAGGTGCCAGCTCTGCTCTTCCCAGCGGCTTGCCGCAGGTTGCAGAGCTGCACGTGGTTTCTGGCTAGCGGTGGGCCAATGGTGGTGTTCGATTGCGCTGCTGTCAGGCTCCCCTCCATAACAAACTCTGCTGTCTGTGGTGGTAGCTTTCCACTTTTCATTAACTTGCCCAGGCTGGGAAGAGATATCCAGAGGTGACACTAGCCTGCCTCTGGACCGATTTCTGGCACTTAAGGATGTGGGATGGCAGAGAGTTACAGGGAACGTTGCTCCAACTTCTGCTGTTGTATCCCAACAGAAAGCACTAACAACAGTGTTTTCTTTGGGGCTGCTGGAGGGCCTCTACATAGCAGGACAAGTGTTGTGTGGGGGTGTTCTTTGCCACAAGCCACCTCTGTGGACACAGGCTGTCAGCAGCAGTTGCTCAGCCAGGCCCTTGCTGTTGGATCACCAGTTGAGAAGTCCCAGGAAAGAAGATGGAGAGTAGAGTTCACCCCGACTACCGAGGACACCCCAGTACAGACACCAGTCCCAGCCACCCAGTCTTAGACTGTTAAGGGGAATGGGCAGCAAAACCATTCACATTGTCAGCACCTAAAACAGCTCTGAGGAACGGCACTTGCGCACGACTAGCATAGCTAGAAGCCTACAGTGAACAGGGCTGCAGGCAGTAGAAATGTTTCCCACCAGTAACCTCAAACAAAGACATCTTTGTCCCCCCGTCAGTCCTGCATGCAATCTTCTACAGCTCAGTCAGGGCTGGAGCACAGTGTGTGTGAAAGGAAGCACTGGAGATCATCTGTGCATCAGCACCTGACCTGTCTTGTACTTCTCCATGGTGAAGATGTGAGCATGCGCTGCGAGGGTCCTGAGGGGTTCCAGAAGTTATCTCAATTCTTATAGGCAAGGCAGGTCCAGGACAGCTGCTGCACAAGCAGCCATGATTTGTGTCCACAGCTGGATTGCTTCCTGCGCTCCATCCATGGACAGTGCTTCTCAACAGCCATGTCTGTGCTTGACTGCCTCAGTCTCCTGGGTTGTCTCAGCCTGGCACCTGGCAGCAAGGCATGGAGATCACTCTTGGGGGCTGCTGGTTGCTTCTGAAATTCTGCTCAACTCTGTTGAAGGATTCGGTGGGACTGCTCTTGTCAAGGGCCTGCTTTTCCTGCCCCAAAAGGACTTCAGCTGCGCTGAGGGACTGGCAGACTGCCGTCTCGCCACCACAGAATCAAAGCAGAGACACCTGAACTGCAGCATCTCACTTGTGGATGACACCCGGTCTCACAGTCTTGTCACACCCGCTGGCTCAGAGCTGCCACTGCTACCCACAGACCGGTGGGACTAAAGCATGGAGATGAGCCACCTGTCTCAGGCTCTGCTCAGACAGGACCAGAGTGGTGTTAGCTGAGTGGGTGACCTGGCCAAGGAAATCTCCTCTGCCCTTTGATCTTGGGCATTGCTGTCTACTTGCCAAGTTCCACATCCAGGGTACCAGGTGGGCTTGTAGTGCTGCCAAGGTACCAGCTAACCCCAAAGTCTGAGTGTGAGCTCTGCAGGCGTGAGAAACTTTCTGGAGCCATTTGCCATCAGGGAAGGCCCTGCAGCTTTGGGCCCAGGTGGCCAGTGTCTCTCCATCTGCCAGGGACTGCTGAGCCAGCCAGAGGCTGCCAGCCTCTAAGGCTGGCACACTAATACGTGTTGCAGGGGTGTGTGCAGTGTTCAGGGCGCAGTGCACAGTACCTGGTGGTTGCACCGAGGACACGGGAACGTGCCGCCATGTCTTCAGCAGCTCTGTGAGCTAAGGCAAGGCCTGTGTGTACCCTCTGTGCAGATGATGGCAAAGACATCATCCGATGCTGTTAGGATGATCTCATAGGAAAACGTGCCCAGCCTTCACAACGTACCTCCAGGCACAGACCTGGGGGACCTACCTGCAGTGGTGATGGTGACTGCGAACTGCGCACATCAGCCCAGGCGGGCAGGCTCCCCGAGCCCAGGGAAAGGAGAGGTGCTTGAGCATTTTGCTGTGGTTACGGAGGGGCTCTCCCCACGACAGCAGTAGAGCAAACCCCTCGCTTCCCACGGCAGATCGCACCCAGGGGTGGGGCACAGCCGCGCTGCCGGACCGGACCGGACCTCCCCGGGAAGGCGCTCCGGAGCTCTGCGGGCTCGGGCTCCCGCATCAGGGGGCGGCGGGCAGCCCCCGAGCCCCGCCGGCACCTCCCGGCTGCGGGGCGCGGCGTGGGGGGCGGGCCGGGGCGGGGACCGCGGGAGGGCCGGGCCGGGCCGGGCCGGGCTGGGCTGGCACGACACGGCGCGGCGCGGCGCTGCGCGGCTCCCATGCGCACGCCCTGCGCGCTGCCGGACCCTCCCCGCCAGCGGCAAGGTACGAGGCTGGGGGTGGTGGTGGGGGGTCGTGGGGCCGGGACACGCGTGGGCAGGGCCGGCCGGGGCACCTGCCACAGCCGGGGGCCTGCGGAGCCCGGCGGTGCCGGGGAGCGGAGGGGGGGGGCGCCCGCCCTACCCCCGCGCCTGGGGTGCCGCAACCCTCGCCGGCCCCACCCCGCTTTGTGCGGAGCCGGAGCCGCCGCCGCCCGCAGCCGCGGGGTACCGACGGCCGGGGGATGCGGCGGCCGCCCGGTGCCGCGGGCCTCGGGCATCCCTCGGCGTGTGCGGCGGGAGCGGGAGCGGGGCTGCCCCACTGGCCGCAGTCGGGGCAGCCGGTGCTGGTCGCGCCCTCCCCGGGCAGGATTCTCGCTCCCCAGCAGCGCCCTGCCCTTGGGCTGTTCCTGCAGGTAACTGCAGGGGGGACTTTCTGTGCGGAGCGTGACAGGCCGATAGCCGGCCCTCGGTAGGAGCCCACCGGCCCGGGGGCTCTGCAGCGGGCCGGGCTCCTCTCCGAGGTGCGCCGCCGGTGCACGGAGCAACAGGGCTTTTTGCCGACTTGAGTCAGGTGGGAGTCAGCATCGTGCCGCCTGCCCGGGAAGGCTGCGCCTCTTCCTGCCAACCCTGCCTGCCGGTGCAACGGGTGGCACGGTTTGGCATCTGTATAACTTCGCTTGTGATACAGAGAGAAGCCTCATCTATGGCTCCGTGTCTGTGTGTGAGTGGTTGAATTTGGCCCCTTTGTGCTGAAGACATGGGGATTTTGGGTGCTTGATGTCAGGGCAGGTCACATCTTGCGCAGAGCACGATGACAGCCACATAAACGACATCTGGGCCTGCTCTCTGGCAGCAGGGTCTCCTGATGCCGGTTCCCCCTTCAGGGCAGGCCCTTGCAGGGGTCTTACTTTCAGGCAGCACAGCTTTGGAGTACGGCTTGTTCCCACGGGTCTGGCTTTGACGCCGCAGCTCTGTCAGGGCGAAGGCAGGCTGTTGCGAAGGGATATGTAATGATGACAGTACTTTGCAAACAAGTCCCCAGTGGGCTGGGGAGGCCAGCTATGTGCAGTGTCTTGCCGAACATCCATTGTTCACCCTGCAGGGAGTGGTGCCCTCCTTGTCTTTCTCTGGAGAGAGCGGAAACAGCCCTGCAGCATCCTGGCTGTTCCTAATCCCCCTGTTCACTTACACCTCCTAAGAAGGCACGGTGTCTGCTGCAGTCCCTGTAAAGTGAATTTGCCTGGACAGGCTTAACCTCTTCTGGCCTCTTGAGTGCTCAAGGGAAGCAATTTCTGCAGAGGATTCGGAGAACACTTGGGTGGAGGTTGGGTGTTGGTTGCCTTTTAAGCTTCCCAACGCAGGCTCCCCGGTGGGTTAACAAAGGAGCAGGCTGTGTAGCCCTGCTGTTCCCTTTGTTCTCCCACTGGCTGTGCCCTCTTTGGAGAACTTGGATCTCTCCTGGTTTGATGAGAAATAGGGAGTGGCTGATGGAGACAGGCAGGGAGTTCATGTTTTGGTGTGAGCATTTCAGGAAACTCTAGAGCCAAGCTTTGGGCGGTGGGATAGGGGGGAGCTGGTTGCTTCTTAGAGACAAGGCAAAAAAGAGGTGTTTTCATCTGTGCTGATGTTTGGTGAATTAGCATTATTGCAGCCAACCTATAGCTCCATCAATGAGAGGTATTTCAAATTCATGCAATCCATTAGGCCATAGCAACAAATCATTTCCATAGAGCTGCCGTAGACCTGGGAAACGCAAGGCCCAGGCACTGGAGATGTTTGGACAAAGAGCCAGACAATTCTGCTGCCTGCACACCACCTCTGCCCCGAGCTCCTCCTGACCTCTTTTTCTTGGAGGCAAAACAGCTCTGCATGAGTGTGCTGGTTTTGCAAGTCCAGGGGGAAAGGGAGACCGCTGTCCTCTGTGCACCAGCTGCATCAGCCTGGCCGGCAGCATTGCTCATCTTCGTCCCATTGATCAGACCGGTTGCTGGCTGTGTCTGTGCAGCAGGTGGGTTTCCTGATAGCAGGTCAGGGTATCTCCAGATGTGATAGGTTTCTCACTGTCTTTCCCCTCCCCTGGCGTAATTTCTGCCTGTCTCTCAAGTATGTTGGTTTGTCCCCTCTGAGCAGACTTCTTGCTTAGAAAATGTCAGTAATGGATAATATTTTGAAAGTTTCTATGTCTGCTGCATTTGTTAGTAGCTGGATAATGAGTGGATTTTGGGTTGTCTGACTCCGTGGCAGGTTGCTGTGAGTCTTTCTAGGTGGGTCGGCACTGGGCAGGCTGCTAGTCTCTGTTTGTGGTGCCTGTGCAAGGGCAGTTGTCCCTTGCCTATGGGCTTTCTGGACTGCCAGATGCCTGAGTGTTGTGTGGACTGTGTTTTGGGGGTGTATGCTCAAGTACTGTGCTGTGAGCTGCAGGTGCTCAGGCACACGGGTGCTTCAGTGTTACAGAGACTTAGGGAGAGAACTGAAGGCTTTGGCAAATACCCAGGAGTATAGGTGATGTTTTGGAATGAGAGACGGCTGCCTCAGGGGCAAGATAAGGTAGATTTTGTGCATGGCCTTGCAGGTTCCTGTTGTGGTCAGTTTGCTGCCTCTGATGTTTTTGTATTCCTCGGCCCACAGCGGCTGCAGAGCATGAAGTCTTCATCCACCCTGGTGGGCCCTGATTTCCACAGCAGGGATTTCAAAGGGGTAACAGTTGGAGGGTAGGTTGTGACAGGGTATGACAGAGACCTTCTGTGAAGAAACAGGGTGGAGGGAGACTGTCCCAGATCAGTTCCCCACCATCCACTCTTGGTTGGTCCAAAGCGACCTCAGCTGAGTCCTGATCCTTAATGGCCAGACCCTGTCCTCCACTCTCATAAATAAACCTTCTCCAAGAAAGTTTGCTTGAAGCATTTGCACCACCACCTTATCTGAGTATTCCCATCTGCCAGTAGCAGTCTTTTTTGGCAATAAAATGGTAGCTGGTATTACAGTTGACCAGTGGGCCGATGTCTGGGTGGCTGCTGAGGAACTTGCTGCTAAACCTCCTGCTCAGACCCAAGGGGACCTGTGGACCCATCCCTGGTGAGGCTGGACAGTGGCTGCTCTTTGAAACAGCCGGGGCTGGCCACCTCTTGATGCACAACAGGGTCACAGATGGTCTGGTCTGTTGCTCCCATGGCAAGAAGACACCGGAGCAATAATGTGGTGAGGTGTTTCACACGTAGTCATTACCTGGCTTCCCTTAAGTGCATGTTAAGCTGCTCTGGCTGCAGAGAGTTGACTGAGGCAAGCAGCCTGCAGCACATAGCAATTACGCTGACGCGCCTTCTGCCTCTCTGCAGGAGAAACAGGAAAGACCTTTAGATCATCCAGGAGGCTGTATGGGCAGAGGGGGTTTGACACTCACAGGGTTATACTAGCTTGCAAGTAGAAGCCAGACTGGCCTAGTATTTCCAGGGATTTCCCCTCTGCGGTATTACAGGCTTGCCAGCAATTCTCCATTTTGAAAATATACCCTGCAGGGCTCTATTAGGGTAATGCTGATGCTTACTATTTCCAAAGCACTTTGAAATTCACAAACAGGACTTTCTGACCCTCAGCCAAGCAAAGCCCTTTCTAAAGCTTGGAGAAATGCCGCTGCCCATGGTAGGACCAATGATAATGTGTAGGTCCAAGCCCTGTTCTTTCTTCCCCTGTTGACCTGCTCCCTGCTCTATTTCACATGTTTCACATTTTCCAGAGCAGTGCCCAAAGTTTGGCCTCTCTCTCCCTCTCTCTTCTGAGCATCCTTCTGGGCTCTGGTTTGTGCAAGGGTTTCTTTCCAGTCTGGTGAGTCACTGTGCTTTTTATCTCTGTGGCAGGAAACGCGGGCATTCCTACCTGCAGAGAGGAGGTCTTCTGCACCAATGACTCTGCACTGCCTCTCTCCCTCTGTGGGACAAAGTCACTGAGGAAAATGATAAGGAAGACAAAGCAGCAGAAACTCCCAGCATTTTTGATATTTTTATCACTGCAATTGAGACAAAGTCCATGGAAACTGATTAGATAGCTTCCAGGAAAGCAGGAGAGGCCAAACTCCGTCTTGTTCTTCCTCCTGCAGCTCTGGGAGCTGTGCTTAAACAGGAGAGGAGGCAACGCTGGGGGAGAGCTCCCAGGAAAAG
The DNA here is from genome assembly GCF_965638725.1 of Aptenodytes patagonicus. Taxonomy (NCBI): domain Eukaryota; kingdom Metazoa; phylum Chordata; class Aves; order Sphenisciformes; family Spheniscidae; genus Aptenodytes; species Aptenodytes patagonicus. The sequence continues at coordinate 72,994,795 of NC_134982.1, forward strand.
GTGGCTGGGCAAGGCTCTCCAGGTCAGGGTTACACTAGTAAAGCGAATATGAGCCTTGTGGCTCCAGCTTGTATGTAGAGCCGGGACAGTCAGAAAAAAGGTGCAGGCAGGAGCCAAGGCAAGTACTTGGCCTACTCCCAAGAGCAGAAATTAAGCAATCCTTGCTCTACAGATACCATGATTTAAACTCTCCTTGCAGGGTGCCTGTGCAGAGGGTTGAAATCCTCCTTGGGAGAGTCAGAAAGCTCTGGATGCCATCCCAGGTTTTCTGGGAACCATAGGCAGGGTGCATGGGTAGTGCTTGGTAGACAAGTGCCTTTTTCTCAGACGTTGCCCTCTCCCTGTGTTGGGGTATGGACTGATGCAGCAGGCGAATGAGAGCATGTGGAAGCGCAGGACTGGGAGCAGCGGATCTCTCCCGAAGCTGCCTGTCCTACTCCAGCCTCGCCTGGGTCTCGTTTAGCCAGGCAGCATTTGCACGTAGCACGTTTGCCTATCTGCCAAAAGGACCCTTGAAGCGGTGCTGCCCCTGAATGCCACCCAGTGTCATTGTTACACCGGCGATCTGCGCTGAATCCAGCGATGGGCTTTTCACCACCCTCTGTAGCACGGTAGCTCTTCTCCCATCGGGTATCTGTGGAGTTTTGCCTTCCAGGCTGTGGAAAGTTCGACTCTGCCAGTGCCGTTCAGCTCTCAGCCACCTTCCACATGGTTACGTGTGAGGTTATTTAAAACCAGTTATTTAAACCAGTGTTTCACAGTGTTTGCCCTAAGCAAGAATACACAAATCTTGAAAAATATAAAACATGTTGCCTTAGAAAAGTGTAGCTACTGTTTTGCCTGAACTGCTGGCACAGTTGCAGTGCTCCTTTCTAAGGAACCTCACATTGATGTTATTGGGAACACTGGTAACGTGAACGATGCCAGGAAGGACCAATCTTCCTTGTCATCCCCTGGTTTCTTCCATTCTACCTGGCCCCTAAAAGGAGCCTGTGCTGGCAACAAAATTGCAGGGTAATAGGCACAGAGAAGCCAGACAGCTCTTTAATTGCAATAGACAAATAGAAGAAGTCAAAGATTGTCTTGCTAACATCTACTTAAATGTAATTAGTTCACATTATTTTTCTCTGCCATTTTCTCTAATTTAATTTGAATACCAAAATACACACACAGAGGAACAAAACAAAATCAGAATAGCATTGCTCCAAGTTCCTGCTCTCATAATATTCAGCTCCTCCTGCGTATAGAGGCTCTTTTCCTTACAGTCAGGGAGGATCAGAGTCTCTCTTCTGACCCCTCCTGCCTGTGGTCATGGCTGTGGCTCATGTTTCTCTTTGAATTTGCCAAGGTCTTGATGTCAGTAACTGATGCCTGAAGTCTTAATTGAAAAGATTGATTTTGCTAATGATAGCCTGGCATCTGACAGCTTCCACAGAAATCAATAGGAGTTCAGTGTCTCACAGTTTTAAAAATCATGGCACTCATTTAAAGGCTTAATAGGGATTGAAGGGCTTGACTTTATGGCTGCTTGCATCTGTTTGAGGCTTGTGCCCCCCACCATACATTAAGCCCTGTGCAATAGCTATGGGTGTGATGCAGCCTGCCAGGCAAACCAAGTCTTGGCACAGAAAAACCCAGCTCCTCACTGAGATTTGATAAGTAAAAGCTCAAGTGGAAAATTGACACTTTGGTCTTTCTTAGCATCCAGGTTGTGTTTTGGTGAACTCTTGGTTCCTGTGGAGTTGAAAAGATCAGAACCCTCTCGTATCTTTATAGATAATGGATTCTTCAATCTGGCTGACAAACCAGAACGAGAGCCAGTAGATGTAAGCAGAAGTTATTATTTGGCAAAATAATAAGGCAGTTGTGTTTTTAGCAGCAAAGAGGAGGAATCGTGGGAAGAGCTTCCCGGGATGATGCATTGCTAGAAACTTGAACAGGATGATCTTCTACACTCAGTGCAGACAGCAGTGTTCTCTGGAAGTAGGTGACATCTCTCAGCCTGCCATTAGCCGAACAGCAGCTACCTGGCATCCTGCAGAGATTTCTTTTCCCAGCTTGTCACCCCCGAAGCATCCCATCTTACCATGGGGGAGGGCATACACTCCTCTCTCCAAGCTCTTAGCATGTGCCGCTGGGCTTTGCCTTTAGGGCCCCAAGGTGGTATTCTTGTTCCCCAACATGACAGCTAACTTTCTCTCCTGAGTTTTGTTTTATGGTCACTGGAGGGATGACAATTTGAAGGCAGGAGTCCTCTGAGCCACTTTGGACTTGACTGTAAGTGGAGACGGACTTCACTGACTGTGTTGGCTGGAGTTCTGGAGAGGGAGGGGTAGGTGACTCATCCTCATGGAGGCAGAGCACTGAGGTACCTGCCTCTGCAACTGGCGTGTATTGACTGACTGAGGTCACAGTTATTAGCCAGCCAGGGGCTTAGCAGGGTGGTTTGCTTGCCTGTAGTACCTCCACCTTTGGAGATTTTTAGAATTCACGTGGACAAGGCCCTGAGAAACCTGGCCTGACTTAGAGGCTGACCCTGCTTTGACCAGGAGTTTGGGCTACAGACCCTCAGAGGCCCCTTCCAGCCTAAATTTGCCTGTGATTCTGTGATGATAGTAGAAGTGAAAACCTGGTAATGATATTAGGAACCAGAGTTCCAAGGAGTTAAACCAAGGGAACCCATAGCTAAAGTCCACCTGGAAAGTCTACCTTGGTCCCTATCTCCCATGTTTCTTTCCCCATGCTCACGCTGAGTGTTGAACTTGGATGAGTGGTAAGAATCCTGAACTTTCTGCTGCAGCACACATATCTGCTTTATGGGTCCATCCACTGGACAGAGGCAAAATATCAAAGGATGTCCTTGAGTATATTGTGATCATCCCTGAGATTTCAAAAAACATTTCAGTAAAGCTCATCTTGCTGTTAGCTGGGGGAATCTCTTACTGTTGAGAGCTTGGTTTTGGTGCCCAGCCCTTTGTGGGCTGTTAGTGGAACAGGACTTCTTAAGCTTAATTGAGAGTAGATCTGTTTGATGTGTGAAGAGGGAACTGAAGTGGCAATTTCTCTACCTTCTCTTTCTTTCAGTTTTGAGAAACCAGTGAAACCAGTCATTATCTTTTGTATGGTTTTGTGTATTTCAGAAGAGTTTTCCAGTGTCTTACCTATTCTTCCTTCCCTGACAGCATGACTTGCATCATGAACTTTTCTGTGGCTTCATGACAGGTTCTGTCTTACATATAAAAAAAATATAGCAGCGTTTATACTCTTGTTTCTGCCTGTCTTGCAGCCAAGCTCGGTTGTGGGGGTTTGGAAGATTAATGGCACAGACACCATATGTGGCACTAGAAGGGTTTCACACACCTTTCACTGTTGGTTCTGCTGCCACTGGCCACTGGCCACCGGCAGTACAGGCAGATGATTGCATGGTGTCTTAGTCTCTAAGTCTGGAAATCTGCAAGTGTCTTGAACTCCTGCAGAAAGGCAAGTCTTCCCTAGGAAATTCAGATCTTTATTTTGAGCTCTTTCGAAAAACCTTTCCCTTTCTTCACTTCCATATTTGCCTGTGTCATTGTCTGCTGTCCTTCCTGTGCCTGGAGTTCCCTGGCATCACGGGGTGCCCAGAGTGTCACACAGGGCAGCAGTAGCACTCACCTGCAGCCCTCAAGCCTGCTCAGGGACCCCTCTGTTCCCACTTGCTGTCATCTCTGGCTGAGCAGCTGCTGGGAGCACGGTGCTGACTCTCCTCTGGCTCTGAGCAGTCTGCAGAAGCCTCCTGGAGCCTGAAGACTTTCTCTGGTACTGAAAAGCCCTAGATGCAGATGTAATTTCATGAACACATATAAGATATCCAGAGAAAACTGCATATTCAGTCAGGTGCAGTGTGGCCCAGTGTGTCCTACCCAGTGCTTTTCTTCTCACTCTTCTTCACACAGACAGTCTTTGTTTTTGCTGCCTAAGGCATGGAAATCGTGTTCCAAGCTGCCTGGCCTGCATTATGTCAGGAGTTCAAATGCTGCTTTAATTCACAGCCAGACTTCAAGGGCTGTGCTACCTTTCCATTTTTTTTTCTCTTTTTTTTTGTTTCTTTTCCACTGGCACTGTGAAAAGATCAAATACTGTCTGGATACCTCTACAGTGCAGCTGTGTCTTGAATGCCTCATGCAGTGCTAGCTTTCTGCAGCTCATTGAGGACCTGGTAGTGCAGAAGAGAAGGCAGAGAGGGACAACTGTTTAGCTTGGAAAAGGTATTCTTGAAAAGGGATATGACATATGGCCTTTGACATATGGTAGGATGATGGGATGGAGAGTTCAGATAGGGAGTAATTGTTCCTCTGTTTATCACTGCCCAGGAACTACAGGATACAGATAATCAGTGGAACTCATTGACACAGGATGTTGGGGATGTGGTTCAAGAAGAGCCATTAGATGAATCTGCAGGCGGAAAATCCATTAGGGCTAGCTAAGCAGACAGATAAGCCTTTGGCTCAAAAGGTCCCCAAGGCACAGATGCCCAGAGCTGACTCAAAGGCAGAGAAAAGATCAGCTTGTCGTGTGGATATCGGCTACACTGGAGAAATAGGCTGGCGTGGAAAGTAGCAGTGGTAGAGGGAGAGAGAGTGAGTCTCTAGCGGGGAGCTCAGATGGGATGTGGAGGTTCTGCTGGAGGTGCTCCCCACCTGGAAGGGTTGGAGAAAGGGGTGGTGCAGAGGGACAGAGCTGGAAGATGATCAAAACTTGTACTGGAGCAGATATGCAAAGAGGCTAGCAGGAATGAAGTATGTGGGATATAAACTACTGTATGGGAGGAGACACTGATCTTCATCACTGATAGATGGGAGGTGTGAAGAGGGGGACTGGTCACAGAGGAGAGCAGTGATGCTGAACAAAATGATCAGAGATGGAGGAACACCCAAAACCAGTATAAGAGAGCAATACTCGGAGAAGAGGAGGTAAAGAAAATAGTCTATCTGAAGACAGGCAAGGCTGAAGGTCAAACAGAGAGGGATGTCTATGGAAAAGTGTCTGTGCAGTGACTGACCTCACCTCTCTGTAACTGTGGCCACATCTACAGTGCACAAGGAGTAGACCTGTGGAGTGAAAGAGGCGGTACCAGGACTTCATATCCACAGGCATTTCGGATGTTTTAATTTGATCCAGCTGGTTCCACTAGCAGATGGAGTGCACTGAGTTCTGATCCTGGAATGATTTTAGTTTTATCTGGAGGGAATCCTGTCTGCATGCTCAAAGGTGGCTTTGCAATGCAAACTGGAGTGCAGTAAATGGCAGCAATAAGGAGATTTGCTTAAAAAATGTGCTGCCAGTCTGAATCAAACACTACTTCTGCACTTGCACCGATGGATTCAGTTCAGAGTGATGCCACTGGTGTCCCAGAGACTGTGCATTTGCCAAGCCCAGCGGGTGAATGAATGGGCACAGAATCTCCTTTCCCTGGCAGGGAAAGCACGGGTAGTACTCCCACTTAGTCAGTATCAATCAAAGCCAGACTAAGAACCAAAAAGAACAAAACTGAACCTGCTATCTGTGCTCTAAATGGTGAATCGATTTTAAAACTTGTGATGCAGCAGAAGAAAGCATTGGCTGTTGTGTCTGTAACACCTTCCTTTGCCACACACTCTTGCTGGCTTGTCATGCATCAGATTAATGGGGCCTGCTGTTAGAGAGCTCAAAAGTGCGTTAGGAGTTTTCCGGAGAACAGAGAGATGTCAATTCTGATTTAATCAGCCAGTCAAAGAGAAAAGCCTCAACTGGAATCATAAAGCAATTCCACAGGTGCTGCATGGGTGTGGGAGAGCTCCCCACACTTCTCTTTTCTGTGGGCCCCTAAATGTTTTTTGCATGCAGATGATGCTGCAAGGGCGGTGGAAGAACTCTGCAGCTATGGGCTTCAGAGAAGACCTCTGATGCTGCCTGCCACCTTTCAAAGAAAATGGTCCTGCTGTCATTGCTCCCAGAAGGACAGAGACTATTTCCCTTTGCTCCTGGCTCACGACTAGGAAACCCACAGCTGGTTCTTCTCTAGTCCATGGTAGTAGGTATCTGTGTCTTTTGCTGCCAAACCAATTTACTAACAGTGGGATACAACTCCTGGAGGGGCAGTTACAGAGCCAGACTCTTCTTGGCAGTGACAGATAGTGTAACAAGGAGAAAAGGACACAAGCTGCAGCTGGAGGGAAGTAGGTCAGATGTTAGAGACAGCTGCATCCCAGGAGGGCAGTGCAGCCCTGGGACCAGGCAGGTGGAGGCCTTCATTCTTGGGGGTTTTGAAGGCTCCACATCTGCCCTGATAAAGAGCTATGGGCAGGTTCACTGTGAGGCTGGACTGGAGACCACCAGAGGTGAGGTCCCCTAGACTGAGTCCTTGCATCTGTGCTTGTGCTTTCCTGCCCAGACAGTCAGAGCCTGGTTAATGCCCCAGCTCTGTAGCAGTTTCAATTTTCACCTGGTTGATCAGACTCTCAGTTTTCCCAAGTAGCTTCGGAGATGAGATCCTAAGGCCAGGCTTAGTCTTGCTGGCCAGAATCTCATCACGTCCTGCAAGCATTCTAGCCTGTGGTCTGGTTAGTGCACAAACCTTCAGTGATGGGGGAATGTGGTTACATTGGATCACATTAGATGTAAGGGCTGTATTTTCAGACATTCAAGCGAAGCATGTAGCCTCCAAACCTTCACAGAACTCAGGAGAAACATCTGCACTTGGTGTATTTCCACTGCCTCCCATCCTGCTGGCCACTTCAGATTGCTTAATGTATCTGTGTCCTGGTGGCAGCCACAACTCCTCAGCTAGGCAGAAGAGGTTTGGGAGGAACTCTGGCTAGCCCAGTGGACCCCACTTGGACTCCTATGGGCAACTAACCAAGGTCTTGGGATTCCCTGAAGGTGGCCAAACCCCCAAAACCAATGATGCTCAGCTTTGCTGCAAGGAAAGCCTTCTGTACAGTAGCCTTTAGCAGAGATACCCCATCTGCCAGATGTCTGCAGGCATGCTTAGACTTCAGGATAAAGAGCAGGGGGACCAAGCGTCCCTATTTTCCCAAACAACATGGCAGGCTACTGAGACCCAGCTGCATCTTTTTGACAGGGAGCTGAACTTTGGTTCCTGAAACTCAGAAGCTGGCTTGGCCTTGAATAGTAGGAAGCTTCTTCCTGTGAAATAGGAGAGCAAAAGCATGATGTTCTGGTTTCAGGAGAAACTGCTGAGCTTGCAGAGGGTCAAATGATGAGTCTTTCAAGGCTGCCTTTCTGACAAGAAATGTGGCAATGTCTCTTAAAGTTTGTGCATTTCACCACTTCCTTTTTATAACGAATTTTTGCAGGGTGGGGGGGCAGAGGAGGCTTCCAGTTTTTATTGTTCTTTCAACCAGGACTGTTGTATTTGCTTTTCTTTCGTAACAGAGCAGGATCTTGCCAGGGTAGAAAAGCTCTGTAAGGTGGAATTTGCCCTCTCATTGAATTCAGAAGCACATTAGTACTCACAAGGAAGTTGATAAGCAATAATATTTTCATTGCTGCCCAGGTAACTGGCAGAGTGAAAGAGGGTATTGTCTCTGAAGAATGCAGGCAAGTCAGCTTTATCTTAATGCCGGAGTACACAGGCTATCTTGGAAAGCTGGAGGTGGACCAGGGGAAGGAGGGGCTTGCTCTCCAAAGAGGCTGGGATGGCCCCATCCCCTGCTTCAGTCATACTGCCTCCTGCCCTTCCTGGGAGCTCTGTTAAGCCTAATGAAGCTGAGTTGAGTTTCAGGGTCATTTTGGGTTTTGCCAGCCTTCCACACTCCCCCGACCCACTACTGTATTTCTTAAAGGCCATGTTGACTGAAGCCATTTGTGTCCTCAACGCATCATCTTTCTTCCTGTCAGAGCTTGCAGAGTAGGGGCACCACATGAAGCAGACATGGGACACGTGGTGAAGGGGAAGGTTGAACTGCCAGAAAATATTGTTGCCACCGAGTCAGGGATCATCCCTGGAGGATTCCCCTGTCCCTCCTGGGACGCACAAACTGAATTTGCAGTGACAGAGCAGAAGTTTCTTCACACTTGTTGGAGGGTGGGCTGTGCTCTTCAGCTTGATTTCTAGCTGATGTTGGCTTAAAAATATTCATGAAGCAACTTCTCCTGTGGCCTGGGGGAATTAATGTGCAGCGAGATCGTGTTTTGCTCCCTGTGCCTGAGTGAGAGGTGTGAACCTTCAGAAAGTGGAGCTCCAGGCGCCGTTGGCAGCAGAGTGACAGTGATGGTGCCACAGGTGCCTCCGGCTCCCTCGCTCCACGGTAAATCACTTCGGTTGCTCATGGAAGAGCGATGCTTGTCTGGCCACTGCAGGGAAGTCCAAGGTCTGGCAACAGACCCTCCATGGGCACTTCCCAGCCCCTGGGCTTCCTAAACAACCTGGAGGCTCCCAGCCTGCTTTATGCCCCTCATGAGGGGAAAAATAGCTCCTCATGAACTTCAATAAAGATAAATGTCAATTTCTGCCCTGATTTGCAGCAGCTCCCTGCAGTGGTGCAGGCTAGGTCCAACTGGCAAGAGAGCAGCTCTTCAGTGAAGGCCACGAGGGTCCTGGTGGGCAGCAAGTTTGACCAGAATCATCTGGGTAACTTTGCAAGCCCTGCAGGCCAACTGCAGCCTGGGCTTCTCCACAAGACTGTAGGCAGACAGGTTTCCCAAGGAGGCTGTGCAATCTCCATCCTCATCAGTCTTCCAAACTCAGCTGGACAGTCTGAGCAACATGACCTGCCTTTGTAGTGAGCTTTGCTGGGGGCTGAGGATAGGACTCAAGACCTCCAGAAATGCCTTCTGACATATTTTTTTCCTATGATTCTGTATGCTTTATTGTTGTGATTTCTTTTTGCTTCTCCCACTTGTCCCAGGGGAGGCTCAAGTACACATTCAGTGTCAGGCTTGGAAGTGACCCCAGCAATAAAATAAAGAACGGGTGACAATTTAGCCAGTACTTCATGACGTGGCTTCACTTTACAATGTTCTGGGGGATCCTACCCAAAATGCAGTCTTGGGCTTCTTGTCAGGTCAGGTGATAGGAGAGTCTGAGCCTCTTGGGAGCTGCCTGAGGCTGTGGTTTCTGCCAGTTTTTCTCTTTGCTTTCTTCCCTGCTCCTGGCCGTTGCCGCTGGCTGTGCTGGGATGACCCAGTTAAAAATAACCTGGCTGAGCTATTTTTGTGAGGCGCATATGCTCCCTTGCCCATCTCTCTGCTGTGGCAGCGTGACAGAAGAGCACAGCCATGGAGTAATACCAGGTGGTGGGCATGTGGCAATACCGTGAGCACGTGTCACCATCAGGGAGTTTTTATGCTGGACCCCGTTGGCCGTTGCTGCCTGCTCTCATGGAGGGCATTGTGGCTTCAGCTTTGGCTGAATACAAACGCAGTCGGAAAGTTCAGCCAGGATGGCCGCTGGATTTTTGCTGTCTCAACCTTGCCTTGTGGAGAATGGTCTTGTTTCACTCCTGGCAGCCCTAGCCTGCCCCTGGACATATATTCTTAAAATTATTTTGAGATTCACAACACTTGGTGTATCTTCTGACATGAACAGAATTTGCACAATGTGCATTTTGCCAAGTTTGGGGCTTTGGTATGTCCTTGGCCCTTGGTGGGCTGTTTTGGGGTCCCTCACTAGAAAGATGCTCTGAGAAGATGTGGTACCAGCTGGTGACGATGTTTGTGGGGTGCAGGGCTACAGTGGGCTGCTGGAGTCTTGCTGTTCAGTACAGGCCAGGTCTCTATGCAATGCTTGCCTACCCCAGCCCAAGCAGATATTTGGGGGAGGCAGAAGTACTGGAACCCCCTTCTGCTTGTGGTCCAAGCAGATGATGCCTGTGTCAGCAGAGGAGCCACTGTCTTACCACGCCTGGGGCTGTGTCCACCTGGTACCCTCTGCGTAAGCTTTGACCTACTGCTAGCATGGGGGAAGGCCTGACATACCTCCTCCCAGGGACACAGGTGAGAGCTGCCCTGAGCAGCATGCACAGAAAACAAGGGGCAAGAGGGGCTGCTGTGCCCACTCAGAGAAAGGTTTGGGCCTCGCTGTTTTGTGGATGAGGAAATCAACTCATTTCCATCTTGAGTGACTCCTTCACCCCCTGCTTCATGTCCTCTGTATTTGTGCAATGTTTATACTACAGGCAGAGGTGTTTTTTTCACAACCAGCTTTCCAGGGCACTATATTTAAGTATCTTTGCCACACTGGAGAACTGCAAATATTTTGGAGTGTTATTTAGAGCTGGATTTTCTGCTGAAAGATAACACATCTCTAGAATATGGTCTCCTTTGAGATCTTGAGCGCTGTTGTAATTTTGTCCCATACCACCTCTGCAGATCCTAATCCATCCATACCAGCAGCACGTCCTCCCTCAGATAGCCAATAGCCTGCAGGTTGTGCTGCTGAAAAGAGGCGACAGAAGCAGTTCCCACGGAAGCAGTTCCCGGCGGGCTGCCAAGGAGAAGGGACCTTCGTGCTTATGCAGAGGACTGGTGTTCAAACTGGAGCTAGTGATGAACATGGACAAAGCACCGCTTTCCATCACCTGCCTTGCCTCTGAAAATACAGAGGTTTGAGCATATGACTGAGACTTGGTTTGGTGAAGGCTCTTTGCCCATACCCCCACATTGGAGAAGGGTACTTTGATTATGAGGCTGCTTTACACTGCAGGAGAGGGATGCAGCGTGCATGCTGTGTGGCTGGTGGAGCTACCTTGATCTGCTTGGGAAGGAGAGGGCGCCTGGGCAGGCTGCAGGCTGTGAGCTGCTGCTTTTGGGGGGTGGCACGTGTCTGTTTCCGAAAGTGGGCTGAAACCTTAGTCTGAGCTCCCTTAATCTGAGCCCCGTAACGGTGGGTGTGGATCCTTTAGGAACAAAAGACAAAGAAAGGCAATTGATAAAATCAACGCCCATCGCAGGATGGCTGATTTAAAAGGCTGGTTCCCAGCTGGCCGATTTAAAAGGCTTCCAGCTCTGGTAGCAGATAGGGTTGTTTTTCCACGGATATGCCTCGGAGCAGCTGTAAAAAGGTCCTGCTGCCTGATAGAAAGGCGTGCTGAAAGGTTTTTATTTGCTACTGTGGATTGATTGGAGTACAGATGCTCTGGAAGACGTGCTGCATTATTCATGTGGTAGATACCTTTGCTAAAAGCTAATGCACAGCCTGGAGGCTGTGAGAAGTGGTACTGTCCTTTGTGTGGTTTTGTTGATTCACTGGAGAGCCTGGACTGCTCTTAAGCTTTTTTTCTGAATACTGAGATTGATAAAGCAAATCCAGGAATGCGAGATCACTTAGCTAATGGCTCTCCACCTCCTTTCTTGTTTAGAAACTATTCCCAGCTTTTTTTTTTTTTTTTAAATGCATTATTCATACAAAACTGCTTGCTAGACTGGTCCTGTTTGTGAGACTTCACCAGTAACTTAGTTTTCTTGTGGCACCAACTTATACTGCTTCCCTGACAGGGCTTAAGTGTCTGAGGTGCAGTACGCATGCCAACACCCGGGTCTGCAGTAACAGCGCCCCGCGTTGGATTCTCCATTAACGCATATTCAGCAGTCTTACCCATGAAGATTCCTGCTGTTGAATGAAGATGGTGGGGCACCCACCACCAGCAGCAGGGCTGTGGGAGACAGCTCCTGCATTTCTGCGTGCTGGCCGCAGTGGGAGGACCTCATGTAGGGTTCAGGTACCATGCTCTGAGATACGGGGCCCTCTTTTTGTGGGAAGAGGCACAACTGCAGCATGTGTGCTTGTGCCTGGACTGCCTGAGCCCCCAGAGATCCCCTTCTAAGCTGCTGGTGGCCAGCAGTGTGCACTTCTTGCAGAAACAGCTTTAAATTATACTGCAAACCCCAGAGTCAAAGATGCAAAATGCTTTTCCTGCTTGCACCACATCTCCTGGGGAGAAGACCTTGCTGGACTCAGCAAGGCAGACTTTGTTTCCCAGTTGTGGCCACTGACTGTAGTTGCACTAGTCTGTGGGCCAAATGCATAAAAAGCCAGCCTGGGAACATGTCTCTTTCTGTAGTTGCCTTCGCTGTCTTTTAGCAACTGGCTGTCAAGTGACATGGTCAAGGCCATGGTCCAGTGGTCAGGTTGTCCATCTGGGGACTCTGAACTGACAAACCTCACCTACAAGGCAACATCCTTGTAGGCAGGATTTTGCTTCTCAGTCTACACTTGTGGAAGAGGCAACTGCCTCTGTTTGCCCTGTGTTAGGTGGAACCAAGCTGTGAACCAAGAGGTGAAAACCACCATATCTGTACCATCTATTACTCTTGTAACAATAAATCTGTAGCCTCTGAGCTTGTAGTATTGTTTGAGATGACACGTACAGATGGTATGTAAAGCCCTGGGTTGCTGCATACCCATGTTGTCTGGTCGACTTTGGATCCAAAGTAATTTATTACTGATAATTTCTCCTTGATAGTGTTACTACACAGCAGAAGTCGAATTTGGATGCTGAAGTGTGTCTGGGGTTGTGTGACCCGCTCTCTTGCAGATGTGCCTAGGAGAGCATCCATGGCTTGGAGGGGAGCCCAGCTTAAGCTCTGAGGCTCAAAACCATTTGGTGTGCCAGGTTTGAGAGAAGCTGGACCAGAATTGACACAGTCTGTGCTTATTTGGCACCCAGCCCAGGACGCTGATGGCTGGTGATGAAGTTCTGGGGGTTCTGATTTTGTCTTGAAGCAGTAGCTCAACACAAACCGTGATAAAACATCTGTAAAAGGCAGGAGACTGTTTCATATGTGTGTGTCTTACAAATTGTAGATAACACTGACAGTCCTCTGTTTGCCCTCAGGGTTGCCTTTTTGAGGACGCGCTCGTCTTAATTTTGAAACTTTGAGGATGGAAGCGTGTGGGTGGATTTTTCAAAAAAACATGCAAACTCAAAAATGTAAACCTGAGAGCCTCGAATTAGTGAAAAATGTTGCCTGGATGAGGGTTGGAGCCAGCATGCCAGCCTGTAACATGGCTGTGGCAAATCCACGCACCGGGGCAAGTGAAATGCCTAGTGTAGACCAGCAAGGCCATATGGCATAGCTGCTGCATGTATATGCCCGTGCTCTGACTGCACTGCTGGGAGCAGGAAAACGACTGTCCAAGGGCAACAGTCAGACACACTGGACCTATGAGGTGGATGATAGATTACTTGCAAAAGCAATCAAATTGGCAGGAATGCATAAATTTTCCGAAGAAAGTGTCCTCTGGGAGCTATCCCCAACCCCTTTCCTGCGCAGGAAGAGACAACTGTTGTTTTGAAATTAAAGAGCTATGGCTGGAATAAAAGGAAGAAGAAAAGAAAATAGGATCGATAGTGTTAACTGCTGAGCTGTAAAGTGTGAGCTGTGATTACGCTCCGGATTTCTAGAGCTGTTGCTTTCCATGTACTGTGAAGCACAGACACCTTTACTTACCCTGTTACTACCACTGGGCTTTCCAGGCCTATTTATATGGGAATACTTTTTCAGTAGAAGCTAAAGCTTGTAATTATATTAATACAATCACACCAGTGTTGCCGGTCCACCTTGGCATGCAGAAACGAATCCAAAAGGGGTACTTCTCACGGGAAAAGGTGAAGATGGACTTCATCCCCATCTTGCCTGTAGATAAGCATGTCTGTACAGGGGCATTGTCAGTGTGCTGAGCAAAACCTAGTGCAGGCAGGGCTGTGAGACAGTGTGTCCTGCAGAGAGCCACCAGGATGCACAGTTTTGCGGGCCTGACTTTCCACGGTAGGAGCAGCAGGACTTTGTGCAGCCTGAGAAGCTGTGCTGTGACAGGAGGTGTCCTGGCGCACTGATTTTGAATTTGGACTCCTGGGCGTTGCTCCAGATATCCAGTCACAGGTGAGACAGGAGCTCTCCTCCTGCTACAGATAAGACTTTCCATGAGTGACCTGCTCATGATACAGGTATTTGGTGTGCTGGACCTGGAGCTCAGTCTTGTGTATTGGAAAAACCTGTTTCTGAAGCCCCATGAGAACAAAAGCTTGGAGATCACAAAGAACTTGCACCCCTGGTTGGCTGTTATGAACAAGCAGTTTTCTGTCCCGCATGCAGTCCAGCACCTGGACCCCAGTGGGTATTGGGGTACTGGTTGCTTAGTCAGTGAGTTGCCACCTAGCAGACTTGGCATGCCCTGTAATCACCCCAGCAGCACAGTCCTGGCTGGCAGGGCTCACAGCTTCCAACCATATTGGCTTCTTGGAGGGACAAATGCAGAGCCCTTCCCAAACCTGGCTAAATTGCTCTGCAACAGCAAGAAGGGATGAGTGGTAATTTGGGCTACAGTGGGGCAGGTGAGGTTAGGCAGTGCTCATGGCAGATGTGTGGGGACCCCAGTCAGTGCGGGCTGCAGGACACATGAAGAACTGTCTGAAATTAACTCAGAGCAATTAGCAGGTTGTCTTTGAGGACTCTGCAGAGGGTGGTGGAGAATCCTGAGCTCTAGCCTCTAGCCAGAGGGAAGCTTGAGCCTGTTCATAAGGAGAATATCAGAACAACAAAAAAAAGCAGAACGCATGGGAGAAATAACGAGACGAAAGAGGCAGAATGAGCATGGCAAAACCAATCATGTCAACACACTCTGATTTTCTCTTGCAAAGGGTGGTGAGCCCGGTGCATGTGGAAGAGCAGGAGATGTCATTTATCTTGACTGCAGGAAAATGTTCAGTGCTGACCCACACAATTAAGATAAGTGAATATGCACTAGATACATCTGTCTATGGTAAGGTACATGTAAATCTGGTGAGGGAACTATACAGGAGAGCTTATGTGACAGTCAATTATCAAAATGTGAGGATTTATTGAGAAGAGTTTTGCAGGGTTCTTCCTGCCTTCTGATGCTGTTTGGTATTTTTGTTAGTAATTAGGACAAAGGAATAAATAATAAGCAGGAAACCAGGAGGAGCAGGAAGCCTGCAGAAGGACAGGGCTCTGGTTTGAAATTGCCTTGCTGAAGAAATGGCATGGGAAAATCAGGATGCAGTTCAGTAGTGCGAAGTTCAGGTCTTCAGATGACGCAGTTCCGTCAAACCCAGTGCAGTTCTGCAGAGAAGTGTCCAGGGGCTGCAGTTCATTCCAGGCTGAGTGCAACCCAGTGACATGCTGTAGCAAGAAAATTATAAATATGAACAGGAGAGTATCTGGTAAATTATAAAGGAAGCATATGTTCATCCATGTTAGTAAAATAGTATGCCAGTTTTAGGTGCAACTGCTCTGGAAAAATACAGATCAGCCAAAGAGGGTGGTAGCAAGGAGGACAAATTCATCAGCTGTTGAGAAAAAATGGCTGACAGAAGGAGAATGAGATATAAACTGGAGAAGACTGGAAAGCTATGTGTCAACTGCGGAGGAAAGCTTGCTGCAGGAGGAAGGGAATAGTCTTTTTCCTGTGATGTGGCTAAATAGGATAAGAAGCAAGGGACATTGATTGCACAAAAGGAGATTTAATTTTGAAAGCAGGGAAAAGCTTTGTAATCATAAAGGCAGCTGAGTGCTGGGATAAGTTTCACAGAAAGACGATGGTCTGTCCATTACTGAAGAATTTTAGAAAAAGATCCTTAGGGAAGGATGTAGAGTAATGAATGAGAAGAAGAGGAAAAAAGATGGACTCCCAAGACCTGTGACAATCTGCCTCTGTTCCATGAATTTATCCTTCCTGGGAGACATGTAGGCATATAAATAGGGTGGTGAGAGTCCATTTCGAACTTAAGCCTGCAGCACTCAGAAAGTAGATACTTCCGATTTTTCACAAACCACTTATCCATTTGAGGACCTTCTTGCTAACCTCATGCTGCCTTATCACTGTGGTGAGGAACCATGCTAGCATTAGAAACTGAGTACATGGTGTCACAGAGATTTTGGCTTTTGTTAGTGCAGTTTGGCTTGTGAGGCCTAGCAAGGGTTTATAAAAGCTGTGCTTACTCTCCATCTATCTCACTTTTATCTGTGTGTCTGCTAACTTTGTTCCTTTTTTACTTCTTTGTTGTAATTTTCCTTTCCCCAGCCTCCCCTGAAAACCTAACATTGCTTTCTTGCTTTCCTCATATGGTTGGATTTCAATGAGAGAGTGCGCACTGTAGTCCAGCTATTTTTGTTGCTTTAAGTCAGCTGGTTGAGTTGCTGCTCGTTTTCCTTCCCCTGAGCATGGCCTGTCTGATGAGTCCCTGGCAGGCAGTGTTGTGTAATGGGAACTTCTCCCATCTCATTCACGCTGAACGCACACGGAAAGTTCTGGTCTGCTTTCACCGTATCTGCTTGGGATGCTCTCCCTAGAGATCACTGTGCAGATTTCACAGGGTCATAGCATGGCTGAGGGTGGAGGCACCTCTGGAGATCATCTAGTCCAACTGCCAGCTCAAAGCAGGTTCGCCTACAGCAGGTTGCTCAGGGCATTGTCTGGTTGGGTTTTGAATATCTCTAAGGATGGAGACTCCACAGCCTCTCTCAGCAGCCTGTGCCAGTGTTTGACCACCCTCACAGTAAAAAAGTTTCTTCTTAGTTTAACTGCCTGATCAAGCTCAGGCTGAAGGGCCTGTGGTTACCCAGATCCTCTGTCTTGCCCTTTTTGAAGATAAGGGTGACATTCGCTTTCTTCCAGTCCTCAGGGGCATCCCCTGATTGCCATGACCTGTTAGAGAAAACCAAGAATGACCTTGCAACAACACGGGCCAGACTCCTCAGCTCCTGTGGGTGCATCCCATCAGGCCCTTGTGCATGTCCAGTCTGTTTAAATGTTCCCTGACCTGATCCTCCTCCACCAAGGGTAAGTCTTCCTTGCCTTGGACTTTCCACAGGTCTCAGGGGTCCAGGATACCTGAAGGCTGGTCTTAGCAGTAAAGACTGAGGTGAAGAAGGCATTCAATGCCTCAGCCTTTCCGGTGTCCCTTCTCACCAAGTCCCCATTCCCATTCCTCAGCAGGCCCACATTTTCCCTAGTCGTCCTTTTGCTGATGATGTACCAGTAGAAATCTTTCTTGTTACCCTTCACATCCCTCGCCAGATTCAACTCCAGGTGGGCTTTAGCTTTCCTAAGCCCAGCCCTGCATCTTTGGACAATGTCTCTATATACCTCCCAGGACACTTGTCCCTGCTTCCACCTCCTGTGTGTATCCTTTTTATGGTTGAGTTTTATGAGGATGTCCTGGTTCATCCATGCAGGTCTCATGCTGCCTTTGCTTGTTTTCTTGCATTTTGGGATGGACCATTACAAACTTGGAGGAGGTGAACCTTGAAAATCCTGCTGTGGTTGTCCTTGAGAAAGAATTTAGTAGCTTTTGTGCCATTTAGATGTTGGTCCTCATCCCCTTTAGTTGTGCTTTTTTATATTAAATCTGCCTAAATTTATGAGCCCCTTTCTATTTTCTTCATTTGGCTGCAACTTTAACCTCTCTTGCTCCCAGTATAGTGCTCTTGAATATTTCCATGCTACCTGCAAGGCCTTAACTATTTTAACAGCTTCTTCTGTCACTCCTTTGCAACAAGCTTTCTCATTTGTGCTTGGAACTACTTCCTGAGCCAAAACAGAGTTGCAGTTAATGTTTGGGCTTTCTGCCTTCTCTGGGCAAAAGAAAAGGTTTACATTTCCTTTAAGAAAGGAGCTGAAATGCTGGAGATCTGTTACGACACCTGCATCTTCCTGGTGCACCAGCCAGCAGCTTCCTAGGTATGAGAGGACTGGAAGATGGCACGTGCAGTACCACTGCCTGCTGTTGTCAGTTGTTGGGGACAAGATAACTTGTGAAATGTTCATCTCCATGATCAGTTCTTAGCATTATTTCCTCCATAGTGACAGCAGTGTATTTCATACAGCCTTACCCAAAACCTTTCACACCCCAAGACAAGGAATGCTTAAAATGAGAAAGGACAGCATTACCCTTTCAACACAAGGTTTAGAAGGCTGTATGAGGGTTTGGCTTTGATTTATTGATGTACATTCTCTTGGGAAGGTCTTGTTATAAATGAGGTGTCACCGAGCAGCAGAGGACAGGAGAGAGGAGCGTTTGCCTTTGTGATAGAGACCTTCATCATGGGGAAGCAAGAGCTGCTAATAGGATGAGATAAGGGTGGTCCCAAACCAATGGAACAAAGGGGTATCTTGGCAAAGCCTCCACCTGCTCTTGCAACAGTCCAACAATGCAGTAATTTCCTTGGTGTTTTGAGGGGTCTCCTCTAGTTTCTTTGCAGGCTACAAACCAGGGACTGCCTCTCCATCTGCCTGGTGGTGCATAGGACTTGGTGTTTATGAGTACACCCATATCACTAGTGATCCTGTCACTAAGAGACTTACGAGCCCAACCCAGCAGGCTTTCCCCAGGCTGCTGGCAAATCCTCTCTGGGGGCAGGAGGTGGGTATCTCTCAAAGTACTCCCTGCTCTGCTGTTTCTCCAGGCCATGCATGGAGAGCCGTGAGCGGAAGTCTCCAGGGGTAGGTCAACCTAAAGAGGGTGGTGCAGGGCACCAGGAGTCTGAGGGGGTCTCCCTCCTGGGGGTTTGCAAGGCACAGCTGGACAAAGCTGCAGCCATACTGATGTGTCGCTGCAGGTGGCTTTGCTCTGAGCCAGAGGATCGTTCACTAACGTCTGTGATAAAACTGTCCCTTACTGCTGCTTCTGATGAAAGGGAAAGAGGAGGGTGCGAACAGGATGAAGTGTGAAGAGCTGACTGCTCTGGTGAAATCCCTGGGAATAATATTTGTGTGGGGTAGAACGAATGATGGCTGGACCAGACTGTGCTCCCAACGGGCTGACTGCTCATGCCTGAGTCTGGTCCGTGTTAGCATGAGAGAGGCTGTCCCATATTCCAGAACCCTCCTGGGATGAGTGCATGCTACTTGCAGAAAACTGTATCTTATTACAATACTTGATTTAGCAAGAGGGACAGGTTGCCCACTCTGCTGTTTCTAACGAAGCCCTTTTCAGTGCCATGAAAGCTGGTGGCGAACAAGGACACATGGGATGGGAAATTGAAACCCAGCACCGGTTGGTTGTAGCTAGAATGTGGCACCTGCAGACTAGCACAACAAGCAGACACCTTTCTTGCTGCTTGCTTGTTTTGTGATCACTGTGCTCCTGTCAGGGTTGCAGCCAACAGCCTTTTCTCTGCAAGAAGAAAGGGTGAGAAATGCATGTGGAGTGGTGTGAGGTTGAAAGTTTTAAAGCCATGTGGAAGTGAGAAGTTCCTCTGCACACTGTTTTTTCAATGCCTGTCACTTTGAATGCTCTTGTTCAACTGCAGGGGCAGGGTGTATTGGGGCACATGGCCTGCAGTAGCAGGTCTCAGGGAGAGAGATCTTTGCCCTGTGGAAGAAGCGTTAGTAGCGTTATTCAGAGTAAATATAATGATGTGATGTATTTGTCTTTGCCAAAACCATCCCAGTCTAGCTGGGTGGACCTGAGACTTAGTTGGCTTGGTTGGTCAACTGCTAAGAGCGGCCGTTTCCCAGTGAAATGTGCTTGTATGTGAGTCTTGCTAGTGTACCGCATCCAGGTGACAGATGTCTTCTGCAGGAGGTGTAAGAAATACTGACCTTGCTGACCTGATGTATGTACTACGCTGCTCCCCAGCTGTGCCCTGATGCTGGCTAGGTAAAAACAGAAAGTTTTGGAGCAGCCTGCTCTGCAGTTGTTCCTCTGGTGAGATTCAGCAAGAAGCAAGATGCAGCAAGAAGCACGCCTCTCTCTGATCAGAAGGGGGGCCAACAGTCTCTTTAAAGTGGAGGCACTGAAACCAAGACCTTGTGCCTATGTGAAGGTTGCACAAGCCTGGTTTGGGAGCAGGTAGCAGATGTCTTCCTGCTTCAACATAAATCTATGGTGGGGAGAGCAGAGTGAGGAGAGCTCCATTATTTTTTATGGAGCTCTCTTGTACAGTCTGCTCCGTATGGAGTCATGTCATGAAATTTACAGTGCACGTAGCTGGCTCTCAGGCAGAAAACCAGCAGTATTTCATGATATATTAATTGCCTTACTTAAAAGCATATATTTAACTGCTTCCTTTCTACAAGTCCTGGAGTACTGGGAATGTCTCTCCTATTTCCCATGGTGTTCAGTGTAGGGCAGTGTTGAAACTGACTTCACGTACATCTTAGAATCATAGAATCATTAAGGTTGGAAGAGACCTCTACGATCATCGAGTCCAACCGTCATCTTGCAGTCGTCATCTGGCTCTAAGCATTATTTAATTGCCATTGGCAGAGACAAGATAGCTGAAAGGGCTTTTTGAGTCTCCCAGAGTGACTCTTCTTGTCTTTTGGCTGCAAGTTACATTATTCATTTTTGGATGGGGAGGTGTGAATTTTGAGAGGATCAGCCGTGTGGAAGAAAAGGACAGGGAGGGGAGGAGAGAGGATTTAGCAGGAGAGGAGAAGGATAAGATGAATGAAACTCAGTTGAAGACAATAGGAGAGAAGGGGCCAGAGAAAATCATGGACCTAGGCAGATTTCGGGAAGGCCAGTGATTCTTACTTTTGTTTGATTTTATTACTTGGAGCTGAGTGCATGTAAAGATTTTATTTCATGGACTGCTGATACAGGACTGAGAAGAGGATGTGTGTCTTTTCTGGAGCTTTCTAGTTGTGTACCCTTGTGCCAGTTTCAGTCTGCTTATTTGCATGGAGTTGGAAGTTTGAATCTCTTGTGGCACTCTCCTTGGATACTTGCAAACAGTGCTCTCAAGAGACTAGCAAGGCTGCCCTATGGGGTTTTTGGCCGTAGAAACCTCACCTAAAAATGATGAGATTGAATGGGAAAAAGCATTACCTATGCAATACAAGTTTAGCATACCAAAAGAGAAAATGAAAAGGGAAGTGAAAAGTTTTCATAGCATTTCAGATTGAAATGTTCATTGTAACTTTCAAAATCCCCCTTATTAGCATTTGCATTCCTTCCTTTCTCCCCTTTTTATCTCTTTTTGACCCTGCATGCAAGAGAAGGAGTGAGGAGGGGTATATTTATTTTTTTCTGTTGGTCCCTCTGCTTTTCAAATTATCGCTAACTTTCAAGAGATTGGGACCTCAGAAAAGTCCTGCAGAACTGTAAATTCTCTTGATCCCCTGTCAATAAGGACAGGGGAGGAAGAGAATCCAGCTTGCCAGGCTGGATCACCTGAACATCTGAAGTGCTTTTCAGAGTGGCTTGTGAGGTATAGGCAGAGTTTGGAAACCTGCCTATGGAGAATAGAGAACAGTACTTGAAAGTGTTTTGGAAGATTGTCATGTTATGTGCTTTCCTCAGGAGTGCACTGGGGCAAGATCTCCAGAGGTATGGCTGGATTTTAGCCTGTGTCTCCCAATGCCAGGACAGCTTTCACACAGGAGAGCAACACAGGCCACGCGGAGAACAGGTCTCAAGGAGAAGGGAGGCTTCTTGTACGAAACTGTGGGACAAGTGAAGCAAATGTAACTATTATTAATTCATTGGCGTGTATTTGTACCCTGCTCAGAGGTAAGCAGCCCAAGAAAACAGAAAATAATTGTTTGGCGAAGGGCATGTACCATCCACATTGCGCATGATCAACTGGAAGGCTCTCAGCCCAGGCATGGGGTGTTCTGAGGAGTGTGAGCATCTCAGTGTGTGTTTGGATGGGGAGAGGATGCAATTCTGTCCCTTCAGGAGCTCTTCTTCAGCCAGAAGAGCTCTGGCTGTCCTTTGATCACTGCAATAGTCCTGAGATCAGGGGCAGAGACAGGCGGTCTGTTCTCCCATTGCTTACCTGAAGGCAGGCAGAGCTGGAGAGCTTTCTGTTAGAGCTTACAAACTGTTATTCGGCCTAGAAATTCGGCATTAGCTGAATTGAGTGCTGCTTCTGCAATCCATGAAGCCTTTATGTGCCCTGCTTCCATACCAGGATTGTAATACAGTATTGTGAGAGACCCCTCATCTAATGTGATGCTCTACAGGCAGTGATCTTCTGCTTGCACAGGCTTAGTTTGGATTAAACTTGTAAAAAAGGCTTTGAATAAAGGTGATCTTATAGCTGGTGGAGTAGGATGCCCATTTGTACCACTGGAGTCAGCAGCGAGCGTCCTCCCTCTACAGCCTTGAGTCAGTGAAATGTTAGTATGTGTTGGCGTGGGGACAGGAGGGGCCAAGGACTTGTGCCTTGGTGGATACATGTTGGGTGGATGCATGCTGGGTGCTGCTAGGCCCCTGGATGCGCTGTGCATGAAGGTGGAGAGAATGCCTTAGTTCATGTCTGGAGCCTGCTCCCACAGGAGATGGGCGCTGAGATGGCCTGGGGGCAGCTCTGGACATGGAGAGCCAGCTCTCTGCAAACGGGGAGGTGGTTTCCAGCCCGGTTAGCTTGAAAAACTTTCTGTAGCCAGAGAACTCAGATACCTTCCCTGAAGGAGCTCCAGGTGGCCTAGACAAGAGGAGAAGTTTCTTGTGCCCACTGGGCTTGTTCAACCTGTGAGTTCTCCAGATGCTGTTTTGTGCCACTTTGAATGCTTTTGTGCCTCAGTTTCCTTCCTTTTCCGTGATGTTGTGTGATCTCTGCTTCTGAAGGTCCCACCCCTTTTGCTCACCATCATCTTCAGCTCTGCATCTGGATGGGATGGTCTCTTCCCTCTAGGCATCCTTTTTGCAGTCCCATACAGTTGTTGAGGTTAATCTCAGGGAAATAGGGCCTGCTTGTTTCCACAAGAGCAGTAGAGAAAGTTTCAGCTCAAATGCTGCATCAAACAAATGAACTCAAATTAAACTTTTGGCTTTCACCTGCCATTATACCACTCTTAATAGTGACCCTGAACAGTGATCTATTTGAAAGGAACTAGTCTGACCTGTTAATGGCAGGTATGATGGCCATTGCTAAACAGCTTGACTTGCAGCACAGCTCTTGGTACCATAATGAAACAGATTGTTCTGCAGTAGCTATATCTGATTCAGCTGTTTTGCCCTGGATGTTAAGAATTGCAATTCTGACATTAAGTATTGCAACTGAAAATTGCTTAAAATGGAGATACTGGGTGCTGTGCTGAGGGGGTAGTGCAGCCAGTATGAGCGGGTATAGGTCTGCCACACTCTGGACATAGCAGGCTTACTGCACATGAAATCACAATATTATGTGATTTCTCTGTTCGAGCTCTGTGAGTCTGTCTCCTGTCCAAATCGGGGTCAGCCATAGCTCTGTTGTCATTGCTAGGCTTTTATTGCGTCTCCCTGGGAAACGCCACTGGTGGAGATTCATGCGTTTCCCTCTCCCACTCCTGTGACTGTTAGAAGGTTTTACTGCTGCCTAATTGGAGACTTCTCTGATGCGGTTAAAACATATTTTTTTACTATCTGTCTCCCCTAGACTTTGAAAGCAGATGATTTATATCCTCTTTATAGCAACTTTTTCTGTGTTTGAAGCCTACTGTCATGGCTCCCCTCCATCATCTCCACCCTGAAGCTTTTAGGAGTTCTTAGTAGGTCACAGACCTTTGATTACTGGTCAGTACCACTCTCCACTGAATTCTCCTCTGTCTGGCACCTTTCCTAAGAGCAGTGCCCAGAGCTGAAGTCTTTTGTCTGGTGTTCGTGTTGCTGATGATGGGAAACACAAGCTGAACTGAAATCCCAGTGCAGGCATGTGGAGTGGGTCAGGAGCAGGCAGTCCAGCGTCGTTCTCTCTGCACGCTTGTTCTGTTTCATTTCTGTCCTGGAAATACAGACAGCTCATGCCATGGTTAAGTATTTCAGCACAGAGCCAGTCTACCTCATTCCTTGCTTATATTTTCAGAGCAGGGAACATACATGGAAGGAAAGAAAATACACAGAGAACATCCAGGTTGGCAAATGACCAGCAGGAGTAGGGAAGTGATCGTGCCCCTGTACTCGGCACTGGTGAGGCCGCACCTCGAATACTGTGTTCAGTTTTGGGCCCCTCACTCCAAGAAGGACGTTGAGGTGCTGGAGCGTGTCCAGAGAAGGGCAATGGAGCTGGTGAAGGGTCTGGAGAACAAGTTTTATGAGGAGCGGCTGAGGGAACTGGGGTTGTTTAGTCTGGAGAAAAGGAGGCTGAGGGGAGACCTCATTGCTCTCTACAACTCCCTGAAAGGAGGTTGTAGCGAGGTGGGTGTCGGTCTCTTCTCCCACGTAACAAGCGATAGGATGAGAGGAAATGGCCTCAAGTTGCGCCAGGGGAGGTTTAGACTGGACGTGGGGAAAAATGTCTTTACTGAAAGAGTGGTTAAATATTGGAACAGGCTGCCCAGGGCAGTGGTTGAGTCCCCATCCCTGGAAGTATTTAAAAGACATGTAGATGCGGTGCTTAGGGACATGGTTTAGTGGGCATGGTGGTGTTGGGTCAACGGTTGGACTCGATGATCTTAGAGGTCTTTTCCAACCTTAATGATTCTATGATTCTAAGGCTGGCATGCACTGAAGAGCGTGCAATATAGGACCTGGGTATGCTAAGTGGGATTTCCTGCCACCAAACTTCTTGGTCAGGTTACAAACCCATCTCCCATCTGACCTTGATGTAGTCTAAATTCCTCTCTGCTCCAACTGGGTGCAGCACAGCCCGTGATATGCATCCAGCCATTGCTGGAGACGTGCATACCACCTATTCACAGGGGAATGAGGCAAGGTCTGGTTCGTAGCTACTCCTCCTTTCCTGGACTGACACTGTCACACTGCCTGGCTGTGGTTCCCTGGGTGAGCTGAGGGGATCTCATCGCTGCCAAAGACATGCAATTCCCTCTGCTTCCAGCTGTGATGTGACCCCCATCCATTTGTGCTCTGTTTGACCCACATCAGATACTTTTTATAATCTGATTCTGCTCAAGTGTCTTATTCCTTTTTTTTTTTTTTTTTAAATCCCCTCTCTGGGTTAATTTTCCGCACTTTGAGCAAGAGAAAGCAGCTCATGGATGTCACTGAAAGTGCCAGAACATAAATAGGCCAGGAGTGTGTGCTGGAGAGGTCAGCTTGTAACAGTGTGTGGAACCACACCCAAGAGCTGGTATTTCCAGGAGATAAAGTGCCCATCAATCTTCTTTCAGGTCTTCCTCAGTGTATAAGGAAAATGGTCTGTACGTCCTCCAGCTCCTGGCACTATCTATGCCAAGGATATCAAAGATGGTAAAAGGCAGAATGAAGTGCTGCCAGTGTCTTGAGTTTCTAGCCTATTAGTGCTGACCTGGCTGCTGTGACTCTTTCACAAAATACTGTGCGCAAGAGGAGAAGGTGCTCTCAGTTGGGTCTGAATTAGGCTACCGTATGTCTGGGTTTCCTCAAACATATTTCACTTCATCCATGTGGTTATTTTGTCCAGGAGCAAGATAAATTCATCCAGAATTCACAAATTTCATGCACGGTGCAGGCAAATCTCTAATCCTAGAGTAAGTGGGATGCAGTGGGGCAAGCGGGAACATGCTGGCCTATGGTGAAGCATGTGTTCAGTCAGTTGGACATGCATATGCCCGTTTGTTTTGTCTGACATTTCCTGGAGAGTAGTAAATATGCCACAGCATAGCTCTCCAAAGGCTGCTTCTGCGTGCTGCAGACATCCCTAAACTTCACAGCCCTTTTAGGAGCTCACATCTTCAGCAAGCAGCTAGGACCTTTGCAGTCAGGTTTCACGGATGAGTCATGAAAAGCTTACTTTTCATAAACAACCTTGGGAAAGAGTCAGAGCTAAAGCAGAGCAAAGTCCCTTCAGTGCTGCTGCATCATGGTGGACCTGGATTCTCCATCTTTAACTGTTCTTTAGAGGTCACATAAGCATTTCCATGTTCATGTCTGGTAAGCTCGAAAGGGCTGAGTAGGTTGTGCTTGAGGGTATCAAAGTACCCCAGTGGTTTTCTGGGCACCTTTTCAGGTGCCAGGAAGAGGAATCCCACCCATTCTGAGCACTGGGCTGCAAATTGCTACTGCTTTGCTGTTTTATCTTACAATATCAGACCCAACTGCTGAGCCAAGGACGATATGACTGTGTCTTAAAAAAAAAGAACAAAAGGTCTTGCAAGCAGCAAACTTACAGATCAGTTCTAGCTTGATTCCCTTCTGGTCTTCCTTGCATGAGCCGTTGCTGACTGTGCTTGCTGCATTTGTGACTTAACTTGTGCATACCCAGAAACAGTAGGGCTAGTTGCAGGCCCGTTTTTCAGTGAAGCCTGCACTCTGTGCTGCACATCGAAGATCTCTCCAGATGTTTCTCTGCTTACCCTCAGGGCTCCATTATGCTGGGCCAGTTGTCCGAATCCCTACTGCTTGCAAGGGGCTGAACCAAAGTTTTCACAGTCAGGGAGCTTGGATTCTAGCAAGACCTCTGTTCTTAGCAGGTGGGAGAAATTGCAGCCATGACCTCACTTTCTCTGCCTCCTTCTGCTGTATTCTGGACCTTGGACAAGAGACAAGGCTTATCCTTTTATTTTGAGACCAGCTTGCATGAAGGTTCCTCTCTTTGTAGTTGAGGCTCTCCACATGATTAGATCTGTCTCTCAGGGTAGTCCATGTTGTGTCCTTCTTTCAGCTCAGAGCCAAGCACCCAGAAATGCCTGTTGTGAGAGGCTTCAAGGAATCATTTTAAACTATCTGTATGTCCTTGCTGTATCTCTTGCAGTTGCATTACCCTGCTTAGTGAGGCAGAGGAGCTGCTTCCTCTGTTTATGCCAGAAGTGAGGAACTATGAAGCAAATGGATGCATTTTACTCTATTTCATATAGAGCACTGCATATTTTTTCATGAGATGATAGCGCTCCCAGTGCTAGGGTTGCACATCTCAATGGGCAGAAGCTGTCTATGAAACACTGTCCAGCCTGAAAAAGCTTGTGCTGATTGCCTGCTGCAACCTGGTAAGCCGAGATCTAAGGAGTACTTGCAGGGATGTCTGTATGATAGTCCAGGACCTACTGGCAGCTTCAGAGAAAAATCTCCTTAATGTTCTTTGTTGGAAGAGGTGGGAGTGACAACCACAAGGTCCCAGGACTTGATCTTTGAGAGCTGGGTGAGGGGATGATAGTGGTAAACACATTCTTCTCATGCATGGTTAGAAACATACAGACACTAGTACAATCTGCAGTGTCTTCCTCCATCCCAGTTCCCCTTCACCCCACAGAGAGGCTGGTGATACTGGGAAATAGGTTGGGCTGATGGAGAGGGAAGGCAGGAGGCTGATTCTTGGACTGCAAAGGCTACGCTGCCTTCCTCCTTTCTCCAGGATGCAAAGGGCTCTGTGCTGTGTTGGCAGAGGAACGATGGTCCCTTCATCAGTCTCTTTCATCCTTTTGTCAGTTCAGCATCAGTCTCCGTGCTGGGATAGCGGCACCAGAGCCCTGAGCAGCAAGTGAGGGGGGATCTTCTACCTCCTTGACCAGGTGAGAGGACTCAGACCTCAGCTCCAGCTCCAGCCTCTCAAGATGGGGCTATGCTGCCCATGGGCACTGCCCAATGTGCAGGGATGGTCTGCATGCCCTTGCTGTGGGCACCCTGGCTCCTTGATGCCCCACAAGCAGGTGGGGTGAGCTAGGGATCACTGAGCTGTGGCTTCAGGCCTTACCTGGTGCTGTATACCCAGGATTTTCAGGACCTTGGGCTCTGCCCGTGCTGGCCCACCCTGTTAAGACATGACTGTGCAAGGAGAGACCCTCTGTACGCCAGGGCCAGCCCTCCAGCGCAGGGAGAAAGCTAACCCCATTAGTCCTAAAAAATGTCCAGGGACAGCATATTGTTAAGGGACTATGCAAAACATTTAATTTTGGGGCTCTATAAAATATGCTTTTTTTTTGGAGGTGATGGTGAAAGTTTTTGCAATGAAAAAACAGTCCTGTCTTGTTGACAGAATGTTGGTATATTTTCCCTCACTTCCTCCCCCCCATCCCTTATACCAGTTGCTATTTGCACAGTTTTGAAAATGGTTGCCCCTCCAAACAGCAGTTTTCATGGAATGGCGAAGAATATGTTGTCATCATTCCCTGTCCGAGGAACAGATGGGAGAGCTGAGCCTGCAAGACAAACTTCAGGTTTATTGGGTTGAAAGTCCACATCATATGAGTGTGCATCTTGTTATGTTGCCAGTGAAATTTTTAGGGCAGTATAAGATACACATGGCTGAGATCCAGAGGCCCTAAAATCACAGAGTCACAGAATAATTGAGGTTGGGAGGGATCCTTTGAGATCATCCAGTGCAACCCTCCTGCTCAAAGCAAGGTCAACTAGAGCAGGTTGTCCAGGACCATGTCTGGTCAGGTTTTAAGTATCTCCGAGGGTGGAGACTCCACAACCGCTTTGGGCAACCTGTTCCAGTGTTTGACTACCTTCACAGAAAAAAAGTGTTTCCTTGTGTTTAAATGGAGTTTTCTGTATTTCAGTTTGTGCCCATTGCTTCTTGTCCTGTTGCTGGTCACCACTGAGGAGAGTCTGGCTCTGTCTTCTTTACTCCTCCTCCTGAGGTATTTGTACATATTGATAAGATCTTCCTGAGCCTGCTCTTCTCCAGGTGAACAGTCCCAGCTCTCTCAACCTCTTTTCATATGAGAGATGAAAAGAGTCCCTTCATTGTCTTCATGCACCTTGACTGGACCAGTATATCCATGTCTCTCTCATACTGGGGAGCCCAGAACTGGACCCAGCACTCCAGGTGTGTCTCACCAGTGCCAAGTAGAGGGGAAAGATCAGCTCCCTCACCCTGCTGGCAACACTCCTTCTAATGCAGCCCAGGAAGCCATTGGCTTTCTTTGCTCCAAGGGCACGTTGCTGGTGGCTCATGGTCAGCTTGTTGTCCACCTGGACCCACAGGTTGTTGTCTGCAAAGCTGCTTTCCAGACAGTTGGCACCCAGCATATACTGGTGCATGGAGTTATTCCTCCATAGGTACATGACTTGGCTCTTCCCCTTGTTGAACGTCATGAGGTTCCTGTGGGCCCATTTCTCCTGTATGTCGAGGTCCCTCTGGATGGCAGCACAACCTTCTGGTGTTATCAGCCACTCCTCCCTGTTTTTTGTCATCTGCAAACTTGCTGAGGGTACGCTCTGCCCCATCATTCAGATCATTAATGAAAATGTTAAGCAGCATTGACCCCAGTGCCCACTCCAGTGCCCACTCCAGTGGGGCGCACCACTGGAGGCTGGCCTCCAGCTGGACTTCGTGCTGCTGATCACAAGCCTTTGAGCCGAGGAGTTCAGCCAGTTTACAGTCTACCTCAGTGTCTGCTTATCTAGTCTGTACTTCATCCATTTGTCTATGAGGCTGTTACGGGAGACAGTGGCAAAAGCCTTGCTAATGTCAAGATAAACTACATCCAAGTCTTCCTTGCCTTGGACTTTCCACACATTCAGGGCCCCCGATACCTTAACGACCATCTTAGCAGTAAAGGCTGAGGTGAAAAAGGCATTCAATGCCTCAGCCTTTTCTGTGTCCTTTGTCATGAGGGCTCCTACCCCATTCCTCAGCAGGCCCACGTTTTCCCTAGTTGTCCTTTTACTGCTGTGGTACCTGTAGGAACCTTTCTTGTTGCCCTTCACACCCCTTGTCAGACTCAACCCCAGGTGGGCTTTAGTTTTCCTAATCCCAACTCTGCATGTTTGGATAGTGGTCACCTTCTTTTGCCTGGTGTCCGTCTGTTCTTCTGCCCTATGGATGGCAGTAAAGGAGAGGAAACCTAGAAGGAAACCAAATAATTGTGACTGGCAAAACCTGAAAACAGGGAAGAGGGAAGTGAACATTTAAAAATGGGAAAGGAGGAGCTTTCAGGGAACACTGAGCAGGGCCCCCTGGCAGATCCCACCACCCCAGGATGGGCCTGGGGAGGTAGTAGATGCCCAGGGCTCTGCCTGGCACTGTGAGTAGAGGGGGAGCAGATGTAGCCCTGCTACTGTCAGGATCTCCTCGTTCAGCTCCCTTTTCCTCTGGAAGTGGGAGCCTGTGTGACCAGGGCCAGGAGGAGGTTGGTGAGAAGGTCCTGCAGTGTGTTGGGGCCTTGAATGGGGGGAGGTAGGTGGAAAGTACAGCCAGAGCCTCTGCAGCTTTGGAAGAACTGAGAAAAGTTACTCGTACACTAGGGTCTCCTGCTTGCCACGGAAAGATGGGGGAGAGAGGGATCCCATGGAGGTGCCTCTGCCTCCTGCTCTAGGGAGGATTTTGCAGCTAGCTCCCTGTGGCCCACAGTCTCAGCTCTGATGATGCTGCAGCCCCCCACTGCTCCCTGCCCCCAGCAGTGAGGACCTGCTTCCTAATGTCGGTGTGGTAGGCAAGGGTGGGGCATGGAAAGGGTGAGATGAACATGGAAATGTGTCAGTGTGGCATGGCTTGGGTGAACTAGTTTGATGTGAAATTAGCTGAAGTGGAGCGTGGGGTCATCTGGCAGCTCAAAGGCCCTTATGGAGAAGGTGGGGGCTGCTCTGCTGCAGGACTCACCCAAGATGGAAGAGGAGTCAAGGTGGGCTTGCGTCCAAGAGTGAATGGTGGGAAATGCTGCCGGTGGCCGAAGTGGCCATCTCTGCTCACTGCCAGGAAGCTGTTTCTGTTCTGCGAGGAAGCCATTTTGAGTAGCTGACAAGCTTGCAGGGGTGAAGAATAAAAGAGGAAAGACCAGTTCTCTCTGCCTGGTACAGGAGTGCAGCAGGTAACATAATGTTGTTCTTCTGAAACAGGCACTCGGGAGCTGCTCAAGTACAGTCCTGTAGAGAAGTGTTTTGCTCAACCCAGCTCTTCCCAGCTTCTCTATCTGGGCTGCTGCTTGGCTTTCCGTGTGTCTCACCACAACTGTGTTCGGAAGTGGCATCTGGCACTTTTGGATTGCAGATGTGTCATGGCACTTTGGGCCACACCACAGCTCCTTCTGGGAGCAGGAGATATATCATAAACTGGCATCTCCTTGCACTTGTAAGCTGAGGAGACCCTCGTCTCCCACACAGCATTCGCTGAGCTGCCTTCTCTGACACCTGTGTAAGGAGGAAAGCCCAGCTTTTTGCCAGCTGCACCAGAACAGGTTCTCTGAGCCCTGGATGGGAGATGCTGTAAAAAACATGCTTCTTCCCCTTGCCTGGCCACGAGTGTTTTTCTCCCAGCTCTGCCTTCGTTGTGGTGCTTTCTGCTCTTCTTGTTAAGAGGAAGGAGCAGAGATGCCTCTTTTCCCTCTGGCCCATCTCCCTGCTCTATCTTCAGCCCTGGAGAGTGGACATGGCACGCAGTCATACTGTCTCTCCCAGGAACAAATACGGCATTGCGTCTAGCAGAACAAAGGGTGGAGGGTGGTCAAGATGGTTGAAATACCAGATGACGAGTGAATAAACCAAATCCTTCCTTCCAGGAAGGTAGAGGGAGGAGGAGGAGAAGAAGTGATTGGAAAACCCTGCTGCTTTAAGAAAAAAACAAGGAAGAGGCTTGTAGCTGTAGACTGAGGCCCCTTCTGCCCTGTCATGCAAGCACAGGAGCTGAGCAAGGGGGCTGGGCCAGGACTGCTGATTGAAAAGGGCTACCAGTGGCCTGTGACTGGTTCCTACATTGCCCTGACAGCAGTGGAAGGGCAGATCTGGGCAAGCTGCATGAAGGCAGACTGCACTGCGGACCTGCTGGGGGATAAGTGTCTCTGTAGTCCTTTTAGTACCTGTACGCCCACCTATGCATTTGGTATTGGGCCTACATTTATACATAACAGAGCATTTGGTGTGTTGAGAGCTCTGATGGAGAACTTCTAGGAATGGTGACCTCTTTAATCTGCAAGGATCTTCTTGTAGGTGCCATAGCTTGCACTGTCTAATAGCTGAGATCCCTCAGAGCCCTGGCCGTGATGTTCTCATAAACAGCCAGCTGGAAGATGGTCTCTTGCTGAGGAATCACATCTTGTCTGCTACACAGCTTGTAGCAGATGGCTCTACAGACAGGGGCTTATTTTACTTAGTGAAGATGTGAGCATTTTCAGTTGTAAATCGTAAGGTTTCAGTATGATTTGGTGACACCGTGCCCTTGGTTTTTGCCAGTTCAGCCTCCTGTTCAGAGCAGGACTATTATGAACATTAGATTAAGGAGGATATGGCTTTGTCTAATCAAGTCATGAAAGGATTTCTAGGGACAAGAGACCTATCACCACTTGAGCAACTTCTAGTGCAGAACACTCCTCCACACTCCTTCCAAAAAAGTTTTTCCTCATGTCCATGTGTCTGCTTTATTTGGGATCAGCATCTCCCACTGTACCAGATGCAGTCTGCTGATGCTGCACCTATTCAGGCTGTTTTTCGCCATATCTAAGAGTTTTTTCTTTCAATGCTGAGCTTTCTGCTGTGGCTGCAATCATGTCAAGAGGGACACTTTAACAGTGGGATTGTCTTTGCCAATTTTATGATATTCTTAAGTCATATCTTATGACTTAAGATATAAGTCATATCTTGCCCTGCTGTCCGAATTGTAGGTGCTTTGAAGTCCATTCCTGTGGCAGCTGAACCTTAATTCTACAAATTGAAATAGGAGAGAGCTGTCTTTCCTAAGCACCGTCCAAACTTTGGCATTTAATTCCTTTTATTTCCTTTATTCCTTATTTGCTGTCAACATTTTACAGGTAGTCTGCATGGGATGTCAGTATCTTGCTGGGTATTCCTGTTCTCCATAGGAATGATACTGCAATAATGAGTATCTCCCGTGTGCTTGGCGACTCCTTTCTGCAGAGGAGCCTTGAACCTCCAGACAACACGCTCTCTCCCACTTCAAGAGCAGTTTATTTAGAAGTTCCTTGGAGCCAGGCAATTTTGGAAACATAATGTTCCTGCTGTAAGAAAGAACTGCTGCATCCAGACAATACAGTAATTTTTTTTTCCTTCGTGTGAGTAAACTTAACCACTAAAGCTGTAATGAGCGTGAAGTTGTTTGAGAACGCTGCACCTCTGGGGCTGTTTGGGGAGCTAGCCATTTGTATGTAACCTCAGCTTGCCTTCTGCCTGTGAACATCCCTTCTTCCAGGATTAGCTTCTCAGGATCACTGCTTTCTTTTTCAAATAACTTGCATTTCTTTGTTTTTGTTTGGGTTAGGTAGCCCTCACTGTATCAGAGATCCTTTGCACCTAATGTTTTCCGTACAAGAAATTTAACCAGCTAAGAATATGGACAAATGCAGGGTTAACATAGGTAAAACACACCAAGGTAAAAGTGAGCAACAAAAATGACTGTGAAAGCAACTGGTGATCTGCCAGGACTGATTTTTTACGGGCATGTGTATTTGTCCAAGGTGGGGTTGGCTCTGAGTTGTGCCAGTAGATTGGGAGGAGGCAGGGAATAGGACAGGACTTGTGTCCTAGCACTATTCACAGCCCAAATCTTCCAGTGTTATGTGGGATGTGAGCTTTGTGGATCTTCGTGTTGATAGGTGCTTGTAAAGCTCCAGTTCGACTGCCCAGGATCAAGCAATACAGATTCCTAGCACTTAATAGTCATCCCAGGAGGATGCAATACCGTGCCAGCAACAAGGACATTTTGGTTTAGAATTGCTTAGACCCCTGCTTGTCAGGTGATAATGCTCTTGGCTTCCTACCATTGAGCGTGTGCTTCCCTTCAAATGCTTACCCATGTGAGTGAGCGGTCTAAGTCTTGCTGTAACTCAAAAGCTGTTTGGTTGGGTTCCTGTTTCAAACTGGAGTATCGTTGATCCAGCATCACTGATAATATCTTCGCCAAATGCATGTTAAACAGATAGATATGGGGCAAAGCCGAGCCCTCTCCCAGTCTTTGCCCAGACTCCCAGCTGATTGTGTGGGGCTCTTTTTCACCCATAACCTTCTTGCCTGATCTGCATTTCTTTTCCTTTGGGCAGTAGGATCTTCTCACCATCCCCACCATGTGCCTTTTACTGTCTAGGTCTTGTGGAAAGAGCAGGAGTTAATAGTCTGAATTGCCTTTTCTGCCCAACACTGGTGGTTTCCTATTTGAAATCAGTTGCATCAGTTCCATTAAGCTTCACTGCTCTCTGTGGGAAGGGATTCTTGTGTTTGGCATGCTTTATGTATCTCTTAAACACCATTTAAAATGCTGTCTGTCAGAGGGCTGTGGTGCAGTTATAAATCAGACGTGCAGAACGTCATTGTCAGTGGGAGAAAAAACAACAGGTGACTAACTATTCCTATGGTGTGTCAAACCTCTTTTTTCCCTTCATGTGAGCAAAGTTTAGACTCGTTTTTGGTCCTAAACCACCTGAGGGCTAAACAAAGCATGCATCCAGACTGGCTCATTCACTCGCCATCTTTCAGGCTTTCCTCACCCAAGATGTTACATCTTTCATGCTTCCTGAGCTCTGTCCTACCGGGATTCATCTCCTCTTAAACTTGCTGCCATGTGGCCCTGCCCCAGCGATAGGGACTGCTGGTGCATGCACAGCCCAGCTGGCAGGTGATGGAAAGAGCTGTCTTTTCTCCCCCACACTCTCCTTTCTCCATCAGAGATGTTCAATGGGTGCAGAGACAGGTCATGCCAAAGGGGTGAAGACCAGCAGAGAAAAACGTGGCTGCTGCTTGCTGGTTGAGGTGCGAGGAGCCCAAATGGGGAGGGTGAGCCTGTGCTGGGGAGAGGGGGATGGGGGGTCTGCAATCCTTGCCAGGACAGCCAGTCCTTATGTCATGGGGCGTTGTGTTTCTCCCCTTGCAGATGTCGTGGCACCCACAGTACCGCAGCTCCAAGTTCCGCCATGTGTATGGCAAAGCCGCCAGCAAGGAGAAGTGCTATGACTGTGTGCCCATCACCCGCAACGTCCACGACAACCACTTCTGTGCCGTGAACCCCCACTTCATTGCGGTGGTGACTGAGTGCGCAGGCGGGGGGGCCTTCCTCGTCATTCCCATCCACCAGGTGAGCTCTGCCGAGGCGAGCTGGCTTTCGTGAGCGTGTTGAGAGGCTGGAGGAGAGCTGGGCTTTCTAGGGAGCTAGATTGCACAGAGGATATTCAGTTAATGCTGTTGCCCAAATTGCAAAATGATGGAAGGGGCCCCAGATGCCCTGGCAGGTGATTCCTGGGATGTGTGTACTTATATGTCTTACATTGCTGCTTGCAGTTTTTTAACACCTTCCTTCATTTCATATCTCATTTGCCTTTCTTGTATAATCAGCAGGAACTGTGCTGTTCAGATGTTTGTCTCCTAGGAGAAATTGCAAATAAAAAAGCAGTTAGTAGATACAGAGGGCAAAAACTGAAAGGTGGTTTAGTGGCATGGCTTCAGCTGTGACCAAAAGAGAATATGATATGTTTTGCTCTACCTTCTGCTTTGTGAAACAATGGAGACACGGTTATCAGGCAATGAAGCTCTTAAGCTTCAAGCACTGATGCTGGAAAAACTTCCCTTTCAGAAACAAATCCCATGTTTATGGGTTTTGATGACTTAGGGATCTGATGAGAGGGAGAAGCTGGCTGTCTGATGTTTATTGCTTCAGAAAAATTAGGCATGCACTAATGTGGATTAACTTCAATATGAGATTATGAGCTCTCTGGAATCAGGGCAGAACAGATGAAAGGCAAAAGTTCAACCTTTAATTAAAAGTAATTGATGGTGTTATTGTAATGCCACTTTTTCAATATATATTTGCTAAGGATGAAAGTGAACTGGCTATGCTTGAAGAACCTAGCACAGTTCCCAGCCCTTCTAGACTTCATTTATTCAGCTCCTTCACCGCTGGTGCTGTTCAGAGACGGTCCTTCTAAAATTAACCACTACCCTGCTTTTCTTGACTGAGTCACTTCTGCCCCCTCGACTGTGGTCTGTTGAGGCTGAAGAACTCGTCTTTATCACAGAGCTGCATCTATAAGCAGGCAGCTGGTGACTGTGGGATGAGGGGTAGGACCCAGGTCTCAAAGTGTTGGCAAAATGAGCTGAAGGTGCTTGCACTGCTTACTATTAATTCCTCTGTTTTCTCACCTCTTCTCAGCTTGTCCAGTCTTTAGTAGCAATTCTTCCGTTCTTAACACCTGCTCAGATACTCCACCCAGATCTGAAATACTGCTTGCAGAAGTCAAAGGTATGGTAGAACTAGAAGATACAGAAAAGGATAATTAAAGTACATCAATGAAAATGTGAAATTGCTTTCATGTGAGGAAAGACTGTGAGTTAGGCCTCAATCAGTCTGGGAAAAAAGACAAATAAGTGAGATATATAAAACTGTGAAGAGGGTGGAGAAGAAGCGTAAGGAGCAATTCTTCTTGATTTGTGTGGTGAAGGGGATCCTGGAGACCAGGGAGCAGACTGTTAGCAGCAGATGTGAACGCTTCTGCAGTTCAGATGTGGAGCTCACTGCTCCAGATGCTGACAAGCCCAGAAGAATTAAAGGGTTCAAACCAGGATGGAATTATGGAGATGAGTTGGTTTACAAACTGTGTGTGTTCAGCTGCAGGTCCCCTAGTTCAGGAAGTCCCTTGAGGGTTGACCTTTGGTGGTGGATCAGGGAAAGAATCTGTATGTACTGTGCTTCATGCAGCTGTTCTTCAAATACCTGTTCCTGACCCATGCTGGGAGGGAAGAGCGGCCCCAACCACCCACAGAAAGGGGTTCCCTGAGTCTGAGGGCTGCAATACCAGTTACTTTTTTTCGTGATACACTTCCAAACTGGTGCCACCTGGTGAAGAGCGGCAGCTTTTGACTTGTGCTCCTGGTGGTGGTATTTGTGGCTGCCACCTCCTCCTGTGGTGGTGACCCATGGTAGACAGCATACTGGGCTCTTGGCTTGTGCCGCTGGCTGCCAGAGCACCGAAGGCAGCCCAGTCTGGAGACATGTGCCTAGAACAGTACTGCCCTCTCATGATGGATAGCTGATCCGTGGTTACTTTTGATGGCATTCACAGGGAGCAGCCACATCGCAAGCATGCTACAGTGTGGAGGAAAAGCCCAAGAGCCAGGACGTCACATTTCACCAAAGCGGGAGATGGTGGCCGGGACAGGGAGGGCTGCACTTTCTGGGGAGGATAAACAACCTACTCGGGGAGCTGTTCTTGTCCCTCCAATGCTTTTTTGAGTTCATTCTGCATATGCTACTGGAGGGGCTGCCTGCCTCAGGATGTGCTCAAATGCAGGATCAACCTCGCTCTGTTTAACCGTGCCTCCTTGCTTGTTTGTTGTACTCCTCTCCTGCTGAGTCATGGACACCAAGCTTTCTCATCTCTCCTTGAATAAATACCAATTCTTGCCTTCCGCACCATTCTTCCCCTCTGAGAGCCTGGGGATGATGTAGGGTTGGGAGCAGCAGGGGTTATGTAGGGAAAGAGCTCTTTGCCATAGATACCCTCCTTTCAGCAGGCCTTTGCATTCAAACTGAAGAGGAATTAGTTTAATATTTGCAACCGCTTGGAGAATGGTCTTCTGTTGCAGTCAGTTAGGTCCTCATGAAGATGTGTCATTGAAGCCAGCTGGGTGGAACGGCAGCACATCTCACCAGGGAGGGAAGTGGCTGTGGCCACAGGGGATGCTTGGTGCCCAGAACAGACCGAATGCCTTTGTAAATCTTGCAAGTCTGAGGAGACATGGGCTCATTGACTGTAACTGGGAGATGAGCTGCTTTCCCGCAGTGTGGCCTTGGTGTAGGCTGGTGTCTGACACAGATGTGTTGGGGAAGTGCATGCCAAGGAAGGGTCTGGACTCAGAGGGCAATTTTGTGTCCTTCCTTTGAAAGGCAGAGGCCTGCCTTTTTCTGTCTCTGATGGCCAGACTTGGTTGAGACTGTATCTGTCTCTTCATTTGCAGCATAAAGCAAAGGGATAGCAAAATGAGAACAAAGTCCCGAGAGACAGGGAGATACTTGTGTCCAAGTCTTTGCAGTCTTCAGTCTTTTCAATGTGTCAGCACCAGGTGTGAACAGGTCTACAGGATATCTGTGGTTGTGTAGACCTCCTAGACACAAACCCTGCTCCCTTCTCTTTGGGGGCAAGAACTATGAAATGAAACCTGTGATGACCCCTCAGGCCTTACCTAACTGACGCCGTATGTGAGTGCTGTGCCGCGATGTGACGACAAGGTGTGTTAGTGCCCTTTGGAGAACACCTGAGAAGTGGGGCTCACCCATCTCACGGTAATCTACCCTGTACAAATCTGCTTGGAGAGTTTTAACAGCTGTCCCACTAGAAGTGGTTTTCATCAAGGAACTCCGAGTTTGGCTACTTTTCAAAAATGCTGGGAGTTTAGAAAGCGGGGGGTTGAAAAATTACTCATTTTCAAGCTCTGCAAATAACTGTGGAAGCCACGTACCTCTGCATGAATGACAACACATCTAGTTACTGAAGTAGTTTTTGATCTGTGGAATGAAATTTCTCTCGCACATGAAGAGCTTTACTTCCACATGCAGAGGCGCATCTGAGACCAACAGTGCTACCTGCCATATACGTTTGTTGGCAGTCTGGGGGTTCATCTGTTGTGGGTCCTGCTCTGTCCCAGGGCTGCAGGGTTCCATTGGGGCAGGTGGGACTGGTGGCCCAGAGGGCAAGAGCTCCTTTTGCAGGCCAGCTGAGCCTGCTGGGGATGTGGGGGTAGGAGAGCCTTGCAGGATGGGGCAGGCAGAGCGGGCTCAGGGCAGCCTGGGAGCCTCCCAAATGGAGTGGGGAGCAGACAGGCAGCCAGCTCTGGGAGGGGACAGAGTTCCCATAGGGATCAAGGGATCCCTGTGGAGCTGGCTGCCCAGCCCGTTGAGTTGCCAGCTTGAAACCAAGCCCTGAAGCCTGCAAAAGGACACCGTGGGTGGGGGAACGCTGCTTATTAAAGGGCTTTTATCTCTCTTCTGCCTTACCAAGTCACTTTGTATTGTCGCTGTTATAAAAGGGAATTGTTTTAGACTGTAGTCTAAAAAAGCACAGTCTTTTACATTTCAAAGCCCTCTGGGGTGTTCAGTTTAAAGCAGGTTAGTCCCAGTCTATGTAACTAACTTTCCAGTGAAGCCAAAGTAGTTACACATTGTGTCCTGTTCTGCATTCAAAACCATACAAATTTTCAAGGTTGGGAAAATTGCATCCTATCCACATCCAGGTTAGGGTCAGCACTGATTCCCCTCTACTGTGCACTCTTAAGACCCACCTCTGGAGAGGTGCAGGGAGTACACCAACAGAAGTGTCTGCTTTCCAGGAGAGCATGCATTTACATTCATTTTGATTTACGATTCTTCCAGGTGGAATAAAAGTAAGCAGGTAAGCATCACCAGCTTGCCACCATGTCTCTCTCCTTAGGTGACTGACCTTTGCTCTTCGACAGATGTCTGGGATGCAAGGTGGTTCCTGGAGCTCCCTATACTTCTGCTCCTGACAGGGAGAAGCAAGTGCTGCTCCAATGTTAATGAATTCCCCAGCACGCTTCCTAGCACATAATAAATATACCGACTTGACTTTGTAGCAGAGACTGTGCCTGCAGTATGGGTTTATCCTGATGCAACACAGCCCCCATGTGGCACAAGGCCCTCAATACTCATTAGTGTGCTTTGTGCAGGATTTTTACCAGTGAAGATGCTGCCCAAACATGGCATTTTTTTTGAGAGTCTGGAATGCTGATTGAATCCGGTGAATAGCTGGATTTGAACACCATCAGAGGGAAATAGATAGCTTGTTGAAGAAAAACTGCATTTGTGATTTGTGTCACAAATGTCTTTTTGCTTAAAAAATAAAATAAATGCTAGCTGATGAGGCTAAAAAATAAAAGCTAAAACATTTTTTTCCTGCTTATAAGAAATGTCTTCTGAAAGAGATTCTGGGTTTTTTTCCCCAAGATCTTTAAAAATGTGGAAGATTCAACTCATTCATAAGTGTTTCCTCTCTAAGTTTTATTCTGGTGTCTGAACCAAATACTGTCTTCTAACTTCAGCAGTCTTGATTGCTGCATGTGTACAGATTTCTTGATTGCAGTGTGTACTTAGGAAGGCCTGAGCACTTCTTTCCTTTCTTTTTGGTGGTATCGTCAAGACTTGCTTTGCAGGGACAGCAAAAACCCATTCTCAACAGATAGAGAGTGCCCAGGACATTTGGAGCATAACAAGCAGAAAGAGATTTCTTGCTGGAGCTGGCTTGGATCTTCCTTGAAAATGTCCTGTAATTCCATGGCTCACCTTAGGTTTGATGATATTTGTTTTTTCCAGACAGGCAAGCTCGACCCACATTATCCCAAAATATGTGGGCACAAAGGGAGTGTTCTGGACATCAAGTGGAACCCGTTCAATGACTTCGTAATAGCTTCATGTTCAGAAGATGCCACAGTAAGTTCACCAGCTTGTACTCTGCGTTATTACCTGGCTAATGTGCTTTTTGGGGAAAGAAATAAAAAAGAAACCAAAAGGCCCATGGATGAGATGTGAAAGCATATAGATACTTATTAAAAAAAAGTCAGGTAAGAGTAAGATTCCTGTCTTTCTCTTGAGGTCAGACCTGTGTGATCCCTTCCAGATGACATACCAAAATCAGTGTGAGGAGGAAGGTCTGTTTTGTGGGAGCTTTTTGGGTGTGTTTGCATGAGAAAAACAGAATATGCATTTAAAATGGAATGACTATTCAAGTTTAATCGCTATGGAACTCTTCCTTCACTTTAGAATAAAAGCTTCAACATAACATAATCTGGAACAGCTATTTCAGATTAATTCCCTGCAGAGCAAGTTTGAGCTTGTTCCTGCACTCAGTTACTCTGTAAAGTCATGCTAGATCAGTCATGGGGTAGCTGAGGAACCTGCGTCATGCTATTCTGCAAAAGGCATAAATGAAATGAGCATTTTCCTACTGAAACCACAGAAGGACTCCAGAGATGCAAAGGTTCATGCTAGTGCAAACCTCTAAAAAGATAATGAATACATCACATCAGGTTTAAGTTTTAGGCAATAAGTGGTTTGGCTGAAGTTAGTATAATGAAGATGCAGTCACATATTTTACTTCAGTGAAGGTGCAGACTACTTAGTAGGAATTGGAAGATTCAATTCATGTTTGTAAGGGACAGTTTAGCCCTTATCTACCCACTGAAAGGTTGCTTTCCATGTCCTGTCAAAAGTGTGATGTTGGCTTCTGTGATAGTGAGGACATCTGACTAACTACTGTGCTTTTTTCCAGAGATCCCACATGTGTTTTCTCCCACTGGGTATATTCATCCTCTGCCACACAGCATCAGGGAGGTTTCCCTTCTCATTTTCTCCAGCCCTGGCTTGGTGCACATCCTCTGTCATTTCAGCTCTGCCAAAAATCACTCTTGAATTGGAAATCTAGGCTCTTTGAATTGTCCTTCCTGTTTAGTAACTTGCCTTTGCTTCTTTGGATTTCATGTCTTTTTTGAAGACTTCTTTCAATTTCTGGGCTGCCTATGAGGGTTTTATTTTATCTTCCAACCCATACGCCAGGTTTTCTTGCTGTCTCAGAAAGGACTTGTGACACGAAGGCACCACCATGACCTCTCTTTTGAGCCTCAGATGGGGAATGAGCACAAGCTTTGAAGCTTCCTGCTGTAGTTACAGAATCACAGAACCATTTGTGTTGAAAGGGAGCTTGGGCAGTCTCTACCCCCACCTCCTGTGCAGGTCTG
This sequence comes from Aptenodytes patagonicus, assembly GCF_965638725.1. Classification (NCBI taxonomy): domain Eukaryota; kingdom Metazoa; phylum Chordata; class Aves; order Sphenisciformes; family Spheniscidae; genus Aptenodytes; species Aptenodytes patagonicus. The sequence goes on from NC_134982.1 coordinate 73,036,230, forward strand.
TGGAGCTGAGTCTTGAAAACCTCCAAGGGTGGAGATTTCACCACCTCTCTGGGCAACTTGTTCCTGTTCTTCATGGGGAAATTTTTTTCCTTATATGCAGTCAGAACCTCCCCAGTGTAGTTAGTGACTGCTGTATCACGTCCTCCCACCCTGCACTTCAAGACAGAGCCTGGCTCTATTTTCTCAGTAATCTTGTAAGTATTGAAGGCTTCTATCAGTTCGCCCTGAAGCTGTCTCTTCTCCAGGCTGATCAAGGCCATCTCCCTCAGCTTCTCCTCACAGGGCGAGTGCTGCAGCCTCCTGAGCATCCTGGTGGCCTCCACAGGACTCACTTAAGTTTATCAGCATCTTTCTTGCACTGGGAGATGCAAAACTGGATGCAGTATTCCAGCTGTTGTTTAATGATTGCTGAGTAAAAGCGAAAATCGCTTCCCTTGATCTAGTGGCTATCTTCCTGTTGTTCCAGACCAGGATGTTGCTAGCTTTCATCCCTGCCAGGGCATGCTGCTAGGTCATATTTATTCTATTGTCCACCAGGAACCCAGGGTCTATGCAGAAGGGCTGTTCTCTGTCAGCTTTCTTTTCCAATTTCCTACTGAAACTTGGCACTGGATCATTCTCCAGGCTAAAGAATGGAAACACTGAGCTTGTTACTGGTCTCTGCACCAAAAGTTGTTCTAAGAAGTCTTGCTGTTTGTGATTGTACTCTCTGTTTTGGTACTACCCTCCCATCATCATCCTGGCACCAGGAAATGGGATCTTAGGGGTCCCCTGCACAATGACACAGTGTAGGGACACGTCTTCCCTCCCCGGTAAGTAGTGAGGACAGCAGACTGTGCTTCTTAGTGTGACTGTCTTTCCTGGTACATGGTAGCTAGACCTGTGGAGGTCATTTATTCCAAGCCCTGCTCAAAGCAGGCCAGTTGAATCAGGTTGCTCCAAGCCTTGTCCAGATGAGTTGGGAAGATCTCCAAGGCTACAGATCCCATGGTCTCACTGGGCCCTTCTTGCAGGGGTTGAGTACCCTTCTGGGGAAGATAGGGCTCCTCTGATCTCCAGGGAGTGCCCATATTGCCATTTGTGTCCATTGCCTTTGGTGCTCTCCTTGTGCACCTCCAAAGAGTCTGGCTCCAGTCTTCTCTGTGCCTTCCTGCAGTGTAGTTGAAGGGCAGCTAGAAGAGCTCACCTTTGCCTTCTTGCTCCCAGGCTGAACAAATTCTTTTCTTTCCAGCTCTCCTCAGATTTGCTGTGCTCCTGTTTCCTCATCTCAGTGGCTGCTGTTGGACTCACTTTATGGGGTCAACGTCTGTCTTACTTGTCCTGGCCTGTACTGGAGAGCTCAGGTTGGACATACTGTTGGGACACCTCCACAGCAACACTTTCTCTGTCCTGAGAGAAGTCTGAGGAAGTTTTTGGGTTCCCAGAGGTGTCCACCACTTCCACTGGGCTGGATATTAGAGCCAAAGCCTTCCTTGCAGTCTGTTGTTAAAGGCATGGTGCTCTCTGCCATTTCTCATCATTAGCATAAGCCACTGTTCTGGCTTGTGTGCAAGGATGCATCTGATTGCTCTTAATGGGCTGGGTCTCCCTGGAACTTTTGAGGAAGGCCACAAGCTTCTGTGAAGATGGTGGAAATTTCCCATCACCCACATTCCTCAGAGGTTTCTTGGCCATTAACCAGTCTTTCTGGCGCTTGCCTTGTTGGTACCACAGCTATCTTTTGTAGCGTGTAGCTGAAGCATGTAGAGTGGTACTTTTGGGCATGGGAGGGGATGGATAGCCTCTGTCCGCACCCAGTGCCCTTTCTAGTTCCCACTGCTGCTACAGGCAGGCTTAGGACTGAGGCCAATGCAAGTGGCCAGGGGCTGAGAGTTTGAACAGTATGGGGAGAGGGCTTATCCTCTTAGCCCTTCTGTTCCTTTTGGCAAATCATCAGGCACGTATGAATTCAGCTTGCCGAAGTTCTTCTTCCCTGTGGTTAGAGGGGCAACTCTGTGCCTTTTACTTTGCTTTGTCAGGTTTTCTTCAAGATGCAGCAGGGTAGACAGCTCGTGGATTGTTCCTGCTTAGCCTGGCAGGTCTGGCTGCAAGACCTGCTTCTTTTGCACACTAAGCACTGGCAATTTCTGCCATTGAATGCACCCTGAGATTCCAGCCAGGGGCTTTTCCCTACTTTTCCCACCAACTATTTCATAGCATGGGGAGCGAATGGTTCATTCTAAGCAGTTCTTCTCAGCGTGAACACAACCTTTCCTACTCTCTCAGCCCCATTCCTTTAGTGATAGCTGTTGAAGCTGTAGAGTGTGATGCTTCTCTTACTGCTGTAGAAGTTCATCTGGAGGCTACTGGGCCCCACGTCCTTAGGTTTCTCATGGGCTTGATTCCTCAGTGGGATAAACACTGTTGAGAAGCGTGCTCATGTTCTTTCCCAGCAGGTCCCAGAATTTGTGCCTTTCCTTCTTTGGCTTAGAAAGGTGTGATCCTCATCAGCCAAACAGTGGGACACTCAGGCAGGTGTGGCTAATTTCCATGAACTATCTCCTTCAAAGAGCATTTCCCTTTTGCTTCAGGCTAAGTTCTAGAAAAATTATGACAAGCATAGTGATTTTCATTGAGCCAAAGGGTTAATCATCTGTTAGCATCCTAAATACTTGTGCTTCTAGGGTTAGTGTGAGAAAGTTTTACCTGCATAGGTTCAGCCCCTTTTGCAGGTTTCCTCTACTGTCTTCTTCCACCCCAGGAGGACAGAGGATTTTTGTCTTCATGCAGCATCCTTCTAGAAGAACCCAAGGCTGCAGATAGACCTGTTATGAGACAGCACACTCCCAGTGTTGAGTGACTTCAGTGCGGTGCTGCCCAGTCTCTCTGCTCAGGGCATCTGCTGTGTGGCCACCTGGGTGGGTTTCTGTGTACTTTGACAAATAGCTGTGTCATTTGCAAAGTGTTCGGCACTGGTGCAGTTCTTTATGGGACAAACAGTACTATAGCTGTCATCTGACCAGGGGAGTTCTCAGTTCTTTTACTACGTAGTGTTGAGTGGATGACTGCTTGGATCAATCACTGCTATGGTATCTACTGGGACTCTTTGCTGAAGTTTATTTCAGATTTGCTTGTTCCTGCTCAAAGTTTATTAGGAGGCAAGGTCTGCAAGATCTGTGGGAATAACTTTTCATAATTGTGCTGACAGCTTGGCCAGGTGTAAGGGTTGGATTGCTAAGTTAAAACAAACTGATAGAACTGCTGGCTAAAGATAGAGGGTAAAAAGGAGCCTTCAGGCCCACAGAAAAGTAAAGATACTAATTTAAAGCACTGGTATTCAGTAAAGCCAGGAGCATTCCTATTCATATAGTTATTGGTAAGTTCCAAATTAGCTCCTTACTTAGGAATCTTACAAAGACCCATCCTGTGCCATTCAGGTTAAAATCTGGGACATCCCCAAGCACTTGCTAACAAGAAACGTTACCAGTCCGAAGAAGGAGCTTCTTGGGCATGTTCGAAGAGTGGGCCTCATTGAATGGCATCCCACTGCTAATAACATCCTCTTCAGCTCCGGCTATGACTACAAGGTGGGTCTGTTCTCTGTGGAGCTCTCCTCCTGGGAGAGCTCTCCACCCTGTTTAGCAGGGTGTTTTGAAATTTGTTTTAATTTCAAGCTGTAAGATAATACTAAAGAGTTCAGAAGCCTTCTTGAGGGGCAAATTCCATGGTGACCCCAAAGGCAAAAGGACATTGCTACAAGTTCAAAAGGACTTTCTGATTTTCCAGTCTTCTGATGAACTTCAATCTACTCTGCCTTTCTCCTTTACTGGATTGGATACAATATGCAATGCCATGCACTTTTGTTTGGCTTCGTTCTTGTGCTAATGCAAATATCTTCACTGATGTTGACCATTTTTATGTATAAAATGTGGTTGCAAAGGAAATTAGAATATTGGACATTCTGAGCAGACACTGTGTCCCTGGTATATTGCTGTAAGTACCAGGAATTATTTTAAATGCTGGAGAGCAACCACTTATGATCGTAAGACTTATACGTGTAGAGAAGAGAGAAAGAAGTGAATAGGGTACACAAAGTCCCCAGTTGGTCAGGCAGCAAAGGGCTGATTTTTTTTGTTCTTTTGCCCCAGATAATGATCTGGAATCTTGACACCAAGGAGGCTGTCATCTCGAACCCGGTGAAGATTCTCGACGCTCACAAAGATGTGGTCCTCTCCATGTCGTTCAACACAGATGGCAGTCTCCTTGCCACAGCCTGCAGGGACAGAAAGATACGTCTGCTAGACCCTCGTGCAGGAACAGTCCTACAAGTAGGTTGGGTTCAGAGGTTTGTGGTCCAGCTGATCTCACCCCTTCGAGTGTTTCCTCTTCTGGATAGATTCATTGCCATTAAAAAGAAGATGCATCTGTGCCCTGTGTTGCCCAAGGCACCAGATGGTGCTATTGCCTTCTACTTTTCATGGAACACTTGCTGTCATTGTTGAAAACAGGGTTTCTGCATCTTGCTACCATGCTTCTTGCTCCCTGAAACCCTTCTTGAAGTGCACTGTTTTCATAGCTCTCTCCTGCAGTCCTCTGCGGGATGCCTTGGGAGGGCTTGTAGAGATCAGGTGGACAGTGATGCAAGTGTACATTTGTCCCACTGCCAGAGTTGTTCTTGTTGCCTGTACTTTGTATCTGTTGGTAAGGTGAAGCTGACTGCGTTTTGTAGGTATTTGCACAGATTGGTGTACACAGAAAGTCCTGCCTACGACTAATAGGGATTGCCCTCTTGCAAATATGTGACTCAGTGGTTAGAGAGAGTGGGCTTTTGGGAATGGTCCTGATGAGTTTAGGCCACTTTTCTTGGATCCCCATGAAATCCTGCTCACTGTAGTTCAGCCAGGCTGATCAGATCTGTCAGATGTGACTGAATCAGAGGTCTCATGTAGCATGAAATGTAGCTATGCAACAGGTGGTGTCTCTTACTCACTCAGTGTCCTTTCTCTTCCTATAGGAAGCCAGCTACAAGTCTCACAGAGTCAATAAAGTCTTGTTCCTTGGAAACGTGAAAAAGCTGTTCTCTACTGGAACATCTCGGTGGAATAATAGGCAAATTGCATTATGGGATCAAGTGAGTTGGACCAGCAATCTTAACCATACCAGCTTCAGTTTTCTCTCTTTTGCTGTCAGTTTAACTTTTCCACCTACCAAATACCCAAGAATTGGTTTATAACAGCAATTCAGAAGTGATCTGTCAAATTCTTAATGGGTGACAGGTATTACTGCTATGACACTGTTAACTGAGTATGAGTTTCTGAAGAAGCTCGCAAAGCTTTCAGCATAGAAATCCACCAGAACAAAGACAATGCTGTGCCCACTACAGGAAGAAATAATTCAAAGGACCTTTGGGTGGTCACTGTAGCTCTGACTTAAAAGCAGCTCTTACTGGCAAATTGTTACTGTTACTGGAAAGAGAAATGAGCTCTAGACACAGCCTACTCAGGTGAATCCCTCAATGGAGAAAAAGATGTGGGGTGTTTTTGATTTCTGATTATTCCTGACAGTAGAGTATTAAGGTAGCACTTATTGGTCACTTCCAAGACATGATGTCCTAACAAGATGGCTGCTAGCCTTACGAAACCCTGCTCTCCTCTACCCCTCTCATATACAGTGAGATGCTGCTACTTTGTCAGCATCTCACTTTGTCCCTCGGTGTCAACCACCTTGCAGCACAATCTTCTGCCTCTTTATTGTGCTGTCATCCTTTGTACCAGACAAAGCTGCTAGACCAGGTCTATGATTTGCCATTTGGCTATGTTTGGACATGGCTTCTTTGCATATGTGAGAGGCAAAGAACTGTGATGCTGTCTGAAGGCTTTCCACAAAATTGAGCAGTGCTCAGGTACACCATGGGTCTCGCATCAGGGTTTCACTGCCTTCAGAGCTGCTGGAGGAGCTGGCCACACTTAGTTTGAGAACACAGCAGGAAGGCCTGTGCGGTCAGGTATGTGCAGCCTCCTTAGGGACAAGCATTGGGACAGGACCTGCCCAGCAGGCATCTTTCTGAGGTCACATCCACCCATGTCTTCATCATATCTAAATGGAAGCTCTGGCTTTCTGGAGCCTGCACCTGGGCAGTTTTGCAGGACAATGTATTAACCCTATGCTAAATACATATTTATGTGACAGTAGCCACAATGGCAGCCATGGGATGCCATACTCTGCCCCGTTGGTCCTCCCGACATTGCTCCCTTCAGCAGTGCAGGGATAGCTTTATATAACACATGCCAGCCTTGTGTATAGAGTGGTGTGCTATGTCCTCCGACATGGCTTACCTGCAAAATGCTGATGGGAGCTTTTGCCCTTGCAATGGGCACCTTCCCACCGTGCAGTGTGGAGACTGCTCGGCTGATGTAGACTGTTCTTGTGGTGGGTGGTGCACTACTGTGGAGGTATTGCCTTGACTAGAGGTAGTGAGGGAATATGAGTAATTCAGTGTGCGATGCAGACATGCCCCAAAGGCCCCTCCATCTCATTGAGTCTGGTGGCCCACTTAAGGCAGGCAGTGTTTCTTATCGTATCTACCTGTCATCAGATGCCTGAAATGTTCTAGTGGTAGGAACTGATGTCCTGACGTGCTGCACTCAGTCAAGAGCCAGGGACAGAGCACCCATTTCCCACCCACAGAGCTTTGAAGAAGTCTGTGCATGGCCCTCTGCTCAGGGCAGCTGGCCATGACCTAGGATCATTATAGAGCTGCGCTCACATGTTGCTGCCAGGTGGGGTTCAGGTAAGGTGTCCCTGACTTGAGGTGACTGACAGGTGATCACAGCTGTCTGTTTTTCTTGTGTCCTGCCCAGAATGACCTTTCTGTGCCTTTGCTGGAGGAGGATCTGGATGGCTCTTCAGGACTCTTGTTTCCCTTCTACGACTCAGACACGCACATGCTTTATGTTGTGGGAAAGGTAAGTGCTTTCCACATCAGCAAATGCTGGCCTGTCCAATTCTTCTCCCGGCCTGTGTTGCGTCTGGCTGAAGTCAAAGATGCTCCTGAAGCACATTAACCTAAGGATATATGTTGATGGGATGGGCCCTGAGGGCGCTGCAGCATCAGGTCACATTTTCCACTGCAGACGTACCACGTTTACTGTGGGGAGGTACACTGCAGAGACCTAACCTTCCCACAAAGGAATTCGTGGGTAAATATTTGGTTCATTCTTGACCCTGCATGGCTTCTGGGGCCAGGCATTCTTCTCAGATCCTCATGCTGAACAGCAGAGCCTGGCTTACGTTCATTTTCTTTGCCTTTAGGGTGATGGAAATATACGGTACTATGAGATAAGCCCTGAGAAACCATACCTGAACTACCTGATGGAATATCGTTCTCATTTACCACAGAAGGGAATTGGTGAGTGGCAGCGTATGTCTAACATTACAAGAAGATGGTGGCTTCTTTGGTTTAGAGGCTGTCAGAGTCCAGACTATCCAAAATACCATTTAGAAAAGAGACTAATCTGACTGGGTCAGACTCCAGTCTCCACCCAGGTTTACAGGTGCACAACAGTCAGCTTGGCCCAGCTCACCTATATATCACAGGTGGTATTACAGGGTCACAGCTTGGAGGGGTCCCTTGTGACCAGCAGACCACGGGCCGGGCAGCTTTACCAGTCACTGCTGCATCGCCTCTCACATACCTGGTCAAGGTGGAAGGGAGAATAGTCTGGATTTAAAGGTGGAGGATAGTCCTTGCCCTTTGTGAATCTGCTCCAAGATTTTTGACATTGAATTCTGTTGACATTGTTTCCACTCTGGATTTCTCTGGTAATGGGTGCTCCACATCTTAATGCCTTCACTCTTATCGCTTGCCTACCTTATCCTGTACTGGCATTTCCCATTTAGAGATAGACCTGCTGTGATTCGGTCACCTCTCCTCCACTGGAGACCCTTGCTTATTAACCTGTCCACATACTATCCACTGTTTAACTCATTCAAGCCACAGAATTTGGCTTTAAGCCCTCAGATGCTATTGATAGCCCTTTCTTGAACCCCCTCCAGTCTATCCTGTAAGCCATATTCCCCTATAGACTGATATGTTTTTAGGACCACTTGCCACCCCTCCACACTACCTGTGGACACTCCCATTCTTCCAGGACATTGGTACAGATATTTAGCAGCACTAGATTTTGTGCCTGCAGGTCTCCTTTAAAAAACCTGTTATTGAAAAGGAATAAATTACTTAAAACTTAACTGGAAGATCTCTCCATTATTCAGCTTTTATAATCCTTCCAACGTACATCATCCTGATTTTAATGTCATAGTCTCTTTAAAAAACATTCCATGAAAAGGAAGTGTACAAGTGTTTTTAAAAGGCCTGAGTGAATCAAATCTACTTCCCTAACCTGATCTGTTCTGCTTGTCAAAAATGCTGCTAAGGTTATTGCATAATAGCTTCTTTCCCAATATTGCCAAAATAAAATACAATGTAGAGGAGCGGACTTTAGATTCACATTTAGATGAATGCATAATGTAAGGAGCAACAGTCCTTCACGTAGAATCTACTGTTTAATGAAGTCATTTGGTTTTAGTAGAGAACAAAGGTTCTGTAGGACACCATGAAGCAAGGTGTCCCAGGAGAGGCAATCTCTTTTGTTAAGGAAATTGACATGGTTGTAGGCTTTGGACTGTACAAGCTCATGGGAGAGAAATCCACTGAGGTTACCAGGTACTTAGAGACCTTGTGTGGCTTAGCCAGTCCCTGAAACACAAATGGTGCTGTCTGACAGAGTAGATGTTCACACCCTTCTCATACTCCATTCTGCTTTGGGACAGTTTTGGGGGGCGGTGGTGGGCTGGCAGGGCTTTCAGCCTGACCCATGTAGCTATTCTGGTGTTGTTTAGGTGACCTGAAATCCCTTCCTGCTGATCCTGATAGTCAAATTCTGTGGCATCACCTGCCAGTTCTGCTCAGTCCTGGTAACTCTATTTGCAGCTCATGAGAATGAATAAGGAACAGGAGGCTTAGCATGAGAACCACAGACCCTGTGTGTAACTCCATGGCCTGACAGAAAAAAAATATTTAGTCTTGTCATTTGTGCCACTGAGCCAGTTTTGGGTGCAGATTTCAGACCATGCTGCTGTGGAGCTGATGCTGTGACTTCTTTTGTTGTTTGGTGACCCTTTTACAATGGTGGATGACATTAACTTTCCTAGGGAGATTTATACCCCGTTTCTTTCATGCTATCCCACCAGGAATGATGCCAAAGAGAGGCCTTGAAGTGTCAGCTTGTGAGATTTTCCGTTTCTACAAACTGATCCCAACTAAAAGCCTGATTGAGCCCATCTCCATGATTGTGCCTCGACGGGTAAGTTAACGTCAGGTCATGTTCATGTCTGGGACAAAATATCAGTGAAAAACAGGGCAGTGCCTCCTCTCTGTGACTTTGGGGGGCAGGAGAGTAGGTAAAACAAGGGATTTTCTCTCTCCTGGTATGGGGGACAAAGCTGGTCAGTTTGTGGGGCAGCCTGGCCAACAAACCCTGGCTAGGTAATTCAAGAGTTAGGTCTCCATGTAATGGCCAACTTTCTAAGACATGCTCTGCTTGGGTGCAACAAGGGGCCTCTCTGACTGTCAGGTCAACTAGCTCGCTGTAAACTTCCTCAGCTGGTGGCATCTGTTTGACATAATGACAAAAGAGAGAGAGGGGTTGGGGGTGATGTTGAGTGACATGAAAATCTCCTTGTGGAAGGAAGAAGAATCATCCTGGGAAAAAGGGAACGAAGGGTTCCCAGCTCTCTACCCAGTGGGTGCAGGTGTGTTACAGGCAGTTGTTCTGCAGCATGTAAGACATGACCCATTGCACTGAGAGTGATGTAGAAGTAAGTCTTGGAGCTGGTGTGGCTAGAGAATGACCCAAGTCATGAATCTGTAGCTAGCCAAGGTAGCTCCCATGTGGCCGTGTGAGCAAAGGTACATCAGAAATGTCAGCACTGTGCCCTGTACTTCCAGAAACATTGGAAGGTATGAGTGCCTTGAATTCAGAGAGGCAGCAGAGCTAATGCTCATTGCAACTACCAATCAGGCATGTTCCTCCAACATTATCTCCTTGGCCAATTTCTCTCAGCTGATGATCGGCTGATGATTTGTGACTTGTGTCCATCCTTCGTATCCACTTCTTCATCCTCAGGAACACTGAGCTTATGAGAGTTGGGTTAGCCTATGTCACCAACCTCCCCCAGTCTGTTGTCTGGATTTGTAAAGTCCTTACTGGCAGGAATTAAAATAGGCCTTCAGATGCAGTTCTTCTGAGTTGGGGTGAGGAGGAGAGAGGCTTAGGGCAGGTGAGAAGATTTTATGTCCATGCCGGTGAGTGTTCATGACACTCCCTGTGCTGAGGTGGAACAAACTTCTTTTCTCCACAACAATCCGGTATGGTCCCTCTAAGCCAAAACCTCACTGACATAGTGACTCTGGACTTTTGTTTGCTTGCAGTCGGAGTCATACCAGGAAGACATCTACCCCTTGACCACAGGAGCCCAGCCAGCGCTGACAGCACAAGAGTGGCTGAACGGAGTTAACAAAGGTCAGCACATGGAGAGCTCCCCAGCCCTTCAGCTCCCAAGGGCTTGGGTAAGCTGCCGCTGGCTCTCTGGCCTGTTAACTGCCAGAGAAAGAGGAAGGGAGGAAAACAAGAGACATAACAAATATGGCTGTAAGCTAAAATAATTTGGTGGCTAAAATATTAACCGCTGTGAACTCTGGAAGCTGCTCCAGTCAAGTGCCTCCATGTTTATCCCTACAGGTTGTTTGAATGAATTGCTTACAGCTGATTTCTGAGTGTGGTTTGTAAGTGCTAACCCATCACTTGCCTCCCTCCCTAGGGCCTCTCTTGGTATCCTTGAGACCAGGCTCTGGAGCTGTGAATTCCTTACCACAGTTTCTTGAGCCAGAGCCACTCATGAAAACTACTGACCTGAGCCAGCACCAGGGTCGGGGAGGAAGGATGCCACTGGAGGACATGCAGAAGCCAAGTGAGATAGAAGACAGCAGAAAACAGCTGAAAGTGGAGGAGAAATTGCCGAAAAATGAGCAAATGTGCCTCTCCAATGGCTTTGACATATTTGAGTGTCCACCACCAAAAACTGAAAATGAGGTGTGAATGTCTGGGGTGAAGGGTTGGGGCTGTGGGGGGAAGCCCAGAGTCAGCTGGCAAAAGGATGCTGTTCACAAGGTGACAGAATCTGGGGAGGGTTTATTTTGCAGAGCTGGGCCAGTGTGAGCTCTTCGTTCTTTGTGGGGGAAGAAGCTCTGCATGCCCTGGCTGCCACATGGGAAGCAGAAATGTGGCCCAGCAGCACTCCAGCTGAGGGGCTCTGGAAAGGAGGGAGCGATCAGTATTCCCATGTCTTAGGCATTCTTGTGGCACAGGCCTGCCTGGTGGTTGGCTGGGGACAAGGAGGTCCTTGTGACCTCCAGGTTCTGGAGAAGAGAAGGGGGTTTATGCAGTGTAACCCTTCTATGAGAGCTGCACTCAGAGAGCCCGGTGAGGCAGCAGGGATGCCTGTGGAAGGAGTGGGTGTAGCCTGCTCCGTTGGCCCATGGCACATCCATGTAGTTTTAAGTGCCTAACCATATTGTGGACCCTGACATGGGAAAGGGGCTGGCTCTGTCCCTGCCTTGGCAGCTCACTGCTGGGGGACAACTTGGCAGTGCAGTGCTATTGAGGCTGGCTGCTGGTTGCAGCCTGCTCCTGGGAATGGCTCCAGGAAAGGTCCTGGCAGCTCCATGATCTGTCTTCAGCCATGGCCAACCCCCTCCCTGTATAGTAACCAAAGCTTGTACAGTGGTAGAGCTCTGTGGTGATTTGCAACCACCCCATCATTGGCAACTCGGGAACATTTTCGAGTACATGCAGCTTGTTTACTTTTAGGAACCCTGGAAGGATTTCCTTCCCGTAGCTGTGCTCATGTCCCCTTTTCAGCTCTGCAAGATTTTAGCATGTGCAGCTTGATGGGGCAGGAATTTCCACAGCTGAATTTCCCTGTGGTGTGAAAAAGGATATTCTTCTGCATGTTTCAGAGCTGGCGCCCCAAGGTTACAGAAGCAGCTCTTGCAGAGCTGGGTGTTCTGCTGTGTGCACAGTGAAAGGCCATGCTAGTCCCAACTGGAGAGGACGGAGCATGATCAACAGGAAAAAAGAAGAGAAGTAAAAGGACTTGCCCAAGGTCAGAGTAGGAGATGTAGCAGATCCAGGAGTTTAGACTCCAAATACTCTGTGTCTAGGCTCTCTTTGAGTGATCAGTGGTATGAAAGTTATTTTTTCTGATCTTTTCCATTGAATTAAGCAGATGTAGCATTACTAAATGGTGCTGAGAAACACCCGCACTCATAGCCCAGGCTAGTGGACAGCAGGAGCACTGCTGATGTTCAGTCTGTAGGTTGAAGGCCTCCTCCTTAGATGCTGTTTCTCTCAGAAGTGATGTGACAGGACTGGTGGCATTTGACAGGTTAAGTCTGCGTTTTTGTAGTGTAAAGGAAGTGAAATGTGACTTTTCTTACAGCTTTTGCAGATGTTTTACCGGCAACAGGAAGAAATCCGTAGACTACGTGAGCTGGTAAACCAGAGAGATATCCAAATTAAACAGCTGGAGCTGGAGCTCAGAAACCTCTGCACGGACACAGGCAGTTACTGAGGGCGCTGGCCTGCAGCTCTTTGCACCCCTGGCAACTGGAGCAGACTCCAGTTCCTGTGGATAACTCCTCCTAGGGCTTTTGCTGGGGGAAAAACTGATGCTTCAGGCAGCATGGACTTCCTTAGCTTGTGGTGGTCACATTTCCCTAATCATCACCAGACAGTTACTGATGGACTTGCTGCGCTTCTTCAGGCTCCCCTTGCTTGCCTGCTCACTGATGTCAGAAGCTCATGCATTAATGCTAGTAAGAGACTTTGGAAAATCTTGCTCTTCTGGTCCTGGAGAAGCCACCTGTTAAGCTCTAGGAACAACCTGTTTTGCTGCCCCTCCACATGACATGAGGATGGGAGACTGGAGGCAGCTGCCAGCTTCTTTCCCACCCCTGGACCCAGCAGCACTGCTCCTGTGGCTGCTGTCCTCCTGCCCCAGGAGACCACTCTGCAGCTGAGCTTCAGAGGCACCTCTAGCTCCAAAGTGATCCTCATGCACCCCTCTCGCCTCGGCCCTGCAGCTGGGTGGCTAGGCAAAGCTGTGGCTGCCCTGACCTCGTGCTGGGGATAGTCCCGCTCCGAGCGGGAGGCTGCACTGGGGCTGCCAAGGGCCAGCACTTTTGTGATAGGTAAAGGAGAGTTGGTGTTTGGAGGTCCTACTTTAAAGGGGCAGTGGTGTGGGCTGGTTCTCACCAGGGAAGCTGCAGGTGCAGAAGTCTGGGTTCTTTGAGTCAGTGGCCTTCTTTCCCTCCTGCCAAAGACCAGTTGCAGTCAACTGGGGGCCGTGGTCTTGCAGTGCTCATCAGACAAATGAGGACAACATTTAAAGCTGCACAGTGTTGGCAGCAGGGGGTTTGCCAAAAGGGATTAAAAGGATGAGGAGGGAGTTGGACCCCCAACCCACTGCAGACCTTTCAGCAATGGTGCTAGAAGTGTGATGTCAACCACAGGAGGATCATAGGACCGTGGCCGGTCATGAACAGCCCTCCCTTGCTGGTGTATTACTTGTCCTCGTGCTCACAGCTGCTGCTTCCTTAGCTCCCAGGTGCCAGCGCCTTGTCCCATGCCTGCAGCCACCTACAGCTGCAGGCTCCCTCTTCCCAGCTGTGTTGCCCAGCCCCCTGCATCCTCCAGGGCTGCCCTCTCTCCCCAAGCCCCACAGCCACACTCATCTGTGCCCTTCAGCACCAGCTCTCTAGCTCGCTCCCTTCCCCAGCCCTTGACTTAAGGCAAGAGCAGCTGCAGGATGCAGGTTCCCATCCTTGGTTTCAGGGCTGGCACCTGTGACCGGTTTTACGTAGTCTGCCCACAATGTGCAGGGTTGGGCCAGCAGCAGCACCAAAGAAGTGCACAGACCTGCCTGCCTCGGTGCCTGGGGGGTCTCCTCTCATTTGTTCCTGTGGTGTGGGGCAAGAGAGCACACTGTCAGTTGCCCTGGGGTCTGAGCACAGCAGCAGCGCCGGAGGGGGGATGTTTTTTCTTGCCCCCAAGCAGAGCAAGCAACCACTGTTTAACCTGTACTGTGCACCTCTGTTGTGACACATGTAGGAATGATACTATGCCCTGCTAGTTCCCTGAAGCCTAATGATTCCCAAAAGTCTAAAATAAATAAATAAATCTATCTCCACAGTCAGAAATTCCCCAAAACAGGACTCCTTAGCAAGGGGACTAAAGGCTTACACTGCCTGTGCTCATGTGAAATGCCCCTCTGGTTATCCCTGAAAGCAGTAGCCAGCAGGGAGCTCATGGGCACTAAATACTCTTGTATGAGAATCACACAAAGACTTCGGCATCCCTTTTTCTCTGCTGCAAAGACTTCACCCAGCTTTCAAAAATATTTCATTCATTTCTGAATAGCAACAACAGATGTGGGTGCTAAAAAGTCACAAATATTGTTGTTTCTGCAGCATGAGAGAGAGGGGGTAGTTGTTCATGTTCTTCAGGAAGAGTCCTTTAGCATCAGTCACTTATTTAACACTACTCTTTTTGTAAAAAATAATATATTAATAACAAAGTTGTTGAAACAAACTTCAGCTGATTTCAGATCTTTTAGAATGGATTTTCGTGTACCCTGGGAACACTGCAGTATGCAGTTACATGCAAAAGCAGCTCACCCCAGATACAGAGCTTTAATCCAAACACATTGAATCTTACACCAGAAGTGGTCAGGCTTTCTCACCAAAGAGAAAAGCTACGTAAGAAATCGAGAAGCTCACAGTTTTTCAGCCATGTCAAACAGGCCTGACAGCTTCAAACTTCAAAGCCATTTTCACAGAGGGTGACCCCAGGGATATGACACTCTGGTTTTCAAGCTATCATTGTCAGAAGGGAGAGCACTTGACACAGCTCAGCAGTCCAGGGGATACAACACTTTCCTTGTCACCATATATGTTTTATTTCCTGGATTTTTTTGCTTATTTTTCATACAGAATAAATTATTTAAATTATTTCCAAGTTAAAGTAGTTTTTCCAGGGGATTTTTAAATCCTCTTGAGGACTGTTTCTTTGTTGTCCTATGACTGGCTAGCATAGAAGATGGTTGGCCACCATGGTTCTCATCTTAGGGTTTGTGTTGATTTCAGCATTTCTGGAAAAGAAGTTGCTTTCATTTAGGTTTTGCTGGCAACATTTGATAAGGCAAGACTATTTAATCAAAACTTCTTTTTTAGACAATATGCCCATGAAAGCGTAGACTGTGAAATGTATTTCAATTTGGAGCTTAAATGCAACCATAAATCTTTCACACAGAGAAAAAAAGTGGAGGAAATGGAGTTATGCATTAATGAACTGTGCCTAAATAGACTTAAGTGATCATTTTAACAGTTTCTAAAACTCCTAACAGCTTTGTAAAAAACTGTAAAACATGGGGATAAAAACCAAATTCGTGCAATGAAAAGCAAATGTAACTGAATAATAAATATTTAGAGTTTTACTTTTTGATACATGCAAGGTTGTTGGTTTCTTATTATCATTGTATTGTTGAAGTGACTAAAACTTAAGCTGAATCAAAGGTCAGAAAGGAGTATCACCTGCTGTCTCTTTTACTTGCATGAAGTTGTGGCCTTGCATTAGTAGGCAGGTTGTACAGACCTATGCACATTGGCCTGTCTTCTTACATCTTTCCCATCTGTCCTTGATGCTACAAAGGGGTGGCCATTTCAAACCGTTCTGCGTTGTACTGCTGTGTATGTTGCCTTGAGTAAACTGAGCCCGCCTGGAGATGCATACCACGTGGTGAGGTGTTTCCTGACCATGCTGCCTTGCAGTCCCAGCCTTTCTCTTGTCCAATACACTCTGACCAGGTTCTTTTAGATACTCCACATGAAGAGGGTTTAATGTGTTATTACCAAATTTACTTATTTGAAGACATTTGATGTTACATGGGATTTTGATTCAGCAGAGTGAAGCAGCAATCGCAGTACAAGCACAATATAGCAGTTGCAACATCCAGTTGGATCACAATACAAACGAAATTCCCGTTACTGGTCTCCTTACACTCACCATCATGACGCTGGGTATCTCCAATCATCATGAAGAAGCCAGCTCAAGCCCATAGCACTCTTCAAAGTTTGTTTTGTTGGTTGCTCAGTTTTTATGCTTTATGTTGGGCTGAGACCCATGCTGGTTTGGCTGGCTCAGGAAGACTTTCACACCTTTTGATTAACTCAGGCCACCTACACAACCAGTTGATCACTCAACTGATATGGCAATTAATCTAAAACAAAAGCCACCCTCTGGCCCCTTTCCATTGAGATAAGTTCAGCTTTATTTACAACAGCTGTGGTCGCTCCTTGTATTCTTCCCTGAGCATCATGAGTGTATCTCCTGTGCCCATCTCCTCTGAGCCTCCTTCCACTTTAGGGGTTTGTTGATCAGTCACAGCTTTGGGCATGGAAATGTTCACAGCTGCATTCAGGATGTAACTTTTGTTTGATAAAACATATTTTAGGCCAGTATTAGGAAAAAAAAAAGGTGGAAATTGCTGCAGAAAGTCTGTGCTGGGAACTTTGTGCACCAGCCATGCAATCAGGGCACTGTGACTTCCTGACCTCCCTGTCTCCTAAGGGACCTTGTGCTGGGGAGGGTGGCTGGGCAGGCATTGCCATGGGACGGGTCCCAGGGCACTGTGTCCCTCCTTTGGCACTGACACAGGCTCACTGCTCTGAGCAAAGCCTAGGAAAAGGCAGCAGCAGGCAGGTCAGTGTGGGAGGCAGAGGAATAGCCTCAAGCACCTTTGCTGTCCTGGGGTTCTGTATGGCCACTGTACCACAAAGAGAGAGCGAAACAGAGCCCTGCAGTGTTACTTGCCTGCTGGATTTAGAGCCACAACACATCACATCTTCACCCTCTACTCCAGGCCAGCTGCCAACTGCAAAATAAACTCCACTCAAACCTACACAATAGTTGTCATTCTCATTTCATTTCCCACCCTGGGGGGTCTGTACTGTTGGTGTGCCCAAGGAGCTGTGAGCAGAAGCGAGCATGGAGCTGATGCCCCCTTGTTTGTCCTGCAGGGAGAAGCAGCAGGTCAGTCTTGTTGGCCTTGAGCTGGCCAGCATCCACCCCTGGTGGCAGGGCAGCTGCAAGCTGCAGGGGGGCACTGGAGCAAAGCCCCAGTGCTAGGAATTGCCTCTTGGGCATGCTGCAGCACCATTTCGGAGCAGGATCTCAGAGCCTGTGCTGACGTCACTCCAGTCTGTCCACAACTTGTTCGTACTGGGCAGCCCAGAACCGGACTCGGCACTCCTCCACATGTGGCCTTACCAGCACTGAGGGAAGAGGAACGATGACTTCCCTCGACCCACTGGCAATGCTCTTTTAAATACAGCCCAGGATACCATTGGCCATTTTTGCAGTGAGCCAGCATTACTGGCTCAAGCTCAGCTTGCTGTCCAGCAGAATCACAAGGAACTTCTCAGGAAAGCTGCTTGCCAGCTGCGCAGTCCTCAGCGTGTACCCCTGCATGAGGCTACTCCTACCCAGATGTAGGACTGTGCAGTTGCCCTTGCTGAGCTTCATCACATTTCTCCTGTTGAGGTCCCCCTGAAGGGCGGCACAACCGTTTGCTGCGCCTGCCAGTCCTCCCACTTTTGTGTGCTCTGCAAACTTGCTTGAGGGTGCACTCTATCCCATCCTGCAGGTCATTAAGGGAGAGATTCAACAGCTTTGGATTTGTTTTGTAAACAGTTTTGGATTTCCCCTTCAGAAATCCAGTCTGACTACTCCTGAGCACCTTCCAATTCTTCATGCCTTTGGAAATGCTCTCCAGGAGGATTTTCTCCACCATCTTCTGAAGGACTGCATGAGGCTGACTGGCCTGTAGTTCTTGCATCTTCCTCTTTGCCTGTTTTGAAGACAGGACTGCCAGCCAGTCATCTGCAACCTTTCCCAGTTGCCACCACCTTTCAAATATCATTGAGGGTGGCCTTGCAATGCCATCGGCCTTCTTCTCCCTCAGTATGCTTGGGTGCAACCCATCTGGCCCCATGGACTTCTGTACATCCAGGATGTTGAAGTACTCCCTAATGTGGTCCTCCCTATTCTGGTCCTCCCTAATCTGGTATACAGCAGATATCCACCACAACAGTACCCATTTTTCTCTGCCAGCTTTCACTCTCCTTAGGTCTATGTGAAACTCTTCAGATTCTCACCATGGCTACCGTGCTCGTGGAAATCAAAAGCCTGCTATGAACAGCAGCTGTGCAACCAGTGGTTCACCCGCAGTATCTGTTGAGTCCTCCTCAGGCACAATGGAGAAAACCAACACTTGCATGCCCATGCCCTTAAGCAGTGCCCCTGGAACCTGCTAGTCACACTTGATACTTCTCAGGTCACCCCTGGCAGTATCTTTGGTGCATACATGAAAAAGCAGCACTGCATAGTAGAGGGCCAGGTGAGCCTCCGTAGCCTCTGCACAGCATCTTTAACGAGAGCCCCAGGCAAGCAGCAAACCTCCCTAGATGATAAATCTGGTTGGCAGATATGGGGCTTCTGACCCCTGTAGTGGACAGTAGTCTCCTCTAACTATCGCTTGTCACTTGTCACTTCCTTCTAGTGGTCCTGAGTGGCTCACGTGCACCCAAGAAACCCCTTTTTGTTGGCCGTGACAACGCTGGGACCAAGGCCACCAAGGCTGGAGCTACCATGCTTAAAACCCTGCTCCTCCAAGCTGCTGACAATTGCTGCTTCTGTCAGCAAAAAAAGCTCTCCTGAATAAGCTCCTTGTGCAGAAGTAGAGGAGAAAAGTTTCTGAATTTCATTTTTCAGCATCACAACATGGCAAATAACACTACACCCAGTTCTTTTCAAACCCCTATTTGCAACAAAATGATGCACAATAACCTGCTTAAGCAAGTTCTTAAAATGAGTGTATTGCATTAAGTCAAGATGGTTTCCTCTTCTGATTTTCTCTCCTTTTGTTTTTGCATGTTTTTTCTTCAACAGAAATTTGCACATCCAATAACTTCTGATCCAACCACAAACACTCCTGAGGATCCACAGAGGAAGGGGTTATCCATGTTTTGCATCTTTCCTAGCACTCAGCCATCAGATATGGAAGGCATGGGTGAGGGTCATTAGGGTGGCTTGAGTCAGTATAATTTTTCTTTCCTTTGACAGGAGAGAGCTTGAGCCTTCATCTGCTTTAAATGTTGCCTGTTACATTATTCCCTCTGGATTACAGTGGGTGACTCTGCTTCTGGCTACAGAGCTCTTCTGCTTTGTGTTTAATTTGATGCATTACACTTTCACCATCTTGACCCACATGGATATATTTGGTCAGATCTTGCAAGGTCTATGGGAAAATATCAGCAGTACCTTAGCTCAGCTTCAGGTCTATGTGTTTTACATGCCAAAGTCAAGTCTTTGCACTGATTCCATATCTCAGCAGGACTTGGTACACAAACGGACATGTGAGCAAACTTGAGTGAGGAACAGAAAATACAGGTGTGTAAACCTGAGAGCTAGTCTGTAGGGTAAAATCACCTAAATGTGAAGGTAATGTCTTTTGAACCAAACCTTACTTCCTACTGATAGCCTTTACAGAACCCATCAGCTTCTTTGACTTAATGCAGCCTGGAAAGCCTAATTTCTAGGTCAGTTTCTGTGTATCTTCCTGTGATGCAAAATGTTTAGGTACATTTTAGCAGGAAGTCTAGCATGTGTGCATAAGGCTGGAGAGTTCTGACTCAATCTGATCATTGCAGGAAGCTTTTTTTGCCGGGGGCTGGGACCATGGATTTTTCTCTTCAATTTTCACAAAGATGTTCCTGCAGAATTTTTTCATGTGAGTTTATTATAGCCTTTAATAAAAAGAATGTTTAATACACCCATTGTGATTTGTGAGGCAGTCTTCTTTGGGAAGATTTGAGTGAAATTGTGCTCAAGCACTATTTTCATGAACAAGGACACTGAGCAAAGACACTTTGTCTCAGCTGGAGTCTGAGAAGTGGTGGAAGTAGCGGCGTCTACGGAGAGCTGCAAAATAGGGAACTGATTTTACTTTCCATTGCTGCTGAAACTACTTGAAAACAGATTCAAGGGAGAGACTGTGAATGTACTGGCATTCATAAGGCTTGGACACACTCTGATGTGTGTCACACAGTTTTCTACAGCCATAAATTTTGACTGCCCACAAGCCCACAATTGCTTGTTGCGGTGGTGAAGTTAAAAGTGCAGCCCTTCTCAAGCTAAATACAGAGCTCTCTTTTAAGGAAGTGAAGCACCCTGAAAAAGTGAGGGGCAGATGAGAATGCCAGCCTTTCATTCTGAGAAGAGTGGTGAAAGGGATTTAGTTGTTTTTAGGGCCATGGAAGTGAATCATAGCAGCTCATACCCTGGCACTGACAGTGCTTTTGGCCCTGGCCCTTGTGGGCAGAGGGGTGTCACAATTCTTTGGGAAGCTTTGCAAGTCTCTGGAAGTGAGGAAGACAGGCTCAAAAAAAATATGAACAAAGTCACTATGAAAATCAGATGCAGTCAGTGGAAGTGCCAGTAATACAGAATGAAGAAAAGCTGAGTTTCAGTTCCCCTGCTCACTGGAAAGGAGCAAAATCATTGTCTCTAGCCTGTTTCATCTTATAGTAACGGAACAGATGTCTGAGATCCTTTCATAAAAAGAACATACAAAGAAACACCTGACTCAAACATCTGCTTCTCTCCCCATTGGAAGCCAACTGTGGCAGACATGTTTGGCTATTCATTGTAATTCAAGACCAGAAAGGAGCAGCTCAATATCCCAACTATTGAGCCCTGTTCCTTCAGCTAGCTAAAGGTGACTGTGTTGCTACAGAAGATGTTCCTCTCGCAGGTCCCTTGTAGCCCCAGGCTCCTTTGTATGTGTGGAGATGAGCTTTTTTTCACATATCCCAACACCAAGCATTGGGTTACTAATTTTGGGAGTATGTATCTCTTAGAGCAGTATCTTTTACACCTCAGAGCAGAAAAGGTTGGCCGTGGCCCAGTTCCCTGGTGAAGTTCACTCTGTTTTTTTGCAGCCAGTTATTAAACCAATCAAGCACAGAAAAAATGGAAGACAAGCGTATCAGTCATTTCTGCTTGCCTAGCTAGAAGGACATACTGGAGTCTGCCCAGGCTCTGGGCAAGTTTTCTAATACACTGTGAACATTCGGAGTTCACAGTCTTGAATAAAACTTTCTGATATTTAACAAAGACTCTGCATTTGCTGGATTATAGGCTCTGGAGTTGGACTTGGATTTACAGCTTTCGCTCTCCCCAGGTCCATGTGAACCTCCACAGAGTCTCACTCTTTCCTTTCAATGGGGTACTTTTATTTCAAAGAGAGGGTGCTTTCCTAACGGGCTGTTTTGAGCAACCTCTGTTTTTGGTCAAGTGTAACACTTGCCATCGTCCAAATACGGGCCCTTTCCTGCAGTGAGCTCTGTAGCAGCTGATCCTTACCATCCACGTGGACATGGGTGGAAAGTGCAGGGATGTGGACGTGGCATCACAGCCTGCGGGTGCCATCAGTCCTGGGTAAAGGCCAGCGATGGCCTTCCTGCCTGTGCGAGGTCCCACCCAGAGCCTGCCACGGCTTTAGGCCTGGTTGTATGGCATGGGAAGGGTGACTGCTGTGGCAAGTTGAGACCTGAGGCCCGTGGGCTGTGCCCCAGGCAGAGCTGAGGGAGTGTGGTGGGGCGCGATCTGTGCAGCCTGGGTGCCAGGCCCCAGTGCTGAGCCAAGGGAAGACACTGGCTGTCAAGGCCTGCGCAACCCGTGGGCCAGGCCCTGAGGTACTTCACCAGGTAGGTGAACTGGGAGAGAATTGGGCTCTGCACACTGTGAAGATGGGTAAGGCCTGGCACGGAGTGGGCAAGAGGTGGTCACTGGAGCTGCCAGAGAGGCCTCCTGAGCTGTGACACACCTCCCACCCCCACCACATCCAGAGGATCGAGGGCGTTTTGCCAGGGGGTGCACAGTCCGTGTACCTGGTGCAAACCAAAGGCACCAGTTTGGAGGAGGCAGAAGGTGCAGGCTCCCTAGGCTGCAGGCAAGCAAGGGCCATGGGGAGGAAGAGCATGGGCAGGGCTATGAGGGGAGGAGGAGATGGAGCAGTTGTGGACATGCACAGGCTTACTGTCCATGTGGAGTGGGATGTGACTTTGGAGGCAGGAGCCTCCAAAAGACACCAGGGCAGCATGACGGAGCACAAGAAAGCCTGGGGAATGTCAGCAGAGGAGCAGTGTTGAATGGCCCTCCCCTTCTCCTTTGCATGCATGGGCTCCCCATCCAGGTGGAGGGGATGCTGCTTTTGCTGCAGCAGCCCTTTGCTGCCCCCGACCACTGGGGCAGCATGGCTGTCAGCAGAGGAGTGGTGTTTGACAGACTCCCCTTCTTTGCAGGCTTGCTGGTAGGACTGGTCAGGGACCCAGTGTCCCCCAGAGCACTTCAGGAGGCCAGCCTGTAAGTTTGTGCACCCTGAAGCTCCCACACACTGCCCACCACCTGAGGGAGGAAGTGCTGTTTAGGGAGCAGAGCCCTTTCAACCCCCTGGCCCCACTGGAGACCCTGCCCCACTCTGGGTAGAGAGCTCTCCTCTGTGGGGGCCGCCCAGACCTCGAGCCCCATGGGCTCCTGACCAGACTGTCTCCTGGGGTCCGGCTGCTTGGCATCTCCACTTGGGCAGGCCCCGACGGAGAGCCTTTCCCTGCATGGTCCCTCAGAGGAAAGCAGGCTGAGGCGAGGCTGCATGACAGCCGCGGCAGCACCTCTCACGCCTTCCCATCCTCTGCTTTTCTCAGGGCACAAGGAGACCTCCGTGGAGGCTGTCAGGTTTCCCAGGCTCTCCTTGCCAGCCAAGGCAGAATCATGGAAGTCTGCGAAGTGAGGCTTGCAGTGTGAAATCCCCTGTATGTGTCATTCCGGACCATCTGTTTGCAAGATTGACTCTGTAGCTGCCATTCATCTTCAGCTGCAGGTTCCTCAGACGTTTCAGCTCTTCCATACTGTATACTTTACTCTTCCGGGCTGCTTTTCGCAAACAAAAATCTAGAACTTGGGAGACAACAAAAGTTAGTTTCAGATGCCTGTGCTCCTTTGCAAATTTGTTTCCTAATGCTTTGTTCAAGGTGGAGATGAGGATTGGTGTCTCTGAGGGGCCATTTTGTTTTGTGAATTTGGGCCCTTGAGATTTTTCTGCCTTAGCTCCTTTGTCTAGTGTTTCTTCTTTCAGTGGGTGGTTATTTCTAATCTAGTCTGTAGCTGGTCTTTGGTTATATAATCCATGCTCAGGTCCAAAAGCACAAGACCTTTAATCAAACACTTGTTTAAAATAAACTCCTCCTTCCAGTTCAGTGATTTGTACAGTTTTTTTTAAAACACTGAGAGTTTGGGAGTCTATGCATTCCAGAGAATTCATGTTTCACAATTGAAATGGTGACAGATCCTTACTTACAGCTGTTGTAGCTATCAGGGCCTTCAGCTGAAATCAAATCTGAAAACCCACAGTCCAATATTTCATTGATTTCTTCACCTTTATTTCTTTATGTGCTTGACTTCTTTTGTATAGACCTTAAGTCTTTTCTTGTTACTGTAAGGTTGCTTAATTAGGAAAAACCCCTAAACCCTCAGTAAACATTAACAGGAATTCCATTCTGCAGTGGTTTCTCTGCAATAAGTGCAACATTACCTCAGTCCAGAAGAGGGAACTATTGTTTCATGTATGTTGAGTCCAAGCAAATACTCAGTTCAGAAAACATTCTAACATCTACGGTAAAGATGAAAATGGGCTTATCTAATGATAACAAAAGATGAGGTGTGAAAACTGAGCTATTTAGAGATTTTAACAAAACAACAAAAGATCAGAGCGTACAAATTCCATCTATTTTTGCTTTTAGAGTGTTCTTACATTGGTGATTTATATAAAAATATGTAGGTTAAATTGAACTGCTTATCAGAGAACAGGAACACCTGAGATCCTACTTGTTTTCTGGCATGTGAAATAAATTGTGTTAATTAGGTTACTTTGGTAACATACCTGGGTTTGATTTGATTTTCTATTCAATGCCTAAGCCTTTCTGGGGAACAATAAATGCCCTATTAAAAAAATGAATCCTTTCATTTGCAGCTTTCTGCTATAAGCTATTGCCAGAAATCAGAAAGGAGTGTTTTCCTTCCTGCAAGGATTTCTTTAAGTGAATGCTCTGGTACTTAGAACTTGGGTGTTATAAATGCCTTGGTTTCTTTAAGAATACCTTGTTGGGAGTGATTTTTTAAATTATTGTATTATTCGGTTCTTGTAAGTATATGCTGGGAGAATTTAACAGCCAGTGCTCTTGTAGCTAATATTTGTTTTTGGAGAAGGGGCTCCTTTCTTACATCTGCTCAGTGATGGTGGTATGTTTCCATCTTTAGCTATGTTGATTTTGGTCTATATGCTGCACATTAAATGAGGTATTTGTAACCTGACATATTTTGCGTGTTCCTGTAATCATGCATAAAATCATGCAAATGAGTGCCAAGTAACAAGTGAAGGCACAACAGGAAGACATCAAACTACTATCAACTTGTTTGGAGCCTGGGGCTGGTTATATAGTCTGGGATTGACAATAGGAATGAATGCTATTTTAACTGTTTTCAAGACAATGTGTGGACAATAAGTCCTAGCTATGGTCTCCCTAATACTAGTGCATACAAGAAAGCAAGTCTGCTGAACTGTTACCAATGATGCTAGCTAGTATCTGTGATTAGGTTTGAATAGAGAACTGAGGGCTACCATAAACTTCCAATTAATGGTTTGTATGTTAAGCCATGCCATTATTCTCATTGTTGCTGCTAAACAGCAAGGTAATATATTCAGACCAATAAAACCAGCCTTGTGGCTTTGCCTTTAGTCCTGCTGACTTGTTGCCTGATGCTGGCAGCTATTTTCTATGGCTTTCTCTGCTTTCTCATGTAGCCATCATCAGTTCATCTTGCTGACAAAAAACAAAACTGATGAAACTTCTTTAAGTGTGGTTCTCTGGGAGATGGCACCATACAATGACTTCTGGATACCACCAACAGGCTAAATGCATTTCTTGGGTAACTCCAGATAAAACCAGTGGGACAGATTTTCAGATGTTGTATGTCAACACTGCAATTTGCAGTAGAGCTATACCATTTTTTACCATCTGTGGCTGGGAAGAAATACGCTTGGCTGCTTGTAATGACTTTGTTCTCACTCTTTCTGTGTTTTCTAAGTAATAATATCTATTTTGCATGGCTTTTGTCTTTTGTTCATCCTCCTTTTCATCAATCCTTGTATCTTCCCACTAATTTTTAAATTTTCCCTCAGAATAGTGACACAGTGGCAAGACGGCTATGGTGGTTTGCCCTATGAACCATCAAAAAAATCACAATTTAAAATTCCAGCTCTTGGATCTTAATGATTGACAATCATATTCGAAATAGAAAGAACACAGCTTAATTTGCAGGTAAGATGGCAAGACATTTCACTGACAGTTTAGAGTAGCTCATCTTTTGTCAATAAGCTAAGCAGATAGGACTCCAGATGATACCTTGAGGCTATATTATAATCTTTCTCCACATATTACTTGTATTTGCATTTACAGCTGTAATTTGCCATGACGTGAAATGCTTTATAAGTTATCTATATAAAAGATTTTTGCTATACAAGCAAACAAATGTGTTTCAGACTTACAAAATCCAAGCAAATGTGATCTGGAACTCACTGGGGAGAGTAAGTGCAGTTGACTCCAGTGTCTCTTCCTTATTAGCTTTTTTGATTCCAGTTATGTATAAAGCAGAGCTGAAAGGAACTAAAGGGGTCATCAATGCATCCCTCTGCCCGAGGCAGGATTAACTGCAGCCGTACCATTCCTAGCAGGTGTTTGTCTAGCCTGTTAAAAACCTCCAGTGATGGAGATGTGTGTCCTCCTCAGGCAATCTGTGCCAATGCTTTTCCATCTTCACCCTCAGCAGGATTTACACTAACATCTTACCTGGCTCTTCCTTTCTGTAACTTAAGGCTGTTACTTTTTGTCCTGTTTTGTGAAACTGTAGAACAGACTATTCTTCTTTATTCTGCAATAACTCTTTGCCCTGTTGAAGACCACTAAGTCCCTCTTCTGTAGGTGAAACTACCATCAATTCATTCTCTTCTTTGTCACTGGATTAATCTCACTGATCCTCTGGGTCCTTTTAAATTGGTCTATTCAAATCTTGTGATGCAACACTGTACACAGGCTCCCAGAGGGCAAGGGTGCATTCACACGTTATCTTGGCTGTAGCCCTGTTTCTGAATGCCTATATGATGCTTGCTTTCCTACAGAAATGCATGAAATAATGCTCAATATATTCACTGTAATCCTGACCTCCCTTCCTGTAGAGATGCTATGTGCTTTCCTCCTCATATTTTTCAGATGATGATTTCTGCCTATGTGTAGTATTTCACATGTGTTTGTTAAAACAATTTTCTAAACACCTTGAAGTAAAAATGTTCCTGAGGAGGAAGGAATGGGAAGTTAGACTTCATCAGCATGCCATCAGGAATTAGCAGTGAAAATTTTTTTCCTGAAGGTCACAGTGCTATGTTGAGTTACAATAGCTGGGAATCCAGCTGTCTTTATTAGTGGAAATCAATGAACAGTTTTCCAGTCATTCTTGCTCAACCATATTCAACAACATCATTCATGGAGCTGGGTGAGTGCCTACCTGGCTCAAACTTTACTTTCATTCGCTCCTCTTATACTTGTTTATAAAAGGACTGGTTGTCTTGATATCTTGTTCCCTGGTAGAGGGTATGAGAGTGATCTCTCTGAGTACAGGGTACCATAGAACGGGACCTCTTCCTCATATTAAAGCCTCTTTCTTGACTTTTCAGTATAGGCAGAAAGTCTTACATTTTCCTGTTGTACTGAACTACACATAGTTGCATATAAGAAAGAAGATTAAGTATAAACTGCAAATACGCAAAAATGTTGGAGAAAAATCAGAAAGTGCTGACAGAAAGTGAAGGTAGGAAAGAGCAAAATGGAAGTAAGTCTTCCTTTTCAGTTCTAAAATACTGACATCCAAAGGACACTATCCCAAAAAGGCTGTGCTGAATTCTTTGTCCTGTGATGTCCTCAGATTATGACAAGGTGCTTATTGGATAGTATTTTGGCTAATATGGGTCACTGGGTCTGTTGCGAAAGTACCTGGCTGAGCTTTTCTGGACTGAGTCATGTAGGAGACCAGATCAGACAATTCAACAGTCCCTTCAGCCTTAAAATCATTGAATGAGCAAAAGATCAGTGAGAATAAAGACTGTTAACAATGGCAAGGGCAAATAATGTGGAAGGGATGCTAAAAAGAAGATGGGGCAAATTCAGTACTAGTAGGAAACATGGCTTCTAAAGAGGTGAAAATGAATAACAAAGTAAAGGTTCAACTTCATCTGTTGGAGTCAGATGAAAGATTGCTGCGGATTTAAAAACTCCATGGGCTGGGGTCTTAAATTGTCCATAACTCATATGTGACCATAAGCATATACACCAATGTGTACACACACACACACATACATACTTAAGTAATTGGAGTGAGTTTGTTTTGTTTTAAATAATTTTGAAGGGTTATCTGGCAGAACTTGAAAATGGGGTTGTCTTCGGCCTATGAGAGAAAAACATTATGATGCATAAAACAGTACAAAGTGTGGTGATAATGGTTGGCTATTTTCTTTGCAGTTGTGGCTTTCTTAAAGATTAAATTAAGAAGCAGCTTTTTAAAAAAAGTAAACAGTGTGTCATCTTCATATTTCAGAGAAAAGCCAGATCTTAGGTTTGGGGACAGAGAAAGCAGCAGATGTGTACCCCATCACAAGGAGAACCTATACACTTTCATGGTAAGGGTGTGAGCGTCATTTCACTTGTGCACTGCTTGTTGATGTGCAGAACCATCCTTTCTATTGGCATAGGACAGAATATTTCAACTGAGCTGTCAGATGAAAGCACAAATATCCCTTCCAAAAATGAGAAAACCAGACAGCTTTGATAGAGCTTGATTTTACTTCTGACCTTTGAATTGGGGATGTGGGGGAAAGGAAGAGAAGGGAATGATTTTGGTGGCAATACTTCTCTATTAAACATGTTCAGTGTTCTGGGTCAAAAAGAGCATCCATCAATATTGCAAGATCGCTCAGTGGAGCAGCTGTGGTGGTCCAGCATATGCAGGTTACAAACCACTGCCACATATTAGCCATCTGGGGATGATTCGAAATGCCTGCCATTATCTGCCTGGGGCAGCGATTTGTAGGAGCTACGGTGCATTATGATGGATTAGCTCTGCAGCTGAAGGTGTCACGAGCCATTTCTCTGCATCTTCTTTGGAATAACATTGCAAAGCAGAGGCTTTTATTGTTGCAGTTTCGGGGGCTGGAATCGAATTTGTAATGATGCTGTAGGACAGAAGGGAGGAAATGCTTAAATAGCCGCTATGCCTGTGAACTAAGCATGCACTTTAGTTCAGAACTTGGCTGCCATCACGCTTACCTGCTTCAGGGTATTCCTTATTCAGGAATTGCTTACATACTTCCATGCACTCAGGAGCTGAGCCATTAACAGCAGACTGGGACTTGTTTGCCAGGATGCTTCTTCAAGGGTTGGTAACCTGCCCTCTCACTTCCACCTGTCCACCTCCAACTCTTCATGCTCTTGCTGACCTTCTCAATGGCCACCAGTCTTATGCTACTCTGATAGTTTCTGGCAGCCCAGCTCCTTGCAATTCCTGCCTCAGGGAATGCAGAGCCAGTGAGTCTGTGGTGCCACTCTATGCAACACTGGCGTGCACTCTTTTGTAAGGAATATTAGTCCTCCATTATCTTTACCCTTCATGAGGTCCTTTTTGAGGGATCTCTGTCCCTCTGATGGCTGCAGTACTGTGATGAGCTATTGTTATATCAGTTTTTCTTTTTCTCTTCTCATCTCTGTGTTCTCTTACGTTCTTCTCATTCTGCCTCAGTCCAGTGGGTTGTACAATAGGTAGGAACAGTTCTACCGTGATAGAATTCAAAGGTTTGTCACCTTTCTGTTAACACCACACAGAGAAACACAGGTGCTTGGTTGGGTGACTAATCTATACAAATATATGCATATAGACATATGTATGT
Organism: Aptenodytes patagonicus; assembly: GCF_965638725.1. Classification (NCBI taxonomy): domain Eukaryota; kingdom Metazoa; phylum Chordata; class Aves; order Sphenisciformes; family Spheniscidae; genus Aptenodytes; species Aptenodytes patagonicus. The sequence goes on from NC_134982.1 coordinate 73,065,492, forward strand.
ATACTCTCATGCATAAGCACATGCACACACACTAACACTAACACGCACTACTGCTGATGCGTATGTAAGTACTTTGGTAGTAGACTGCTTTCTGTGTGGAGCTGAGCATGTTTACATTGAAGCAGGCAGCAACAGGAGGTTTTGTACTTTTTTTCTTTCAAAAAAGCCTGGATGGTGCGCATTTTTATTTACTTCTTTAAAGCAGAATGGCATCTGGCTGTGTGGAGGCAAACTACCCTTTCCTCCTCACCACTGCTCTGACCACTGTTCAGGCCAGTTTCCCCAAAGCATCAAGGGAAATATAATAACATATTTATTGGGTTGACTACTCAGACTATTGCTGACTGTTGGCTGATCTTTCAATCTCCCAGCTCAAGGAAATGACTACAGCAGACCCTTTGATTAAAAATCTTTCAAGTTGGCTTAATAGTGTGTAAGGAGGAACAAAGCAGTCTAAAGCATCAAACAAGGGTTGCTACACTTCTGTCCTTTCTTTGGTCAGGTCAGTGAGCTTTTTGTACAGAAATGCAGATCATTGGTGAGGGAAAGGTGGATGCTTTATTGGTCTCAGAAACCCCTTCAAAGTCCTGCATCTTCTGGCAGGTTTTGTCCTTGTCCCAACAAACAGAGAATCCTGTGATCAGATCCCTCTTTAACTCCTTTCACTGGAATTTGACTCCAAACCTGAGCAGCAATTAGTGTGCATTATTTTCCACTAGAGCAAAACAACTTCTTGGCTGAGTTATCTCATAGCACCTATACTGTCTCATGTTGACATTAGCATCAGTAACCGCATGTCTTCAGCCCTTACTGATTTCCTCTGCAGTGATGGATACCTAGTACTATACAAAAATGACAGCATTAACAACAGGACAAGAGTTATTTTGATGGGGACAGGGCTGATATGGGTACAGGGGACCTGCTGTCTAGATGATTCTGTAAGAGTCCATATGGCATTCTTTCCCCCCTAAGACACAGAAAACACTCTTAAACCACAAACTTCCTGTGATAAGAAGATAGATCTTATGTGGACTTATTCTTTGAAATGTGAAGCATAATCTACACTTGCGAAGATATTTATGCGTCCCTATTCACTTATAACCTTATAGTACTCTTTCAGAGGCCCTTTGAGAGGCTGACAGTCAAAAGACAAATGTAAAGTGCAGTATAGATACCAGTCAAAGACACATCTATTTGTTGCTCCTAAGTGCTTCACAAATAATTGGAGTTCTGAGGTTGGGATGGGTGGTTAACTGGGATGTATAAGATATCCCAGGCATATTATACAGCAGCTGGGAGATAAATGTTGTGCTTGCGATGCAAAGGGATTAGTCACAGAGCAAGTACAAGCAGACAGGATATAGGAGAAGACATGTCATGAAAAGACGCAGATCTAGCTGCAACGTGCCTTAGTGGACACTACCCTGTGGAAACATGTTATTTGTGTAAGTCAGTGGCAAGTAACCACAGATGGATGGAATTAGCACAGTGCTAGGGAAAAGCAGCCCTTCTGTGGCTTTTTCTTCTTGCTAGAAGAGTTTGTGCCTGGAGCAGGATTGTTTTACAATCTTCTGGTGCCCTCTCTACCAGAGTTTCAGTTGCATGTACTGAACAATGGCATGATTAAAACAAGCATGTCAACTAGAAATAAACTTCAGTGAAACTGCATGTGCAGAGCACTGAAGGGAGTATCAGCTCTCCTTGCTTTAGGCAGTGACCAAGAAACTCATCCCCTTTGGTGAGAAGTGGGAGAGGAAAACATGTTGTTGTGTGTTATATATAGGTTTAGGTTTGTCATTACTTTTCTGCTGATATACTTAACAGTTAGCCACCGTGCCACTGAAGACTGGAAAGTCTCAGAGACCAACAACTGGACACTTTTACGCAGAGCTTCTAATGGACCAGCAGAGCAGCTTTTTCCTGAAGTTCCATCAGAAAAATGAAAAAGAGGTTACCTGTTGGGGTTTTAATTTAAAGCTTGCCATGCACGATGATGGTGGATTGTATACTAACTCTAGAAGACGTACCACATATGGCACAGCAATCAATGCAAGCTTGTGAAAGTGCGAGAGGAAGGCAGGTAAACTCATGGGAGAAAAGGGAAAGAGTAATCTTAAGAGTGAAAAGAAAAAAAAAATGTTAAAAATGTTCCTTTAAAAAGCACAGAATTCTCCACAGAACTACGGACAAAGTTTCCAGGGATGAGGGAGGACAGAGGACACAGACAGCTCCTGTCATTGCTCTGAAGGAGCACTGGGACAGAGAACATGCCAAGATTCATGTCACAGCCAGGGTAGAAGTGAGCGGACTCAAGAAAGGGCTGTGAATGTTGTTTCCTTGGGATCTATAAGAGACAGCACCCAAACAAGCTTAGGCATATTTGGGAGCTGTAGTGGTGCTGGTACTTTTCAAACTGCATTGAGGTGATGACACCATAGGCTTGAAAAGGAAAACCCAAGCTGTCTGCCAGAGCAGGCAATAGTGCTTGCGACTGCAAACAGGTGGATGAGGTATGTAGGGTAATTGTCAGGCTCAGAACATTTAAAAAGGCATTTAATATATTGGTGCCTGGAAAATCAGCTAAACGTTTCTTAGAGAAATCTTAATCTTCTACCTGTGGGGAGAGACCTTACATGAGTCTCCTGTGGGTTTTATTCTGGAGCATTGGCAGGGTGTTTGCTGGGGAGGAATGACAGTGAATAAGCAGGTAGGATCATGCCATACCACTGCTCTCTGCTCTGCTGTCCTGATGGATATGTGACTTTGGGCCAGCCTCTGGGATGGGGTTTTATCCCGTTTAGCTATAGGCACCTGGTGTGCATACATTGAACTCCAGACCACAGACACACCAACTATGGAGTCAGTGGAGGAGCAGCCTGCTTCCAAAGGAGGAGATTTTTGCCTTGGGCAGGAAAAGGTTTCTCAAAATGTTGAAGTCTGTGCATGGTGCAGGGATCCTGAATACGGTGTCACAGTGATCCTAAGGGATTCATCAAAGGTGTCATTTAGATAGATCAGTCTCAGCCTTAATCTGTCTGAGTCTCACAACTGGAGAAGTTTCCTTTCCTTACCTCAAAGGAAGTTATTGAGGACAAAGACACTGTTGGTGCTCAGATATCACAGTAAGGCACTGTAGGTACTCCAGATTTGCAAAAACCCATGAAAAGACATATGCAGCACTAATTGGCTTTTGTTATTTCCTTAGAGCACCTTCTGGGGCATTTATTCCTGTGGCCCCATTTCAGCTGCATGGCAGGTATTCATCATTAGTGCTTCTTTGCCTGCTATGTAAATTTTTTTCTTAACATTTTGAAAAGGCCTAATTTATTGTCCTAGGCATGCCTCTGGAGAGGTTCTGACAGTTCATGCTAGAGCTGCTTAAGTTGTTGTGACCCTCAGCTGTCAGCAGCAGTTGCAGAGGTAGGAGAATAGGCAGTGTGTCTTCCACCTGCTTGCCCAGGGTCAGGGACAGGTAGATTACAGTAAATTGAAACAAAATGCCAATGATCCCAGCCTGACCAGAGCAGACCGCATATATAGGCAGACTAAGTTTTTGTTTTTTTGAGCTGTGTTTGGGTGTAGGTCTTTTTCATATCCTTCCAAAAATCAAAAAAATGTTGATCCCTTTTTCTTTTCCTTTCTCCTTGAAGGTTGGCTCCATACATTTTTCTGCTTCCCGCTACATGGTTTGATTCTCCTTGGGCCAAGACATGGGTGCAGTCTGAAGTAGGGCAGGAAGAGATTGACTTAAAGATGTGGCTGAGCAGGGGTGAGTTAGGCAACAGTCATCCTCCTGTCTCCTCTCCAGACTCAGAAAAGTTTTCCAACAAGGTACTCAGTACTGTGATTCAGAGGAGCAGCAGATTTATGGATCTCCCTTTGAAAAACAAATGTGAGCAGTAATGAAGGCTGGCTACTGCTATTTTTATCATTGTATTATCTTCAGAACTGGAAAATCAAGCCTTCTGTTGAGCAGTTTCCTCTTTTTCTGTCTCCCATTTAACCGCAGCAAAGACAAAATACATCACTTAACATTTTGTACTTGCTGATTAATGGCTGCATTTGAAAGCAGCTGTGGGAGATCTTTAGTGGAGTCAAGGGACCTGAGATCTGCCATTGAGCTCCTAGGATTGTGCAACAAAATATTGTTCTGTAGTTGGAATTATATCATTAAATGATTTCAGTTTTGTTTCTGAAGCTAGCTATTTATAAACAGAAGCAATAAATATGTGCTTACTGTGCTTACCTGAAAAAAATATCTTGCAACAAAGATTCAGGGACCAACATATACAGAAATTAATTTCATAAGGCTTTTATTAAAAAAAAATCTGTTCACATAAACTTGAAACTCTTCAATATTTCAGCTATACTGATGAGTTTATCAGTGCACCAGTGTGTCACTTGATAACACCATAAAACTATATAAACACACACATACCTCACAAGCTAGTATGTAAATGTACAATGACACAGACCATTTTCTTCACTGCAAAGACTATAAAAATGGTCATGTAAACTGGACCAAAGGTCAGTCTAAGGCAGTATTCTGTCTTCAGTAATAATCAAAACCAGATGTGTAGGGGAAAATAGGAACAGGGCAAACATACATGAAACTTCCCCCCATGTCCAATTATTTTCAGCTTGGGAACTCCCTTGTTTTGAACTGGGGTCAGTTTGCTCTTCCAGCTTACTAAATATTCCACAAGTGGACATAGGAGAGCAGTGGGTGATAAGCTAGTGGAAAGGTTTTAGGCCTGTCCTAATGTGAAGGCAATACTTTAACAAATCACAAACCAGATACCACAATGGTGAGGGAGTTTAGAAAACCTGGCTATGTATATAATTTTATGGTTAACATGTTTAATAATGAAAGATGTGATTACTGGGTAAAATCGTTAAAATATAGTTTGCAATGGCTAAAATGTGATCTCTAAGCATCTTTGAATGTAGCTGGATGACTGCTACAAACACTTATATCTATTTTCTTATCTGTGAGCCACTCCCTGTATTTCTAATCATAAAGTGTTTACTCCAAGAACCCCTCCAGCAAGTTCAAATAAACAAAACAACTGGTAAAGTGGTAGCTGCCCAGGAGCGCCTTGGGAGAGGGGTGTTATAAATGCTGACAATAGATGGGCGCAATATATTGTTTGAGAAAGTTTTAGCTAGTGGCCTCATTCATCATAGTGACAGCAATACTGACAGCTCTCTGCGGCGCTTCATCTGTGAAATGATGGATCAGCAATGAGGGCTGTCTGGCAGGAGATGCTTGAAACATCCGGAGCTTTCAAAGTCTGCCTTCTCTGTCATGCTTTATTCGTGCTACATAATGAACAAGCACAAGCAGTGTGTTGAATCATAGGCTTGAGCCTTGAGATCCTGACCAGGGATAATTTGCCTAAATCTGCACAGTTCTTTTCTTTTCAGATGCATGCAATAGCAAAGCCTGTGGCAGAAGTGGGGAAGGTGAGATCTCTTCAGGGCCTCGCCACTCAGAGCTGTTCAAAGTTAACACACGTATAGGCATGAAGAGGAGTTACCTAGGACAGAGGGAAAGGCCAGACTTCTTTGTGATTTGCTTTTAGAATAGAATTGGCCTAGATGCTGATGACTAGAAATTATTTTAAAGCTATAAATCAGCCTATGAGCTGTATGCACAGAGGCAAATTAATGATGACATGAATCTAATGGCTTGGGTAGCTTAAAGAGCAAGTGGAGTTACAGTGCCATGACAACAGCAGATGTATTCAGAAAGGATGAGAAATAGACTTTAAAATTTGGCAAAGATAGGTTGAATAAAAATAATATGTACAGAACATGACTGAAAAGCTCCCTGACAGCACCATAAGACTTGGCTTTTTCTTCTTTAATGCTGCAAAGCTGATAGGAGACTTGTTAAGGCAGTGCAGTAGCAGCATCTAAAGCTGTGTTTTAGTGCAGGGTCAGTGTCAATGCTTTCATTATAAAACTTGTTCCTCCAGTACTACATTCTCAATACTGCAGTAAAAACATTCACTCTAGCCTGAAAGGTGGTGCATGGCAGTTTGGTCGAGGAGCACAAACAGAGCAGTGAAACAGCCCAACTGAAAGTCTGCTGAAGTCAAGGGCAAGGCTTTGGTTTGCTTTCTGATCAGGCCCTGTGTAAGCTGAGTGGCTGTGAGATGAATTAACAATGCTGAATTTCCAGTGTCAGCAGAGCATGAACAGTGAAAGTGCATGTTTCCCTACAGTGACTATTGATTGGGCACACTGGCTTTATAAGATGCACATTAAGTGAGCACACTGCCCACACGTGACACAGATCTTGGTCAGTTAATAATTTCACCTTCCCCTTCCCTCAAAACACATACCTATGGCATGGGCAGGGGCCAGTCAGCATAGTTGCAGTTCCAGGGCATGGATCAGACCATTGCTTGGGTCCATCACTCCTGACACTGGGGAAGGGGTTGAGATATCCAAATTAGGACTTAAGTCTCTGTGTATTTGCTCTAAAGTCAGTGCAAAGAAAGAGAAAATTTCAAAGGTGGGCTGTGATATGGAAGTATATGGCTCCAAATTTATGTTCTCAGTCCAGCGGCTGAAGTGAGATAGGGTCACAGCGGAGTTGCTAGTAAGGCTGTAAACAGGTGTGGTCCTGCTGAGATCCCTCCCAGGGCCAGGTCCACCATGGTTTCTTACAAAGGAGTCCGACTGGGATAGATCCAGGTACCCTGTGGAGGAAGCTTTCTTCAGTCTTTTGAGGCTTGAGTGTCATGTGTTTTCAGCATGTGGTTGGCAGAAGAGGTGCTCGCAACTTCATGAGTGTGAAAGGTCCTCCAACTAAAGGGAAGATTCCTATGGTGTAAGGCAAGGACAAATGGGGATTCTTCAATCAAGTCTTCCTTATGAAGTACAGTCAGGGCCAGAAAAGCAGTGGTTTTCAACCTTCTTCAGTTTGTAGGCCCCTAAAATATATGGAGATTGGCGATGCAGACAACTGTATACTGAATTCAAGCCAACAGACAACAGCTGGCTTCTCTTAATTACCTTTTTCAGATGCACTAGGTATAGTCTGTGGGCCTTAAAGGGTGTGCAGATTACAGACTGAAAGTCAGCTCCTTGAAATGGGTATTCTAAAAGAAATGAATTATTCTTGTGTGTCATAATACCTGATTTACTCTGAAGCCTAATCAGGGTGAAATAAATGTCAGCGTTAAAACTGGACATGAGCAGGCAACGTGCGCTCGCAGCCCAGAAAGCCAACCGTACCCTGGGCTGCATCAAAAGAAGCATGGCCAGCAGGTCGAGGGAGGTGATTTTGCCCCTCTACTCTGCTCTGGTGAGACCCCACCTGGAGTACTGTGTCCAGCTCTGGAGTCCTCAGCACAGAAAAGACATGGAGCTGTTGGAGTGGGTCCAGAGGAGGGCCACGAAAATGATCAGGGGGATGGAACACCTCTCCTATGAGGAAAGGCTGAGAGAGTTGGGTTTGTTCAGCCTGGAGAAGAGAAGGCTCCAGGGAGACCTTCTTGCAGCCTATCAGTACTTAAAGGGGGCTTGTAAGAAAGATGGGGACAGACTTTTTAGTAGGGCCTGTAGTGGTAGGACAAGGGAAAATGATTTTAAACTAAAGGAGGGTAGATTCAGACTAGATATAAGGAAGAAATTTTTTATGCTGAGGGTGGTGAAACACTGGCACAGGTTGCCCAGAGAGGTAATACATGCCCCATCCCTGAAAACATTCAAGGTCAAGTTGGATGGGGCTCTGATCTAGTTGAAGATGCCCCTGCTCATTGCAGGGGGGTTGGACTAGATGACCTTTAAAGTTCCCTTCCAATCCAAATCATTCTATGATTCTGTGATTAGCTCTCTCCCAAATAACTGAAGCATGCAGAATGTTACCTGGTTGTGAAGACCTGCATCATCTTAGAGTTGGAGTCTAGTTTTGCTGTTTTACGAGAGCAAGAATTTAGGCGCGAGTGGTCCTGGGCAGGGTGGCATATACCCTGTCTTGGTGCTTGTGCAGAGGAGCTGCTCCATGACCTCTAGTGTGGTCAGTGCTGCTGAGCTGGTGACCTCAGCCGAAAGTTTGGCACTCGAGAAGGGCTCACCTCTTCACAGTCTGATTTTAATTCATTACTTTATCTGAAGGAATTCCAACTAATAAGGCTTTGGAAACAACTACAGCAGCTGGCTTTACCCACTGAAACTCCATGAGCTGAACTGACATGGAGTTCAAACCATGATCTTCCCATCAGAAGAGGCTACTTGTGCCCAAGGGTGAGGCATGTTTGTAATGTGCTGCCATGTAAAGCTTCTCCATGCTTTGACATGTGGGAGGGTTAGTTCTGTTGGCCATTTAATCTTTTTTCTGGATGTAATGACATTTATTTCTGTGACAACCAGTTTGGCAGCAGGGGTATATTTTCATTAATTTGTATTGCTTGGTGTGTTTTTTTAATCTGACTTCCGGGACTTAAACTGGAAAAAAGTTCAGTGTGAAGCACTATAATTTAGGATAATCAAGTTTCCAACTTGAAATGAGAAATGAGAAAATAGTTCCATGAAATTAACCATTTTATCTGTAATCCCATTTTCGACTTTTGTGTCCTGGTATTTTCACAGCTACTGAGAATTTGCGTGTTCTAAAGCAACTGATGCATTTTGTGGCATTGGATTTGTATATTTCTGCCACATCTTTGTTTTTACAAAAGAACAATTAATGCTATTTTGGATCTTGCGTTTTTATTTCCAGAGGATATACATTTACAGAGACACTCTTTAAGTATGAGGTTTACTTACTGCTTCATCATGCTAAAAGGAATGGGAAAGAACAATTGTCACATTGATCCAGTTTATACACTCATTTGCCCAAACTGGTCACCCAAACCCAACCCAGTGAAGCCCTCCGACATTTTCTAAAATGTGCTGCTTACCTTTTAGTATGTTCAGGATTCCTTCAATGTAGAGAACTGCTGGGAGGTAGACAGAGTGCCCCACTGGGAAATCTTAAGGACACACTTTACCTTCTATTACACTGCTACCATTGTTCTGTGTTAGCATTATGCAGACTTTCTTGCTGGGATCACAGGGAAACTCAACAGAAATATGATAAGAAACTGACTGAAGAGAGGGATCTGACCCAGGGCTGTGGATCTGCGCACCTTCCACTGAGAACCAAGCATCCTGGAGCCGAAATTTGTCTTTTTCATCTCTAAATGAAATCACTGAACCAAATGAGAGGCCAAAGCATACTATCTCTTAGAAGTACTGGTCTGGTCAGTTCCCCCAAACTAGTGCATTTTTACATTTGGTTTCAAGCAAACAAAAAGCCTAATCATTATTTTAAAAAATAACTTTTTTTTTTTTCTTGAAATAAGGTTATATTCTCAATGGTGTATGAAGGTTTACAACACAATCAATACAGATTTGGGCAATATACTTTATTGTAGAGTTACTTGTAACTGTGGCTGTATAACCATTCACTACTCTTTCCAGTATGTCCCTATGACACGAAAAGCAGCACAAGCATACATCAAAAGCATGCTTACCATTGGCACAGCTACTCACATCTGGCCTTCTAGTCATCATGCATTAGTCATATAAGCTGTAAATGTGACAGCAATATGCAATAAGGCCTAAAGTTGTATCTTGAAAATGTTAAAATTTCAGGAATAAAAAATTCAGAAAATGGAAAGAAACCAGAAGCATCGCTGCTTGTGGAGCCTAATCCATTATTTGTAAGCATGCTTTGGTTTTTAATCAGAGACCCACTAAACACTCCCAATTTTCTTGGAGTCACTGGACTATGGGAATAATCAGCACCTCTGGAAACAGTGTCTATCATAGTTCATGAACTCTTCCTCATAACAAAACTTTTAGGCACTGGTTTTAACACTTCAATACATGGAGGCAGACTCTTTGCCAGAAGCCTTAAAAGAAAATCCCTTGTAGAGATGCACTTTGACATCAGAAAGCCCCCGTGTGGGGCAGGGGTGGGCCCAGCTCTGTGGCTGCAGAATGGTGGAGATATACCATGGGAGGTGGGCAACCAGCACCACAGGACTACAGATGGGGAAAGCAGCTTGCAGGTCCTCTCCCATGCCCCATATTAGCCCTCTGTAGGGCTGGGAGGTCAATATGACTCACGATACTGTACTGGGTAGCTACAAATTCCCAGTTCCTTGCGAAACAGTGAGCACTGGGGTTTGATGCAGGGGCTGAAGCCCCTGAAGACTTTTTCGTGAATCCATATCTTCTCCGGGGAATTCTGATGCTGATGCAGAATCCTATTGTGCTTACTGGAGGGGTGAGAGAGAGGTGTCAACACTCTTGTTCACACCACACCTTCGAGGAAACCTGAAATAATCTCTGCACTGTAGTAACTGGTGCACATATGCGTATGGCTTTTGAAAAGATGGAACTCGTGAGAAATGTTTTAGCTTATATGTCTGTGCATTTGCCGTTACAGTGTTTGCAAAACCCACATACACAAAAAGTTACTTTGGTTCCTATGTATATATATATATATTTTGCATATTATAATACACAGACAGTAGTAGAGTCAGGTGGTATGTTTATGACCAAATGGTATTTCACTGACAAACACTATTTCATGTTAAGGCAAGGAAGGAAAAAAGACCAGGAGATGCTGCCTCTCAACAGCATTGCAGTAAAAGTGCAAATATGAAATACAGGAAATATATTAATGTCCCTCATCTACCTCATTCAGAGCTATCTGACATGAAAAATTCAGGCAGAGTCCTCCATCTGGGATTTTTCCAAGCTTGGCCCATGTCCCAGTCAAAGACATGCATACTTGAATTGGAAAACCTTAGAATCTGATTTAAAAATATTGCATTTTAATACATTTCTGTGTTTATAAGAAGATTCTGAGTGGTCTTTTTCCAGTAGGGGACCAAAATTCCCCCTTCAAAACTGTCTATGCCACAGGATGGAATTGTTGTCCAGGGGTCAGTCCTACTCCATGCTTTTATTTACTTTTGGGATGATTTTCAATTACTGTAGGCTTAAGCCCTTGGGATGTGAAAATTGTAATTAAAAGAGTGGATTTTTATGAGGAATGATGGACAATAAGTTATACATCCCAAAAGATCTGTCCAAGATGACAGTATCCAAGCATGACTACTCAAAAAGTGAATCAAGTTTTCTTTCCATGAAATAGGTCGAACCATGGCCTGGGATTCTGGAGCGCTGGATAAGGTTTCAAGAGGTTTGGGCTCAGTTTGCCACATGTCTATACCAGTTCCATCTCCATGAGTTTGGACTACAGACATCATCAACAGGGTCATATGGCTTCAGCCCATATGACACTTGAAGAGGAGGAAGACGCCCCTGTAATGGCAACAATAAGGAACTGAGTGCTGCACTCTGTCAGAGTATGTTCTTTATGCGTACACCTACATTTCTGCCTCTTAGAGTGGCTCCTCTTGACACAAATCTTACCATGTCAACTTACCTTGGCTCCCAACAGCAACTGCAAGGAACACAGTTTCATTTATAACCTTCCCTAAAACAGCTGCTCTACTTTGGACTGCTTTAAATTAGAGGCTTCTGCAGCTGCACATTTCAGGGATGCAGAAGGCTGGTTGTGTTCTCAGTATTTCTTTTGATGTTAGGCAACTCAGGATAAGATAAAATTGTGAACGCTCCTTGGGTTATAACTTGAATTTACAATCTTGACAGCTCTGTTCAGGCACAGCGCCAAAAAGCTCTCAGTACATTTAAACAACGATATGACGAAGTGATATTGTCTCCTAAGGGACAACAGGAAACAACTTGGCCTTTCAGAAATGTTACATTGATGTGCTTTCCCAGGAACATCAAGTCTAAGTATGGCAATCTCCTGGTAAAGTATCTCCAGGGATCTCAATTGAAAGAAAGCTATGATATGATAAAACTGCTGGATGGAATGAAAATAAGGAAAAAGAATGGAAATGGGAAAGCTGATTTGGATTAAATAAACCTTAAATCTGCACAAATATTTGCTCTACAGGAAAAGGGATTCTTTGTTCATTAAATAACAGTCTGAAGGGACACTTCTATAGTAATTGTTGCGTGACATAAGTGCATGATGGACTCTCAGTGTAATCTAAAACTTGTCATTGTCAGGTAATACCCATGAATTTGTCGTTCTTTATTTTTATAGCAGTCATTTCTGTTCCATCTTGGGCAAAATGAATATCAAAATCCAATCTCGTAAGTCATGCTGCTGCATCAACAGTGAAAGGCTAAACAAGGAAAATGTGGGCTGAATAAGTCAGACAGTTTACATGAAAAGAGGCACAGATAGGACTGAGGTGCTCAATGCTGTCTTTGCCTCAGTCTTCACTGATGGGCTCCCCAGAGACAGGATTCAAGGAGGAGGAGAACAACCAGCAAGTGGATGAAGGTTGAGTCAGGGATTACTTGCACAAACTCAACCCATGCAAGGCCATTGGACTCCACAGACTGCACCTAAGGTTGCTGAGAGAGCTGGCCGATGTCCATGTAAGGTCACCCTCAAGCATTTCTGAAAGGCTGTGGAGACTGGGGGGAGATTCCCAACAACTGGAGAAAGGCAAATATCACACCTGTCTTCAAAAAGGAGAAGAAAGATGATCTGGGCAACTTCAGGCCAGTCAGACTCACATCGCTCCCTGAGACAATCATGGCATGTTTCCTCTTGGAGCACATCCCTGGGTACATGAGGGAGGAGAAGGTGATTGGGACAGTCAGCATCGTTGACCAGGGGTGAATCATGCCTGAACCAGCTGGTTACCTTGTATGATAAAATGATCAGATTTGTGGACAAGTGGAGAACAGGGGATGTCATTTACGTCAGCTTTGGCAAGGCTTCCAACAGTGTCCCACAATGTCCTTGAATCCATGCTAGACATTAGAGTCTGGGTGGATGTTCCACCAGGTGCGTAAATACCTGGTTGGATGGTTGAGCTCAGAGGTGGTGGTCACTGGGCCATATCTGCCTGGAGGCTGGTGCCCTGTGGGGTCCTGCAGGATCTGCTCTGGGGCCTGTCCTCATTATCGTCTCTAGTGGAGAACTGGGGAGGTCACAAAAGACACTCTGTCAGGTTTGCAGGTGACACCAAGGCTGTGAGGCTGGGGTTGATTCAGCTGGGAGCAGAGAGCGCTTCAGGACACCTAGCAGCACCTCGCTGCCTATGGGGAGGGGATCAATGAGGCAGGGACAGGGACAAGCTCTTCACAGCAGTGCCTGGCTGCACATAAGAAACTCCTTTTGATTTCCCAGGATAATAGCCAAGCCCTGGAGGAGCTGCCCTGAGGGCCCTGAGGTCTCCATCCTTGGAGGCTGCAAGCCCAGAGCTGAGCTCCTGTTCTCTGCAGGTGGTGAATGAGGGGCCTCCTGGGGCCCCTGCCTCCCGCCACTGCTCTGGGAAGTGGCTCTACGATTTTGTGAAACAGAGAACAATAGACCATTGTTTTTAAAGTACAGTTGAAGGTTTCACATAAGCATAGCTCTGATTAAGCAGTAGATGGAATTTTCACAGTCTTTGCTTTACTAAAACATTTTATCATTTTAGGTAATAAATGGGATGAATCAAATCTGTGATCAAAACGCTGTGACTTTGCAGTAGTGAAGACAAGGGCAACCTGCTCTCATATCCTCACAGCTAACTGCGGTCTGCACGTCAGGTGCCACGGTCTTTGCTTAGACTCATTTACACCTCTGCAAAGCCATTGTAAAAGTGTTACCGTCCTGATTGCTTAGTGCTTTGAATCTACTTTGTGTGAGTGGAAATCACTACTTAAAAATTGGAGTCCCACTTTGTTCTCTGGCAACTGTGAAGTTTTAGCAATTTCCAGAAAAAAATACCCCATTGACAATTTTTTTGCTTGCCTAAGACTGAAAGAAGTATGGGTAAATAAACTTTTAAATGTCTTTCTGAAACGAGCTGCTTTGCTCCTTTCAGACTTTGCCAAAGGTGCCATGACCGTTACCCTGATTTCTGAGTCATTTCCATGGCAATATTTTCTCATTCATGGTAGTTTTGGTCTTGAACTATCAGTCTTGCTACGTGTGTTATTATTCAGTCTTATCTAGATAGACACTTGTCTATAGTGCAAGGTCTATCCATTTTGGTATACCCAGGAGATTTTACAGTGGTAGCTATCATACTAAGGAGCAAGCAGAGGCCAGCAGATTGATTTGCTATGGCAATAGAAAGGAATCGGATGCTGATAGGCCTAACTGAAGACTCATGCTTCACCTAGCAGGCTTTGGACAACTGCATTGTTATTTAGTTTTTTGGCTTAGAATAATGTGATAAATGACCTCTTGTCTTGCTTTGTAATCTCTCTTTGCTCCATTTATTTATTGCCATCATGCTCCCATGAATATTTCATCATTATTTCTACAAAACATCGCCCAGCAGGTTACATGCGCATTAGTGTTTGAGAAAGCAGAATCTGTCAGTACCAAGCTTTTGAAGATGTTTTCCATTTATTCATAGCAGAGGGGTGGGAAGGGTTGGAAGAAGCTCACTGACTTAATGAAGAGATGGAGGAGGAGATAGTGAAACAAAATGGGGAGAACTGATCATTCTGCAAGCTGTTGTGGGCAATATGATACATGCATGCACACCATTTTTTTTTTCTTGGTTACTGTAATCGTGACACTGTGTTATGTCTTTATAAAACACTCAGGAAAGACACTGCAGATTCATTGACTTCATTGCCCATGACCAAAAGGAAAAAGACTATGGAAAGAAATCATCAGCAGGCATTGTGCATACAGCTCATTCAAGCCAGCTGGAAGTATTGTGCATTGTGTGGCAGAGCAGTTCTTCTGGAGAGAATGAAATATTGCTACAATAAGGATCTTGATGAGATCTGGGCTGTGTCAGTCTAGGAGAGGTCATCTGCACATGCTTTTTACATTGTAGTGACTGACTGCAGAGTTTGGCCCTGAACAATTCCTAGGTATACCATTTCCCAGCTTTCATACTCCCAAGGTGGTTTAGAGTCTGAATATTAAAGTACATTAATGAGAAAAAATGTTTTGTGAGCTCAGTTCTATGCTTTGCAAAATATTAATTTTCTCTGTAGATTGTGGAGGCTATGGATATTTGTATATTCTGTGGTTATCAACTGGCTGGCTCATGGAGAAGCAATTCTGATATAAAGTGGGAAAAAAGGGTAGAAAATTTGATAAGGGGTAGGAAAAAGGAGAAATTTGAGCTTTATTTGAACAGAAGAGTTGACAGGTAGCTGGAGTTGAGTGTAGCTCTTTCAAACAGTTGCACCTTAGAAATGCTTCATCCTCCTAATGCCGTGCCAGTTTGCTTACTGCAAATATCAGTCACAGCCTAATATCTGGCACCTGGTATTTTAGATGGGATAGTTGGGCTTCAATGGTTTTGTAAGGCAAAGCTTTCTAATTCAATTTGTGACCTGCCTGTGGCCAAAAGACAAAAGTTCTTCCTCCCACGTTTGCTCTACACATTGACAAAGAATGTTTGTCCTTACTTCACGCTGTGGTGCAGCTGACCTCAGCACAGGTGAGAAGGCTGTTGGCTCTGTACCTGTATGCAGCTCTTTATCTTCCTGTGACGTCTTGCAAGTCAAGACCAGAGATATAGGGAAGAATAAACCTCAGCAAAGCACAGCGGAAAGATGGTCATCATCCCTGAAAGAATTCATTTTCTCCTTGCACTGTCCCGTCTGTGGGGCAACACGGTGCTGGGCCCGTCGCCATCAGACAGTCTAGTCTTAGCAAAAGAGAAGCTGAGCTCTTGCCTTGCCTAAAGTGAAGATTACAGATGTGCTAAAATAACTGTAGGGAGGGTGGAATGAGTAACAGCTGCACAGATGGAAGATACTGAATAACCCTTTAAAAAAAATCAGCATAAAAAGAGTGGGATAAATCCTCCACTGGTGAAAAATGGTTTAACACCATTTGAAGGCATCAGACTTTCATCAAATGCCTGCTCTTATGAAATAGATGAGACTGTTTCATAAAATACCTCTATTCTGTGGTATTCTTCATGATCAATGAGTAATTCCTCACAGTGAGTCCACAATAACAGAAGAAAGCCGCTTTCTCTGCCAGTTTTCGTAGAGCATTGTCTTACACCAACGAGATAGTAGCAAAGTACGCTCCTGATGCACTTATTACACTCTCCAATTGTACCCAGTTTTGAGACATTGTCAGTGTTTTGCCTTTCAGCTGTGATGAACAGTGTTTCACTAAAGCTGTAGAACCCCACTATTTATATTCCCATCTTATGTCCAGCACCTTGTTTGCTGCCTCTTGGAAATACAAGCAGAAAATTATTATAATAGTTTAGCTGACTTCTCTCTCTATCTCTTGTGCTTTCCATCTAAGAAGCATTAATTTACTTGCAGCATATGAAGAGGAAGCATATCCTGAAGTTTCACAGAAATGCAGCAAAGCACCTGGGATCTATAACCGCTGT
Organism: Aptenodytes patagonicus; assembly: GCF_965638725.1. Lineage (NCBI taxonomy): Eukaryota > Metazoa > Chordata > Aves > Sphenisciformes > Spheniscidae > Aptenodytes > Aptenodytes patagonicus. The sequence continues at coordinate 73,081,928 of NC_134982.1, forward strand.
GAGGAAAGGGCTGAAATTTGTTGCCACATCCCTAACAGACCCATTTATGGATTAGGTGTAGATAATAAGAAAAGAGCAGATTCATATAGCCATTCTTCAAGATCAAACCTAGGACCAGGGAGTAATTTACAGTTTATTGCAGAACAGTGGAAACCAGTGTCTGCAACCAGGAAACCAGGGCCTTGAATGGGTTAAGTCAGTACATCCCCCTAAGATGTGTAAGTGTGTATTTTAGACAGTCTTTCACACAGTATTCATAGCTGGTAGTGTTAAATGGAGCGTCACAGAGCATATCTATATCACAGCTTCATCACTTTTGTTAGAACCCACATCTCAAAAGCTGAAAAATTGCTGACTCGCATGTTGTCCAATTAGTCTGGTGAATTATTATTATTTTTATATTTCACATTCCTGGGAACAATATGATGCCAGTCTATCTCTGAACAGTGGCAGATCTAGGCCTGAAATCAGGGTGTTTTTAAACAACATGCGCAAGATTCATGTTCAAATAGGTAGCTCAGTGTAAATACATTTTATTGTCATGGTTTTATATGAGTTATTCTGAAATTCACTGGGGGGTGAAGCCGTAGCACTTTGTCTCACTGGCAACTTCAGGAGCTTTAAAGAAGGTATAAAAGACCTCATGAGACTACTTACCTGCACCTCCTGGGGCAGCATGGCTTAAAGTGCTGTGGAAATCCTCTTTATCCCATGTTTTTGGAGACCAGCTAATCTAGGGATGCTGCAATGTGTTAAAAAGGGTGGTGGTGGTGCTCTCCTTGCTTTCCAATCTCCCAGCTGGTTTATGGGAAGCAGGGAATAAGTTGTGGACTAGTTCATGGGGAGCCTAAGAAGGAGATACTGTAAAGGACTGCAGCTGTGTAGCTGAAAGAGGAAACAAATAAGACTTAATAGAAATAACACAGGAAAAGGTGCAAACATTCTCACTGATCATGTTTCCCTTTTTTCCCCCAAAGGGAATCTGGACATATGGGATGTTCCATGGAATATTTAAAGTGAGCAGAAAGGTACAGTTTCTTTTTGAATGATAACTAAAAAAATAAAGCTTGTGAATTCATAAATACGGAGTTCTCAGAAAGGTTAGACTTTTTTTGGTTGTTACATGGACAGATCTTTGGCAGCTGCTCTCTAGAAATTCCTGAAATGTAGGAATTGAGTTAAATTTAACTGGATGGGGTTAAAAAACCTTCCTTTAGTGGCAAATGATTTTATCACAGCGTATGTTAGAAGTTTGTTTATTAGCGTTCATCTGAAGTCTACAGCATTGAGCAGGATATTGGTCTAAACATGCCTGAGGTCAGAGCCAGGATAACAACTTCTATAAAATTGTCCTTTTGATAAGTTTGCTTGTCCTGAGACTGCAAGATGAGCATTTTCTCTTTTTAACTGTTTGTTTTTAATTTCTGGATAAAAGAATCACTTTAGAAACTCACTTGTACAGCAAAATGAAATGCATTTTTCTTGTGGCTGTTCTTTCCTCTGCTCTTATGAAGGAAGAGGACTGAGCAATTCTGTGGTGGAGCAATACCACTGAAAATTCAGTTCTCTGAGAGAAGTTTTGCATTTCTCAAGTCATCATAAAAATACATCACAATAACATGGTGTCAACAACGCCTTTATGTTTGATATTTTGTAAGGCTAATGTCAGTGCTGTTTCTACTGTGCTATTATCTACCTTTATTAGGAAAAAAAAGGCAGACATGCAGGTTACAGATGTTATAGCACAAAGATTCAAAAGAAAAACATAATAGAGGCATGTTGAGACTAACAAGGCTTTTCTTGTTCCTCAGATTCCCAGCAGAATTAAGCATCCCAGATGGCAGATGTTGGTTTGAGTGTTGGCTGTAAATTAGCCACTATTCAAGCAGCATCTGAAAAGCATCCTGCACCTCTGAACTAAAATGTGTTTTAGAGTTGTAAGCTCTTTTTTTTTCTCCACTTTCTACCTACCCTTTGGTTTTGGGCCCTGTCTTTGATAAATATGCTCTCTTGAGCTCTCTGAACTGACAGGAGGGAGAGGGTTTTACAAACTAGAAGAGATGATTATGGTTGGGTCCCTTTTATGGCCGCTTTGTCCATCTTTGGGATGGCCTTGTTCCCCCTAAACTTAGTGGTTAATCTCCTCCATGGTCTGTCCTGTCTGTCTCCTAACCAGTCCCATGTATGAACCCCAACCCATGACCCAGTAAATCCTTCTCACAGCTTTATTAAATGGACTTATTTACAGAAAAACAAACAAACCAACCCAAGCCTCAAAGCCCCATAATACAGGGGCCAGGCTGTTCTGTCTGAAAAACCAAATGAGCACAGTAGGAAGGGAAGGAAAGGAGAGACTTTATGCAGCTTGATTGATCTCTTCTTCTCTGAATTGCAACATTACTGAATGTCTTTCATTACAGAAGTGTTTTGCAGAACACTAACAGCTTCAGACAATACTTCAAAATGGCTTCTCTGCATGCCTTTCTGTACCATTTGTCTGTTTATATTTTGGGGAGATAATTACACTGGCACTAAAGTGAGCAGTTGGAGAGGGATTGGAAGGATGAGGTCAGTGGAAGAGGTGAACTTCTTTATACGACTGTAAATCTTGAGGAAAGGCTATTAAAATGGAAGGAGGCATGAAAAAAGAAACCATATTCTACAGGCAATTCATGTCAATGCATTCAGCAAAGTGCTGGATCCTTGTGGATTTCAGCTGATTCTCTTCCACCTGTGAAACTTGTCTGTGAAACACCTCCTCAGCAGGAATCTGTGGGATGCTTTGGGAAATGCTTGGGGCATTTACCGTTCTCCTTTCACACATTCCAATAGTACATGTTCACTAATCATTTCTGCCTTGTTGCAAAGCCCACTCAAGATGATAGAAAGACACCTGTCCACTTTGTAAGGCACTGTTGACCAAGCTTGCACTTCATAAATGACCGATTTCACCCTAGGGCTGTGCAAAGACACTCTGTATATTTTCTGCGTGCAGCATACAGACTGTTTATTTCTTCTGAATTGTTTTGTCTTTTAGATGGGGAGGTGGAAGGGATAAAGAGGAAGCAAACGGAAAGGAGCAAAATCAGAATTCCTGCCAGGCAATGCGGGATGGGTGCCTTTCCAGACCAGTAGGTTACCTGAAAAGACTGCTGTCCCCACTAGTCCTGAAGAAACAGAATAATGCAGGATCCCAAAAGTAAAACTGTTATAGCTCCATAACTGCATCTTTCACAACTTTGGTTTCGCACTGAGTCCTGTGGACTTGGCAGCAAGCCCAGCAGCAGATGTCTTGCACTACATCGACATATAGTGTGGTGAGACCCAGGACAGAAGTGTAATTTTGCAGCAGGCATGTGAAATAATATTTTGTGCACTCATTTTCTGCAATCCAGAGGACTACATTTTCGAAGCAGGAATAGGGCTGCTTTGACACCTGTGAGCACAAATGACTTTAAATGAAGGTTGGGGCTGGGTTGCAGCATTCTGTGTCCAAGACCCATAGAGAGGATCCTGGATGCAGTGACTGTTGATAAGCTGTCCTAGCAGGCAACAAGATTTCTGCAAATAACTCTGCTTTTTTTTCTTACTTCTGTTGTAAATTTCCTTCTGATGATTTTTAAGGACAAAGTCTTCACAGGCATATCTACTGATATTTCTTCTTATTGGTGAGTACTGTGTTAACACCTGAGAGCCCTGTGAGGCTTTAACAGAACACTTATGTGTACAGATATCATGGCTACTGTACAGTGGGAACCCAGTGTGTTCATTGTGGTAGTAGGCACTCCATTTACAAGCTTATGCAGAGCCTGTGTAATCATATGGCAGTTCTTCCCTGAACTGCAAAGTTTTCCTCCTACTGGTACTTCATTTGCACAGATTGAAGGTGGCACAGGTTTGCCTTGCCATGTTGCAGACACACCAGGAAGACAAGGCAGAATTCATGTTCCTTTGCATTAAAAAACTTATCTCCTGGGCTAAGAAAGCAGGGCAGCTTGGCCATGGCCACAAACCTGCATAAACTGGTGCTGCCTTTAGAAGACACAGTTTTGCCCTTGGCTCCTTGTTTCTTCTCTCTTCCCTCATGCCAGTGGAAGCAATTGTATGGTTGCTTGGTGGGTCTCCCCAGCAAAGTGGACTAAACACCTTCTTGTTTTTGCCTCCTAGTTTTTTATCAGACTTCCTTCACTCTGTGGTGCAAAAATATTTGTTCTATCATGAGGATGTGAAGGGCTGAAATGCTACTAAGCCAAGCAGTCAGGGAAAGGGCAGATGCAAGGCTGGTTTTGCCAGTGATAAATGGCAATGCCCACTTAAAATGATGGTGAAATTCTGCCTGAGGTTCATTCTTCAGTGCTGCCACAAGTTGCGTTACCTGTGACCAATACCTTCTGTGATATAGGGATGGTGATGCTTTCCCCTTTTCCTGTAAGTTTTCAGTGTAAGTTTGAGATTCTGAGGGTAGAGACTGTCTCCCGTTAGGTATTTGTACACTATCCTGTAAAACACAGTCCTGATCTAGGCTGGACTTTTGCAGACTCCTATAATGCAAAGAATAGCAGCTAATAAAAGAATGGAGGAAGGGAAGTAGAGGAGGAGAGCTGTGTTACTACACAGCACAGCTGTCTGCACTGTGGTAGTGCTGGGGGACATCTGTGGAAAGATCATTTGTGAAGGCACATTTTTGCTTTGGGGACCTGTGCTTTCCTCACTACCCAGTCAGGAAGGAGAGGTATGTCATATGTTCCATCTTTCCAAAGAAAATGTCAAGAAGTCTTCCTAAGAAGTACCCAAAGAGAAGTGACATGACAAAACACTTCACACACTGGGTGCACGCAGGAGCACAGCCACTGGTTCACTAGCAGCTTGCACATGTATTGCATAAACAGGCCATCCTTAATTGGCTGTCTGTTTCCAGTATAGGGCAGCAGTTCCCAAAAGCTCATGTGTGTCATGTACAAGATCCAGACTGCCTGCTTCTGTAGGGACAGGGTCACCATGTTCTTTAATACAGTCTATAAGCAAGCTTCTCCCTGTCCTGAACTGTTTTCTTTCCCAGTGTGGAAATACATCTAACATCACATCAGGTCTCATAAGCTCATGAAATGTGTTGTTCATAAATGTTTACACTCATAAACTAATGAAGACAACAAGAAGGGTCAGGAAGGGAGGAGCCCTTGGTACGCCTTTATTTATTTATTTTTCAATGTGATAATTCAGACCACAAATAGGAGAAAGCAAGACTTAACTTCTCTGTACTGCTATAGGTGCACAAGTAATAGTGTTAATGACATAATACTTGAGAATAATTGAGACCTAAAGGGAAAGAATGACAGAAAGAGATGTGGCAGGCAAAGAGACAGTGAAAAAAATCTTAAATAAGATTGACAAGCAATAACATTTAATTATTTTTAAGGGAAAAGTGAGAAATTACTTTAATACCATTTTAAAAGAAAAAAGAAAGCAAGCTGGTTTACACAGATCAATCTCTTCAGGCAGGAATTTTACTTGCTAAAAGCTGGGGATTTGAACTGGTGATTGTTGTGGCTTCCAGCAAAAGCCTTATTTTGAAAAAGCTAAATTAATGTTCCTTCTCGGTTGTTAATTTGATTTTACTGCTAGTGAGCTGGCAAAATGTACATGTTGCTCTGCTGTAGTGCTCTGCAAAACAGCTGCGCAGCTGCCAGACAGAGAATTGTAAAACCTACTAACGTATAATGGATGCTGAACTGGAGGTAAGCAGGTCTCCCTGCACTTGAGAGTCAAGTCCTGCACAAGCCCTGTTCCTCATGTGTGCAAGGTGGGTAAATTAATTCGCTTGCAGCTTCCACTTCTCATGAGGTTGTCAGGTGGAGCATCATTACGTGTCAGAAATCTGTGAGGGACGTGTAGGTGCGGAGTCCTGCTTCGGTGGGGTCTGTGCTAACCTGCCTGTGGGTGCTGCTGTCGGAGGTGTTAATTTGTAAGCTGATTGATAAGGGGTCACTGAAAGACACCACGCAAAATGTCAGAGGAGTAGGAAACCGAACGTAAGAACCAACTTTCCTCCATGGTTCCTGCCACAGGCCATGAAAGCATCTCCTCTCATGGGGGAGGCCTACAGCCAGGTGGTGGATTTGCTGCAGACCTTGGACTATCACCTATTCCTGCCTGCCCAAGGTGCTGTGAAGGCAAATGCAACAAAGCTTGTTGGTTCCTGAAGCAGCTGGTTTCCACCAGGATGAATGAGATGAAACCACCGGTGGTAAACACGTAAGAGGGCAGACAGTTGGTTAGCACTGCTTAAGCCCTGCCTCCCAGCAGGAGGAGACACTTCCACTCACATCCAGGCTCAGATAGCAGAGAACAGAGGCAAGCGCAGGCTTTTGACTTGATGTTTGTTTGCTTTGGGCTATCACAAATATATTTTGACTTTTAACATGAAGGCAGCATGCCTTCAGTGGGCCAGTGACACAGAAGTGCTTTTACTTATGTCAGCCCTAAATTGAAATGAATACGGAATAAATGCAACAGTTTGGTCATTACCATGCTCATCTCCAAATATTCACCCCACTTAACTCACATCTGCCCCTCGGCCACACTGGCAGGCAAGTCTCATGCTGTGTATGGCAGCCCTCAGCAGGTCACACAGAAGAGAAGGCAGCCAGCTCCCTCTCAGTCTCCTTTCTCCTGCATTGTCCTGTGAGCTGGTGACATTGACACAAAAAAGAGGCATTCTTAGGGCAGGAAGAGAGGTGTAAAAGGAAAAAAAAATGCATCCAGAAATGCATGTGACTCAACAGGCATGAGTCCCTGCTTGCTCTGTTGCTCAATGCATTTTGTGGAGACAGATGTCAATAGGACTACAGGGAGTTGCTCCAGAGGGGAGAGGCTGGCAAGGTGGGAGAAAACACTTGAGGGACATGTAAGTCAGTCATGCAATGACTTCCACATGGTAAGAGCTGGTGAAGACAGCACTGGAGAGTCCAACAAACCTGAAACCGGCATCTCTGCAGCCTGAGCGGAGAAAGCAAACCCTGCAGATGGGGTTGGGTTTGAGTTTTACACGGAATGGAAGGAAGGAACTATGTGACAGGAAAGCTACATGAGCGATTGTTGGGGTGTTCCTGTGGTGCAAAACTCTATCCCAAAACTGTCCAAGGGAAGCTGGCTTCAGCAGACTGACTTCTCATACAGGCGCATACAGCATATAGACATATGAGCCTGGAAAGATATTTTACCTTCTGCTGTGTAGGGCTAAGAGACACAGCCCCTAATAACAGGCTACACACTGCCGCAAAACTTCTCAACAAAAGGAGTTACATCTCAGGAAGCCAAAATCCTGCCCTCTTAATTTCAGAAACTAGTAATTTCTTCTCAGCAAGTAGCGGTAAGGAGCAATCACCTGCTCTGAGCTGGCCGTTGAGTTACGGTGTACAGCCAGGGCTCCCTCCCTCCCCGGCCCTTGTTCACTGCCTGCTCCTGGCAGGGGGTCACAAGCATATGGCCCCAGTTATTTCCCAGTGGCGGCTGGATTGCAGCCCCACGCAGCGCACGCAGGGACAGATGGAGGATTGTTGGAAGGGCCTGTAGCCTAAATCACAGCCTGTGCCTGCGAGGTGAAAGCCTGGCTGGGTGCAGCGCCAGCCATGGCTGCACTCTCTTGCATCAGTAAGGAAATGTTTTGCAAAGCGCCACAGAGGCCGAGAGAGAGGTGAAGCCCTCCACCCTTTAAGGGGCTGATGATAAGGGAGCTCAGGCCATGCAGGAATTTCAGGAGACACAAAAGTCCAGGCAACAGCCTACCTCAGAGCAGAGCAAACTCCTCTTTTGTTTTCACTTCTGTATTTCTACCTGTCCTGTAAGACCAGGTGAGTCCTCAAGGAGATTGGAGGCTCTCTTGACCTTAAGGTCTTTCAGTAGGACAGAGGTGATGAAGAATAGGTGAAGAGCATATTTAGCTGACATGGATGGAGATGTGGACTTCAGTTCTGTAAAATGACTGGAAATCAGCAAGGGTTGAAAAAGCCATTTTGTTTGCTTATTTGTTTTGCAGTTAGAAGACACTGTACAACTATCCCCAGCATTTTTTTTCCTTTTTTCTTTTTTAAATCTATTTTTTCTTTTGATCTAGATTTCCCTTGAAGCTTTCCTGAAGAGGTAGCCTCTTCTAGTCTGACTGTTGGCTTTCTTTACTCCTTGCGTTACTGCTACATACCCTGAGGCCACTTGTGATGATTGCTTTTCAATTTCAGGTGACAGCTGCAGTACAGAGAGGGCAGAGTTGATAAGCTGTGCTCTCCTAGCATCACTCTCCAAACCACGGTAATCCAGTGCAGACAGAACCACACTATAACTAAACAACGACTACCATCTTAGGAAGCTCCAATGGGGTACACAGATGACGTTTCAGTTGTAGAAACCAAGGACTCGTTGTCCATCACTGTATATTTCTGTATCTGATGTTTCTATGCACAGAGCTGCTAAATATAGCCTGTTCCAGCTTTTCCTCCGCCACATAAATGACAAGGGCAACAGCAGAGGCTTGCTTTTATGAAGAAGTTACTGACATAGTAAGGTTATTTCCTCAGGTTACATGGATGTTTGCAGAGGCATTTTAGTTGCAACTGGAGTGAAAAAACAGAATCAAGAAGTAGGTTTCCCAGTTGCATTTTACCCTATTTACAGTAGTCCACCATGGTAGTATAAAAATACTCCTGGGAAATACCTTGGAGTAGAAATAGTCTTCTTGATTGACAGACATCATTGTTTAACTATGCACAATGAAATATACAGAATAATTTTAGCCCATGCGCTAGAACAAATGTGCACATCCTGGATTCATTTCAGTGCAAGACTTAATGAGACCGTCCTTTGCAGTATTCATCCTCAGAATCAGTTGAGTTGTATCTGTATGACAATTAATTGCAAAATCATTACTCTCATTGACAAAACTCCCTCCAGACTGGCAGTGCCAAAGCTGAATGTTGCAGGGGATTTTCTGCTGAGATTGTTGCCAGGTGGTAAGAAGAAGCAAGTACGGGCCTCAACACTGCATGTTCCCCTCAGTAAACAAGAAAAGGTTACCGCAAGAGAATTTAGACCAAGTTTTTTTGTGATCAGATTTTTTCCTGAAGTGCCAGGGTAGATTAAAGGAGCAAGGAAGTCTTCCTGAAATTTAGCAGGTGAGTGCAGGGAAAGCTTGGGAATAACCAGCCTCTGGACCTACTCTTTTTCTCAGCTCCTGTGGGGCTGCACCCCCACAGAGATGGAGAGAAGGCAATACCATTCTTCTCTGTGCATAAGGAACAAGCTCTGCGTTGCTGTGAAGACGTTTGCTCCAGTCTTCCTGCTCTGATTTTTTCAAACCCAATTGCAGAAGAATCCCAGGCATGCAGGTCTCTGACTCTCACCTGCAGGGCAATTAACACAACAAAATTCAGTGCAAGATCTTTTGGAAGAAGAATGTGATATTTATTTACAAAGTCCTTAAGCAAGTTGATTTTATGCATTCACTCTCCAACACTCACAAACTCATAAACTTCAAAATGTGTGAGTCCATGTGGTCTGGACACAGAAGGCAAGGAGTGCTGGCTGTCAAGTCCTCATCAGATTTTTGTGATTGTTCTTGACAGGAAACATCAAGTTAATTTTCAGACATTCCTTTTATATCCCTTACAAACCATCAGTTGTTATGAAGCAATCCTTTGCCTTGGGTTCGTGCTGACTTCACCTTTCATAAATCTTATATCACATTGCTGTCTGTTGACTGTTTTTCCTTGTGTGAAATATGTTTGAGATGTTTGTTCCTGCTGGTCTAACACAGAAAGATAGGTATCTGTGATGTGCCACAGCCTTCTAGCCATCCTGCTGGTGTGTGGATTTCAGGGTCTGTGAGGTCATCAGGAGCACTGGCCTGGCGGTTGTGACAAAAACAGCACTTCCCTCAATTTTGCTGCTGGGACTGGTGTCCTGGGAGTCATGTTTCTTCTGGTATTCACATATAGATTGCCAGCCATTCTTCACTCATGCCTTCTTTAGTATTTTTGCCATGAGTCTCTACAAACTTATGTTTTGAATAACCGAGCAGTTCTGTTGTGCTCTGGGAGATTTTAGTGGTGGGTACAGCTTTCAAACCTAATTCTTAGTGGTCCCTGAGGGAAAGAACCTAGCAAAACCACCATTTGAGACCTTCCCTAAGCCTTGTTGAAGACGAATGTGACAAAACTTTCATTGACTTCCTTGCATGCTAATTCCTTTCCAGAATCTATAAGAAGTGCTTCCCTAAGAAGTAAATAAGGGCTGGGGAGTGCTGCTAATCACAGGACAGGATGGGTAACTATGAGTGTATCCAAATGCAAGGTAAAGAAAATATGATGAGAAAAATGCCCTGTATTATTAGAGATGGAAAGTAAAGCTCTCTTCCCAGCTGACCTGAGTAACAGTTAAACTATTTTTAGCTGCACAACTGTTTGAACAGAAAGAAAGAGGGAAGCAAAAATCAATGACGAGCTTGTTCTGCATCATGTTCTTGAAGGTAATACGTCATAGAATTCTTTAAGTACCTTTTAAGACAGATCTAAAAGATCTCTAAAAAAATGGACTTTTCAAGAGTATGAATCAGACGGATATTGCTGGCAAGTACAATTATACGCTCACAGGCTGCAACTAGGTCAGAGTCTTTACAAGATCGGTATTGACTTTCTTGTTCTTTCTCCCGTGCTGCTAAAATCTCATCAGTATTGCAGCATTTAACCCATCCTTCCACTCTGCTGGGTGTCAGCAAGCTGGCTGGGAAGCATGACTGGAGAAGGGAAAGGGCGAGAATGAGGCAAAAGGCTTGTGGAGGTTTGCTCACATTTATCTGGCCTTCCAGCTGTTACAGCATTACCTGATGCAGCTACTGTGCATGTCATTGTTTTTTTTTTAAGAATCAGCTTTCTAATGTGAGCCAAAGTCTTTCTACTTGGCTGCAGAAGAAACAGATCAAGGTTTCTCAGACGTCTAACACTTCCAACACTTCACAAAACTGTAATGAGAAAGACTCAACAAAAGACTCTTGAGTGATAAGGGGTTATTCTCACCTTTCACTGTTGAACAACAGATATTCCTGAGGTTAAGACTGCAGACTGTAGTCTGGCCTGAATTCTTGACAATATGACTGAAATCTTACGCGGCCTTCAGCAAATCTGGGTTCAGTCATGATGTCTGGGTTCCTCTGCCAAGGATCATCAAGGATTATCAAGGGTATTAATGTTTTGCCTAGACCTATCTTCAGTGCTGATATCTGCGCATCCAGTTGTTAAGGAGGCTTTCTGGTAGGTTGGTAGCAGTGTTGAAATAATGCCATAAAAGAGGTTTGTAAAGAGAAGTGTTATAATTTGTTAGACTGACTCATGTAACTGGAAAACACATGTAAGCTTGCAGATGAACTAGCCCTTACTCAGTGCTGAGGCAGACGTGGAAAACTTGGGGCTAAAGACTGGGAAAAGTAATTTCAGGTTTACCAATATTAGTTACATGAGTGGAAGGCAGTTACACTCCCCAAAAAGGGAATTAGTAATTGTGGAAGAGAAACACTGTCAGCTCCTAGAGGAAGGAGAGGAAGAGAAAGTAAACATCTAGGGAGTGGGAGCATACCCTACCTTCAGCTAACTCATCTGCTGGATAATTCTGGGATGACGTGTCACTTTCCCTAGTTTTTCCATCCATAAAATAAAGATAGTAAGGACTTGGTAAAGTACTGCAAATAAAAGAAGCTATAGAAGAACAATTTTTTTCTTCAACAATTCATTTGATTATTGAAGCTAATGATTCTGATCTGTAAATCTGGGAATGGCATGTGACGGCCTCCTGAAACATTGAGAACTCAAACTTTATTGAAAAAACCCCACACCTTAGTATTGGGTTGCCAAGAAATGCTTCTACTCTTCTAATATATTTTTAAACAGTTGGGGTTTACATGCTTATGTTGCCAGATGAACTTGTGAGAGTCTGTGTGAGTTCACCCTCTTAAGAATTTTTGTTTAACTTGAAGGGGTGATGATTTAAAAACCGTCAATCTTTAACAATAATTAAACCAGACCAAAACTCATGTTCACATGGCTAAACCCTCTTTTGCTTGTCCCTTTACTGTATTTTGGAATCGCTTCTTCCCAAAACGATGCCCAAACTTTGCCTGGTAGAGTTAGTTGTCACCAGGAAAAAGCGTGCCAGAGAATGTCTTGATAATTAAACAGTATGGATATACATGTACCAGTCCTTAAGCCTATCCTCTGTGCCTCTTTAGGTTACTGGTATGGTTGTAGCCAAAGACACCAGGTTCCTATAAATTTCATGGAAGTAGATTAGTTTGGTAAATGAAAAGACACCATCTATCCCCTTGTGGAAACAAACAAAAAAAAAGGTGACATTTGAACTCAGCCCCTACTATAGGCTAGAGCAGGTACATTGGAAATATGTCTGGGGCAATTGCCCAAGCCACTGGGGCCTAATTCCTCAGTTATGGCTTCTCCATGCTAGAGATACTCTGCTGCCTAATGAAGCGTGACAGAGCACACTTCATTCAGAGCATTTCCTCAGTATATTTCAGTTAAAACTCAGCCAGCTAGAACAACCAAATTTGCTGGAAATCAGTCCCTGGGTTGCTCACAGGGCACTTTACTGTATTATTGCAGGTGTCCAGATGATTTGCAGAACAGACTTGCCGGCGCACAGTGGGTGGTACTCTCTGTCCTCAGGGGGTTTGCAGAGGATGGTGTGGAGGTGCTGGAGGTCAAAGGTGAGGCTTGTGTGGGTGCCTTGTCACTCACCTTTCCGCTGTTTATGCTGTGCCTTTTCAGACAGCCTGGCTGGATGTGCCAGGTGGCGCGTTAACCTGCCAGCTCTGCTTAGCCATGGAAAGTCCTGTGAGTTCCCAGGCATCAGGATAAGGCCTTGTGCACGCCAAATGACCCAGCTCTCCTGTCTCACTGGTAATTCCTGATCACTGCTCTGGCTACGTGTTCTGAAGGACCAATCTCAAACTTTGCTCCTGTTGCTTCAGATTGCATCATCAAGGCTCAGAGAGAGCATTTCAGCCCACATTCACTGTCTTGCATGTAATGCAAATGATTGCTGACTCCTTATGATACAAACAAGATTATTCCAGAGCAATTAGATTTGGAGAAAGCAAACCCAGTTTTCTACAGCAATGTGGCAATTTCTCAGTGTCCTCACACGGATTTTGGATTGTACACTATCATGCTGTTATTTACCTGGTCAAGAACCAGGAGGGCAGTATAATTACATTGACTGAAAACTACATTATAGGAAATGGGGACAACTCCAGTGTGACAAATCATCTCCAGAGCCAGATAAGCAAATAAGAGCTATTGCAGCATGTAACAACATTAATTAAAATAAAATAAAATAAAAAAAAATCACTGTATTTCATTCTAGGTAGCTGGATAATGTGTATCTGCTGCTCAGGATGACCTCCAAACTGTGCTTACATAGATGAGATTCTATTAAAAGCCATGATGGTCATGAAGATATTCTGAGATGTCTAACATAAAATGCCATTTAATAAAGATAAGCATACAAAGCATGCCTATTTTGAAAGAAAAGTTACTTTATCTGTAAGAATTAACACCAGAGATTTATCATCCTTGCATTACTTGGAAAAGAGTTTATGTTACTTGCTTGGAGGAACAACCTGAGCAAAATCTGTTAATCCTGATACTCAGGATAACTCCCTGGATTGTAACAGAGTGGCTGAAGGGGAAAAAGATAGATTTGCATGATCATATCAAATCCTCATGTCATGTGATGACTCCCTGTTTCTTCAAATGATGGGGTATACAAACACTTTTCCTGAGAGGTGAAACATTTGCCATCCTCAAATTACTTAAAAGGCTCTATGAAAACCATATAAATCTTGAAAGAGTGGGAGGCAATTATTTTGCTTGTAGGAAGAGCAACAGCAGTCATGTAACCTTGCCAGAGTGGTAGTACCTCAGAGAAGGTAATACCTGACCATACACTTACATGTAGTGGGAACACTTTAAAATAAAATATCATGCACTTTAGGAGACAGGTAAGTAATAGGAGATTCAGTGGCTGTCTGACAGTTAAACCTTAACAGTTTTTGGCAGAAGTTCAAAATAATGGTTATCTGAAGTTAGGGTGTTAGCTGAAATGGGAACTGCTAGGTTTCTGAGCAATTTAGAAAGGTGAGCTGCTTTAGGAGCCTAATGTGGGTGTAAATATCTAACTGTAAGTGTATCAGGTAAAATGTGAACCATGTTCAGCTGTGGCAAAAAGGAAGAAAGGGACGAAACAAAAATAACACAACCTCACCTTTGATTTTTGGCTTTAGACTCCTTCACATTAGATAATTCAGTCCTCCAAGGGAACGTCAAGAGACTACATCTGGCTGATTACATTTCATACCTTTTTTTCATGGCTAACAAGACCTGCAATGCTGTGTCCTCCAGGGATTTCTCTCTATTATGATGTGGCAGATTAGACTATATACTGTGAAACATAGGCTAGAATTTCTTCTGCACTGAAAGTTGCAGTGACATGTTTTGAACCTGAGTTGTAATTAAGTTTTAAGTTGGTTTGATATTTGCATTGTAATGGAGGCCACTACATAAGCCAAGTTGGAAGAGTGTAAATACCCGAGCTCATTAATGGAGTTGTAGCGTTAACCATATGAAATATCTCAGAAAACATAATCTGTTAGGGCAGCAAGAGCAAACAGAAATAGATGCATTTCCAGAATACTTCAAAGGTAAAGAATCCATACTGGGAAGACTAGTGATGTTTCAAATAATGTGCACACAAAAAGTTGAAAGTAAACAAGAGTTTGACTCTTTTCTAAGGAGAACAGGCCTCAGGGTGTTGTGTGTACCACAGTGCCTGCTGCAAAAGGATTTAGGCAGACTGACACTTGAGTTGTGACCCTGTTCCTGTGTACTGAATCTCTTCTTGCTCTTGGTGTATCAGATATCAGATTTACAGGTGTGTGGGTAGCATGTTGAATGAATGCAGGAAGACACCTAGGAGAAAAACAGGCAGAGATATAAGTCATTAAGGTATCTAATTTCTCATTTCATTTTTCTTTGACTTCAAATAAAATTTGGCTGTTAAAAAAAAAGTTTCATTTTAAGATTGGTTCTTTTTTTTCTATGATTTATTGGTAGGTGTATAGAGCCTGAACCCCTGCTTTGCTATTGGAGATAGCTGTCTGGGACCATACTGAGTAACTGAAGATGGTTCACTTGCTGTTTTTAAGGCATCTTTTACTTAAGGGAACTTTCTTAAGACAAGTCCTCTAACACTTGCTCCCATTTTGTCACAATTTTGCTGATCAAGTTCTCTGTCTGACTTTGTTCCTTTTAAAAAGATTCATTTAATTCTGATAATCACCTTTTCATTTTTAAGCTGCATTGCATTTTTCCTACCCATTTTCTTTCTGGACATGACAAAGCTGCAATTAATTTATTCCTCCAGGTGGCTTTGCATATAACCTGCCAGAAGATCATGTCAAAAGGCTCCAGAAACTTTTACAATTAACAGTTGTAGCTGTTTAGCAACTGGCTATCATTAGTAGCCTCTGTGTTCAGCTTACTTTATTAGTTACAACCAATTAGCAGTAGGTTGTTCTTCTCTTCTGTGCAATTTGTCATTAGTGAAACAGCTTTTCCCTCACCCATTTAAAAGTCTAATGTGGATTGCTGTACTTGATTGATTAATAGTTGCCTGGTAGGAGATCCACAGCAGGCACTTGATCCTGCTGTGACAGGACTTGCTAGCAAGGTTTCCTCTAATGGTGGGTATCCCAGGATCAGCGTAACTCACTTCACAGGCAGATCAGAGGGTGATCATCAGTATGATGTACAGGGACACTGGTGAGAGAGTTACCTTTTTCCCCTTGAACTGTGTAGATTTATGATAAAGCTGAGAGCTTTATCCTCCCATGAGTTTAAAATAAAAACGACTTTAAAACAGCCAATTAAAATGTGATTCTGCTGCGACAGGAGCCCCATTTTTTCCTGGGCAGATCGGCTAGATCAGACTTATCAGATCTGGGCAGGGGGTATAAAGAGAGCAGACTGATCTCTCCAGGGTGTGCCCCTCCATGCCTCAGAGAGCTTGTCAGAGAGAGGAGCAAAGAGAAGGCTCCAGGGAGACCTTGTTGCAGCCTTTCGAAGGGAGCTTATAAGAAAGATGGGGACAGACTTTTTAGTAAGGCCTGTAGTGATTGGACAAGGGGTAATGGTTTTAAACTAAAAGAGGGTAGGGTTAGATTGAACATGAGGAAGAAATGTTTTACAATGAGGGTGGTGAAAGGCTGGAGCAGGTTGCCCAGAGAGGTGGTGGATGCCCCATCCCTGGAAACATTGAAGGTCAGGTTGGACGGGGCTCTGAGCAACCCGATCTAGTTGAAGATGTCCCTGCCCATGGCAGGGGGGTTGGACTAGATGACCTTTAAAGTTCCCTTCCAACCCAAACCATTCTATGTTCTATGGTTCTATGATCTTCCCCTCTAATATCTTTATCAGAAATTTCTCTGCTGGCTTGAGGAGACTATTGTGACCACAGAAGCCACTTCCTAACAATGGCTCTAGGACCTCCCAGATTTATTTCTTGTAGGAAGCCTGAAATTGAAGTTGAAATTGCTTTAAGAGGATGATATACTTGCCTGAAGATGCCTAGTTCCTATCAGCTCATTTGGATTACTGAACAAGCCTTCCTCCCTCCTACAAAACACTGATTTCTTCACAATGCTGAAATTTTAGTGGTTTAAGTTTAACCATGTATTTATTGTGTAAACCTAGAAAAGCATTTTCTAGTGCTAGAAAATTGTTGTCTAGCTATTTGTTGAGACACTGCAGTCTGGAGACATTTTTCCAGGGAACGCTGCACAATAATAAATACCAAATAGAAATTACTGAATGCAGGTAAATTTTAATTAATAGCACTTGTGTGCTGGACATATGTTGAAATGAATGCATAATTAAAAAAGATTTGTTTATGAAGGTTCACCTGAGATTTGAACAGTAGCAATCTAAAATGAACATTGCTGTTCTTGATGTGTGCCAGTTTGTCAAGATTTCTGAGCACAGAGCGGGAACAGCAAGGGAAGCTTGCTTTTGCTATAAAATACCAGTTGTATTAACTTGCACTAGAACTGGTCAATCTTTAAAACAAAGTGAAGCTTTGAAGAGCAGAGTGGAATTAAATAATTGCAAATAATTGCAATAGCCTTTTTATATGTTATGCCTATAGAAAGACCCGATAACACTGATGGGTGTGCATTTCTTATTGCAAGAGGCTCGGTACTTGACTAGAACCAGAGAAACATTGCTGCTTTGCATGAGGTGGCTTTCCAAAGCCCAGCTTGTTTATATGTATGTAGCCTCATAACTTGCTTCTCTGTGTTTCCCAGCATCTTATTTACATGGTATCTGCCTTGCTTCAACTATTCATAGCAAAAGTGTTTTTTACTTCATACCCTGGATGCAGCCAAATTATGTGTGTAAACTATCCATGAAGTAAATTATGATGTTTAGATTAATTATTGGACCAAGAAACCAAATAATACATATGTATAAATCTTTCCGGAAACTGAAGTTATGGTATGGATTGTGGTTAAATTAACTTTTTTCACACATTTATTTAGATATAGAACAGAAGTATTTTTCTGAAAGCATTCATTAAGTCTATTTTAGGCACACTTTGAAACAGTTTTGAGTGCTGAATATAAACTGGGATCAGCACTTCCCATGCTCACACTGGAAGTGCAGTAACAACAGCAATTACTCCATGCTGTATATGATTTAAACTTGTAGGTTTCTGGAGTTATTCTCTAGCAGGATAGCTGGCTCTACATGTAATGACACTTGCCTATATTTTCCCAAGTGGTATTTTGCAGAAACATTTAGTGATAACTCTAAATCTGTCATTTATGAATTAATTAAGATGGTGTTTGTGTTTCCATCTCTCTCAAGGAAGAATATAAATGAAGTATATTATGCTTAAAGTGTTATCCTTGAGTTGACTTGAAAATCTCAGTTTGAGAATGTGAACGTTGCCAGTACTGTTTGTGTCAAGAAACAGAATGTATCTGTAATCCTTTTCCTATTAAATGCACACTGCATGTTTAAAAGAACTGATTGGAAATCTCTGTACATAACAGAAAAGAGTAAAATATTAGAGAGAATGTGTATTATATTCTCTGTAAAAACATATATATTTAAATTTTAGGATATATAGCTAAGCACACAAAAAATCAGGAAATCTGAAAATTGTTGTTGAGTACATAGCTGAACTTTTCACTTTGTATTATGATGTAGAGCCAAATTCTTCCATGGTGTCTTGGTTACCTACAAAAATGTGTGCTAGTGGCACACATTGCAGTCTAAATAGAAAGCGTGAGGCAGCACAGAAGTTGAGAACCCAAATAATGTTAACCACGTGTAGTTACACTGTCCTTCATACTTTTGCTTTTTTCTTTCTAGCCCAGAATACAGACTAAAAGTTCTTCATTTCTGTGCATCTTCCAGCCACACGGTACTCAGTTAAAATAAAATGGATAATGGTTTAGTGAAGGAGGCAATGCCATTTTTAGTCCAGGGTTATACAAAATATTCTTCCGTCACTAGACACACAATAACCTAAGAAGCCCAGTAGCCTTGATACTGGGACTGAATCAACCATTTATGGATTTGTAAGGAAGCTGTCAATCAGTATCAAGTGATCAGTATTACAGACCTCTGCAATTGCACTCTCTTTTTCATCAGAAGGGCTCAAACACTTCATCTGTGGATGGGTGTACTGTGGATTTTAAAGTGGGAGAAAATGAGTGACTGGAGACTTTTCCAAGTAACCTGTGATTACTCAGGTTGCCATTCAGCAGTCCTGAGGATATGAGCATCAGAAGGTCCTACTGGTTTACAGTAGCTGTCAGGCTTCTCAAAAGTTCAAATACTGCTGAAGTTTGCAAGTCAAAAGGCACTTTTAAGAATCTGGGTAAGGAATGACCGCCTGGGTGCAGCAGCAATTTACTAGCAAGACCCAGTTTTCCTGTCTGTCTCTATTTTTTGGTGCAGAAATGCAATCATATTTCCCCTTTTAACTCTGTTTCTAAAAGAAAACACTTGTATTTAAAAGTCTGAATATCTCTATGACAGGCAACATCTTAGTCTGACCCAAATTCACTCTTTTTGGAGCTGCTGGAACAGGATGAACAAATGTCAATTCTCGTTTTCTGTTTTTATGGGAATAGACGGGAGTGGATATATTTCCACCAGTAAGATATAGAGGGTGATGTGAAATGTTAACATGCAAATTAGGTTGAGGTGATATTTCTATCAGGGGAAATAAAAGCTCTTCCATGAAATTCCCTTATCATTCCCTTCATTTTCTGCATATAAGCTGTATGTAAAGCCGTCAGGCTGATAATTACACAAATTATAGGGACCTTCTCGTAAGAAAACTAATGCAATTTCCAGAGATAATTTCAAATGAAGATGCCCACAAGGAAGGCAGAAGTCTGAGCTCATTTTCCTTTATTGAGACTGATTCATAAATACTCAGGTTTTTCCCTGTCTACCCTGGGCAGCAGCAAGAGGATTTAGAGGAGGACTTTATTGCAATGAATAGGTCTCTGAAAAAACAGCTTCCAGAAAGTAGCGTATTTTAATGCAATTTCATTTCTTTGAAAATATTCCTGCTAGCTCTGGTAAAATTGTGCAGGCTGTCTGCATATTGCATTATTTTCATGCGAAGTCATGAACTGGTGAAGGTTTATTCCAAAATCAGCATAGACTTGTGAAGCTTTCGACAATCTTTCCCAAGAGGGAAAGTAAACAGAGAAGAGAGTGCTCAGAAAAGGAAAATATAATAGCCTAAGTAGGTAGGAGCCACCTCTCAAAATAATCAGGGGAAAAGTTTTGGGGTGGAATAGTCAATGAGGAATAAACAGGTGGTACTATAATGAATGAATTCAACTAATTTTTATGGTGAGAATTGTGTTGACATAATATGCTTACATTTCTGTAAGGCATTTTGCTCAGTCCTGCGTGATACCTGTGTAAAGAGATTAACATTTTTCAAAATCAGTGTATGTTGGACGAACCTAATTTGGAAGCAGTTCATTGAAAGATTGAGAAAATTAATCCTGTTGGCACATCATCCAGGTGACTATTCCTACTTGAGGTCTCCAGGGATTGATTTGCAACCAGTATTTAATATTTTTTCATCAGTGATGTGGAGGAAAATATTGTTCAGGCATGCATGGAGATTGCTGGGCACTGGGCAGAGGTTTAACCTCACTGAACAGACCATGAGAGGCTACTGGACATTACAGGAAAAGTTGCTGGATATGATGGATAACACACCAAGAAGCCGAAAAAAGTTATAGACAACACCATGAGGGGTGTCTGGATTTCATGAGTGGTTAAGGGGGAGAGAAACTGCTGAGCTTTACAGATATTTGGAGGTGTGCTTTGGGGACCTTTTGGGGAGCAGAGCCTTGCAAAGGCAGCAGCATCAGTAAAACCATGTTAGACAGATGACCTTGTTAATGGTACCAGAAATACAAAATTGAGGTGTGAATTTAGTGAAACTGGGTCCAATGAGGAAAAAATAATGTGCAGAGCTGTGCAGTGTGCATGCAACTGTGCATGCACATGCACTCCTATGGGGAATCCATGCTCAGTGTCACTCCAGCTGGGGCTGGGGAGAGGGAACGACAGCCGCCTGCCTCAGTGGGGCTGCGAGAGGAGCACCCAGGCTCTGGGAGCCAACCTGCTGCAGCTCTGCTGGGCTGGGATGGAAACCCTCCCCAGATCCTGCAGCCCACTGTGTCCGGCTTCTCTTAACAACTATTAAATCACATCTGCCAAAATTTGTAGCTCACACTGAGGTCACATTTTAAGCCAACTAGGGGCTTTATAATGTGACCCCAAGGCATGTCAAGGATGTCTGAGAGCAGGCGTTGCTGTCCGTGTAGATACAGTCTAAGTTTACTTTCTCAGCAGACATGGGGTCTGGCATCAGGAGAGTGCCCAGAGACACTAGCGCTCCTTGTAGGAATAAAAACTAGCCAAGGCTAAAGTCCTGAGGAGGGACATCCCTCAGTCATACTGTATTCATGGAAAGAGGATTAATTTAGTTATATAAAGTATTTCATTCACCTCACATACTTTTCTTACCCACTTCAGAAATGATCCCCAAATGCTAATTTTACTTCCGCAAGTGTGGCTGGTTCTTTTCAGTCTGTTTATCTCTGTATGTCTGTTAACTGTCCCTTTCCTCCACAACCTCCTCTTCGTGGAGTGGAGCCTGAAAATGCAAACATCATCTGTTTCCAAATACTGGTCCCTGTGATCAGGCTGGGAACATCTTTGGTGTTGAATGGCAGATTGCCATTCATGCTTATTATATTGCAATGAAATGTCTTGAGGGCGATTATGGAAACTAGGAAACCATTTCCTCATAAAACTGCTTGGAGCCATTGCTGGAGGCATAGCATATTCTCCTGAATCTATTCATGAAATCAAATACACCATGCATAAATAACCTGGCAAGGAGAAGCACGGCCAATTTACAGGGGAAATGATTCATGCTGTTCTTAAACTTTAATTAAGCTTCAAACAAAACATCTAGGGACATGATGGATTCTCCATTTCCTCATTGCTTGAAGGAGTTAATCTCAGACTTGTCTGCAAAGTGTGCTGCAGTTCAAATGAAAGCTCTGGATTTGTGGCAGGGATCAGTGCATGAAATAGTGTTATCCAGAGGGTAACATTAGATAAAGAAACGTTTCTCTCTTCGTTAACCTGGTGTAAATCCATGCATTTCACTGAACTGGAGTGATTTTATTTTGATAATTTGCATTTTGAAGGTTGGTCCAATTACCTCCACCATTAATGAATGTGTTTACATTTCTGACAGCTCAGTCAATAAAGTTAGGATGTATAAAATAATGCAGCCATGACTTTACATAGCATTTTCATTCTTAAATCATTGGGTTTGGTGGTGCTTGGATATGATGAAGTAGAATTTAATATCCACCCACAGCAGGGAGAAACTTCATATTTTTATATCTATACAGCTGCAAGGACATCCCCCCCCCCCTTAAATTCTGTTATCTTAACAGCCAAATAGGAAAGCCCCTAGGAAGAGTAATCCTATAAGTTTATGGTACTAAAGTGCTACTTTTCATATCACAGTTGTACTGTTCTCTCTTGATATTTTTATCCATTCAGTTGCTGAAGAATCTTGCTTCTCTACCACACATTTTCTAAGAACCACCACCACGGTGGCATTGTGTGGGCTGAAAGACGGATGGGGAAAGGGTGACAGTGACAGCCCACTGTGTGGGCTGAAAGACGGATGGGGAAAGGGATGGAGTAGAGGTACGTGGCGTACAGAATGATTCTTGTAGCTCCTGGCTAATGTGCCTGTATAGACAATGGTAACTGGAGACACATGCCTGCTTCTCCATCAGCTGATGGACTGACCTCCCTTCTCTCCCTGTTTGAACCTGTCTTCGAAATCTCTGACTGAACAGGGAGCTTCCTCCGGCTGAGGATGCTGCCCTCCTCTGAGCCCCTTCAACCCCCTTGCGCCAGCTCCGTTCTGTTGATCATATCTGCCTCCTCCGTGGTAAAAAACTTTCGAAAATAATCATCAGTCAGACCTTATTAATGAAAGGGAAGAGGAGGACTCTGAGGATAACTAATCTATCAACACATTGCTTACTGGTGAATTCCCAGCTGCTAGGCTGCACTCAGGTTTTCACCCAACAGCTAAACCAACCAAATTCAGCATCTACAGCTGCATCTAAGTAATTCATTTCATATGTAGAACCACTGTGTGTCAGGTGGGGAAGGAGAGAAAAAATTATCTTTTTCCCCTGCCAGTGAGTTTGGGAGGAACAAGAGAAGAGTTTGTACCTGAGAAATCTCTTGCTGTTTTAAATAATTAAAACCCTTCTTTTCCCATAAAGGTTTACCTCCTCACCTTTCATGTGTGCCTGGAATGGAGAACTCTCCTGTGCTCTGCAGCGGGTAATTATCGAGCTGTGCTCAGCAAAAGTTCTGACGAGTGGCAATCAGATGGGAACAAGAAACGATTACAAATGACGGTGTAGGCTAAATGCAGTAGTGATGAGAAGTCTTTAGAAATCCAAAACAATAAAAGTGATCACTCAGTAAACACATGTGACACAATTAATTAGTAATCATTATGTCTATTTTACTAGCCTGTGCTAAATATTTTGTTTCATTTTAAATATTTCATTTACTCGTATGACTTGACACAATTTTCTTCTTCTGATGTGCTTTCTTATCATATCATTGCAGAGAACTGCCTTCACTCTCCCTTGTCCCCTTTCCCTCCTGCTTGCTTTTGCATAATTTTAAAGACATACTTACTATTTCTACTTAGAGCAGTGCTTCAATGTATTCAGACCATGTTTGACTCCATGAAGAGTTTCTTTTGCCTCTGTGATTTCAGAGAGCCTGAACTTGTAGCAGAATATCATATATATATGTAAAAATTAAGATGGGAAACTGTAGGGAGAAAGCTTTTTGAACTGTCATGCTAATGTAATTTTATTTTTAAAGCACATTTGGAAACCTGGCACTCGTCATTTTAATGCATTAATTTTGCATTTGCTGATCTGGCCTTGGAAGCAGAGGCATGGGTGGAAGTTGGCATACATTTGGTGTCACAGCAGTTTTGTTCTGGAGTCTGCAGATCTACAAGCCAGATCTAGAGCTGACTCCAGGACTACAAGCTCTGATGAGAAGGGTGATGTTGCTTCCAGCTCCCATTGTCAGCTGCCTGATTTGAAAGAGCTGCTGGTTTCAGCTGAAATCGTGTTCAAAGGTGCGTGCAAACCTGTATTGGATGTAAACCAAGGTAGCCTTTAGTTAACAACATCTGCCACATGATCAGTAAGAGCAATGGGAAAGGAGTTAAGCACAGGTCAAAGAGTATTATTGTGATGCTCTTTGAGCATATTCTCAGCTACAAAGAGGGCATGGAGGTGCATGTCTGCACTTCCTCTCTGTGCATGTAGAAGTTATATCACATTGCCAGCCGTCGTAATTCCTCTTCTTGGTCCCAAGGAGGGAGAAGAACCTCTGAATCTCAAAAGTAAGGATGTGCAGCCCTTCCCCGGATGGAGACAGCCTTGGAAAAGCAAAAGGCTTAAGAACAATGGAGTTCTGCCCCTTTTTGGGTTCCTTGTGTCCTGATACTGCCACCAGGGCCAGGCTGTTGAAACTGGCTGACAACACAAGGATAGGAACCACACAGATTTTGTTGTGCCTGTGAGAACAGTGATTGCCTTGTTGGTTGCTCAGGAGTCCTGTGAAATGTTTCCAGAGCTGTCACAGACATAATTATAGTAAAATCATTCACCCTGAAGACTATAAGGGTTTTCCTTTCATTATTATTATTTTATGTTGTTTGTTTACTTTAATTCAAGCATTAATTTTGGGTGTCTCACTTTTAACATTCGCTTGGCAACACTTGTTTACTTAATTTTCTATCACAAAATTTTTAGTGTTCCAGGTACACAGCTTGAGAAGGAGTAAGGTGGCTAAAGATGTGGACAGACTGAAATTTCTAAGTTTTGGGGCCCTGGGCCCTACTGTGAATTACCCTAAGTGTTTCATTGACTTCAAAACTCTGAGGCTTTGTGAGAGCTAAACCGCAAGGGCAAAAGTTAGGTGTCCTTGGAAATTGGAATTTTCAATTTGGGGACAATAATTTTCAATTATTGGGGACAATGAGAGAGCTGGGACTGTTTAGCCTAGAGAAGAGAAGTCTCAGGGTAAATCTTACTAATGTATGTAAACACCTGAGGGGAGCGTGCAAAGAGGAGCCAGGCTCTTTGCAGCGGTGCCTAGTGATAGAACCAGAGGCCATGGGCACAAACTGAAACGCAGGAGGCTCCCTCTGAACATCAGGAAACACTTTTTTACTGTGAGGGCGACTGAGCACTGGCAAAGGTTGCCCAGAGAGATTGTGGAGTCTCCATCCTTGGAGATATTTTGAATATCCAGCTTTTGAAGCTGTCTGGACATGGTCCTGGGCAGCATGCTATAGGTCGTCCTGCTTGAGCAGGGGGGTTGGACCAGATGACCTCCAGAGGTCCCTTCCAACCTCAACCAGTCTGCCATTGTGTGATTTGGTGATGCTGTTATCACACTTACATGTCACTTACATGGGAACTTTATTAGCATCGTTATTCAGCTAGTCGTTCTGGAGAGCTACTATACTGCTTTTACTAATTATTCGTAAACCTGTATCTAATTCTATTATCTGTTTCAGTTTGAAACCATTCATATGTCAGTGGCTTTCCATTAATTTAAAAGAATTTTGGCCCCTTGTCTATAGTAATTCCTGATCCTCCATGTAGCCTGAAAAAACACCCTAGTTTCTGCAACAATGCAATAGAAAACTAAAAGTTGATAGCACTCACATTGTCCCCAACAGCTGTAGTTTGTAAACTGTTAAAACATCTTGTCCTTTTCACAGATGAGGGACAAATTTAGCTTGCAGTTGTAAGAGTAAATCTCCTTTCTGTCAGCCTTGTTATATGGTAAATTGTTTTATTTTGCCATATAAATTCTAGGGTGTTATATTAGTAAATATAATTTGGCCTTTCCTTTTCTTAGATGTTACATTTTTGGGGCAATGAGTCAGCAGGAAGACTTCAGTGAAGACATTCCCAATTCCAGGGTACTATGTATTTTCCCACACTGAGCTAATGCAGGTGGGTTCACAGCTGGAACCATAGGCACTGAGGATGGTGAGGGACTTAGCAAGGCAAGGAGCTGAGGGACCTAAACTCACCACCAGCCTATCCTGGAGAAGGAGACAAAAAAGGAGTAGACCGGCAGAACCAAAAATACAACAGATGAAAAAATTCCCTGACCACTAGGCATAGTCTGTCCATGTAGGTAGCAAGTCAGAAAAGAACTGGTGCTAGACCAATAGTTTGTGCTTTTTGTTACTGCGTGCAATGATTTCACGTGGTGCTTTTACACACGAAGGACTGTATTTGGTGTTCTAACCCTGCACAACAGCATAACATATCTGTTCATTCCTTGCAATAGTGGAACTACCACGCTACAGACTTCCTAATGCTCTGCCTTGACTGCCATCCGTCCTACCTACTCCAAAGGGAAATGTCTGAAAGAGCATAATAACGAGAGGAACAGCTCACATGACCTATTTCTTACCCACTGCCTGCAGGCAGTAATATTTCTGTGGCCAGAAACCTTGAAGGCAAGCACCCCATAGCAACCTTGAATTAAGAGAGTTGTCTGGTATTTTTGGGGTTAGTCAGCCTTATCAGGAAGAGGGCTGCACTGTCTGAAAAGATGTATGGGTTCTGGACTGCAGCTGCTGTTCCTGCTCCCCGAGTGCTGCTGATGGGTAGCATTGTCAGGAATTTAAAAAGGGGAAGGAAAATAGTTCTTCAGTACAGATGCTTGTCAGGGAATTACGTGAATTAAGCAAACACACACGCACACAGACTGAGGAGCGGATCTGGAGACCCTTTTTTTATGGAGGGCTACCTTTGTATCACACCTTAATTCACCCTCTGGCTCCAACTGCAGTGTAAATGAGTAGCAGCCATGACGATAACTGCTCTCTGAGCCAGAGGCAGGGGGGCAGAGCACAAGCTGTCCTGCATTTCCACAACTGTTTTAACTGGATGGGTTTAGAGATGCTTTTGGCTGTTGCACCAAAGGAGCATGGGAGGAAGGATGGAGTCTCCCACAGCCTCTGCTCTTCCCTTCCTCATCTCTTTCTGTTCTTCATAAGGAGTGGATGGCTATACGATTGAGGAGAGGAACTGAGCAGACAGTCAGCTCTTGCTCCCATAAATAATACACTGATTAATATGTATAGCTTCAGCTGATAACCCCGAAGTGTGATTAGGGTGAGAAACAGGGCAGGAAGGAGGCTGTTTGGTGTCTCACAGTGCCGCAAAACAAAATGCTTACGCTTCCTCGTGACCCTGGTTAGAGATTTTTGGCTTTGGCTTCAGCAGAAATGGGATCTCACTTTAAAAGTAGAAATATCTTCCTTCGAGTAGAACAAGATTTCAAGCTCCAGCACTTGGTAGAAGGCCCTTCACCTGCTGTTCCCATTTCTTCCCATTGGTATGAGAAGGAAAAAAGGGTAATTAAACTAACCATCATTGCTTTTTCTCTGATAAAGGAGAAGGAAAAAAACCTCATGGATTCAAAAGTGCTTTTCTGCTTGCTTTAAAAATAGATCTTGGCATATTAACCTCACTTTAATTATAAATTGTACCTCATCTGAGGGAAACTGAGGGAAAGATACCTGTAGAGTATCCCTGGATAAGTATATTTTATCTTTTTTTTTTTCAGGATGAAGAACAGCAATGAAAAAGTGATCATATTTCCTCGGCAGCTCCGTAACCTACTTTTTTGAAGCAGCTGCTTCAAGGGACTAGGACTATCACTGGTACAGTCAAATTGAAATCCATATGAAGGATCTGGTCTCTCTCTTTCTTTCCTGTCTCTCTCTATCTCTCCTTCTTCTTTCTCCCTCCCTTCCTCTCTCCTTCCCTCCCTTCCACCCTCCCTCCCTTTCCTTCTCTTTTTCTCTTAATCATTTTTTCTTCCCTCTTTGTCTCTCCTGTCTTTTCCCTTTCCTCTTAGGTGAATAATCCAGTTGGCTGGTAAGAAGCCTCATGAAGGCTAATTCAAGGATAAAGCAACAGTGTTTATATTTACCCGGTGTTTGATCACAAGACATTCTCTTTCATTCATTTGAAATCATAAAACATAGTTAGCTTATACACCATAAATAGTGTTAACTTTCAAAAAATCTATGAGAG
Source organism: Aptenodytes patagonicus (assembly GCF_965638725.1). NCBI lineage: Eukaryota > Metazoa > Chordata > Aves > Sphenisciformes > Spheniscidae > Aptenodytes > Aptenodytes patagonicus. Next base: position 73,109,796 of record NC_134982.1, read on the forward strand.
AATGGCAGTGTGTCTTTGCTGAGGGCAATTTAAAACCTCTTGTGTGAGCTGATCGAATTAGATAAAGCTTCTGTGCCGTCAAGGTTCAAAATCTACTGATGTGCCAACATTCATTCTTCAGCTCTGTATTTAGCTTTCTAGGCAGACAAGGTCAGCCGTGTCTGATTGATCCGGCTTCTGTCTTGTAGGAAGACCAGACGGTAGTTTCTGTAAGAAAGGGTGTTTTCCCCTGTTTTCTTCCCAGAGCAGAGCAGCTGATCTGGTCTTACTCCACCAGATGGCAAGCTTTAACCAAGGAAAAAAAAATCACACGTTTTTGCAACTATCCATTTACCTTAGGGGAGAGGGGGAAGCGAGCTTGGCTCATTGGTTATTTTTGTTGTTTTTTTTTCTTTCTTTCTGTTTTAAAGAAATGTTTTTACTATAACAGGCTCACATCCATCTTCTGGTATGATTTGTAGTGTTTAGAAAAATAAATCAATAAAATAACATTTGCTGTCAGCTATTGAGTAACTGACAGGTGTCACAAAGGGAAGTAAAAAATGGGTTAGAATATACAATCCATCCCCAGATCTCACTGAACAAAGGCAGACTCAGTGCTCCTAAACAGACAAATAAGTATGGTAGTTCCAGTCAAAAACGAGAAGATGTTTTCAGGCTGTCAGTGCTGCATAACAGAGCCTGAGTTCTGGTTATCCAAACCCCACACTAATCCCTGCCTTTGACTCTCAGGAAGGGGGCCGCTCTGCCATGTGTTTCTGCCATCATAACCTGCTCGCAATGCCTGGACAATGCACAGAGCAGAGGACAACGGTGCTTGCTCTGTCCAAGCTACACTACCTCTTGAGTCCAGGGTAGTCTAGAGGGTTTCAGACACCCTGGGAGTTGAGTTAAAGTCTGCTTGTCCTAACACAGCAGACTTTAACTGCTGTGTTAAAGTTAAAGGTGCTTATTTTCACTCACATTTCATTTTACAGACTGGCTGTGCCAGCTTCACAGGTGAAGCAGCTGTGGCACCAGGAGGTGGCTTGGGTTGCAGAGGTAACCCAGCCATGGAGCACTGCAGCGATATGCAAGGAGCATGTCCCCAAGTCTGAGCTCAGCGATCTGTCACTGGGGATCTGGAGATATCTGCACTGTCTCCAGCAACAGGAGAGAAATGCCATGGGGAGTCTGCAGCCATAGGGTTAGAAAGCCTTACACATAAAAGCCCAGCTGCCAGTTCCTTCACTTCTCTTTTTTTGGTGGTTTTTCTTAGCATTTCTCTCCTCCTGAGACCATGGGTCCATCCCCATTTGGTAACTGGGCTCCAGGTGAGTTGCACGGTGGGAGCCTTGGCAGCCTTGGGGGTTGTTGTGCCCATCCCTGCAAAGCAGAAAAGTGGTACCCAGTTGTTCAAGGGGAGGAGAGAAAAGATTGGCTAACATCATGTAACACTTCAAAGGGTAGGGGGGAAATCAAACCTATGTCATCTCACTTGCTGACCTAATGACTGGAGAAAAACAGTTCCCATTTTTTTCTGTAGGCTGTGTTTAAGTAAACTGTTACTCTTCCATTATAAACATCTTTGCGAGTTTGAAAATAGCTTTACCTGTGTCTTTACTCCTGTTTCATAGGTCTTTCTAAAGAATAAACTTCTAAGACTAAATCAATGCCATAGACATTTATAAAATTATGCCAGATGAGCCTGAGGGAAATCTGTGCAACACACACAATTATATGACAGATTGTAAGTAGTCAAAACTTGTGAGCCCCAGTTTTGACACTGAAAAATAAATACATACATTTTAGCTATTTTTGCCTTTCCTGGTTCATGTTTTTATTTTTTTCTCAGCACCAAGGGAGGTTGGAAACCTTTGTTTTTCCAAAAACGGGAACTTGTTCTACTGTTATCATATGACTCCTAGAACTGAGGCTTTACAAAAGGCTCAGGAGTGATAATACTATGAAGTTTGAAGCACTGCAGCAGTGCAGACTGCAGTGAAGGGGAGCAGCTAAGTAATACAGGTGGCAGGCTGTGGGTTTCTGCCTCTGTAGTCATGCCTTGAGGACTTACCTCGCGCTTCATTTCTCTCAGGGAGAGGATTATGGGCTTGGGAGTTTTGTACTGTGCCTGGAGTTTGTTTACGTGTTTGGCTTTTTTTTTTTTTTTCTTTTTGGATAAAGCACTGCAAAATCCTGCAGTGTCTCTGTCAGAGCTCCAGGTGTGCCTGGGGAAGTGGTGAGGGCCCCCCGCGACTCCAGCATCCCTGTCTCACACGCTTCTTCTCTCTGGAAATATGCAATATCCCTCCAAAGCCACACAGGTCTGAATGACAGCATGACTCATCTCACCTTGCTTTGCTGCAGCTCATCTTACTATCCATGTAGTCTTCTGAATTAAGGGAGCTTTTGAAAGCATCCCCCCAAGCTGACAGCAGCTGCTGTCAGTGAAGCCAGGCAGGGACTGCTTGGTACCTCCCAAGGCAATGTGTCCTCTGAGGGACACGGGATCCTGGTGTCCTACCCAGGCTGTTCACACCAGAGCAGTGCTGTGCCAGCTTGGCATGCTTATCAGTGTAAGGACAGCGAGGTTAATTTTACCCTGAGCCTCACTTCTCTGCCGCTACTGAGAAATGCCACTGTGGTGGTATAGAGCGTCATGGGAAGATCTTTTTCTTTCTGCTCTTGCTGTGGGCTTTGGCTCTGTGAATTTTGCTTTGGTTTCCCCAGTGTTAGTTAATTTAGAGATCACTTGGTTTTGTGACAGAACACAAGGGATCAGACTGATCTGCTGATTTTGACATAAGACCACTAAAACCAAGCCAGGATTGCCCAGGTAGAGAAGTATTTTTCCTTCATTTCATTGCGTCCAGTAAATTTTCATACTGTAATAAAGTGGAAGCCCACAAAAACCTTGGATGTATTAATGTCTTTTAATGCATTTTACTTAGTTTTAATTTTACTATTGGTCTCATATGTGAAACTCTGCTAAGTCTGAATTTCTCCTTTTGGTTTATAATTCAATTGTTGATGCACAAACCAAAATAAAATCTGATCCCTTTTCCATATTCATGATGGCTCTGCAGTACTGGCAAAACTAAACCATAATAAACCAAAGCAAATCAAACTTCTTTCTGCTGCTAAGAAAGTTCTGTAATAAAATTCCAACTAAAGGTAAAGGATTTCACATCCACATAATAACTTTTCAAGGGTAGGAATGGATTTTAGTCATGCATCTCAGTAAAATAAAATGTTTTCAGTTCCTCTCTGAACATTGCTTTACACAATGGCATTTTGCAGTCTGTAGAGTTTGTTTAAGCACTAATCTATCAAACATTGAGAGAGCTGAGATCACTGATCTAAGTCATTTGTGGAGAGGATACAACCCTTCTACCTTAAATGAATCCGAGCTTGCATTGAAAGAACTGTTTGTATCAGAAGTGCTGGGCTGGCAGGAGATTGAAGCCAGATGTGCTGTTTTGTTTCAGACGTAGGGAAACCACCAGGCACACAAAGATGTATCCAAAGATGTATCTGCAACAGGCTCAGGAAGATTCCAGCACTGAGAATAGAGGCGTGGTCAAGTTTTTGAGGGAACTGCTAGGTGTACTTGCCTTGTCCTCACTCTTCTCTGGGCTTCAGCTTGCAGCCGTGTTGGAGGCAGGATCCTGAACTAGATGACCTTTCAGTCTGAAATGTATGGCTACTTTCATGGTAGTTATTTGCAAAGTTTTTCTATACTGTTATCTATTGACAATATTTTAAAGTCTCTTATTATACTGACTAAGATAAAAAACTTTTGCTACTGATGCAAGCTTCTAGTGAATCCCCCTCAAATAAATGTTTTTTGCTGTTACTGCCTCTCTCTGCCACAGCTAAAATAAATCAGAATCCCCATCTCAATGCCTGAAGAGACAGGAACATTTAATTTATAGCAATTTCCTTTTCTTTTCATGGTTGCTACTAAACAGAACATGCTGGGTCTCAACCTGCATTTGCATTTATGCTAAATTACAAGCAGAGCAATCAATACAAGTCCCAGCTCATGCTGCCCACAGCTGAACAGCAACAAAGAAAGCAAACTGCCAAGGAAATCTTTCCCACCCAGCCAGCTTGTTAGTACACAGCAGCGTTTAGCCATCTATTTATTTATCACATTGATCTTGGAATGCATCCCAGGTATTGTGAAGAAGAAAAAAGGAGCTTATCCTCAGACACCTTGTGAGTCTGCCTTGCAAGGCAGCCCCACATGGCTACTTCCCAGGGTGGGACAGGCAGAGAGGGTGTCTGGGCAGGATCTCCTCCCTGAATGCCTGAAGAGACGCAGACAGGACTGCTCTTCACCCAGGAGCACTCCTGAGGTGGGACCTCCATTAGGGTGGTCGTTGTGGACACTCAGCCCCTAAAGCTGACTGATGTCTTCGCCTGGGACTTTAGGTTCACCCTCTTTCCTCTCTCCTCTGCACTGTTCCCTTTCAGACTTTTTTTCCCCTCAGGTTCCCTTAAATCCCAGCTCATCCTCCTTCCTCTCCATGGCCCTTTTTCTCATCCGTTTCCCTTCATATTTGTTTTCCTCTCTCTTTATTATTCCTTAGTGGCTGCACCTTTACATTTTTCATATCATCACGTTCCTGGGATGAGGGCAGCCTCACCAGTGGGTGCCGATGTGCTCCGGTCGGTGCCTGGAGCTCTTAGATGTGGTGCATTGCAACGCTGTGCCTGCACTGGTCTGTGGGAGGTTTAGGTGTGCTCAAGTGAACCATCCTCGGGGGTTTGCAGCGCTGTGAACAAACCCATCTGAAATGAGCGTGGCTGTGCTAGGTAAACCTCTCTAGTAGAGCCCACAGTCTCCCTGGGCTGGGGTCACCGCCAGGATACTGTGCAGATAAAAGCAAAGTAAAAGCAACAGCAATTGTTAACTGCCCTTGCGCTCAGGTCCTTGTTCGGTGCCTTGCAAGTATGTCCTTTCTAGCCATTGGGTTTTAATCTGAAAGTAGAACCTGGCCCTTCTTTCTGCCAGTTTGGGCTTATCTGAAATGCTAACTAGACCTTCACACTGCAAAGTGTTTTACAGCCTGACAGAATCTTCCTTGGAAAAACCACAGGCTTTCTTGTGTCCCTTGGCTTTCTGCTTCGGAACTGTCTTTGAAGTGAGAGCTGCCCAGCCACATTTGATATCGCTTCCTACCTTCACCAAACCTCAGGCAACAACAGCATGGTGAGGAAACACTATCTAGCTGATCAGCATTGCTGTGCCCCCTTGCACATGCCTATTTGATCTGCAGGAAAGGTGCATTGGCACAGCCTGGAAACACCAGGCTTCCTGAACACATGCTGGTCCCCCTACCTGGGACACGATCAGCATGCTGCTCGCTTGAGTTTCAACGCACGCCGTGCCTTGGGGAGTGCCCCACTGCCATTTCCCTGGGTTTCCAGGTGCTGGAATGACAATTGTGGTCACCCTGAGTGCACATGTCCTGCTTGCTCTCCACCCCACTGGCCAAACGGGTGAACCGTAGCTGACTGGCTGGAGGAGAGATCTTGGTGCTGGAAGGCTGCTGAGCCCATGAGCGCTGCAGTCACTATTCCCATCTCCTGAGCGCACCCCCTCAGCCCTGCTGCCCACCTGCCGAGGGGCTGCCCATGTGGGTGAGGGCACCACCACATCTCCGTGCAGCCCTCCGAGCACAGCACAAGCGGGGAGGTGTTTGCCTCTTTTGCCTCCGGACCTGTGCTGAGCTTAAACCAAGCAGAAGAGCATCTCTGTAATCCTGCAGTCAGCAGCTGTATCCTGCAGAGCCTCAGCGACTGCCTGAATTGACAGGATTAATGTGACTCCAGGGGTCTCCCTGCAGCTAATCAGGAGATGCTGGTCCTAATGAATGAAGCACAGTGGAGAGAACTGGTATGCTAAAGGCAGCGAGTGTCCCCTTTATTGTAGTTACAGTGTTAGTGATTAAAACATAACTCAGTGGGATGCAGCTAGCTCTCAAGCTAATTCTTTGACAGGAAACACTGGCCCGTGAAGTGTTGTCTCCAAATATTACGGAAATCACTGCTCAGGACTTTCATATTTTTTCAACAAGGGTCATGCTGTTATTAACACAGGTGTTGGGGGCTATGGCTCCAGCCCCCACCTGTCCCCCATGCAGTTTCAACTCGGAGCCTGTTCCACGGCTCAGAAACAAGAAGGTTCAACAGAAATGAAGCAAACTAATCATTTCCCCTCCATAAACTGATGCTTATAATCCTGGCTGTGATTCTCTGTTATGTCTTCTCTAGTGCAGAGGACTTTATTCCCTACTGTGATGAAATAAAATGAACCAAACCATTGTCAAAACAATTCAAAGCGCTCTGCGCCTTTGGGCAGAGTGATCAGCTCTACAGCCTACTTTGCCTGTTAGCTCCTCAAACTGCTGAAGAAACAGGTGCAGGAAAAATGATAGCCTGGTTAATATTATTTTGTTAAATTCAAGTGCTGTGTTTGTTTTATCAGTAACTCAACATAGCATGCAATACGGCTTTCTGTCCTGGCAAGTGCCCCACCTTAGAAGAACACATCAAAATCTCTGTGTACCTGTAAGCTAGTGGCTAGCATGCAAATGAGCTCTTTTATGAATATGCATAAAATAGCATAAAAAAGACACACAAAAATTAGCAGCTGTGAAGAATGGGCCCTTGGTCCCTGCTCAGTCACATTGTTAGACTGGAGAAGCTGTTGGTTAAATTGATGCTAATCATGCTAAGGGTGCAGCACAGCTTCCACATAGGCATCAGCTTGGGGTTGTCCTCTGCTCTAATTACGCAAAGAATTTGTGGGTATGTTTTGGATGCATTGTTAGTTGTTCTTCCTATCTGCTTGGAAGGTAAAACCAACAGTCCCTTGTAACACACCTTGGCATAGTGTATAGCTAACCAGCCAGGGTCCTTGGTCAAAGCTAAAACAATAGCAACTTTATGGTTGCTAAGTTTGCCACTGCATGCTCCTCTGCTGGAAAATCAGAAGCTTCTTTTCTTTACCAACTTGACTATAAACAGTTGACTTCACTGCTAAACTTTTCTTCCTGTCATATTTTGCAGCAATTTGCTGCGTTGTTTGGCTTTCCTGCTGCCCAGAAAAGTAGGAAACCCTGCGGGAACTGGGGCAGCAGTACTCTGTGAAAAAGAAATTCTGCTGCCTGGGAGATGCTGAAGTGTACATGATGACAAGCAAGAGTCACAGGATATGTAAGACCAGTAAGACTTCTTTCTTTTGCATGGAAAGGGTTTTTTTTTTTTTTTTTTTTAATTGTAGCTCCTTACAGAGCTCTCTCAGCAGCTAATTTCCCATTCGTCTTACCCCCAAAATCCTGGAAGTCCATGAGTGAATAAAAAGTTCACATTTCCATTTTATTTTTGAAAAAAGGGGAAAGAATGTGATGGCCAAGAATGTGTTTTCAGCAGAGAAGAAAATGTTATCATCCATCCTGTCCTTGGCAAGACCTTTTCTCCTGCCTTGTATTTCTAGGGTTTCTTTTCCCCATTATCTTTGTTACGCTAATTAAGTCCTAACTTTGACTTTCTCTCTTTCCCTCTCTCCTATTTAATTAACATGGTGGATGTTGTCTTTTGTCTCATGGTTACAATGAACAAGGCTCCTGTAAAAAATGACATTTTTTGAAAACCTTTTAAAACCATTAAAAGCCTGGAGTCACTAATTTCCTATAAATGTTTTCCCTCTAAGGTAGAGAATAAGCCTCAGATACAGACTGCATCTTTAAAGATTGATGCTGTATTTCTGTCCATGGTGTGTTTCCATATGATGTTTCCATATATGCTTTTCACCATGTGATGAAATCTTCCTCCTCAGCATGTGGGGTCTAGATTTTTTGCTCCTGCAGGCCAAAGGAGTTTCCTAATTACTGGGATGAGGAGACACTGGGGTCAGCACCCCCTCCACTCCCACTGAAGCTGGGTCACTCATCCATGTGGCAAGCAAACCACAGTTTTGGGAGGACAGCAGGGAAATGACAACCAGAGCCTAGTGCAGAGATGGGTGGCTCAGCTGGGAAGAGAATGGCACTGATCACTTGCCCTGCTACTTTACGTTGTAGTTATGGCTCCTGTGTTTCCTGACCCAGCTGCTTTTCATGAAAATTAAACAATCTATTTCCATGGCTTCGCCTGTTTGTCTGAATGTGGTGTTACGTCCTCAAATGCTCCTACTGCTTGTCTGGTATTTTCACTTTGTTCCTGGAGACTTTTATGCGTGCATGTATTGTACGCTGCATTGCTGGGGACATGTGGGGCATGACGTACATGCAGAGCATGGCTATGACTCCACAGAGTGCATTAACACTTGTTTAAATCTTCTAGCAAACAAAGGTAAATCTGAGCAAATTGCAATTGGATGTCCAACAACAGCATGTAGTAGGTGCTTTGATTTTTTCTCTAGCACTCATAAAGAGCTCAAAAACTCATTTAGGCACCTTCCTCTGTATCTGTACCTGTCATACAGTGCTTGCTGCAGAGCTGAGTAGTACCAAACACAAGAGATGAAATGCTGCAGTGTGTTTCTTTCAACTTATGCTGCTAAAGCAGACGGGATCACCCACGAGAGAGGTCCAGGGTGAACCTCCTCAAACTGAGCTATAGGCCATAGCTGCAGTGTTTGATTGATGCTAAAGTGTCTGCTTTCAGGTGATGAAGTACAGCATTTGCTAAAAGCACCAACAACTGCCCCAGTCTGCATCATTTCCCCTTCCGGAATTCAGGCTGGCAATGCATAGCAGCTCCAGGCAGACTGCTCAGGGTGCAAGTGATCTGCTTTGCAAAGAATTGCAAGGGATCTGGTCCTTGCACCTTGAGCAATCATTTACCCAAACACAAAATTGGATGTGAAACCCTCTCATAACTGAGTAGCGTTTATAAACCTCCTGGGTCCTGGTGCCAATACCTATGTAACAGAATAATAACAGAGAGTAATACTAGATCATGGCCTTAGTCCACACTTCATTATAACAGTCACTCCCGTTCTTAAAAAGTGTAGCATCGTGAATATCTATAGTGATTTTTATAATAGAAAAAGCCATGGTATTTTTTCCACTGCAGGGACCCTTTGTAGTTAGTCTAAGATCTGCTCCAGACTTGTTTTTACTGCAGACATGCATATATGACTTGATTTGATTCACTAATAGTCATGCCAATTATAAAGTAGAAGGCATTTAATTACAGTGCCTGCAGCTTGTGAGGCCTGATTCAAAGCCCACCAAAGTCAAAGGAAGCTTTAAAGCTGAATGAAAGGAGTTTGAAGGACAGCAAGGAGTCCAAAGTAAGCTGTGACTAGTGAATGTATATACATCTTCCAAAACAGGAAAAATTCTCTGTAAAACAGTGCTTAAGGTTTGTAACTGTGCTTCTAATCAATTCTATTTTATGGGCTTCTCCTTCCTTGACACTGTTTTTCTATTACAATATTTGTTCTTTGATCTGATACGCTAGTACTTTTAATTTATTCAAAAGCAAGAGTGGGCACAAATATTCTGCAGTGGGTATTGGTAGATTTCTTGCACTTCTGAATTAAAACAAGTTGCTTTTAGCAACTGAAAATTTAATTTCACACATATTTTAATTGAGTTACATTGGCTCAGCAATGGAACATAATGGATATTTACCTTCTGCCCTATTGTAAATTCTGTTTATTTTTTATGCTTTATCCAGGTTAAGGTTTACTTTTATCATATTTCAATAATACAATACAACAATACAGCAGATTAAAATGTGTCACAAACCCGTTCAAAACTCTTGAACATATGTCCAGGATGTGGGTCAGTGTGTATCAGCGTAACCCCAGTGAAATCAGTGGGGGAAGAACATTTTATAGAAAAATTTTATAGAAAATCTCAGAACTGTGAGATGTGATAAGGCTGGATGTCGTTCTCGGTTGCCCTCTGCCTTCTGTAAGCGTGTAGACTAGAGGAAAGTGGATGCAGGATTTCTGCAGGATGCTGCTGTTCCAGCTGGGTAGCATGTTTGTTTCCTCTCAACTACTGTTTAGGAGACTGGACCAATGAAAGGTGGCATTAAGTAGACTAGCTTTGACAAGAAAGCACTGTGATGCCAGTCAATTTTCCAAACCTTTCTCTTGGCTTACTGGTAAACAGAAAAATCATGCATAAAATGCTGCCTTATGGGTGTGGGAAGCCTTATTTTTGACCTTTGCACATGGACTGGTGACCTGTAACTAGGGGAAGTAGGTGTGTGCAGAGTTGGGCAGTATACAGTGGAAAGACTGGTTTTAGTCCAGAGATAAAATGCTACAATCACTCCCTATTAAGCAGTTTTTGTAAAAATGGGACTGATCAGTGTTCCTTTTGCCCACTGAAGGAGCCATGGGAGGAAGAGTCTTCATGGTTTTCCACATCAGAGGTCTCCTCTCTTTTCTCCCAAGGGAGATATGTAGCTTGGCTCTCCAGACAAGGGGTCTCTGGTGAGCCTCTGACTACTGTGAGCGCCTCAGTATTTCAGCAGTACTATCAATGCTCCTGACATTTATTGAATCATACACTGTATTAAGTTATTGCTAATCAGATGGATGTACAGAATTCATTAAATAATCCAAGTTTCTTTAAAAAATGGTGCTAATTCTTAATGCAACAACAGTAGGGAACCAAGAACACAGTACCTTGAATATCACCCTCGAGGGTATGAAGCACCTCCTTTAATGACAACTTAACTGAAATTATTTTGTGTTTTTTACCTGTGTGTTATTAATATCAGACAAGTTCCTGCCTATTATTTAAGAAGCCTGAACTCTAATGATGGCTTATTAAACAAGCTTTCACTTGTGCTCACACAATTAAAGCTTATACTTTGATTTGTGCAATGCACTTTTGCACATTGTTGCAAAAAGCCTAAAAGACTTTCATGTTTGATACCTGTTTACACTGTGAGCTGCCTGTGTTCTCTGACCAGGGAAGGGGAACGTTGAAAATGTAGTGACAACATCTATAGACCCTCTTTAGCTAGTGTATTCTTGTGGGAGTGGAAGGAAGTGCTTGGTGAAGCTAAAGTTGCTAAATTTCCATTCGAAGAGCTTGTCATGTTTGTACAAGTTACCTGCATTTTCCAAGCGTTCCTGAAGTAGTTCTGCTATCTTTCACACCTAAAGCCTGAGTGGTTGTACCATGTTTGAGTCCTGTAACTTACATCATGGCAGAGATACTATGAATTATGACCTATTATGGAAGAACTGCAGTTAACTATTTTTTATGGAAAAGTAAGTAAAATTTAGTTTTGTAAAGTAAAATTTGGTTGCTACACTATCTTTTAGATAGTCTGTTTCATAGGTATTTGGACACTTTGCATATGGTTGTCACTGTGGTCCAGTTCCTCAAAGTGTCAAGGTATGTACTTAGCATGAGGAAGGTAACAGTGCCAGCAACTTTCACTTCAAATCACTAACTTACAGTAATTTTTTTCAATGCTGCCAAGGCTGAGACAAACTTCAGTGAGTTACAGTGAGCCTGGTATCAACGCTGTGGTGTTTTTCAGAGATGTGCATGTTCCTGTAGCTCTTTTTCGGAGGTGTGAGCAAAGAGAAGTTGTGCCCTGCTTGATTTCAGCAAAAAACCATCTGATCGAGGACTGGACCTCGTGCCATTTTGATAGGTGTTACTGCAGCTGAGACAATGTGGCTGTGGAGGTACCAGGGCTGTAAAATTAGATACCGCCTATTGATTGAGATTGTTCTGAATGCCAACAGCAGCATTAGGATAAACGACTTCTCTAACACTGTGAAGAAAGGGAAGTAGCATTGCTCTCAAATATTTAATAGCTATTGATGTTTTCCAATGTTCAATATTGACTTACAGGACAGATTGTCAAGAAGGAAGAAACATTTAAAAAGAGACATTAGCCTCAATGTAGTGAACAGCTTAACTGAGAACTGCAGAAGTCTTAGACTATAACTTCCTACCTATTATCTGCTACAAGCGAGATATGAAATGCTAAAAAGGTAGGGCAATATCGCTGTACAGCTTGACTGAGACATTGAAGTGTTCCTCTTCATACAGAATTTGAATGAAATTATAAGGATTAACACAGCTTCAGCTGTACTTAACCAAACCTCTGACACTGTTTTATAAACCATTCTCAGATTACCTTCTCTGGGAGCCGTTTGTGTCTGGTGAGTGGTTTTGACTGAAATTAACCCATGCTTGGGTTTGTAATAAAAATAAGAAAATTTTCTATCTCAGTTTTATGCCAAGATGCTTTTTAACCATACAAGCATTGCACTGTGTCCTGGTACATGAGCTGTAAGAGCTAGGCCAGGCTGGAATGTTTTAAAAGAGAAATGGAGTAGTATAAACAACAAAATGGAATAATTGCAATCCAGTGAAATAAGTTCCCTGTAAAATGAGAACTGCATTCAGTCAGGCAAAGTAAACAATGACACCTTCATATAAAACACTGGTATCCAGTATGAATTAGTGATAGAAAGCTGAATATCTGGATCTTGTTTCCTGAACCAGACTGCTGCAGTGCAGCAGCAATGCAGAAGCATGTCCTTGGTGCAGCAAGCATGTGCTTACGTCTGTCCTTGTGCAAGACAAGTCCCATGACATTTTTTTTCCTGCCAGATCTTTTCACGTTCTTGAAATGTTAGGATGAGCATGTAGGAGTGGAGTGTTAGGAAAAGCTGTGTTATTCACACTTGCCTCTCCACAGATCTAGGTTTGCAGTAATCAACAGGAACTTTTAAAACATGCTTTCCAATGTCGTCTGTTCGTACAAGAAATGACAGACAGGCTTAGTCACTGAAAGGAAGAACAGAGAAGTGTGAGGAAGCGTGTACATGCAGAAAAGTCAGGCTTAGAACGCTATGCGGCTGGTGGGTAGGGACCAGTACCTCTGGAGAGGAAATCTGGAGGTCTGTAGTGGGAGGGGAAAGAGGCCATTGTGAATGGCCGCTTATTGACCCCAAAGCCATCAGAAGGAGGAGCTATGAGAGTCATGAACTAAGCTGGGGCTTACTTCCCCCACTCACATCAAAGCACCCTCAGGCCAGCTTTGTCACCACAACTGATAGCAAAATGAGGCCTCTGGTGACAGCAAGGATGAGAAAGAGAAAGGTATTGCTGCCTGAGAGAGTTATTTGAGGACTCGGGAAATGTGTTTTTCACAACACTAGAAAAGAAAAACTTTTGCACTAAAAATAGTTAACCAAAAAGAAAAACTCTGTAGTAGTTTGCATGTGTATTAAGAAATCATATACGTTAGTCTAGTATCACTGCACCCTGCCTGGGTGGCACAACCCTATATTCAGTGAATTTAGGGGTTCTTTCTCTGCTCCTTCTCTGCTCCCTGCTGCAGAGCACCTCCACATCGTGTTTAGTCATACTGCTCATCTCGGCACCAGGCAGAGGAGACCAGATGCTGCTGCTGCTGCTGCCTTCAGCAAGTGAAGCGGTGGCTGGTTCACCAACACAGTGGCATTTCCCTTGAGAATTTCCAGACTTAGGTTCTGCTGCAATTTTTGCAAGCTACCGTTTGCTAATGCATCAAACTCTGGAAGGAAAAAGCAGACTTTCCCTCCACGTAGCCCGCTTCGGGCTGGGCTCTTTTGGAAAGCTGCCTTGATGCTTTTTATGGAGGGTGTGAAAATCTGGCTCTGTCCCCTCTGTCATCGGTGCAGAAAGAGGATTTCTTTCACATGCTTGCTTATTACAGAGACTGTTCATAAATGCCGTGCCAATTCAGATGTTCTGGGTTAGGCAACATGGGAAACTGTTCTTCTCAGCTGGGCGCAGCTTTCTTCTGCCTCCTCTGAACCTGAAGAGCTTCAATGATTACACCCCTTATTTCATTCTTGCTGGCCTGAGGCTGAGGGGTTAAACTGGTCTAAATGCAGATCGAGTGCAACAACCTAAAGACAGCTTCACATGTTCTGGGTGAACGTGTATGGATGCAAGCTGTTTGTTCAGGGAAAGCACTCACAGGTTTCAGCCTATGGACTCCCCTTCAGATAGACTGGAATGGGAATTTACATGAGTAGAAACAGCTGGATCAAGCTCTCTGCAAGTAATTAACACACAGGAGAGACAGTTGTGCTTGCACTTTATCAAGCCTCTTCGTAAGATTATGTACTCCAGATAATTAATCATTACATTTCCCTATACGCATAATTACATCCACTTTCTTGCTCTCCCACCTCCACACATATAAACAATTCATATGCATGTATTTACAGAGTAATTACAGAGTGCGTATGCTGTGATTAAAGGCAATATAAACTGTGTTACTCTAATTACAAGAAAAAACAGAAAACAAATACCCCAAACAAACGAATGCACAAGCAGGAAACTGCACAACTTCTTTAACTGGATCCAAACCCTTTCTTTTCCGAATATTAAAAAGAAGAAAAGAAACTCAAATAATCTATGTATGTTATGTGCCTGGCACAAAAACTGAGAATACCAGCCAGCCTAGCAGGTCCCTTGATTGTAAATTATTTAATATACGGGACATAAATCAGAAAGCAGTGTTACTTGAGAAAAGATGAAAGAAATGCTGCATCTCAAAGTTAGAGCACATTCCGCATCGTTTGGGCTCAGTTCTCTCCCACCAGATAAGAGAAGCTCCTGTAGACGTAGCTTCAGTGGAAAATACCTGCATCCCACATGAGGTGAATGAGGGCATGTTTGCCTTTGAAACTCCTTGCTGGCTTTGTTTACATGAGGTGATCTGGTGCGGCTCTTACACAAGCAGCAGCACTGTTCCCTCCTCCTTAAGCCTCCCATCACCCCACGATGTTTTGACATATGAGCTGTGTGTTTTATACAGCAGACTGCTCTGATACTTTCCTTTGGAGATTTTTGACTCAATGTGCTCCAGACTACTGGCAAATGAAGTAATTCTGTGGGATGGGGAGAGTAGGATCAAACGGAGTAATTCTGTTTTCTCCTTGTGATTCATCTTTTTGCCTGGGCTTCATGAGGCAGGATAGTAAGAGTAGTCAACAAGGAGAAGGAAGGTGACATTGAAAGGACACATTTCCTAGATTTATTTTGTCTGGCACCAAATTGTTTAGCAAGTTACCACTTCAGTTTTGCCAGCTAAAAGTGAGTGGTGAGACCACACTTGCAGCTTTTGGCTGACAAACACTGCTAAGAAATGATATTCATCTAGGTGTAAGAGTGGCCATAGATTGATGGTTGTTTGTAGTCTTTATTCACTACAGGGGCAACTGAGAGGGCCTGTACCTGTCCTATGTACTGCAGCATTGGCCATGGAGTTCAACAGAAAGAGCTGTTACCTTCATATGTACAATACCAGGCAAGCTACTGTAAGGTCTGCCAGAAGAGGTCTTTGACACCAGCTTCAGGAGCAGGTCTACCTGCTTTCTGCCACAAGTGGATCTCTAGGGTCCATCATCTCCATGGATGTCAATGGTATTGTCCTCTGCTATTCATACTGGGACACCATGCTTATTGTACTGAGCAGTCTCTGGACATGTCTTTGTAGAAGTGGAAGCATTGTCTTGAGCTTTGAAATGCTTCCTATGCTAATGTCTGGGAGGAATTTAGTGTGCTTAGTCAAAATCTTAACGCTGAGAAAAGAAATCAAGTAGATGTGGGGGAGAGCAGGGGAGGAACAGAAGTACAAAATCCTAGGGACACTGAGGAAAAAGTATGGCATGGCAGAGGATCGGCAGGGAAGAGAGGGAGGATACCAGGCAGAGAAAGGGCAGGAATTAAGATAAACAGAGATATGCTGGTGGCACAGGAGTAGGAGTGGTCTTGAGCTGTTATAATGTGCTTATTGCTAGAGACTAGAAATAAACTCAGAGTCCCAGCATCCCTGTAGTGCTAAACAAGAGGGAGCCAAACACCCTGGCATCTTGTAACAGTTGCCTCATGTGGATGGCAGAGCCTGCTACAGATACCCTCTATATCAATGTGAGTCTGCGCAATAGCTCTCCAGACCCGCACCCTGCTTGTGACACACTGGGAGCCTCCGTAGGAGCCCAGTGTATGACCATGAGATTAAATCCTACATTTTGTTCTTTCCAGAATAGTTTGGGGCTGGTGGCAGGAAGTTAGGGCCGATCATCTGACCTTATTCTGGCATATACTTTGTCTCTGCAGCCTTCCAAGTTAGTTTAATGTAGGCGTTACAACACAATTTCCTGGCTGTTTAAGAAGACAAAATGATCTTCTCCCTGGTCACCTGAAATTCAGAGCCTGGCTCGACCTTCCTGCAGACCATGCAGCTTTGGATCACCTCAGTGCCAACCCTAACCCTTCAGTGTCTGGCCTGAGTAAAAGTGTCTTATTAATTAATACACAAGCTGTGAAATGGGATCGGTGCCAGGTGGCTTGAAATTCTGCAGCCTGTAAGGTGAAATGCTGTGTTGTGTAAGGCTGAACATGTTGATACTGTTTGCACCAGTGGTACAGAAAGAAAAGGTGGCTGTATCCAATTGAAACTATGACTGGGATGGAAACTCTGTCCTGTTTGAGCCAGAGAGGTGATTTAAGCCGGTACTGTGTCATTACCTGAAGTGCAATTTAGCCAGGAAACAAACCTGCACTTATAAAAAGCACTTGAGGATCCTTAATTATCACAGCAGGTCGGGACCTCAGTTTTAAATCTCATCAGGAAAGCATTTGCCCTCTGATATCACACTGAGTCACTGGCTCAGTAAAGAGCTCGGAGGAAAGAGAAAGTGTGCGATATGTCAAATGACAGGACCTCTTCTAACACAGATCCTCGGTCTAGAGGGAGATTGGGACCATCCATGATTAGTAGTCTGCATTATTTGAAAGCAAATTCACTGGTCATAGCATTTGTAATGCTTTCAAAGTGTTCGATAATCGCTTATTTGTTCATCAAGATAATACATACCTGATACTGTGCATGTTGTTCTATATATCTTTTCTTTGCCAAGTACGGATTTATTTACAGTGCAGATTTTTATTAGAAAAATTTTATAAAGCTCTTTGCATTCCTCAGTGCATAGGGACAGTTGCCTGCATACCAATACTTTGTATAATAAGTTTGTAATGAGTAAATTAAAAAGGAAGCAAGGTCACCTTCAAGCTTGCCACAATATCAGGAGTGAACGTTGTGCAGAATTTATGTTGCAGGGTCTTTGCTAAGGCGGTGTAATCTTTTGCCAAATGGGTTAAAGTGTGGCAAAGGCCCGGGCTTCTTAGATCAAATTCAGCATGAGTCTTGCTGGGGGAGTAGAGCAGGCTCAAGGTTAACAGACTTGATATGCAAAGACAGCAAGGGCCCCAGGTGTCAGCCTGGACAGATAGATAACTTGTGCTCACAGTTATCCTCATGGTCTAAATTACACACGCATTTCACACAACCGCATATACTAACCAGGAATTATGTCAGCTGCAGACAAAGCAATTAGGCTAATTTTCTCACTGCGTATGGCATGTCAGCAGCTGGCAAACTATTTGCAGCAGGGCTCCTAAAAGTGCTAACATTAGCCAAATTATTGTCATGGATAATCAGAGATCAGTTTCCTCACATTGCCAGTGAAATGCACAGTTCAGTTAAGCTTTGAGATGGGGAATTTCATTGCAGCGAGAAACCTTTTTCTTCTTATAAGGATACTGTGATAAAATAGTTTTCCTCTGATTGGTGAAGGACTTCCTTACCAGTGTTAAATCTGGTATCTGGAAATAATAGCTAGAATTTATTTCACCATTAGCAGTTGTCTAATCCCCTCATTTCTTCTGCAAAATACAATTTGCTCACTCTTTTGTCACCTAAACTGTATGACTAATGTCTTGAATTAAAAACACTGCCCTGTTGCTCTGCCAGCCAAAAAGTTCATGACATTTATAAGTCTGATGCCAGAGGACTACAGGCAAAAATATCCTTTTCTTTCTCTTCCCCCCGAGATTTTCAGTCCACAGGGATCAGGTCCTATATGACAAATGGTGCTTGGCTCACCCCAATAAAAGCAAAGTGGAGAGAAAGGGAAAGGGCCACAGTGAGAAACGTGGGCGTGAGGTACAGCTGCTCTCTGTGTTGTGTGTGTTGTGCTGCTACGTTTGAAATGCATTGCTGTGGAAAAGAGAAAGTCTGTGGGTTTAGTAGCATACACAGGTCTCGGTCAATTTTGAATGTGCTCGGAGTGGCACATTGACTGGACACCTTGAGTGGACACCTTAACTGGTAGCAACTGAGGTGTGAATGTTAAACCCTGGGGAAACAGCAGTTGGAGTCTTTTACAGGATTCGTAAGAGACATTAGAAGCTTTCAAAGAGCTTCCTATGAGCAAATGGCTGTGGTTTGTTTCAGCGTTACACATACTCTTCCAGGGACTGCTGGAGGCAGCTGCAGCTGCCAGGATAGTGGTGGCGGGCAGGGGTAGGGGCTGGTGGGCAGGGAGGAGCGGTGCGGAGCACAGCTGGGAGGGTGGTGAGCAGCAATGAGTCACAGGAACAAGGAGCAGAGAGAGGGCTTCACCCTGCTTCGAGAATCATCCAGAAATGCTTTTTGGGGTTTGTCTTCATTTTAGGCCTTCCTCGTTAGGCTTTCAAATGTAAAGTCCAGCGCTGCGACCATGACTCAGTCCAAGCAGCAAAGAGTTCTCACCTGGTGCTGGGTCTTTACTGGTAATGAAAATTGCAGGCCTGGGTACTCAAAATGCAGAATAAGCAGACTGAGCTCCTCAGTGGCTGTTTGATGGCATAACATTTCATAAGTTTCGGGTGATAACTTGCCAGTTGCCTTGCCACCTCCCGCCCAGTGTTGTCTGGCATTCACACATCTGGGCTCTTGTTAGATGATGGGGCAATGTACGGTGAGGTATGCTGCGAGCCCCAGCCAGGGAAGGTGCGTGGTGCAGAGCACGCCCATAGGAGAAGGCTGCATAAATTATTGCTTTAAAGCCAAGCTGGGAGAGATCATAAAACACAAGCTCAGAAAACTTAAGGTTTAAGGTTGTGCCTGCGAGGGCAAGATAACATTGATAGAATAGATTTTCACATTCTTTCGAAGGACTCATCCAGGAATTTACACACTGGGCCAAGCTCATCTCTGTTGTAGTGCTTATTGATCTCAGTGCTGCTGTTATATGATAATGGTTGCTTGGGCTCCTTGAAATGGATTTGGGGAGGAAAATAAAAATGCCACCAGGTCCAGCAAGTATACCTTCAGCTGCAATGCTGTATTTGAAAAGGTCTGTTTGTCATCCTAGCTCTTAGTTTTCTCATGGCTCTTTTGATCTTCAAACGACTTTACAGGTATTGATTAACCTCAGAGCAGACCTGTGAGGTAGATGCAGTGAGTAAGTATCACCTCTGCTTCAGAGGCTGAGAAATAGAAACAAAGCAGTTTTGGCCGCACAGGAAGCTGAATTGGCCACCATGAAAGCCTGGCTATCCACTCTGGCCTCAGACCTCTCCATAGTACCTCTGTCAAATAAATAAAGTATTGTCTTACATTCTGCTCCTTGCTCCCCTAGCAAGGATTTCTTTTGAATTAATGGCTGATCCTGTGGCACACTGAACTCAGTATCAATCTATTTTTAATAGAAGAAGCCCTGGCTGGAGTTAGCCCATAGTAACCAGCTAAAGTTATCTGAACCAGATTGCATTATTCCTTCTCTATTTACAAGGAGAAGGGGTGTGGGAGAGCACATATGCAATCAACAGAAACTGATGGGGTTTATTTGGATTGCCATTTAAAATCATCATCTGCCAGCACTTTCTTTACTTGATATAAAATAAAACTGGCTGTACAAAGGTGTGAAATATGCACAGAATGATCTATCTCTACTGAACTGTGCAAGCAGTTATGTTGTGATAGATAATGAGAAACACACTGAAGTTCATGTGGGATCTGGTAAAGAACCAGAGAAAAATTTGCAGGCAGCTGGCTTTTGCTGAGAAGCAGTTTTGCAATGACCTAAACCAAGTCAAATTCTTTTATGTGGATGAAGTTAGGGGGAATGAAAAAAAAAAGTAAAAATAGTAGAAAAGTCAGTGTTCAGACTTGCCATTTCAGAAGAGTTGCTGGCTTTGAAACATAGCTGGATTTTATTTAAAAGAGAAAAAATCAGTCAAAATGCATCATCTACGGCATTTTGATTGTTTACTGGAGAACTGCTACCTAGCTGTTAGCCTTCCTGGTAAAAGTAGAGGGGCAGACATGAGGTCGCTTCACTTTGAAAGTTTTGATGTTACAGAATGGACAACTTGAGGACGCCAAGGGGTATCTTCCAAGCAGAACTTTTAGCTGGTAACACACCTGTAAGTTTTGCCAAACAAAGAAAGTTACTGCTCCTGCCCCAGGGAATGGCAGTTCTAGGGTAGGTGGCATTTAAAAATGTTTCTTAAACTGAGGCACCCTACAAATATTTATAATTTCATTCTGCACCTAAATTAATGCTCAGAGACAGCCAGTGCAAATCTTTCCTTTGACTTCCCTTTTCAAGAAGCAGATGAGTAGTTTGCATTTGGTGAGACTGAGTGATCTTCTGCAGCCTGCATACTACATTGATATGTCATATGCTTTTCAAGGATCCAGGCTAATTATGGCACTGCAGAATTACTTGAAACTAATTTTAAGGAAACATTTAAATTTTAAAATAATTGGGGTAAATCCTGAGTGGTCTGATAATGGTGAAGAGATCTCTCTTAAAAAGGGTGATTAAAAGCAACGATTCTCTATAATCCATGCAAAACTTTGAAGTCAGAAGTAGTAGAAACTTAGATATAACCTATAAGTAATTGTATAAGTGTCTTCAAGTTTTATAACTCAGAGTAGTCTGTGAGTTTTTGACCATATTTACAGAAACTGAATAAATTTGTTGGCAGGATATTGTACAGATAAACGTATTTAAAAGTTGGCAGTATAATACATTCATTCATTCATTCAGATATGGTGATGAGATCTGTGGATATAATAATCACATTCCCAGCAATCACAATTATAAAAATTATGCTCAGAGATAATCATGTGAGGCAGAAATAATTTCCTGTTGTTAACTGAATTTCAACTGGCTCTATATCATTAAAATTGAAAAATATTAATTAAATGCCTTTCCCTAACATTCATTTCTCTGAGTACTTTTTCTCCCTTTTTTCCTTCTCTTTTTGGGAAGTACTAAATGAAATGTATTAATAAATGCAGAAATAGGAGTTTTATTAAGGGTATTAGGGATGGAGAGTATAGTTGAATGCAGTACCAGAGCAATGCCAATGACAAAGTATAATCTCAGTATAAAGAGGTCCGTTCGTTTTGGAATGAATAATGTGTGTGTGGGGAAAAAGACGACTTTTGCTGCAGGGAAAAACCTCTTAATAATGTTAAAGGGGCCATGAATTAAAATGACCTTTCAGATTATGAAAGGGAAGGAATTACTCAGCTGCTTAAAAAAGATGATGAGAATATCTTGGTAAAACTGAATTAAAGGTAGCTTTTCTTTTAGTGCCCATCCTCCTGTTTCACAACACAGAGTAAGAGATATGTGGATCTTCAAAATGGTGATGGGAATTTGAATCAGAGCACACACATCAGCTTTCTTCCAAGGGTCTGGTGAGTTAAAGGGTCGCTATGAGGTAAATATCATCTCTTGTTTTTTGAAGAGCTGATGTTTGATATGTCCAGTGTCTCACAAAGAGCTACTGCCAGAGTCAGCTCACTGTAACCACTTGAAGGCAATTCAGAAAGTGTAAACGCGCAGCATTTTAAAATAACCTTTCAGCGTGATTGAGTAACCTCTGATATTCCACCCCTCTTCAGGGCAGTGCCACTCACTCACTTCACTTGATATTGTGTGAATTACTAATGCAGAAATTTCAGTGGGGAGAGACATTAGTGAAGTACTACACCAGGGGTGCAGAGAGGCAGGATGGATGAAGAAGCCCTGTACCTCCTGGAGCTCACAGGAGCTCCCCTGAGAGACCTCTTGCCTTCTGAATGTGCCCCCTCCTCACAATGTTTCTCATTTCTTATTCTCTACTATCCATCTTACTAACCAAAACTGCTTCCACACTTTTTTTTTTTTTTAATCTTCTCCAAGCAGAGGCTGCACTTGTGAGCCTGAAATGCCAAAATTAAGAAAAGATGCTGGGACTCTCAGAAAAACCCCCTAACCCAGAATCCCCAGCCATCACAACCAACAGAAATCCCATGTTAGTAGAGAAACCTCTCTCTTTCTCAGATGTGCATTTTGTTCTTCCTGCTGGGACTCATTTCAGAATCTAACACAAGTTTAAAGAAAAGAAGTGGGAAAAATACCCTTTTTCCTCTTTCATCTCAGGAACACACTGCAACAATTTTAATCCAAACTGCCCCAATTTTGAAACGATCTTTCTCTTCGTGTTCCTTCTCCAACACCTGATCTTTGGTCCCAGATGGAAATTGATTCTGTGCTCAGTACTTGGTTGCTAAGTGACCCATGCAAAATCTCTGTGCTGTTTTTCTTCTCTTGTACATTTGACCACGAACAAGAGAAGCAGGTGGTTAGAAGATGGATTTCATTCATATGCAAGATTTTTCTAAAAGCGTAAGAAATTTTTCTGTACTTCTTTCAGGACTTGGAAGGAAATAATTTACACCGCCAAATCTCCAACTGTTGGACAAAGAATGCAGGAGAGTGGGAGCCTAGCTGCAAAACAGGGCTAATACGTGCCAAAGAGAAGCAGAATCAAAATACTGACTCAGCAAGCTTTTTGTTGTCCTCACCTCCAGAGGTCTAACTCAATTTCAGTGGAAAGACAAAATCATAAAACTGAGAGGATAGTCAAAGCCCTACTTTCTCTTTCTAGAGGGACAGCTGATTGATAAATGGCTGCTGAATTTGCCTATGTGTGCCCTGATTTTTAAAAAAGCCTTGCACCAGGGATAGCTACTGAGGCAGGGGAGCTAATTCAGTTGAACTAATGACTTAATGAATTGGTTTGAGGCAAAAAGAGCAGGTGATGAAATCAACTGACAGTATATTATCTGGTGTTTTTCTTCAGAGTGGCTTTGACCTGTCACTTTCTTTCTTGTTTAAGAACTTCATCTGAGGGGGAATACTAGCTGACGTGCCGTAGATGAGAATTAAATTTGTATTGGCCTAAATTGGGCAGAAGCTCCCTTGCCTGAGCATCAGAGGCTTCCCATCAACCCCAGTGGGACCTAGCACCAAACTCTTGTGCAGTTTGAGATGTGTCATAACATGGGACTCAAGAACGAAAGGGAGGGAGCGCTGTTTTATGGCAGGTGGTAATCCTACGCCTACAGACTAGTGGGGCTCTGCCTCTGCCTTCTGGGCTGGCTCCAGGACAGCCAACAAAGGGACACAGACCCTCCTCCCAATCTGGCAGTGAGTGCTGGTGGGGAACAGAGCCCACCTCTCCTGGGTCGCTGCATGCACCTCTCTGCGAGAGGTGACTTTTCCCCCAGCTCTGCTGGCTCTGCCACTTGCAGAGACCCTCCCAGCTCTTGCAATTCAGTAAAAGAGAGTTATCAAGTGTAAGCACTAGATCTTTGCTCATTTTGTTTAAAATAGAAAGTGTTCACACAATACCTCAGACGACAGACTCCAAGAAGGCAGTGACACAGAGCAGGGGTGGCAAAGGGGCAGCAACCTGTAGGCACGCTTGTAGCCAGGAGGTGATGTGTGTTCACAGCCTCAAATCATGCTGAACTGCTGTGCCTCTGTCAAGCCAGCTGTAAGCAATGCTGTGCTCCAGTAGGACCTGAGGATTAAAGGATCATCTGCAATGCAGATCAGATCATCTTTCAGGGAACAGAAGAAGTCACAAAGTAGGAGCAGATGCAAGGTCTGGTGGTCAAGAGGGCTCTTCTCTGGTCTAGATATGAGAAACAGGACTGTCACCTGAGTTAATTCACGAGGCAGATTTATCATTACTATTTCTCCCCTATATTGTTAAAAAGGGCGCTGAAGCAAACACTGCCAAAATGCATTGTATTACCAGAACATTGTTACAGCATTGCCTTATAATGGGAATCAACATCTGAGCCAAAGTACTATGCTTTTCTTCAATAATACATTGCCATCAGTACTTCTCCCTGCAGAGAAGATGCATCGTCATGATCCCATGATAAAGGACATAGTCTGGCACAGAGACTGTGTCATCCTCGCTCTGAATCACACAGACCCTTTTAACCAACAGAAAAAAAAAGCTGGATTACTTTGTTTTTGTTCTTTTTAGATGTGGGGCACAGCTGTGTAGATTGTAGGCAACAACTGCCTGCTCTGATGCGGCATCCTGCACAGCAAGAAAACTAAACATTGTCACTTCTCTCCTTCATTTTGAGCATTGGCTTGTGCATTGGGAGCGCCAATGTACATCTGCCTGGTTGTGAAACACCCACTGGATCATGATGCTGCTCTGACACTAGCACTGCAGAAGGGTTTGGACTAGTGATTTACGGCTGATGTCTTTCACTACTGAATCCCTGGGCACTGCACACCTTTAATTTAAAGTCCCACGGCTCAAGGTCTCCCAAAAATGAGCATGAGCTCTGGAGGGGGGTAACTTTTCAGTTTTAAAGTTTTATTGTCACTATGGCTTTGATGCTGTTGTCTGGCAGAGCCTGAAGACCCCAACTGTGTGATGATGGCTGTAGATTATGATGAGTCAGTTAATATCTAACAGCCTTCATGGAGCAGGTGTCTTGGTGCTGATGTCTGTCTGAGGATGGGATGGAGGGTGGAGAATGAGGCAGTGTTTTGGGGTGGGAGGCCCCAAATCCATTCAGTTCCCAGAAGAAGCCTACAGGTGAATCTGGCAGTCAACAGTATAAAAAGAAGATGCATTTATGTCAAAGAACTGTTCCAAGGAAGAAGAGAAATTCCCCCCCCCCCACCGTAATTCACACCTGCAGATTCTCCAGAGGTGTTTCAGGTTATACAAGACCCGGTGAAAGTGCAGCCTTGATCCTTATTAGAAACAGAAAGGGCCACACCATGGCAACAGCCCTATTCTCAAAGGGGGAAATCTTTTTTTCATGCTTCTCACACCAAGCGTTTGCCAAAATTTCTAGACAAATATGATGATAGTATTTCTAATATCAGCCTAGTTGTGTTTTCTTGTGTATTAATTCTGGTTTTCATTTAAATTGAAATAACATTTTTTATGGGGGTATCTGACACTTCCTCATAAGCATTAACAAATCTTATTTATAACTTACATATATATTTTTAAATAGACTTTTACTTATCTGACCACCTTTTTAGCATTACTCTGCTGTACTAGCTGGGTCCAACAAGAGCATGATAAAAACATAGAAATACTGTGAGGTGAATATAGATGCTCTTATGTTAACTTAGGTCTGAGTGGAAAGCCTATAGGAGATCCTGCACAAATTACATTTTTAAGTTCACTTTGGCACATTTGAGAAACTCGAGCAAGCTTTGCAATTCTCTTGCATTCATCCAAACTCTACCTGAGCTGTAGCTTACAGTCTGAAAATAAAAGGAAAAAAAATGGTCTGAACCACTAGAAAATTAGCCTGGATTCAAGTCTGCACTGTAAGAACGAATCCCCCAAAGTATTAATGATCTATTTTCCAAAGAAATCAGTGGAAGTGAAGTACTTACATACCGCTGAGGTTCTGGGTATTAGACTTTGTCTTGCAATGTCTTGTTGTGGTGTTTACACAGGTGTGAAATAGGCTGATATCATAGTAATTTTCATACAGCATGAAAAACAACAAAAGAAAAATTTATTCTTGAACCATCTACTTACAGGCCTCCGAAGTCAAGGGCTGGAAACCCTTGTATGTGTGTGTGCATGTCAAATACAAAACAAGTTCAGCTCCTGGCAAAGTGTATGACAGATTTCAACTTTCAGTTGATATTTCAAACAAATAGATAAATAAATAAAAGTAATAAACCCCCCACAACATCCGCTGATTCCCTCCTCTCTCCCCCTTTTCAGATTCAGGCTATTTAACAAAGTGCTTGTTATAATTAAATGAATATTACGTATATATATAAAAATCACTGTTGTGTTCTCTCTCAGGCTTGTTTGCATAATGTTCTCTGCAGGCAGAACGTGTGGCGGTCACAGGAGGCAGCTGAAAGGCGGCTGTGTTGAATGCCCAGCTTGGACACGTGTTTGGTCTAGCTGAAGGACGGCTGGGTGATGGTGCATGGCTCCCCGGCGGGTGCTCCCCTGTGGTGCTGTTGGGTATGAGTTGAGAGCACCCCACAACGCACCAGGGACTGGGAGCTGGGGAAGGGGACTGGGGCAGCTGTACCACCTCTCTCTCCTGTTCTAGCAGCAGGAAAAGAGCCTTGAAATGGGAATAGTTGTTTGCATCCCCTCTACAGCTCCTTTCCATTCCCAAAGCAGGCTCCAGAGGTACTTTTTACCAGAAGAGTAAAATGACCCCACCAGTGAGCAGGGGAAGAAGGGTCACTGGATGAAAAGCTGCCTATAACAATACTCCTTTGCATGGGGAGTGTCAGCCTGGAAAGGTCCAACAAAAGCCCTTTACTGCTCTTGGGTGTTTACTTGGCAGGAGGCTGTGGAGAATGTTAGGCAATCACTGCTGTGCATATATGCAATATAAATGCAGAGTATTCAGAGCACTGCCTGTGATGCCAGATGTTCACAGCTCTTCTTTTTATTTTTCGGTAAGGGTTTCCCATGCTGTACAACTGTTTATGGGCTTTGCTCACTTGGTGTTTGGGGGTCCCTGCTGTGCCTAACTTCTGCTAAGGTGTCAGGACAACAGAAGTGTCTTGAGGCCAGCAACTACCCCCCCAGTGCTCACAGTGAGAGAAGAAAAGTTAAAAAAAAAAAAGTGAAATAACACTCTCCAAATCCAAAACCTTTTGATCACTGAAGAATCTGAGATTCTGTGGAATTAAAAAGACTTATTTTATAAAAGAGTAAAAAAAAAACTATAGAAAATTGGTGGCACTAACTGTAAGTGACAGGAATGGCAGCTTAACTCTCTTCAACTTTCCCCCTTGCATAGGATTTGCTCTGTGTAGAGCAGTGTGGATGCTGCTCTGGCGTAATTTCTGTAGTCATGGGATGGAGGTGAGGGCAGCCTTCCATCCACCACAATGATAGTGCTGGGTCGTGGACCTCTTTCTTCTCTTCAGATTTTGAGAAATCCTAAAAGGGGGGTGGTCTGGGGAGGTTGAAGTTGTTTCTGTAGGAGAGACATCACAATGAGCAAGCAGCTTTACTACTGTGTTTTGCTGAGTGTCTGATTTGTGTCAGCTTCAAAAGCAGTTTCTGCTGGAATGGACTTTCTAGCTGATGGCAAAGACAGTGGGAGGGTGTGGGTGTGAATGATTTGTGTTGCATTTATAATTAGTCCTTTAGCTTAACAAACTTTCTAGTGTTAATTAAGCCTATGAATCTGTTTGTGTGACAGGAAGCGACAGAGATTCCCACTTCATGCAGGGGCAAGCATTGTAGGGAGGTAAAGGTGTCCAGTCATGAAACTACTGAAGCAAGAGATTTAGTTTTCAAGGGTACCATTACCTTTGATCATGTGAAAGCCAGGCTGTTCTTCCACAGTTTTCTATGCTCATTGTATTATTTATTTACACACACACATATATATTTATAGATATATAAAATTATATATTTATATATATATATAAATATACACACACACACTTCCTGAGAGCTTTGAAAACTCAGCCTGGGATATGAAAGTCAAGCCTGGTACAATGTGGCTTGCATTATGTGTTGTGTCTTCTCACAGGACACCGTATCAGGGATAGGTAGATTACACATATGAGGCCAGGCCAAAGCTAAGGCTAAGCTGCTGATCCTTATTTAGCAATTCTTTAGCTTCCACAAATTATATTTATTTAATAACTAGAGTATTTTATCAACATTATTAGTTTAATTTTAAATAGGTTCGTACAGTCTTATGGAAATGTTTTTATATGAGAATATTTTGTTATTTCTATATCTTGGGTATTTAATAGAGTAGAGAAATTCTGTTCTTAGTAAATAAATGCATATCTGGGCAATTCAGAGCAGTTTTAGATTGTCAGAGGTATCTTAAGTGGAATAAAAAGCCTAGGATATAATGCAGCTGGGAGTGTCCCAGCTGTGTACTACAAAACTGTGCAAAATTCAGATCACCAGCTTTTATGAAAACTCCAGGGATCATTGTCACTTATACCATGTAAGGCAGGATTAGCTCTGTTGCAGCCAGTCAAATCTCACCAAGATAAAATGGATGTGTTTGGCCCGTAACTTTTACACAGACAAATAACAGAACTTGGTTTGCTATGACATTGTTATTGCTTACTTAGCTTCATCTCAGCTCAGAGTGCTCATTTTGATGAAAGCAAGAACTAATATTTTTCATGGTCCATAAAGAAATAGCTTTACCGGGTGCGTACACAGATATAAGAGAGATGTTACTGCAGTTACATATTGTACTTCTACAATCCTGCTATTCCTGGTCAAGAAGAGTATTTAGTACAGCTGTGCCTGCAACAGGTCTCAACCCTCTTATGTGCTATAGTGAATGAGGCAGATTAATTCATTCAGATTTGGAGCCAGAATTTTTCTCAGTGGAAAAGGGTGAAAACTATGTCCATATGTTCCCGTAGCACCTTATCTCCTGCTAGCTGCAGATGTTGACGGCACAGGAAAGGAGGTAGCAGAGAAGCAGACCCAGAAAGGTAGCTGGGAGAATTAAGCACATCTGGAAAAATTATGTTTTCCTTCTTCCTTTCCTCTTCTCCTCCCCCATCCACCCCAATGAACCATTTATTTTCTGCCTGCAGTGAGTACTGTCAGCCAGAGAACTGTAGGAAAATCGGTAATTGCCTGGTTAAATTGTCTGAAGCCAGCGTCATGGTGCAGTGCTGTCCCAGAGATTGTCTGGAGGCATTAAATAAAGGGGAAATATAAGAATAATATGTTTTCTTCTTCTTACAAGGTTTAAAGTAGCTCAATACTCTAGCTTTCACGAGCAGAAGTCAAACAAGCCAGACTTAGTGTAGAAACCTTGTTATTTAGGGTAAAGGGATTTAGTTATAATGTTACAGAGGTTGTGATGGTTTTGCTCTCTGATCCCTTAATCTTTTTCCAAAGGATGTTGGAATGAACTACCTTTTAGAAATAGCTCTTGCAGAATGCCAGAAACTCCAGCAAAGAGAGATTTCCTTTCAAAGATGCAGTATCCCAATTTAGCAGAACAACAAATATGTTTACAGTAATGGGTGTTGCGTTGAACATTAATATCAGATTTAGAGTTCAGTTTTGATGCTTCTGTTATTCAGCTTGAACCATAGCTAGCTGCTCCGTGGTTTTTTTTTTTGTTTTTTTTTTTTTTTTTTTATAAATTGTTGCTCTTGTCAGAAGTTCTTTTGCCTGGAATGTTTTTAGTATGTTTTTCAGATAGGAGAGCTCCTTGTCAACAGCAAACCCATGGGTCCTCTCTGACTCCAGGCTTCTGAGCAAAAGAAGCCTGTTTTCACCCCCAAGGAAAGTTAAGGTTGATGTCTCTGCTGCAGTCAAACAGTTCTAGACAACACTAAATGAAACTCTGAATTGCCTTACCAGATGACTTTCTTCTTTTTGGATCTTCTCCATTCCCAAGTTCATTCCCATGCCCCAGGTTGTACATGTGGCACAAGCATGTCAAGGACTGGGGTCTCACTCAGGGGTCACTCTCTTCACACTCCCAAGAAATGGTGCAGAAGGTCTTCAAAGTGCTCCCACAGACCTGCTGAGAAATGTGTCCTATGGGCTCAGCCTGCCCCATTCTCCAGTGGTCCCTAATGGCCCTAATGGACTAGAAGTGGTCTCAGATCACCTGCAGATCACCCTATCTGTTAAATTTGGTGGATAAGCAATAGCTGGTATATTTTATATTTTGCCTGTCACACCCATGAAGGGTCATGGGGCAGCACATAGCAGTAGCACTAACCGACCCTGTTACAACACAGCTCCAGCCTTCAGCAAGATTTCCTTTTTCCCTAGATATATGAGTACCTGTTCCAGAAACCTACCCTGAAACTCCATCTGGGAAGTGTTAAAAAATGTCATGCTTTCTTGTTATTCACATTGTGTTTGGACAGACAGTTTTGGGAAGGAAAACTCAAGCAATATATCTCTGACCAAATGCATCATTGGAACTGATATTATGTTTTTTAACTGTGAAGGCAGTAAAACAGACTTTTATGCTGGCTTGTTGAGTTGTCTCTTAGAGGTCACGTAGTGTACAGGACTGGACCCAGCTTCCAAGGATATAGGTTTATTGATACAGTCATTGTAGGGGTTAGGACTTTGCTTTGGTATTGAAAAGGGCAGCTAGTCTTGATGTCTGGCAACCAGATGTCAAGCTGACAGAAAGTGCTGATTGCCAAATAAAACTATGTTTTTTGAGAGAAAGCCCATGAAGACTGAAAGACAATGAATTAGGTCCACTTTTGCTTTTGCTGAGATGCTCTCATTACTCCTAGAGGTCCTGAAGGCATTTAGTTTATGGAGTGCCAAGGTCATAGCTATCAACACCTGGTGGAACACTTCATCATTGGAGAAACAAGGTAAAATTCCTTCATGCACAGCCTTGTAGAGCAAGGAAACCTGCAGAAGTTACCCTATAAGGTACTAACTAATTTTCACTGATGTTTAGAAGCAGAGGTAGTATTCCCATTTTTCTCCAGTATAATTGCATCTCATTCCTGCCTGTTATATAGTTTATACAAAAAATAGTAAAAACCCCCACCTCCCTAGAACTGACGCTTCAATAAAAAAAAGAACTAGAAAGAGCCATAAATCTGCAATTCAAATATCTCAGCGTGCCAGGAAATGTGATCGGCTGCATACAAGGGTTGCATCTGCTCTGCTTTATTCCCACAGACAGCAAGCTGCCCACAGAGACCACACCTCCTCCCACTCCTCCTGTTCAAGTTGCTGAAATGCTGCCCAAAACCAACAACACAAAATTGTGACTGAAGCGCTTTTTCAGTGTGGCCCCATTACCCGCTTCAAAAAGGATATTTGCTGCCTCCTGGTTCAGGGTTGCAGGGCATTAGCAGCAGTGTCTTCATTTGTTTAACTAGTTTGTTGACTGGCCAGTGCGTTCCCAAGGCAGCTGGCAGCACCATCACAGACGTCGGCTGTGGTTTGATCCATCTCATCCCTGCGATGGATGAAGATGACAAAGGAATTAAAGAACTCCTGTCTGGGAAAGAAAACCGCTCTTGTTTCTAGGGGGTTTGTTTTCATTGGTTCTGAAAAATCTATTACTTCTCTCTTTTAAGTAATTCCTCTGCAGAGATGCTATTTTAATAAAGCTCTGCAAAATGGCTGCAGCTAGAGGGAGAAGTTTGTATGTGAAGGTGGCTTCAAAGGTATATGTTTTTATTATAAACCTTCCCTGCTCTCCCTCTGATTAAATTTTCTTTTGTGCTCTGGGTTGCTCTTGGTTTTTTTCTAAATTTATTGTCTCCCTCTCCTCCCCAGTGGAAAAGAGATGTAATGCAGCATCCAATTTATTTGGAAACCCATTGTTTCCAGGGAAATCTAAACACAAATATCCTGATACTTTATACTGGAGCCTGTTTTGTGGAGAAAGGTGAATGCACTGTGCACATGGGATGTAACTCTTCCCATGTGAAGCATATCCCACAGACTACAAGGTTTGTTCTCCTCTTCTAACTGCCTTCTTTAATACAGTTAATATCTGTTTGTGGTGAGGATTGTGTGTATCTTTCAAAGGAGTTCCTGCTGTGCAGCCATGAGTTAGACAACGAATGACTGTGAGAGACATCTTCCTTGGCAGTTGCATGGAGCAGGGAGTGCGCTGTGGACCTGATATGTATTTGATCCTCTTTGTGTTGAGCCTGGAGAGACTGAAGGATCTTGGGTTACTATGATCCCATTGTTTGCCTTAGTAGGTCAGCTTGCAGGCTGGCTTGCTGGCTTTTCCCATGTAACCACTGTGTGAGAACCAGTCATGCTGAAGCAACTGGGGTGGTGGTAGAAGAAGAAGCAACGATGAAGTCTTCTTCTAAGGAGTTTTCTAAGGAGTCTTCTTCTGAAGTCTTCTTCTAAGGAGTCTGTGTCTCCTTACAGGATTGCGCTGCTGCCCTTTTCTGAATATGGAGGGCCTGGAATAGTAGTGGATGTGGCATGATTTAGCATCCTTGATGGAGTTACTTCTCCTCTGCCACCCTGCAAAGATCCCCACCAGATTCATGGGGACACCTGTCTCAGGTGCCCTAGTATCCATGAGGCTGGTCATGAGGCTGTGATCAATCTCTCCCTTGGTCAGAAAGCCATCATCATTGGGAAGGATGTTAGCAGCCTTTATTCAATGGTGGGGAGTGGTGGGAGGGATTAGCCGCAGGGGAGCTCTGCATTTTGCTGAGCATTTTGAGTTGCGCATCCAGGAGAAATCAAAATGACAGCTTTTGCTCTGCCCACGTGGAGGGCTCTTAGCCATTTCTTTTGCTGCCTGCAGGAGAAAACAAGAGCGAAAAAATCTGGTCTGGTTCTCCTGCTGCTCTCCCATTCTCCCTTAAGAGAAAGAGGATTCACAGATATTAGGAAAAAAAAAAAGAATCCTTTCCCAAATTGTGACAGAAGTGGGAATAACAACATCTATGTTTGTGAAATGATTGCCAGACTTACCTGCTGCCTGTGGTGCGTGTGCTACACCTGCTGAACTGCCCATCTCCAGGAGGTCACAGGACAGGCTGAGGGGCAGGCCATGGCCGGAGGGGAGCAAATGCACCTCCTACACAGCTGGAGCAGCTTAGTGGGCTGATCATTGCAGCATGCCAATGTGTTTCAGAGGCCTGATGTGTCATGGCAAACATACATTAAGGCAAAGCAGTCTGGAATTGACATATATATTCACTTGCATCTTTATCAACCTCCTGTTTTCCTCACTTTGCTTTCTATTTTATATGCATACTTCATTCCTGAAAGTTGCCTCTTCAATGCAAGTAAAAATCAAAACCAGAGATAACAGGCTGCTTTGTCTGAATCTGTAATTCAAATTGCTGCTAAGGCACAGAAATGTCACGGGTTCTTTCTAACAGACCACGTCTGCTCTGTGTTAGTCCTACCAAGATCCAACTATCCATAAAGCTCATCTTTTCTGCTCTGTAGGAATGCAAGAAAGGCTAGCAAAAATAAGGGAAGAGTCATCTGTCAGAGGGGACTGCAAGGGATTTAGGAATACAGTTCTCTTTCCGACCAGCTAACATAAGACATTTCAGAGCACTAGTGCTAGGTAGGACTTTGCAATCCATGTTGTTGAGGCCAAGCACTTAATAATCATGCATCAGGCTCCCTATAAATGGAATTGGGATAAACATCCCCCACAGCGCCTCCCAGAAGTTGCAAAACTTCAGGAAGGGTTAGGCTTAACTTCTGAGAATTCAATGTTTTTTCTTTCCACAGACATGAGGATTAGCAACTGCAGTGTTTATACAGGGTTTTAGTAGGTAAAAAATAGCTAGCTCTGTTGTGAAGCAAAACACCATGAACTGGGATGGACAGTGGCATCAAAACCAAGAAGAAGTCATGACCGCACCTTTCTGCTTCTCTGCAGCTGTTGCAGCATAATTGGAGAAAGGCAGAAACCAGGCACAATTAACATTTTTTTCTGTTCCAGCCAGGAATATCAGCCTGTGCACAAACGCAGTAGGTGGGAAGTGCCTCAGGATGCACCACTGTGGCATCCCAGCATACCTATGCAACACACAGGCTAGGTAGGAAAGTGTCTTTGGTGGAGACCTGTGTCTTTCAGGGAGACACATATACAGCCATGTACAATGGCTGGTACAGGCTGATGCAGAAGGTAGCTTTTGGATGATGATGGCAGGCTGAATGAGCTCAAGAGACACCATGGATGTGTCTGGCGAAGCCTGACGATGAGGCTCTAGGAATAAAGAGAAGACCATGATGCACAGATCAGAAGTTTAGTGGTGAAGTTGATTAGTAAGAGATGAGTTTTGGAGTTGCTCTGAGAGAAAAGATAACCTACATGCACGGGGAAGGTGTGGATTAGTGTCACATGACAACACTATTCTAAGGCTTAGAAATGGAAAACATCTTTTTTTTTTTTTTTTTTACGCAGATAAATTCGGGCCTTTTCTCCTTCCACTAACTGTCTTTTCTCCAGAAGAAAACAAGTCTGGATCTGAGCCCATCACCTCACAGCATCCTCAAACGTCCCTTTCTTGTGACAGCAGAAAAATGTTTCTGTCTGTGTACATGTGCATGGGAGAGTAATCTGCAAAGAATTAACTTTGGCAAGTGATATAAAAGAAGCTGAAAGTTTAGTCCATTTGCAGTTGACATCATTCAGTGGGTTCTCCAGGATGGCTGTCCTGGTTTTGGCTGGGACAGAGTTAATTTTCTTCCTAGTACAGTGCTGTGGTTTGGATTTAGGATGAGAATAATGTCGATAACACACCGATGTTTTAGTTGTCGCTAAGCAGTGCTTACACTAGCCAAGGTCTTTTCAGCTTCCCATGCTCTACCGACTGAGAAGGCTGGAGGTGCACAAGAAGCTGGGAGGGGGCACAGCCAGGACAGCTGACCCAAACTGGCCAAAGGGACATTCCATACCGTGTGACGTCATGTTCAGTACATAAACTGGGGGAAAGCTGGCGGGGGGGGGGGGCGGTGCTCGGGGACTGGCTGGGCATCGGTTGGTGGGTGGTGAGCAATTGCATTGTGCATCACTTGCTTTGTATATTATTATTATTATTATTATTATTATTATTATTATTATTATTATTATTATTATTTTCCCTTCCTTTTCAGTCCTATTAAACTGTCTTTATCCCAACCCACAAATTTTACTTTTTTTTCCCCAATTCTCTCCCCCATCCCATTGGGCGAGGTGGGGAGTGAGCGAATGGCTGCGTGGTGTTTAGCTGCCTGCCAGGTTAAACCACAGCAGTCGTTTTGGCACCCAACATGGGACATGAAGGGTTAAGATAATGACAGGTCTGACCAGAGTGTCTTAAGGCAAATTTGTTTTAAGCATTCATCATCTTGGTTTAACAGTTGCTGGTCACAATGTTGCTTAATTTGCTCTCAAAGTTGTGCTTGCTCTCAGAGTTGTGTTATGTAACACCTTACTTGCTGTACCTGTTCCCTGTTGTGCTGTCTATCACCTCTGGGAGCTGGATCAAGGATACCTTTTTGCTGCACTGTGTAACACTGCTGGTTTATGATGTGATAAAATTACTGGTCATGAGACTAGTCTGGTAGTTGTACTTGGCATTGCCATCATCTCTGTACCTTGGGAGTAACCTTTCAGAAACTATTAATAATTACACTCTTTACCTGTTCTCCTTGGGGAACCAATCTATAGAGGAGACGGGGAGGACACTTTCCCCTGCTCCTTCACCTTCCTTTTCTCCTTCAGACGAGTTACAACAGCTCTTGAGAATTCTGAATATCCTTGAGATGTTCAAACCAGCATGGTCCCATTGCTATGTCTTCTGAATGTGGTTCAATTAATAAACAATTATTTAAGAATACCATCCAGAGATCAACCCCGGTGACAGGCACTGCAGCTGAACCAGAGAATCAACTCATGCTGGTATCAGTCGCCCCTATACACAAGAAGATATACACAAGAAAATCAACTCGTTTAGTAAGGGATGAAGATGAACAAGGGCCATCACGAGAACAGAAGCAGGAAGAGGCAGAACCCATAAACGAGGCAGTAACCACCTGATCCCTATCCCTGAGTGAGCTGCGAGATGTGCAAAAAGATTTCTGTTGTCCTTCAGGCGAGCATGTTGTCACCTGGCTGCTCTGATGCTGGGATAACAGGGCCAGTAGCCTGGAATTAGAGGGTAGGGAAGCCAAGCAGCTGGGATCCCTTTCTAGAGAAGGGGGCATTGACAAAGCGATTGGAAAAGGGGCACAAGTCCTCAGCCTCTGGAGGCGACTCCTGTCAGGTCTGAATGAAAGACATCCCTTCAAGGAAGATGTTATATGTTACCCAGGCAAGTGGACCACCATGGAGAGAGGTATCCAGTACCTGAGGGAACTAGCTGTGCTGGAGGTGATTTATGATGACCTGAACAATGAGCAGTTATCCAAAGATCCAGATGAAGTCAAGTGCACACAACCCATCTGGTGGAAGTTTGTACAGAGCGCACCATCGTCATATGCCAACTCATTGACAGTAATGACTTGGAAAGACGGAGAAGGACAAATGGTGGATAAATTGGCTGACAAACTCTGGTAATACGAAGAAAATCTCCCTTCCTCCCTACGGGCCTGCATCTCAGCTGTGGAGAAACTGTCCCAGGAGATCCAGCAACTCAAAGAGGATATGTCCTACTCCCCACCTGTAGGGACCAGTATCTCAGCCATTAGGAGTAAGCATCCCTCTGCTCAAGAGAGAGGATATAGTGGATATACACCATGGGCTACCCTGGGGTTTTACCTGCATGACCACAGAGTGGACATGAGAAAGTGGGATGGAAAACGTATCTCGACCCTGGAGGCATGGGTACGTGAGTTGCAAGGAAAAAAAATCACAAAAGGGGGTTCTTCCAGGAAAACTGCTGCTCCAGTTTCCAATGAGCAGTTCCCCAGACAGAGTAGAAGGGCTGATTTTACTTCCGATCTCAATAAAGGGACTTTTGATTCACATTTACAAGAAGTGAATAACGGATATTATGACCAGGACTAGAGGGGCCCTGCCTCCAGCCAGGTGGAGGAAACGGACAACTGGGTTTACTGGACTGTGCGGATTCAATGGCCTGGCACATCAGACCCACAGGAGTATAAGGCTCTCGTGGACAGCGGTGCACAGTGTACCCTAATGCCATCAAGCTACAAAGGGGCAGAACCCATCTGTATTTCTGGAGTGACAGGGGGATCCCAACAGTTAGCTGTATTGGAGGCTGAAGTGGGCCTAGCTGGGAATGGATGGCAAAGGCACCCCATTGTGACTGGTCCAGATGCTCCCTGCATCCTTGGCATAGACTGCCTCAGGAGAGGGTATTTCAAGGACCCAAAAGGGTACCGGTGGGCTTTTGGTATAGCCGCCTTGGAGATGGAGGAAATTAAACAGCTGTCCACCTTGCCTGGTCTCTCAAAGGACCCTTCTATTGTGGGGTTGCTGAGGGTTGAAGAACAACAGGTACTGATTGCTACCACCACAGTGCACCGGTGGCAATATCGCACCAACCGAGACTCCCTGATTCCCATCCATAAGCTGATTTGTTGACTGGAGAGTCAAGGAGTGATCAGCAAGACTCGCTCACCCTTTAACAGTCCCATATGGCCAGTGCAAAAGTCTAATGGAGAGTGGAGACTAACAGTAGACTATCGTGGCCTGAACGAAGTCATGCCGCCGCTGAGTGCTGCTGTGCTGGATGTGTTAGAACTTCAATATGAACTGGAGTCAAAGGCAGCCAAGTGGTATGCCACAATTGATATTGCTAATGAGTTTTTCTCAATCCCTTTGGCAGCAGAGTGCAGGCCACAGTTTGCTTTCACTTGGAGGGGTGTCCAATACAGCTGGAACCGACTGCCCTAGGGGTGGAAACACAGCCCCACCACTTGCCATGGACTGATCCAGACTGCACTGGAACAGGGTGTAAGCTCCGGAACACCTGCAATACATTGATGACATCATGATGTGGGGCAACACAGCAGGAGAAGTTTTTGAGAAAGGGAAGAAAATAGTCCAAATCCTTCTGAAGGCTGGTTTTGCCATAAAACAAAGTAAGGTCAAGGGACCTGCACAGGAGATCCACTTTTTAGGAATAAAATGGCAAGATGGACGTCGTCAGATCCCAATGGATGTGTTCAACAAAATAACAGCCAGGTGTCCACCAACTAGCAAAAAGGAAACACAAGCTTTCTTAGGCGTCGTGGGTTTTTGGAGAATGCATATTCTAAATTACAGTCTGATTGTAAGCCCTCTCTGTGAGGTGACCCGGAAGAAGAATGATTTCAAATGGGGCCCTGAGCAACAACAAGCCTTTGAACAAATTAAAGAGGAGATAGTTCATGCAGTAGCCCTGGGGCCAGTCCGGGCAGGGCAAGATGTAAAAAATGTGCTCTGTACCGCAGCCGGGGAGAATGGCCCTACCTGGAGCCTCTGGCAGAAAGCACCAGGGGAGACTCGAGGTCGACCCCTAGGGTTTTGGAGTCGGGGATACAGAGGATCCGAGGCCCGCTATACTCCAACTGAAAAAGAGATAGTGGCAGCATATGAAGGGGTTCGAGCTGCTTCAGAAGTGGTTGGTACTGAAGCACAGCTCCTCCTGGCACCCCGACTGCCGGTGCTAGGCTGGATGTTCAAAGGGAGGGTCC
Organism: Aptenodytes patagonicus; assembly: GCF_965638725.1. Taxonomy (NCBI): domain Eukaryota; kingdom Metazoa; phylum Chordata; class Aves; order Sphenisciformes; family Spheniscidae; genus Aptenodytes; species Aptenodytes patagonicus. The sequence continues at coordinate 73,148,057 of NC_134982.1, forward strand.
CATCTACACATCATGCAACCGATGCTACGTGGAGTAAGTGGGTTGCACTGATCACACAATGGGCTCGTATAGGAAACCCCAATCACCCAGGAATCCTGGAAGTGATCATGGATTGGCCAGAAGGCAAAGATTTTGGAATATTGCCAGAGGAGGAGGTGACCTGTGCTGAAGAGGCCCCACTGTATAATAAAATACCAGAAGATGAGAAGCAATATGCCCTGTTCACTGATGAACAGGTCCTGTTGTCTTGTGGGAAAGCATTGGAGGTGGAAGGACTTGTATATGACAAGAAACTGCTGAAGGAGAAGGTGAATCATAGAATCATAGAATCATAGAATCATTTAGGTTGGAAAAGACCCTTAAGATCATCGACTCCAACCGTCAACCTAACACTGCCAAGACCACCACTAAACCATATCCCTAAGTGCCACATCTACATGTCTTTTAAATACCTCCAGGTATTTAATTGATTTAATTGAATCGAGTCAGTTTGCAGAGGTGAAAGGCATCCAGCTGGCTTTAGATATTGTTGAACAAGAAAAATGGCCAGTACTGTATCTCTGTACTGACTCATGGATGGTGGCAAATGCCCTGTGGGGGTGGTTGCAACAATGGAAGCAGAGCAATTGGCAGCGCAGGGGCAAACCCATCTGGGCTGCCACATTGTGGCAAGATATTGCTGCCCAGGTAGAGAACCTGGTTGTAAAAGTACATCATGTAGATGCTCACGTACCCAAGAGTCGGGCCACTGAAGACAAAACAACCAGCAGGTGGATCAGGCTGCTAAGATTGAAGTGGCTCAGGTGGATCTGGACTGGCAGCATAAGGGTGAATTGTTTATAGCTCAGTGGGCCCATGACATCTCAGGCCATCAAGGAAGAGATGTAACATACAGCTGGGCTCATGATCAAGGGGTAGACTTGATCATGGACACTGTTGCACGGGTTATCCATGAATGCAAAACATGCGCTGTGATCAAGCAAGCCAAGCGGTTAAAGCCTCTCTGGTATGGAGGACGATGGCTGAAATATAAATATAGGGGGCCTGGCAAACTGATTATATCACAGTCCCACAAACCCACCAAGGCAAGCGCCACGTGCTTACAATGGTGGAGGCAACCACCAGATGGCTGGAACCACATCCTGTGCCCCATGCCACCGCCAAGAACACTATCCTGGGCCTTGAAAAGCAAGTCCTATGGCAACATGGCACACCAGAAAGAATTGAGTCAGACAACGGGACTCATTTCCAAAACAACCTCATAGACACCAGGGCCAAAGAGCACGGCATTGAGTGGGTGTATCACATCCCCTATCATGCACCAGCCTCTGGGAAAATTGAACAGTACAATGGGCTGTTAAAGACTACACTGAGAGCAATGGGTGGCAAGACGTTCAAACATTGGGACACACATTTAGCAAAGGCCACCTGGTTAGTCAACACGAGGGGATCTGCCAATTGAGCTGGCCCTGCCCAGTCAAAACTTTTATGTACTGTAGAAGGGGATAAAGTCCCTGTAGTGCACATAAAAAATATGCTGGGGAAGACAGTCTGGGTTCTTCCTGCCTTGGGCAAAGGCAAACCCATCCGTGGGATTGCTTTTGCTCAAGGACCTGGGTGCACTTGGTGGGTGATGCGGGAGGATGGGAAGTCCGATGTGTACCTCGAGGGGATTTGATTTTGGGTGAGAATAGCCAATGAATTAAATTGTATGATGTTAATTGCTGTATAATACTGTATATCATCACTTCTATGGTGGCTATATGCCATATCAATGATATTACAGCAAGAATAACCTAGATTAATGAAGAATGAACTCTGATGAAACCGAGCAAAGTGCAGTGATGATAGAACCAGACAAGTGCAGCAGTGATGGGACCAAAACTGGCTTCAGCATGCAACAATCCAACACCACACACCATCTCTCCTGCCCTGAAGGACTGTCGTGACAGATGGAGCCCAAAGTCATGAACTAAATGAACTCGGCGAACATTTTATAGGGAATGAAATCTGTGTGTATATATCAAAAGACAGGAAAAGTGGTGGTGATTAATTGGAATGTACTGGAAAGTGTGGGGACCTGGGCATGACGTAGATGGTATAGATTAAGGGGTGGACACTGTCCTGGTTTCGGCTGGGATAGAGTTAATTTCCTTCCTAGCAGCTGGTACAGTGCTGTGTTCTGGATTTAGGGTGAGAACAATGTTGATAACACACCGATGTTTTAGTTGTTCCTAGGTAGTGCTTACACTAGTCAAGGACTTTTCAGCTTCTCATGCCCTGCCAGTGAGAAGCTGGGAGGGGGCACAGCCAGGACAGCTGACCCAAACTGGCCAAAGGGACATTCCATACCGTGTGACGTCATGTTCAGTACATAAACTGGGGGGAGTTGGCAGAGGGAGGGGTGACCGCTGCTTGGGAACTGGCTGGGCATTGGTCAGCGGGTGGTGAGCAATTGCATCATGCAATTTTGTATATTATTTTGTATATTTGTATATTATTTTGTATATTCTTTTATCATTATTGGTATTATTATTATTTTCCCTTCCTTTTCTGTCCTATTAAACTGTCTTTATCTCAACCCATGAATTCTACTTTTTTTTCCGATTCTCTCCCCCATCCCACTGGGGTGGGTGGGGAGCGAGCAAACGGCTGTGTGGTGTTTAGCTGCCTGACGGGTTAAACCACAACAATGGCCCAGAAGCCTCCACAGGTACTAAGGTGTCTATCAGGGTGGGGGAGCTTGTCTGAGTGTACAGAATCATCATCCTTAGATCAAGGACTACAGGGAGGTGTGTTTTAATTGTGATCATCACCTTCATCAAGAAGTGATTATTTATAAGTTTTTGCAGAATAAACAAAACAAAACAAACCACTTAGTACATCTGTTAAGACATCTTCTACTAATGTGGCAAAAGGAAAACGATTAGTTGTTTCAAATATCAAAGAAATCCAAATATTTTTCTAGTTTCCAACATACTATTTAGTAACCTCAGTCCTACAAAGCCAGTAAAGCAGCTCTAAACTTTCATTACAGAAACTTATGGCCTTCAAAATATTCATGGCAAAATATATTGAGCAGACATACAAACATCCATCTTCTTTCTCACATTTGCCTTCTGTGTGGAAATACATAATTGCCATTGTTTCATTCTCCTCCCAGCTCAATCTTTTTATTTTCATCATGCATACATACATACATGCATATAAATGTTTTAAATAAAAAGCACTTTTCCTAAGCATCCTCCCTTTCTCCTTCCATAAGCATCCTTCCATGGTTTCCTCTCAGCTAATTAACAGGTTTTCTCTAGGTTTTCACCACTTTTTCAAGGGAAGATATCTCTGTCTCAGAGCTGCTTTTATTCAGTCAAAAAGAGACGAGTCCGTTGCAGGACTTCAGGTCTCCATGGCTTACCTGGAAAGGCCAGGGAGGTGTTTGTGTTAGCCACTGGGCAGGCACCTGAAGGCAGTTACATCTTTGGTTTGCACAGCTGTGTCTACAGGGGACATGTGTCCATGGATTTTTAACCCTGAGCCTTCACACCTTTCTCTCTGTGGTTGCTTTTCCACAAAGCTGTGATCTTATTAGGACTCTGCTGTATGCTCAGCATTATTCTCCTGCTAATGCCATCAAGGTGTTCTACTGGGATGAGAGGAAAATAGCAAGGGCATCAGCTACTCCTATAGCAGGGCCTCAGTGCCAATTTGAAGATAATTATCTACATACGAATGCATACAAATACATTCCAAAGCGCTTTGTAAAAGTTTCTAGTAGAAGTCCCACTTCTCAGTATTACCTCAATGCACTTGAGCCAGAGTAATCAATTTTCCTGTGCCCATTGTCTGTATGTTCTTTAACTCCAGGATGTTATCTTCTCACTATTTTGCATTTGCAACTGCTATTCACCATATAATTCATTCAGACTGATGTCAACTGCCTTTAGGAAATCAGTTATATGGTCCTTTTTATTTATTTATTTTGGTGAAAACACACTGAAGGCCAGCACTCTTCTTGCTTAACTGCCTGAGAGCACAGACATTTTCTTCTTTAGCTATGAACATGGCATCTCTTAAAAATATACATAGACCTAATTAAATTATATTTCCCTTAGGCTATTCAGACAATGCAAAATGAATATTAATCCTCCTTCTCTGTCTTCACCCATCCCCACAGTCTAATCATACAATTATTTTGTTGTAACACTGGGTTTGTATTCTCTCAAGAAGATACATGTTATGTTCTAATGCCCTGGGAGTCATTAAGCTTCTTGCAAAATGCAAAAATGCAAAGCCCTCCTTCTAATGTTTTTTAATTATCTCATGTGCCATCTGATCTTGCCCAGTACTTAGCTCTATCAAAGCTCCAAACCCAGATTAACCTGGATGGTCCTGCACCCCCTTGCAGTCTAGTCACAGGGCGATTCTTGTCTCCCATTGACTTTGTATTTTAATCGGTATCTTATTAACAACTGAGAGTGCAATATGCTGACAGGAATATACTGGATGGCTAATATTTATTCATGTAAGAGGGGAAAGGAAAATAACTTAATCCCCAGTCTTTGTCTGGCATCCCTGTTATATCACAGTTTCTAATGTTTCTTAGGAAAAGAGTTTAGAAATTAACTTTTAAAAGGAGAATAGCTTTGGATATCCAAATCTGTAAACTTCACTTTCTTTCTTTGTTTTTATTTAGAAGGCTCTTTTTGAAGTAAAACTAGTAAAATTAATTTGAAGAGATATTCCAAAGAGGCTTGGGTTTTTGCAGATTACATTTTGTTTAAGTTAAATACTTCTTAGTAATCTTGGGGAAAAGGAAACCAATTTCTTTGTCTTACAAACTACCAAATATATATGTAACCACCTGGTCTCACCTTTAAAAACCTTTCACATTAAAAAAAATCTCCAGATGAATTTAGACCACATGCAGGCTCTGCTTTGACTTAGGAAACTGAAGAACAGCTGGGCAAGGAAGAAAACTAGTTTTCTCTGGACATGTCCAAACAGGGCAAATTATTACCACATTTGCAATACATTTCTACAGATGTGGTGTTCTCCACAGAAGTATCATCAGTAATCATTATTAATCAAGAGTTCTATCAAAAGATGTATATGTAAGATATAGATCCTATCTAGGCTGAGGATTTCATGGTGAACTAGAAAGAGTTACTTGTCATATTGAATTTCTGGCTGATTAGGTGTAAGCCATGCTGTAAGTGAGGGCACCCTCCTCAGTATTACTCCAAGAAAATAGTTGCATCGATAATGCGCTGATGAGAAGGCCTTCATTTTGAATAGTTATAGTGTTGCAGTAGTATACTCTCAAGCAGTTTTTTTAGTTTGACACTTACTAAGCACTACAAAATATGTTCAGTTTAAAGTTGTTTGTCTTTTGTCTTATGCAAATAGGTAAAATAAGCTGTTTGTCCATCCTTTCCCCAGTAACTTTAGACTCATTAAGGAACTTTGAGTTGACAGACACACACTGGTACCAAAGAAAATAAACTCCTTAAGAAAAAGAAAATAAGAAAATAAATGTCTTTAAGTAGAGATTGCACCTAAAGGCCCAACAGCAATATAGAAATCCACAGAATACCAGGTTTAATCTAATTCTCAACTCATTAAGCTATTAGTAGTTTTGTAGAAGACTGATTCAAATTCAGAAGAGGCCATGCTTTGGCCCTCTGCATGGATGGCAGTCAGCGCTGCAAGGCTGAACCTGCCTATCTGTGTCTCTCTGCTTTAAGTGCTTTTCTCACCTTAGCTTTCCCATTCTGCTCTGCGAATAAGAACATGCGGTGTTCTTTTCTGCTTTGTGTGATGAATCCAGCATACAAACAGAAATCTTGGGCTTCACAGCTGTCTTTGTAAGACGATGCATTAAAGGGTACACAAGAGGCAGCCATAAAGTTACACCTTGCCAGAGGGAAAAAACAACAGTGGGGTAGTGGGGAAAGTCAGCAGTGGTTTCTAGAAGCTGTCTATGTTTAAGCAGAAGTAGTACTGCAAATCTTAAATGTGTGTTTGAGAAGGAGACCATCTGCCGTGTGAACTGGAAGGGTTCTGCCTGACTGGCTGTCAGGCCAGAGGTTATAGGTCACTGTCAGAAAATTTGAGCTAATAAAAAGACTAGTGATATTTGAGATTTTTCTTGCTCTTCTGTTTAAACTTTTTGTTTCTTAGAGGTCTGTCTAGGAATAGGAATGGAAGTGAGCTTTTTCTCAGTGTTTGTTTTGTACGTCTCTCCTTGCTTTTTTTTCTTCACAGCTTTTTTCCCCCTCTCTCTCTTCTTTCCCCCTACCCTGGATCTGTCTCCAAAGTTGACTCTGCTTTGAGAGGGCTAGACCAGATGCCCTGCAGACGTCCCTTCCCACCCAACTTATTTGATGGCTCTGTTATTCAGTGTCTTTATGGTTCTGAGATCAGAAATAGGCTGGGAACACCGGTAAGGAAGCTTGGAGGAGGTGGAGAGGGCCACCGAGTACCAGCTAAATGCTTTCATGCCTGTGCAGCAGCGGGGATGGTGAGAGCTTTTCATTTAGGCACTATGTGCTGTAGAGGGCAGTTTCCTGGCAGTGATGGGAAAGGAATATGCCACCTGAAATGACAGCTTTTTTTCAGGTAGGGAGAATGCCTGGGAACAGTGTGTGGAGAAAGACCCAAAACCATGAGCCTTACGGTGCTTAAACTCATGTGCACCCTGTGAGCTCTCAACAGATGAAGGAGGCCAGGCTGCAGATAAGCACAGTGGGAAATGGCCACCACGCTGTGAATCAGATACTGGTAAATTCTCTCCCAGAGAGAGATGCTGGTAAATTCCCCTCATCACCTGGGCTGGAAATGTCACTGAGCTGTTTGTGAAAGCAGCAGAGGAGAATTCTCACTCTGCAGGGAGTGGGATGGTTTCTGTTTCCATAAAAGCAAATTGGGGTGAAAGCAACTGAGAACAAGAGAGCAGGGTTAAGAGTAAGCAACAGGAGGGATTGTCTCTGATGTGTCATATGAAATGATGGTGATGCGGGGGCCAGTCACAAAGAAATGGCCATCTTCTTACATGTTCTTGGAAATTTGTCATAGGGACCTCAGGGGACTTGGAAAACAGTAAGACCTCACCCTTGCTGACACTAAGACGTGCACTAAAATCCATATTGCTAGGAAAGTCTTTAGTAATGGATTGCAAAACAGATTACAAGAAAATCCCTGCCACGGACAGGGACTGCTAGTTACATTTCCATATTGAATGCTACCTTTCAAACAACAACTTTATGGGTGGGAAAACACAGAAACCTCTTTCATTCTATTTCATGTTCATAGTGTCATTAGTTCTGTATTAATCTCAAGTTGCTGACTACATTCACTTCAGAGAACAGCTATGGAGTATTTCAGTGGGAACAACCCTGACATCTGTGGAAATTTCCCTGCTCCCCAGCACAATGATTTTCCCACCTAGTGGTTAATTCAATGGAAAATTGCTACTACACAGAAGGCTAATACTTTCTTCCTGATGTCATTGATAGATATAGGAAGGTTTTCTCAGGCACCAACAAGAATTTTATTTCAAAAGTAATAATAAAAAATTCCATCCCTAGATCTTAAGAAGCTGCTACACTTTATGAAATTTCACAGTTATGGTCCAGAACATCACAGGCAAAATTTCCCCATTCATTCCAGCTGTGTAAAGGGCTGGAAAACAGGATTTAATTTCTCTGATCCATAAGTAACCCTGTCAAGCCCTTGCAGCCCCAGCAGAATGCATGAGAATGTCTAGAATGCAAATAGATAGATCACTGCTATATTCTGGCGTATGAACAGGCACTGAGAAAATGTGCAGAAGGTCTTATGAAATGGAGAAACAGTTGGGTGACATACACTGGATTAGCTACCAGACTAGCTGACATGTTCCTGCAGCTGGTCCTATCATCAGCTCTTCTTCTGCATCTCCTCGGCTGTGTCCAGAGGACACCGGTCATAGCTGAGACTGGGCTGTGAAGGTTAGGCACCCAAAATCTATGTGCAAACCTGATGTCTTTCTGTATTAAGCCCAGCAGGTGGTACTCTATAGATGCCAACCTTCATGCCTTCCCTTCACATCTTCCCATGAAGCAGCTTTCAATTCATGCAGATATGTTAGTGGGAAAGTGGAAAAGAGAAAAATACATCAACTTACTTAAAAAAATAACATGCACTTAAAAAATTACTCTACATCTTTAGTCTGCAGCAAATTCATGGCACTGTAGTTGCAAGCAGTTTTGCCTGCTCACCCTCAAGACTGCAGAGTGCTCTCTACAAGTAGGTGGACTTATACCTGCTCAGACCTGGGCTCCTGTGGTGGAAGGGAGGGAGCAAGGAGCAGCAATGGGGAGGTATAAATCTTAAAATGCTTAGCCTCTTGTATTTGAGGGGGAAAATCCACAAAACCACCAGATTTTATTTGCCCCTCTCCCTTTTTTGAGCATAGTGTCAGCAAGAGATGCTTTGGATTATGACTCTGAATCTCGGTTTATATTTTACATTCAAGGATCCCTATGTGACACGGCAGGATCCCCATCTTGAGCACTGGCCTGATGTTCCCTGAAGCACTGGAAACAGTTTTCACAAAAGTCAAAGCCCTTGGAGGTGGGTGCAAACCACCCTGAAGCATGCTGTGGGGTCTGAGAGCGAGCAAGCCTGTCTGCTTAGCTGTAGCAATAGTTTGTTGTTCCAGTATAATTTATGACCAGGCTGGTGGAAGTGGTTTGGAAGAGCTACTAAGTACTTCTGCTAGTGCTCAAACCTGGTTGAACTGAGATAGGGAATGATCATGTGTGATGTTATGCTGTAGCTCTGAGGGGTCAATAGCCTGCGATGTGTAGGAGGGACAAGCAGCTGGGGAGAAACTTTACCTGGACCAGCTGTGCCAGCACACAGGAGCAGCACATCTGACTGTGACTATTAATTCTTCCAGGGGTGGCTGGGAACCTCTTAGGGAAATCATGTTACTCTGACAGCAACTTGTGCTACATAAAAAGCTAGGACCTTCCTTTTTACCTCATCTGTTTAAAAAAACACTTCTCTTCTTTCATCTGTGCGTTCTTACCTGCCCCCTTCCCTCCCTGGGAGTGCATTTCTGTAACTAGGTGGATATGAGGAGAAATCTTTTGTGTTGGCAAGAATGGGAAGTGCTGACATGGAGTCTTTCTGGAGGGACAGAGTCTTGTTTTTTGATTCCAAGTTTGTCTTTTCCAGCTACAAAATAAATCAATCTCATGCTGTGTAGCTGTTGAGGTGAGACATTTCAGTGTAATACATGAATGCAACTTTATCTATGAAAATGGTGTACCTTGAAAATCAATTTCATGCCAAAATGGGGTGTTGATCATTTTTACTTATTATATTTATACTTAAGGAACTAAAGGGCAAACCACAGTATGTGATTTGGCAGACATCAGTCTACTGCATGTGCATATAGCCAGTTAATTATATATTGTAGTTTGCAATGCTAAATGTACTGTTCAGGTCACGTCAGTGCTGGTAGCTTATGTTACAGGCTGCAGGATGGCATTTGTATTACAAGATTAAGATTAATCCACAAAATTAAGACAGGTTCACAACTGTGGCAATTGGTTTTGAAATGATTTATGGAGAATGTATTATGTCATTTTCCTCAGTAATGATATTGTACCTCCTTCCTTTATATCGCATAAAACATTTCAGGACATGGGTGTGTGAAGGGGTTCATATCATTACTGTGTAGTATATCTTAAACAGGAGTGAGAAAAGTATGCTGAGACCGATACACTTGTGGTGGTCAGACTGTGAAACCGTCTTGCACACAAGAAGAAAAGGAGCCACATTCTTGGTACTCTTGAGTAAGAGGACAGAACTGTGCATTTAACTCTTCATAGCCTTACTGGTATCAAAAGCATAATGAATGATTGTTGTACTTTAGATCTATACGGGGAAAAAAAATGCTGGAAAATATACATTTACTTCAATGCAAAGCAAACTCATCTTTAATTGTGTTGTTTTGGTTTCTTAGCTGCAGTGAAAAATTCATTATTTGAATGAAGGCTTTACCTAAATGTGACCTAAGTGATACCCATATCTTCTTATGAACCTCTGTCCCTATTTAAGTGTGTATTTCACCTAATGAGAATGCAGGTATTGGACACAGTAATTAGGCTGAGAGTCTGAGAACAAGCAAAGACACTGTTTGCCTAGACATACCCCAGGCAGCAGTACAGTTTGCTTCTACTGTGCCAGGAGGTAAATAATTCTTCATCTTTACTAAAAAGCCTGGTTTAGTTTTCACCTTATGGGTCTTCAACATCTTTCTCTGAGGGACACACTTTCTCTTCATACCCTTTACAGAGACATCAGACCTAATCTTCTCTTTGATGACTTGTACTGCAAGTCATCACTGCAAGTGCAAGTGCAAGTACAGTGCAAACATTAACTCATAGACCCTTGAAATAGAAACTGTACATACCGAAGGGCAGTGGTGGCTCTGGTGCAGTGGAGACAAGAAAAGGTTACCTGTTAGATCCTCTTGTCTGCTGGAAGAGGAATGCGGCTCAGTCTTGTGTTGCACAGGGCATTCATAGAGTATTTGCCTCCTGTGGCTGCAGCCCAGAGAGCTTGGTATAGACCATGGCTGTGGTCACTGGATTCCTACCTCCATGAAACCCTTCTGTCCCATATAGTAACCTTATGTTTTAAACTCATTTAGTGCACTTTGGATTACTGCAGGAAGCAAAACCCATTCATGGTGCGACTTTCTGAAGTCCTGGCAGATGATACCTGTTCACTGTCTCTTCAGCCTTAACTTTCGGCTCCTTAAAAGGAGGTCAAAGTATATACTTTAGAGGTATACGCTGTCCGTCACTGCAGTGCCTTCTCTGTCTTGCCCGCAGGTATTCATCATTTCGCAAAGCTAGAAGCCTCAAACTAATGACTTTTGAGTATTAATGTGAGAAAACTCTAGAGACCTCCTTGGAATTAACTGAGTTCTCCAGGATGATCAATCTGTGGGTTTCCATTTCAGTCTGTTCTTATTCTCTCTGGTGAATTTTATTTGGCCCTGGTGACTTACCTTTGTATGATATTGTTTGTACTTTTCCAAGCATTAGTTTTTTTAGGAAACCTAGCTGTGCTGCTAATTCCTAAAGGCGTGGTGGTGTGCGACAGCAGCATACCTGGTTGTGTCTCTCACTCTGTTCCTCACCACTCTGACCTCCTTCCTACAGTGACTTTGTTCCTTTTAAGATTGGGGAAATTGTTTTTCTGTCTCTTCCCTATTACTAGATAACTTGCTGATGGCCTGAGAGAATTGATGTGCAGTTTTCTGGGTAAACCAAAGCCAATACTTACTATAAAACCCAGAGACCCCACAGAGCATGAAATCCTCTTTCTTCGTTGCTTCTTGAATGCCATCTGCACGCCTAGTGCTGAGTTTCACACAAAGAGCACTGTACTTGGGGAAGTTTTTGCTGTTTTTTTCATGCATAGTATGACAGAAGATACTTTGATTGTAGACAAAGTTTTGATATACTTTACGATGAGCTTTACTGTAAAGTCACATATGCCCCCTTTCATGCATGGGCAAGATTGTAGCAGGTCTTCTTTCAGCCCTTGCAAATTTAAGAACCTTATTTTGCACCCAGTCATCCTTGTGCTCCTTCTGATCCCTCTGAGTAGTTCGATAATTTCTCAGCATCAGAGTCTCTTGTCTTGGAATCATTACATGGGAGCATGAAAAACACAGAGCTGGTTCAGTGTCGCTGCTCTGCTGGTCATCACAAAGTAGTGTGTAACTGTGCCCTTCTCCTCTAGCCAGAAAAAAACATTGGGACGTGCTAGACAGCTCCTCTGTCAGCTCACATTGTCACTTTAAACCAAAGTGGTTGGTGCCTCCTTAACTGCTGCTGTGCCTCTTGCTTCAGAGGGTTACTCGAAGCGGACATTGCAGATAAAGACTTATTGCTACAGAGTACGTGACCTTGACAAACCTAGAGGTAACACTTTTAAGTCAGGACTGAGACACTGACAAGACCTGTAGTAAAGACAGCGTGGCCTTGTAGCTATCAACTGTGGCTACAGGCATATGGACATACATCTCCAGCCTGTGAATTGATTGACATCCTTCATGAATATGAAATTACCTTTTTAAGTGTTGGGATGGTATTGGTGTAGAGTGTTTTGGAAGCACAACTCCTGTTTTCTTTTTTCTTGTCCCGCCCACATCAGTAAATAAACCTCCCCACAGTAGCATCCCACCTGCCCTTTGCCCTTTCTCTCACTCACACTCCTGTTCCTGGTGGGTCTACAGACTCCTCCTGGGGGCTTCTCTGAGCTCCTCTGGGGAGAAGCTTGTTAGAGTCAATCACAAGTGACAGTCGCTGCCTGATTCATTCTGTTTCCTTGCACAATGACTTGGACTGCAATGTGTTAAAAGCTGAAAGGAAGCCGGACAGAAGCAGAGGGAAGTTGGAATTAAGAGGATTATGAAGTTCACTGACTTTCTGAAGTGAAATTGACAGGTTGGTATGTTTTCTGACATAATCAGAATTCCATACTTATAAATCACACTCACAGCAGACTTCTGAGGCTTTCAGATGTTCCATATTAACCATTTGCTTAGGTCTACTTTTAACTATCCAATCTATCATGCTCTGCATGCCTTTGGAAAGTGCAGCCATTGTAACGGTGACTGTGGTACCATTGTGGTCTTGAGCAGTGACTCTGTGTGGGGTGCATTAGTGCAGTTCAGATCCGTAAAGATGGGGTAAACCTTCTGGAACGCAGAATACACACACAATACATGGATTACAAAAGGCATCAGGAATACTTCATATCATTCACTTTATAGACTAGTGGCCCTGCTTACTCCCTTCCTGAGCAGTAGGATACTTAGAGAATTATTGTAGGTCTGAGTCATGCTATGAGCTCCATTGCTGACTCCTTGTTTGGCCCTGGGCAGGTCACACAGCTCATCACCAAGTTATGGGACATTTGCCTGTTCACAATAATTTCCTGGCCATGAATGTGAGTCAGTTTGAATGACATTGATTCTTCTCCACTAAGGTCTAGTTGAACCTGAAAGGCCTCCTGGTTTCCACATGCTAAAAGCAAACACTTGACTTGTGAATACTACAGAATAGCAGAAGCATGGTCAGGCATTGGAGTCCTTAATCTGTTTGCTCACCCAACAGTAAGAAAAGGATAATAACAGTATTGCACCTTAGAAATGTATTGCTAGGTTGATGGGGAAGAAGGCAGTTACAGTTAATTTCACATGCATAAATACGTAAGAATGCCATATGTAACCCACATAATAATTTATCTCTTATGCCCCATTTCATGTACTGGCTGCTACCAGGAGCTCTGGATTAATTTACCTGGAGGGGAATTCTCTTCCTAAATTCACAGTGGTTTATGCTATTACTGAATGAAGGCATTTGAATAGCAAAGTGGCCAAACTTGCTGATGAAAAGACTACTGCAGGTAGCTCGAGACAGTTTGGCAACATGATTCTAAATTACATTCATTGTTGACGGCTGCAAGGGAATACAAATCGGATGGAACAAATTAATCTCCTTATATACATCGATGGCTTCTGAATTAGTTGTCACCTCCCAGGGAAAAAATAAGCTATGGGTTGCATTGTGGAAGCTCAATTAAGATGTCTGCTCAATTTGCAGCATCAGTCAGAAATTAATAAGCTGCTGAACAGCTTTAAACTGAGGCTAGGGAACACCACAGCAGCAATGTTCTGCACTACATATTTTCTGAATGGGGCCCTGCTGCTTTGGATACAGGTCTATTTTAGACCCCTCTCATTGCCCTCCTGAAAACCAGAAAAAGTCAAACTCCTGAGCAGAAATCAAAGAGAGATCCCTGGGCAAGTAACAAAAATTGGCAAACTTGTTAGTTGCCATCCAATGAAAAGTTGTGCAGGGGCCATTTTTTCACAACCAGTGTAGGAAAGGCCTGTAGAGCTTCAGTCTGTAGCCAGCTTTGGAGTGACATGACCTTCCCTGTGAACAAGAATGGAAAACCAGACTCATGGCTGATGTGGACCAGCATGCCCAACTCCAGCGTCGTCAGCTATGAGAGGCAAACTTGGTCTGGGGCATAATATCTGAGAAAAGAGGTGCCAAAGACAATATATAAACCTTTTTTTTTTTTACAGTTAAACCCCTTTCTACTATCTGTTTCAAAAAAGCTTTTTATAAGTGCTTGCTTTTATCTGTTTGCATTTATTTATTTTATTGTTCTTGTTTTATGGAAACGTGTGTTGACCATTGGTTAGGTGAGGAACTAGCTTGTTCTTCATAATGGTACATATAATCACATATTTTATTGTAGCATAATGTTTCTTTTCCTCTGCAGCATCATTCTTTGGTTCTTACAGGATTTAGGATGCCAGTGAGAGCCATTTGACAATTCTTATGTTCATATGGTTCTATGAGCTGCAACTTAGTTACAGTCTTTCTAGGAAACCTATAGGCTTTGATACGGGATGTTTTCTTCCTGCTCTTAATCTTCAGTTATTATCTGGCTGTCAATCAAAAAAAAATAGATTAATTTAATTTTTTTTTTAGTTTCATTTTATTTAAACACAGAGAACATAAGGTATCAGGTAAGAAATAATAAGAAACCTAAAGGTTAAAGGTTGAAGTATTCCCACACTGGATTAAAGATTACAACATAATGCCAGTACAATGGCAGGCTAAGAAGGGGGAAAGTTAATGGACTGTGAAATTAAATTATGCATTTAGAGAGTGCTCAATCTATTACTGACAGGTATTGATTGCAGAAATAATTGTCCATTTTTAAAGGTGTTCCTTTTCTTCTTGCTGAACCAATCAGCTCCCTGGAAGTGATCATTTAAGGGCATCAGCACATGAGTCACTTCTTTACCTATAGAAGATTAGTGGTATAAAAAGTTAAGATAGTTGGTTTTCATGGATTTTTAGTTAACACAGTTGGGGGAGAATGGCAGCTTTGCTAGCAGGCATAGTTTGAGAAGGTTATGCTAAATAAGCATTGAATTTCATGTCTGATATCAAGAGGACTGAATACTCTGAAATCCATGGGACTTTAGGATGTTCATTCAGCCCTCTTTAGGGAGACGCTCGCAGTGCTTTTCATAAAATCATAGAAATGGTGGTGGAAACAGACTTCTGAAGGTCCACAGTATAGCCTCCTGCTCAAAGTGGGACTGCTATCAGCATGATGTCTGTGTCTTTGCCTAGCCGAGCCTTCAAAACCTCCAAGGATGAGATGCCACAGCATCTCTGTGTAACATATTCCAGAGCTGTACTACCTTTTCTACTACCCTTTTTTTTGGAAGGACTGGAGAAAATCAATATGACCCATTTAAAAAGAGTGGACTTTGTCTGCAATTTAACTCTTCTTTTTCTTGTTTTGTATATATAGATTCACTTTCTCACCTTATATATCTGCCTGTCCAGTTCATTTGCTTCCCTTTAGATACAATTCTTATTGCTTGAGCCTGCATTGTTCTCACATGAGGCACCAGTACCTTTCAACAAAGACTTTTGCGTTCATGGATAACACAGAAATTGGGCATCTGGTATTGGTGGTAGCTGGATTATGACCCTCGCATCTGTGTCTGTGGTTTGTAGAAAATACAGAAATAAAAACCACAAAAGTTCTGCCCCATATAAAGATCCACAGTGATGCTCACTCATACTTAGCAGGCAGAAAGACCTGCAGTAAACTTGCCTTTTCCTTTCACTAAATTTTCAATTTCCTCTTGAGCAAGCCACAAAGATTTGCCCTCATGCTTTGAATTGCTCCGACCACTGGGAGAGCCCATGAAGGTGCCTGTGGTGCATGGTGGTTGTAGGGAAATCTCTAGGAGTGTTCCCCTGAGTTGGTGTTTTTGGACAGGGTTTGCCCCTTCCAGAGGAGATCACGTTTCAGGTCCCCTGACATTCAGCGACTTGCTGGAGGTCAGGGCCACCTTCATGCATTTGCTGCAGAGACACCAGTGGCACCGGCCACAAGCCTCTAGCTGATGCTGCGTTACTGGGACCGTGCAGGTGCATCCTCTGTTGGTGCATGCACCACCACTGGTTCCCACTTGCTTGGAGCAGATGGGGAAGCTGCTGCCTCCCTTCTGATTTAGTGGCTCAGTCTCTGTCACTCTGCACAAAGCCACCGTCCCTCTTATTTTCCCCTTCTCTTTGTCCTCCTCCCTGGCTGTTGGCAGAGCTACATTCAGGTAAATAATCCTCTTCCCCTGCATTGGTACTGTGTTAGCAGTGTGAGCCAGAGGGAAGAAACAGACCCACGTTCTGCAGAGATGCAATGCTGCACATTCCTCCCTGCTCCTGGGAGGCTGCATCTGGGCAGTGGTACAGCAGCCTGACCACCTTCTTCTTTTTGCTTTGCCTACCCTGAGTTTCACACCAGACTTCTTACAAAAGGGCTTATATAGCCCCTCCAGCCAACCTGACAGCTTTTTCCCTCCCACCTCCTCAACCGTAATGTTTCTTCCCAATCCTCCAAAGGCCCTTGCTGTGACTGCATCATTTAATTGGGACATCACCATGGCCTTTTCAATGTACAAAACCAGGTAATTGACATGAAGTAGAAACCAGCAATGCAGGTAATACACCAGCTCTTCTGAACCCTCCTCATCCCTGCCTAAGGAAAATAATTCCGCAGCTGTGTCAGGCAGGGTGGAGGCAGATGAAGCACGCATGGGTGAGCCCCTAAAAGGACTCACTCCAGAAAGGCAGAGGGGCAACAGCTGGGGTTGTGGGGAAAGTGCAGCAGCTGTATTTACTCTAGCTTCCTCTCGGTATTAGTTTTATAACTTGAAATTACAGGGCAATACTGCTTTGAGGAAGAGCCATCTGAAAAGCGAAGCGGGGCTCTTTTCAAACACAGCTAACAGCAGGGGATGTTCATTGCTCTGTGCCTCTGTGTGTTTGCTCTGAAGAGAAATTAGATATGCTGAATCTCTCAGACTGAGGGATGTGGTTGCATTTTTTAATAATAATAATTTTACACATTCAAACACACACATACACTTATATATTTAAAAAGTTATATATATATATATATGAATGTATATATATGAACATGCATTTAAAGCTTTGCTTCTGCTCTCCCCGCATCAGAGTGACAATGATGCGGAAAGGCATGTGAAGGCTGGAGGGCAAAATTCCCTGCAATTAAGCTGTGCTAACAGTGCTGTCACCTCTCCTTTCCTCCAGCTCCCCCATTAGATTTTTATAGCTTTTGTGCCTGAGAAGTCAACCATGGTTATACCTCCTGGTGGAGAAAGACTCTGGATAGATCTGACAAGTACAGTTCTCAGGGAGGAGACTGCAGGGCATCTCACAGGAGCGAGATTTCTCCCCTCCCCAGGAAACCACACCTGGCATATTGTTATGTTGTTATATACTGATATTTTGGTATATTGGTACATTCCTACCATATTCTGTGTCTGAACTGGCTGTGCCCTTGTTCTCCCTGGAAGCAGCTGTGCCCAGCCTTGTCTGTGTATGCCTCTTCTGCAGTCTGCAGGCTGGCTCAGGGCACCTCTGCTGTGTTTCACTGCCTGGTAAAATTTGCCCTCATAAGCTACTTAGGTTGCAAAATTGCATGGATTCAGGTTGGCACAGACCAACTGGAAGAGGACAGCCTTGCATCCACCACAGCCAATGACAGCTTTACATTGACCTCTCTTTGGGAAGACTGGGAGTGAAATGTGTGCAATTGTTGTGGTTTAATCTCAGTCGGCAACTGAGCACCACGCAGCCACTCACTCACTCCCCCCCACCCGGTGGGATGGGGGAGAGAATTGGAAGAGCACAAGTTAGAAAAACTCGTGGGTTGAGATAAAAACAGTTTAATAATTGAAATAAAATGATAATAATAATATGATAATAATAATAATACACAAAGCAAGTGATGCACAGTACAATTGCTCACCACCCGCCGACCGATGCCCAGCCAGTCCCCGAGCAGCGGCCCCCCCGGCCAGCTTTCCCCAGTTTATGTACTGAGCATGACGTCACATGGTATGGAATGTCCCTTTGGCCAGTTTGGCTGTGCCCCCTCCCAGCTTCTTGTGCACCTCCAGCCTTCTCAGTCAGTAGAGCATGGGAAGCTGAAAAGTCCTTGGCTAGTGTAAGCATTACCTAGCAACAACTAAAACATCGGTGCGTTATCAGCTTTGTTCTCATCCTAAATCCAAAACACTGTACCAGCTACTAGAAAGGAAATTAACTCTATCCCTGCCGAAACCAGGACAGCAATGCAGAAAAGAGGTCGGCAGACAGACTTTTTAGTGGGTTTCTAAATTTCCATGTTTAAAAGCATGTCTTTCAGAAGTTAAAAAGGCAGGGCCCTTTCAAATATTTAACAGGCCATTGCGTCCAAAAATCCTGCTACAGATTTTGCTCCACATGATAAAATATTGTCCTTCCTAGAATTTTTGAATCCATATTTGTGGAACAAAATGATAATTTCCTGAATAAATCTTCTCTTCTTATCTGCATTTTCTCAGATGTGATATAGGAAGGTAAGCCCAAACATAAATCAGTCTGAGTTTTTCAAATATTTCTCCAACATCCTTTCAAAGACCCTATGGAGAGCTCTGCAGATTCAACTGTATGCTGCTGTCCTTATTACAAGCATCATCTCAAGAAATACTAGTATTGAAAGTGTGGCAGAACTGGTATTGACTTCAGTGGCAAAGACCTGGCCGAATATTGTCTCAGCCAACCAGCTCTTTTTTGAGATTTACTATATGACATTCTTTTCCATCAGGCAAAGCATCTAGTGGTTTCTGAAAACCTCTCTTCACTGGTTTCTGTCCTTGACTATCTGATAAATGGCACAAGTTTCAGAAATCGCTTTAAAAATCAGGATCCTTTGAGAGTAGGGACTTGTCTTCATTCTTATTTTACAGGCAGAAAGCTGAGACAGACCAGACAGGTGAACTGACCTCCCTAAAGCTATCTGGTAGGCAGTAGCAGGTTTGGGACTCTTCTCTCCCATGTTGCCATACAACCTTTTATATTTTCATTCAAGCTTCCATAAAGAGGGCTGATGAAATCATTATCCGTGTTACTAAATCTTGGCCTCCCCTCTGTTGGACAAAATTGTTCTTTGGAAAACAGTATGGATGACGAAAGCTCAGTAAGGAAACAGAGGAAAGGCAGTTACAAGAAACAGAAGCAAAAGAAAGTCAAGACTGTAAATAATTCTGAGCCAGTGCTTGGGCTGTGGGGAAGGAAGAGCTTAATGCAAAAGTAAGGAGAATTTTTTGTTTTCCTTGCTAATTTACCAAAGGAGAGTGGTTGTTACACACAGAACAAATTCAGTGAAGTTGGGTGGTTTGTTTTGGTATATATTCATAGAATCATGGTATCATTAAGGTTGGAAAAGACCTCTAAGATCATCGAGTCCAACCGTCAACCCAACACCACCATGCCCACTAAACCATGTCCCTAAGTGCCGCATCTACACGTCTTTTAAATACCTCCAGGGATGGGGACTCAACCACTGCCCTGGGCAGCCTGCTCCAATGTTTAACCACTCTTTCAGTAAAGACATTTTTCCTCACGTCCAATCTAAACCACCCCTGGCACAACTTGAGGCCATTTCCTCTCGTCCTATCGCTTGTTACTTGGGAGAAGAGACCGACCCCCACCTCGCTACAACCTCCTTTCAGGTAGTTGTAGAGAGCGATGAGGTCTCCCCTCAGCCTCCTTTTCTCCAGGCTAAACAACCCCAGTTCCCTCAGCCGCTCTTCATAAGACTCGTTCTCCAGACCCCTCACCAGCCTCATTGCCCTTCTTTGGACACGCTCCAGCACCTCGACGTCCTTCTTGTAGTGAGGGGCCCAAAACTGAACACAGTATTCAAGGTGCGGCCTCACCAGTGCCGAGTACAGGGGCACGATCACTTCCCTAATATTGATGTTTGCTTTTAATTTTCTTGCAATTCAAAGTTTTTTTTCCCAGCAATGACTTGTCTTATATTGAGAGTTGAAACAGTCTGCTGCAAACCCAGAGTTTTACAGCTGGGCACAGTCTCAGCATGAGCCATCTCCTCATAGTAAATTGCAAACTTGACTCCCTAGGACTCTGGGCAGGACGAGGTAGGATGGGGTTCCTAAGACAAGCGTGAAATGGAACAGCTTGCAACTTTCCGTGGATTCCTCTTCTTATGAGAAGCAATTTCATTCTGGAACAAAGAATGTCAAAAGGAAAATGAACACAAAAAATAAACACTGTGTCAAAGTTAAGCACTCAGTAATGTCAGTACTCTCAAATTGCAGTGATCCTGATACTCTTCTAACTTGTTTCATGTCACTGGATTTTTACTGATTTTCATGTCATTAACCCTGATTTATAGTACTAGGGTAGGGACAGGGAATAGCATTATCAGTTTGTAATATCAGGCTGCTCACTGCATTCTCACCCGTAATTATATTTTTAGAAGCAAGTTAAAGTTTCCTATTATATCCACAGCAAGATCTATTTAAGAGATAGCAATTGCACATCCCAAGACAATTTATACCACTGAGGAGTGAATCAGCTTAGAAAAAAAGTTAGAGAAGATCTATATCTCTTTTCATCTCTCTCAACTCCCAGAGAGACTATTTTTCAGGTTCCAGCAATGCAGAGAGCCTGATTGTTTTTTTCTCTTTCCACATATCAAAATTCCTTGCTTTTGTTCAGCAGCACAATGCTGAAATATGGTGCCCTGGAGCCTGATGTTCCACCTGCCTTGCAGAAATGCAGTGGACCTAATCTTACCTGTTTTCCAGGTAAAATCCTCACTGGTTCCAGTAGAATTCAGGGTCAGAATAGAAGCAGATGAAGCAGAAAGAAGTGTAAGTTTGTGTGTGTGTGGATTAGCCATCACACAGTATGGGATGTGTGATAGCTCATGCTGATAGAGGAACAGGTGGGGAGGGTGCCCCAACTTCCCTTACACCATCTGATAAAACTACGTTGGAAAGGCTGTTCCCAATGAACTTGAAACTAAGCTGATTTCCCCAAACCTCAAACCACAAAGTTATTGCTGGAAAAAAAAGCTTTTACTGCTACTCTGATGATTTTCTTCAGTTTTCTTTTTGCTGGAGAAACAAATTCAGAAAATTAATATTATCTGTTATCTTTCTCCTATTTCTTCTGTCATCATTATTCTTTCCTAAAATTGCCCATCACTGGCACCTTTTATTATCTACGAAAAAGTAAATGTTTAAAACTTTTTTGGGGTCTAGTCTTTAATGACTTTTAGTTTGGAAATATTTTATTCAAACAATCAGTGTAATTTCTACCTTATCTTGTAGAAACAATTCTTTTCAGCTTGTTTAGTCTGGAAAAGAGAGAAAGTTGCTGTGTGTATCACAGCCAGTTTTGCACTAAATCCAAATGCTGTTGAGCTGCATCACCAATAACCTCAAAAAAATCAGCTCAAGTTATTCCTAAAGGCAAAGGGACATGAGGGAAGAGAGTTCATAGGTGAGGATAGCTATTCCAAAGATTACAGGTACTGAAATATCATTACATAACCCCTATAGCCTAAGAGTCTGGCATTTTCCAGAGAAGAATTTCTTCAGATTTTCTGTCTGGTAGTGCAGTAACATTCAGCGTGTGACTTATGAGTCCAGGACAATTTTTATCTTATGTAAATCTGTAAAGATTAAGAGGTCCTAGGTAGAGCAGTGTCTGGCACAGTGATACTCCTGCTGCTAGGAAAATTCAGCTGACCTGTGTTCTTCTGGGTTTCTCCTGATTTCTGTCCACCTACCAGGAAGGACAGCCCCTGCTCTGGTGACAAGGGTTGTCTAAACAGCAACGCTGATCTCTGCCCACCCCAGAGTATGCAGGGTTGGAAAACATGTGTGTGCGCAGCCTGACTGTAGCCCACAGTCGCGCCGGTGGCTGGAGGTGTCAGGGTGTCGGCAGCCTTGCGCAAGCCTCCTTGGCTCCTGCAGATGTGAAGTGGGTTTCAGTGTTGCACTGTGTGAGAGTTGGGTATGTGGCCTATGGCTGGACTATACTGTTTGCTCAGTATAAGCATTACAGGATCAGCCAGGAAGGCTTTTGCTCTTTTGCTGTCTTTAATATTCAAAAGAAAACAGATGATTAGCCAATCCTTTTTTTGATGTTCACTTGCAGGACACATATCAGCTCACAACAGGGACCTTCTGCATGTGCTTTTATCCCTTGGCTGATGCTCCAGGGATTCTGATCTGAATCTGTCTACATATAAAAGCAGGAAGGGAAGAGAGAGAATGAGAGTCCCTAGCTCCCATCACAGATGGCTGATAATTAGTGTACTGCTTCCATCTCCTTCAAAACACAGCAAAGATAGTTTTCTAGTGACAATGTGACGACTTCAAGCTGTTTTGCACCTCAATAACGCTCTTGGAAAAACATAGAAAGACTCTCTACCTCTGAACATTTGGAAGTTTATTTTCACTTGTTTACACTGGGTCAAATATTACATGTCCTTCAAATTTATTAAATGGGAAATTTTGTCTGAGTGGGAACTGCAGGCTTATGGGAATGGAGAAATATTGGGAATAGCTGCCAAAACCTTTCAGACATGAAAATCATAATAGATCTTGAAAGGAAATATATGTTCAATTAAAAGGCATAGATGGCTGAACCATCATCCCATTTCAGCTTCTGGTTTAACCCCCTGGTCTTAGCACAGGTCTCTGCTCTCAGTAGGGAATTACATTCTGCAGTAGTGTCTCCTCATTCAGCTCATTCAGCCCAGTGGCTCCAGATGTGCACGATCAGTCCCAGCACAGCCCTCCCGAGTACAGTAGTGCTACTCACAGGCAACGTAGGGTGTGCCATCTCCTAATGAATAAACTGTGTGGTTGCCAGTTGTCAATTATCTTTTTTCCTTCTCCACTGTCTCAAAACTTCCCAGACAAATGAAAATCCCCAAACACTCTACAGTTTACAAAATTTTGTTGATAACGCTCTGAATTTTCCAAGGAGGCAGGACATAGGATCCAATTCCATGGAGCTCTGTTTTCCTTTGCAATGCCAATCTCGATCACTTTCTTCACCCACCTCTTCTTTACACCTCCCTCCATGTTATAAGTGACAACTCTTAATCATTTTTCTGCCTCACATTCTTAATTATATTTCTGCTCAAGGGAGATGGGGAGCTTCTATCACCAACAGCTCTGATGGATGATGAGGTTAAGGCCAGATCCTCTAGGATGTCTATAGCAGTCTAGGACTTTTACCACTTCTTAAGCCAACATTTCACTGTTGCGAAATACTCCTTTTTCCCACTGGTTGCTGCAGAGCAGTTGGAAAAGTTAAACAAAATAGTGCAACTACTAAGATGAAAACACTGTTAACATAGCCTTCAGTATGCTCAAGAATTATCCAGATGTTACCACTCTAAATAAAATCTGAAGTTTGCTGTGATAGCTTAATTTTAGTTAAGTGTCCATGGGACAGATTCTGACTTCATTTCTGTTGGGAAATCAACTAATGCCAAATGAGATTAAAAGTTGGCATCCTGTTTGCTCTGAGCCAAGATCAGAGCAAAATAGTCAGACTATGCTTTTCCTGGGGCCTACGCATGAATCGTGCAACCTCAGTGATGCAGGCATAGACCAGTGCTGTATGCTGCACAGACAACACAAAACAAAGTCTGACGTTGCCCAGAGCAGCCCCGGATCTGACCTTTCTTCTGAAAGATCACCTGTGTGCCTTTGTCTTATGTCTCTGGGTTTGATGCATTTCCTCAACAATCGTATGCCAAATCTGAATGAAGGCTCATACTGAGGGTCAAGCAACATATTTTGACCCTGTACATTCATTGAGTGGGACCAAGATGTGATCAGGTTTTGCAGATGAAAGCACTACTGCCATACCAATTTCCTGCCGCTTGCTTATGCAGTGATTTCTTCCTTTCACCTTTTTATCATTTGTGACAAGGGCAATTAATTTCAATTCAAAGCCTCCTTTTTATTGGCTTAATATGTCCCGAAGTCCCTCTAACTCATTCTTGTCCCATTTTTAAAGCCTTGCATGAATGCAACATGTTAGTAACTAAGGAGTACAGTCAGTGTCATCAGTTTTTAGAACTGAAAATGTCTGTGCAGTTCAGAGAGAAGCCAGTGGTTCCCCAGCCTCTACACATGTTATGCCATTTGCTTCCATGAACTTATGCCGATTTACATCAACCTAGTGAGCAGAAACAAGGTACAGGTTCTTGCTACTCTGGAAAAAGTCAGGAATGGCTGTGAATAATGAAAAGAAGTTTCTCCCCCTACACCTATATAACAGCTTGCTGACAGTATCAAAGACTTTTTTCTCTTTCATTTATGCATCTAAAATCATACTGTTCTTATTTTGGTTTGCTAATGTGTCTGCCCACTTTTTTGGTAAATCACCATGTGCTGAAAGTACATATGTGTGAGACAAACTATTTGCTAAGTTGAGCTGAATTCACTGGATGTTGCCAAAACACAAACCAAACAACAAAAGCAGTGCCTGGAAAAGGTTTTGGGGGACAAATTTCTGAAGTGCCCAGATTTTTGGCAATTGTAATGAGGCAGTGGGCTGAACTGAGAGAACTACTGGAGAAGATATTTTCTCAATGTGGGTGTGTATGGTTGTTGCTTTCCCAGATCAGTCAGTGTTTAGAAATCTGCCTCCAGCTAGTGAAATGATCACATAGCTCCAAGGTGGCACTATTATTCTGGAAGCTTGAATGAGTTGGTTCAGATCATGCTCAATGAGTGCAACAAACACTGAGCTCATTGGATATAAGAAGACTCTTCACTGGCTTTGAGCTCCTTTGGGTTTTGATTTAAGCATATGACAAAAAAGTGTCAGCTTGAAAGTTTTCAATTTCTTTTATATATTGTTTTAGTTGGTCATTTTGAATGGTTCTGGCAAATAAATGAAAGGAAATAACTATTTGCATACACATTTTGAGCAAGGGTGATTACCAGATGGCAGGGAAGTGAGGTTTGTTCAGTCAGTGCATTTTGGGCACAGAAAAAGGGAGTGTTCACCAACATAGCCATTAAATACCCTAGCTGTTTGCCTATGAAATCACATAAGGTGCTTCTGAGCATTTTTATCATTGGCAACTTACACTTATTGCATTGGACAGGAACTGAAGAGACTTGAAGAAAATCATGACATTAGAGTAAAGATAAGAAGCTGGTCCATTTCCATCTCTCCCAGTTTATGAACCTGTCTGTTTCTGAGGACATCACATATGCTTGTGATTGAGCATCCTGAAGCTCCCTTCCTCTATACAGTCCAGTGCAGATCATTTCAAGCTGGTCCAAATGCTTTTTGTTATGCAGCTTTTCTGCTCAGGTACAAGTTGTGCTCGTTGGTTTAACGCAGCTCTTGGAAGATAGCTGGCTCACCTCCTGCCAGATCGGAGCCTCTGCAGAGCAAACTCTCTATCAGCTGCATCAGGTGGACTTGGCATGACCTGAACTATTTTCGAGGTGACAGCATAGGTTTTTGTCTCGTAGTGCCTGATAGGAGGGCTGAAATGCCTTCCTATTTCCCTGACATACTTGCTCCTCAAGGTCTATCCAGCCTATGTGCCACCAGCTCATGAAGCCTGCAACTGAAGTGCAGTTCCATTGTCAGACCTCTCAGGGGCATTGGCCCACCTTTAAGACCTCTGCAGAGTATTTAAATTTTTCTTCTGTAATTGCAGGAAAGGTAAGAGTCACCTTTAGATGACTTGAAAGCAGCAGATGAAAACTGGCTCAGTTTTTCAAAAACTATAATTGTGACATTCTGCATGGAAAGCTCCACTTGCAAAGATGAATGTTTCATTAATTTTTAAGGATGTGAAACTGCACTGGAACATTAACTAGAGCATTTGCTATCTAGCCAATGCGCTAATACCACACAACACTCATATTATTTTATTCTGTTATAACAGTCATCAAAAAGCTAGCTAAACTTAAAATGGTGAAACGTCAAAGTGGGATTTTTATTCTTATGAGTGATTACTTTGCAGAAATTACTAGTTTTCTCACTGAAAAATTACTATGAACTCTCCCTCAAAAAAACTTGAATAATGTAAATCTCAATCTAAAATGCTGCCTGAGAGAGATGGGGTAAATTCTATTATTCATATAGAATGTGCTATCCCTGGAAACTAATTATCTCTAAACCTCATTTTTCTCTATTGCTACTCAATACCCTGTTAGCAGACAAACAGTGCCTGGTGGCTTTATCTGACCATTGTATTAATGCAGCGATGTGTCCTCTCCTTCCTTAAAACAAGTTTCTCAGTAATATTGGAAATAACAAGAGGAAAGAGAACTGATTGTCTTCTCCCTTACTTGAGGTCTTGTGTAGTCATTCATGTTAGTCCAAAAAAGGCATTAAACTATCTAACCCAAGGGAAATGATTATATAAAGCAGGAAGCAGTGAAAAATGAACAGTGTTTGTAAAGTTGGCTGCGAGCTGATTATCTTCCAAAGTTTGCAGGATTTTATAGGGAATAAGAAATATTGAAAAGTAACCTCCTGAATGTTTTTTTTTTAAATTGTCAAAAAAAAGCATGAGATATTTTTAGTTTGTGCTGATCATATCTGGTTTCACTAACAACAATTTTCCTAAACTTTGCCTGTGGTTTTCAGATTTTCGGTTAATGTATATCCTCCCCTGCCCCAAGATAACCAGTTTGGGTGCATGTATCCAAACAAAATGTCCAGGTAAAACAGTTCCTTGCAAATGTTAAAAGTGATGAGAGGTCATTGCGTGAGTCATTTACCTACCTGCTCTGAGGAAGGTAGGGGCAAATGCATGCTATGAGAGAACAAAGACTTGTATTTGGTTTAAAGTACAAAGGGAAAGGCAAAAGCTCTTGGCAAACAGATTAACCCCAAAAGAGTCCAGAATGCAGACTACTGTTGATATATTCAGGAGAAAAGGTCACTGAAAAATCTTAGGGCAGGATTTGTACTTTTCACTTGGGAAAATTCTCTTTTAAAACAAAGCTTGCATTTTTTTGATTTTGGTATTCAGTTTTTCTCTGAAGTCCTAAAAGGGAAGGACCGCACATAATTTCCATAAAGACACTTAGAGTAGGGGGGAAATAGCACATTTCTAAAACATATATTTTATATGCTGAATACCAGTGCATAAAGCACTTCGGGTTCATGTTATACGCTTAGATCTTGGGTGCTGCTGAGACCCAGTCAAGTGTTAGCTCATTCTATTAAGTGTAGAGATCCCAAGAATATTAATGTAAGCATTAAAAAAAAAAACAAAGCAAAACAAAACAACTCAGATGCTGCTGTTCATCTCCAGGTTTGAAGAACCCAGGTGGGACACAGTGCACGTTGTAATCATAGTGTGAAAGTTAGAAATATCTCTGGAGAAAGACCAGAGGAGAATGTGGTTTATATATATATAAACCTCTCATTTATACAAACAAGAGGAGTTAGAGATGTGCTCATGCCTGCAGGGCTACAACCTTATTGGCATCACAGAGACATGGTGGGATGGCTCCTATGATTGGAGTGTTGGGATGGAGGGATGCAGGCTCTTTAGGAAGGACAGGCAGGGGAGACGAGGAGGGGGTGTTGCCCTGTGTGTCACTGACCAGCTGGAGTGCATGGAGCTCTGCCTGGGGATGGATGAGGAGCCAACTGAGAGCTTATGGGTCAGAATTAAAGGGAAGGCAGGGACAGGTGACATTATGGTGGGGGTCTGCTACAGGCCACCTGACCAGGAAGACCGAGCGGATGAGGCCTTCTATAGACAGATAGGAGCAGCCTCACGCTCACAAAGCCCTGGTCCTCATGGGGGACTTCAACCACCCCACCATCTGTTGGAGGGACAACACGGCAGGGCATAAGCAATCCAGGAGGTTCCTGGAATGCGTCGTTGATAACTTCCTTCTCCAAGTGGTAGAGGAGCC
Organism: Aptenodytes patagonicus; assembly: GCF_965638725.1. Lineage (NCBI taxonomy): Eukaryota > Metazoa > Chordata > Aves > Sphenisciformes > Spheniscidae > Aptenodytes > Aptenodytes patagonicus. Next base: position 73,175,985 of record NC_134982.1, read on the forward strand.
AACGAGGAGAGGTGCTACACTGGACCTTGTTCTCACCAACAAGGAGGGGCTGGTGGGGAATGTGAAGCTCAAGGGCAGCCTGGGCTGCAGTGACCATGAAATGGTGGAGTTCAAGATCCTTAGGGCACCGAGGAGGGTGCACAGCAAGCTCACTACCCTGGACTTCAGGAGAGCAGGCTTTGGCCTCTTCAGGGATCTGCTTGGCAGAGTGCCACGGGACAAAGCCCTGGAGGGAAGAGGGGCCCAAGAAAGCTGGGTAATATTCAAGGATCACCTCCTCCAAGCTCAGGAGCGATGCATGCCAACAAAGAGGAAGTCAGGCAAAAATGCCAGGAGGCCTGCATGGATGAACAAGGAGCTCCTGGACAAACTCCAACACAAAAAGGAAGCCTACAGAGGGTGGCAGCAAGGACAGGTAGCCTGGGAGGAATACAGAGAAATTGTCTGAGAAGCCAGGGATCAGGTCAGGAAAGCTAAAACCCTGATAGAATTAGATCTGGCCAGGGACATCAAGGGCAACAAGAAAAGCTTCTATGGGTACGTCGGGGATAAAAGGAAGATGAGGGAAAATGTGGGCCCTCTCTGGAATGAAACGGGAGACCTGATTACCCAGGATACGGAGAAGGCGGAGGTACTCAATGACTTTTTTGCCTCGATCTTCACCAGCAAGTGCTCGAGCCTCACTGCCCAAGCCGCAGAAGGCAAAGGCAGGGACTGGGAGAATGAAGAGCCGCCCACTGTGGGAGAACATCAGGTTTGAGACCATCTAAGGAACCTGAAGGTGCACAAGTCCATGGGATCTGATGAGATCCACCCGCGGGTCCTGAAGGAACTGGCGGATGAAGTTGCTAAGCCACTATCCATCGTATTTGAGAAGTTGTGGCAGTCCAGTGAAGTTCCCAGTGACTGGAAAAGGGGAAACATAACCCCCATTTTTAAAAAGGGAAAAAAGGAAGACCCGGGGAACTGCAGGCCAGTCAGTCTCACCTCTGTGCCTGGCAGGATCATGGAACAGAACCTCCTGGAAGCTCTGCTAAGGCACATGGAGGACAGGGAGGTGATTCGAGACAGCCAGCATGGCTTCACCAAGGGCAAGTCCTGCCTGACTAACCTAGTGGCCTTCTGTGATGGAGTGACTACATCAGTGGACACGGGAAGGGCTACAGATGTCGTCTACCTGGACCTCTGTAAGGCCTTTGACACGGTCCCCCACAACATCCTTCTCTCTAAACTGGGGAGGTATGGATTTGATGGGTGGACTGTCTGGTGGGTGAGGAATTGGTTAGACAGTCACATCCAGAGGGTAGTGGTCAATGGCTCAATGTCCAGATGGAGACTGGTGATGAGTGGCGTCCCGCAGGGGTCCATATTGGGCCTGGTACTGTTTAATATCTTCATCAATGACATAGGCAGTGGGATCGAGTGCACCCTCAGCAAGTTTGCAGATGACACCAAGCTGAGGGGTGCGGTTGACACACCAGAGGGACGGGATGCCATCCAGATGGACCTGGACAAGCTCAAGAAGTGGGCCCGTGTGAACTTCATGAGGTTTAACAAGGCCAAGTGCAAGGTCCTGCACCTGGGTCGGGGCAACCCCCAGTCTCAATACAGGCTGGGGGATGAAGGGATTGAGAGCAGCCCTGCCGAGAAGGACTTGGGGGTACTGGTGCATGAAAAGCTGGACATGAGCCAGCAATGTGTGCTTGCAGCCCAGAAGGCCAATTGTACCCTGGGCTGCATCAAAAGAAGGGTGGCCAGCAGGTCGAGGGAGGTGATTCTGCCCCTCTGCTCTGCTCTGGTGAGACCCCACCTGGGGTACTGTGTCCAGCTCTGGAGCCCTCAGCATAAGAAAGACACGGACCTGTTGGAGCAGGTCCAGAAGAGGGCCATGAAAATGATCAGAGGGATGGAACACCTCTCCTGTGAAGAAAGGCCGAGAGCGTTGGGGTTGTTCAGCCTAGAGAAGAGAAGGCTCCAGGGAGACCTTCTTGCAGCCTATCAGTACTTAAAGGGGGCTTACAAAAAAGATGGGGACAAACTTTTTAGCAGGGCCTGTTGCGACAGGACAAGGGGGAATGGCTTTAAACTAAAGGGAGGTAGATTCAGACTAGATATAAGGAAGAAATTTTTTATGCTGAGGGTGGTGAAACACTGGCACAGGTTGCCCAGAGAGGTGGTGGATGCCCCATTCCTGGAAACATTGAAGGTCAGGTTGGATGGGGTTCTGAGCAACCTGATCTAGTTGAAGATGTCCCTGCCCATGGCAGGGGGGTTGGACTAGATAACCTTTAAAGGTCCCTTCCAACCCAAACTATTCTATGATTCTATATGTGCCAAAATAGAGTACTGTAAGTGTTGTGCTGAAACTTACATTCAAGAATGTTTTGTAAATCAGAAAAGATCACAGAAGTGACACCATCTATTCTGCTATCTGAGGGAATTTGTTTTCAAGCCATCTACAGTATCCTCAACACTGTGTAAAATATTTTATGTTAGATGCTATATTCCCTGAATACATTCCATTTGTTTAATCATGCCACTATATGTTAACCTCCTTTGCAGTTATTAGCACGTAAGAAACAAATAATATTTACTAGACCTTCACCTCAAGCTAGAGGTTCAATTCTGTTTATCCTTTCTGCAAATACAGGAGTCCAGCCTGTGTAGGAGCAGAGAGTACAGCTGCAATGCAGGAAGAAATGGAATACACTTAAGGAACATATTACTTCATCCAAATCTACCCGTATTTTCCTGCCTTCCTATTACTTTCTCCATTTTAAACATATGTTATCCCTTTGCCAGAAGAACATTCTGGTGGCAATCTGCAATCCTCTCTCACTGAAACAGAAGTCTTGTAAAAAATCTTTGTTGTTGAAACACATTTTCTGGTTGGCTTATGATATTATAAATTTTTTGACCTCTAGTATAAGCGTTGCAAATTCTCCAAAATAGATTCTGCCACTGAAAAGTTGCTAAGCAACTAGTCCTGTCTGATCTATTGTAGTTCAAATAAATGAAACAGACAGATAAAAGAGAGTTTATAAACCTAATGGGTTGTAAAAACCAAACAAACATAAACCCATAAACAAATAGACATTAATATATTTTATCTCAAAATAAATAATTCTGCAGGAAAAAAGCCCACAAGAACTATTTGAAGAGAATTTAAGCAAAAGCAAAGAAAGTCAGCGTTGCCACTTTACAGGTCCAGACTGGCTGTCACCTCAGTCTACTCTTTGGTGATCCTAATGGTGACTTACATGTCCTTTTTGCTGGGTGTTTTTCCTTGCATGATATAATATGTGATATTTAGGTAGTCAAAAGAGGCTGTTACTCATCTTTCAGAAGAGCTGTCATGATTTTTTAATTTTTATTTTTTAAATTTAGCTCTGGATTCAGGGGAGACCTGCTCTGTACTTCCATGCACTGCTTGCCACTGTACCTCACATTGTCCTGTTGTTGCAGTCTGGACTTCAGAGCTGGGCAGTTAAAACCAGAAGAAGGAGGAGCTGGAGCCTCTTGTTGAGACTCAGAGGAGGTGCCACTGGCCTGGGGTGGCCCTCCAGACACCCATTATCTTTACAGCCAAATAACTTTTCCTGTCTGAGGCAAACTATGCATGGCTTTTGTCTGCATGGGTGACTGTGAGGTTTTCTTTTTCCATCTTGTTTTGTCTCCCATGGGTTCATATTGTTGGAAGAAAAAGACTTTTGTCTTTTATTTCTAGGCCAGGGCCCTGACAACTTCAGCTGCTGCCATGGGTTTGCTCCCCTGATTGCCTGTGCCTGGGATTTTGAGGCTCGAGTTTCTGTGATTTATAGTAACCACTGTAAGATTGTCCTTATCACAATAATCCCTTGGATGCTTTCACCTCTATGAGATGCTGTGCATTCTTCCCTTCCATGATCACGACTTCAGCGCAAAATTAGTGTCACAAAATTTAGTGCATGGTCTTAAGGAAGAGGAAGCTGATTTTATTATACAAAATCTGTAAGCAGGTCGATTTTAGCCTCTCAGGCTCTCACACTCACAAGTGCCAAGATGTATGTGTTCAGGTGGTTTGGCTAGGGTACTTGTGTGAAGCACGAGGATGAGGGATACCATCTGCATCTTTTGGGTACCTCTTGGCTGGAAGCAACAACGCAGTTTTTGAACAGATCTTTTACATCCCATAGGAAAGATAACTGCGATGAGGTACTCCTTTGCCTCAGTTCACGCTTACTTCGCTTTTTATAAATCTTGGGTCAGGATGCTGTCCATTGACTCTTCTCCCTTGTTTGAAATATATTTATTTGAGACACATATCTATAGCCTTTTCCTGTTGGTCTATGTGATATGTGACAGCCTTCTAGCCATCCTGCTGGTGTGAGGATTGCAGGGTCTTCTGCTGATGGACTGTCTGGCCTGTGGGGTCATCAAGAGCACCTGCCTGGCAGAAACAGCATTCATACAAACTCTAATACCACCTATCATTACTAATTTCTGCACTGCTTTATGAGCAGAGTCCCACTCTTTACTGACGGCCTGTAAACCTGAGAGGTGTCTTTGAGGTGAAATGCTGGTAGTTTGAAAACAGAAAATAAATCTTCTCAGTTACACTGTCTGGTTGCATATTTATATGCTGCAAATGCTATACTGGAGGTATTTAAAGTCATTACTAGAAAGGCAGAAGAAAACTTTAAAGTGAAAATGGTGATTAAAAGAAAAGTTAATGGGACAGAAAAAAAGCAGCAACCTCTTTTCACCATTCCTGGTAAGAGGATGGTCTTTTTAAGGCCCGACCCAAAGCTAGGACTTTTCCACTGACTTGTTTGGGCCAAGCCTCTGTTTTATTTTAGTGTAAAAGCTACTTGATCTAAAGCAAAGGCCAATACATAACTCAGAATTAAATAGGCACCTCAGATCACATTCTTTTCTCATTATTATTCACTTGAGGAACAACTTCTGGTCCAGCCTTGTTAAGCTGTTGACAGAGAAATCAGTCACTCCTCAGAAATAAAGGAATGGAAATGAGTTATTTCTATTTTCTCCTGGTGTTTATGCAAGCTTCCCCTTAAGCACTTAAGGGAAAGAAAGCTTTTCAACTAACACTTTAATTCTGTACACCTTTTCCCTGGGACTGAGAAAATAAAATAATAGTGGCACTTAATGAAAGGAAAAAAGGAATCACTGGAGAGGAAACACTCCAGGAACAGGTAACTCTCACAACTTATTGAATACAGTCAGCATAATGATTAGACCTTTTTAATGGCTGTCGTTGCATGTGAATGCTATTCATGGAAATTCCAGGTGCTCATCTGGAAAGTAGATTGCCTCATAAAATCAGGGGGAGAATAGGGATTTGAAAAGCTAGCTCTTCTGGTATTTTTGCAAACAGGCTTTCTCTCCACATGTCAGATTTTGTCCCACTCTGTCATTTTAAGCAGATCTTGTGAGTGAAGAGCTTGACTGAGACTCAGATTTGTATGAAAGTCTTATGTTTTGCAGATGTTCTGCAGTATCTTAAAGAAACTTTTTAGTCTGTCTGGTATTCCACTTACCAAATAGGTATCACACTCTGAGCTCTCCTCCATTGCTGACCTCTCTGGGCTATTCGGTTTGCCACCACTTCGGGAAAGGAAGTTTTTCCTTTCTTTTCCACTTTTCATTTTCCCAGTAAAAATCCTCATCATGGTTGACACCTCCAGATTCAGTCTCATGTAATATTGTTCAAGGACCAGAGGGAGGAAACAGTCCCTGCTGGGGAAGCATCTGGTCGAGGCTCTGTAGGGAGCAGAAACACATGGTAAGGTTGGTATGGGGGATTCTTACAGCATCCCTCAGCTAAGCCTGCAAAACCGTGTCACCCCGCTCCTTACCAGCAATGCTCATAAGGATTGTTCTTCCTCCACGGAAGAGACCATAGGCTGTTTGAAAAGTGATCTGTGGAAACCAAATGAGCTGCAGATGTATGCTAATGTCCCTTTGCTTTTTTCTCCCCTTGTCTAGCTTGTGCTTCCTCTCATTTAATGATATCCAATGCATAGGCGTTAATTATTTTCTTGGTACCTTTTAGACCCATTTACCTTCAACTAGTAGAAGGTCCCTAGTCTGCCCTTGCAGTAAACAAACACATTATGCTTTCTGCCAACTTTCACTTTTTTAATAAGCTTCCCCTTTTCGCAAATCAGTTGCCTTGTAGGTTTGTATTTCCTGAGGCCTTGTACAGCAAATGACAAACTGGCAAGACTTGTTTGAAGAAGATTTAGCAAGACGAGCAAATTTTTGCAGAGTCCTGACTCATGATCCTGTAGCAAACTAAAGATATGACTGACAAACCTTTGTACTGCTAGTCCAGCACTACTGAGTAGCTATGGTTCTTGACTAAGAGACCTGCACTGGGTTTCTCACCACTGGGCAGCAAACGTGCTCAACACTCACCTTTTGCTTGGAAAGCTGAATATTAGAAATAACCCAAATACCGAGTAAAAAGCATCTTCTTTCCTTTGTTGCATGCACTGTATGTGGACTGTTACTGTGTGATGTTTTTTGGCTTACAAAGCTGAATTTAGTCTGCAGGAAAAGTGTGTTTTGAATTTTCATTTCTCCTGTCAGGGTAAAACTTCTCTTAGGAAATGTGAACCGTCTTGCAGTGCAAATAGTTTGAGCAATGTTGTCTTGGCAGTAGAGTATACTCTTGCACATCCAAATGTGATTTTTTTCTTGTGCAAAAACCCATTCCTGCTTCCTAGTAAGAGGACATGTACAGTAGATGTTGTGAGACAATGGAACAGCAGAAGACTTCAGTTAAGCCTGCTGCTGCATTTTCAGCATCAGACCCTGTGAAAACAAATTACTTCCTCCCTGCCATATGCCTCCCATGACCTGTGTCTATGTCTGCCCAGAGCCCTTGCAATGCTTTGCTATGGGGCAGTAGCGGAGCTTGTTTTATGCCTGTTACAACCTGATGGCCCACATGGGAAAGAGGGTAAAAAGGATGTAGCCCATAGAAAGTAGCACACTGGAGATAATCAGGAACTTCTATGACTTGAATATGGGGAATGGACATTTTCTAAGTGATGCTGACATCCAGACCTTGACTTTTTCTGGAGATAAAACAAATCCATCCATCCATCTACCCATCCACCATAGCGCAGCTGGATATCAGGACTGTGCCTGTGTGTGAACCCAGGAGCTCCCCAGCTAGTTGTCATCAGAAGGGAGACAATGGACTGTCTGGAGATGATGGAGCTCCTTGGAACCAGGTGATAGACTCAAATCCTGGCCACCTTCACAATTAAGTATTTAACTATATGGTGCAGGAACCCTCCCGGTGGTAACTTTTGTCTTGTCCAATTCATATGCTTAAAAGTACCACTCAATATCCTGGTTGGACAATCTGACCCTTCCTTCTAAAGACTACCCTAGGTGGTCCTGGCTGCAGAACTGATCAAATAGTACATAGTTAAAACTCTTGTAAATAGGCATTTTAAGCTATTCATGCAGAAGGGGTCATGCAGTGCAGTATTTTGTACATTGGTAAGATATTGAAGACATTTTGTATCTGGTTAATATGATACATAGTGATGGATTATGCATGTGCTTGAGTGGTCACATACGACTATAGCCAGCTGGGCTATAAGGACTAAGAAGGGCAGAGGTATGAGGAGTCTCACCCCATCCAGCTCAAGATGCTACTGCAAGGACTCTTGCAGCAGAGACACCCATCACCATCCAGATAGCAAGCTACCACCCTATTCGGAAGATTGGATTCCTGACGTGACCATCACCCTATGCCAAGATCCCAACAAATTTGTTTCCCTTTTAAACAGACTGTCTGCGAGTGTCTGTGCAACAGCCCTTAGGTCTGAGTCTTCCATTTTTTCACCTTAACCTAGTACTGATCCTTTCAGACATCATGGCTCTCCTGACACAATGATGTGTACAAAGCTGATGTAGTTCATGAAAGAAATTACAAGGCTCCTGTTCTAGAGGACTGGCTTCCCCCCCGCCCTTTACTTCATAACTAAGACCTTTCTGTAGATTGTGTGTTAGAGAAGGCAAGGCAAAAAGCTTTCCCAATGATGGTAATTTTATAAGAAATAAGGGGGAGAAAAAGAGTCAGGTTAAATTCTGCAGCCCTTTTACTGTTGTTACAGTTAGAAACCTGCCAAGAAAATGAGCCAGTATTCTTACAAAGACCCATGCTGTTGATAAAAACAGCCAGAAAACAGAAAAAACCCCATGCACTGTTTCTCCAAACCAGCACCCTCCTCTGCAGAGGGGTCGAGCGCCCCTGGCTGAGATGGGCACCAGCTTCTTTCAGCTGACAGTGGGAGCAATGGTGATGCAGGTGGCTGAAGGATAGTCTGTGCAGAGTCTGGTTGTGCAGCAGGGACAACGACGAGTGGTGTCTGGGAAGGCATTAATGTCAGCTCTCTCAGTAGCGACTCTGGAAGTTTCTATAAAACCCTCTCTCATCGTGCTTGGGGGCAGGGGCTGACCTGAGCTCAAGTGAAATGTCAACAACCTTGCCTTGCATGCAGTATCTTCACAGGGTGCACTTCTGGTTATTGAAAATGTTGCTTGGTGCTTCCAAAAGAGCTAGAAGAGGGAGAGAAAGGAGGATAGAGCTTTAAAATGAGAGCTGAGTGTCTTTCATCATCTGCTAATATGTCTTAACCTAAACTGTATCTCAGAAACTGACAAGTTTAGCTTTTTAGAGTGTAGCCAGTTGCTTGCCAGTTTTCTAATATTTTGTTAAAAAATATGACCCTGCACATGAGACACAGTGGTTCCAAAAGCATCCTGGTGCAGGCAGAAATCTCCATTTATCCACAAAAGACACACCAGCAGCTCAACAAAGCAGCAGGAACCTTTACAAGGTTTTGTTAGCAAATCTCATCTCTTGAGCTGGGGTGAGGTGATTATGTGTTTAGTCACTCTGGTGTTATTATGAAGTGTTTTGAGATTATCTGCGAGGCACCTGAAGAGCTTCATGAACATTTCCTGAGGGTAAGGTAGTTTTATGTCTAATCAGTGACAAATAGTAACCTTATTTTGAATAGTGGCCTTCTGTTGATTTAAAAAATGAACTCACTCCACCCTTGGTGATAAAAGAACATGATTAGGGGGTTCCAAAGCCAAACACTTAAACAGTACAGAGTGTCAAAATTACGTCTCCAATCTCATTTCATCTGCCACTTTATACCTTCTGATACTGGAATTACGTGCACACTTGTTTTTCTCCAAAGTGACCCATGCTCGTTTGGTGCTTTGTTACATGAGCAGTTATTTGACATTTATTTTATCTTCCCTCTTTATCATACACACTTCAAATCCTACTGTGGAGATAGAATAATTAATTTCTTCACAGGCTTTTTAAAGATGTTTGTCACTGTACTGTCTGAGTGCCTTAAACATAAGACTTGGTATATTTCTGTGAATTAAAAGGAGTATTTATAACTGTTTCACTGATGGAAGGATGATTTTAAGAGCAACTAGAAAAACATGTCTGTTAAAATGTTTGGTGGTGCAAAGTGGTTCACTGTCATATGCCACATGAAGATGTCAAAGAACAGTTCTCATTGGCTTCAGCTGCAGCTCTGAGGGCTCAGCTCTTCTTCATTCTCCCTTGCTCAGTGGCACTTGAAAAAATGTGTCATACACTTAGTGATCTGTAAAATATTGAAGCAACTTGTCTCCTGTTATGCAGGAACTCTGAGGTAGATACCAGAGCTGGAATCCAACCCTTCAGGGCAGTGTTTAACAGTGTAAATGAAGAAACCTCCCTGTTACACCTATGGTCATCTGTCTTGTTACACAGTCCTTGTCTATCAGCCAAACAGCTCTGCACACCAAGGGACCCAACTAAACCTTTGCAGCTGACCTTATTCTGACTCTGATTTCTGTACAGCTGGTTCTTCAATCTTAAGTTACCTTCCCTGTAGTTCTCCATTTCACCCCTACTTCCCCATTCCCAGCCACTGTCCAAATTATGTCCCGAAAGAAAAAATTCAGATAAAAGTAAAAAATATGACTTGACTGTGACCAAATTCCTTGAGAAAAGTGGACTCCCCTTACATAAGGTTGGAAACACCAAAGCAGCCCAGATAGTACACACTTGTAAATGATACCAATTTTGTTTCTGAATCACATTACATATTAACATTACAGCAAACATATGAACACCTTGAGTTAAAATAAATTAGTTTATATAGATTTGGAGTTCATCTTTCTTCAACTGAACACAAGGTCTTAGAATTCCTGGAATGACTTCATTTCTCAAGACCACATGTTGAATATTTGTTGTGAGGTACTTCATATTTTTATGATGAGACCTGTTTTCTCCCACTGCTTTTACCTTTTTGTTTTGAGAACACTAACTTGACCATCTAGACATATTATTGTCTGGGATTTTTTTCTTAAAAATAATAATAATTCTATTAGGGAAATTGGTGCCACAGATAAATTCTTTGTGTTGTAACATTAATACATGTATAAACTTTTTCAGTTTGCCATTGCACCTGCTGTGCTGTGATCATGCTCTGCAGCACTTTTCTGTCTTGACAAAGCATAAAATGCACCTGTTTAATTATATTTCAAAACATGTTTCTGTCATGCACCATCAACATTAGATACTTAAGAGGAAACTGGAAGCTGTTTGAGATATCTTGGCTGAGTGGCATTGGCATTGCCCTTTATATATATGTATATATATATGTGTATATATATATATATGGTAGATTATACTGAATTTAACTCTATTGTGGTTTAACCTGGCAGGCACCTAAACACCACACAGCCGTTTGCTCACTCCTGCCCCCACAGTGGGACAGGGGAGAGAATCAGGGAAAAAAAAAAAAAAGTAAAATTCATGGGTTGAGATAAAGACAGTGTAATAGGACAGAAAAGGAAGGGGAAATAATAATTATAATAATAATGATAAAAGAATATACAAAGCAAGTGATGCACGATGCAATTGCTCACCACCTGCAGACCAATGCCCAGCCAGTTCCCAAGCAGCGGTCACCCCTCCCCCTGCCAACTCCCCCCAGTTTATGTACTGAGCATGACGTCACATGGTATGGAATGTCCCTTTGGCCGGTTTGGGTCAGCTGTCCTGGCTGTGCCCCCTCCCAGCTTCTTGTGCACCTCCAGCCTTCTCAGTCGGTAGAGCATGGGAAGCTGAAAAGTCCTTGACTAGTGTAAGCACTGCTTAGCGACAACTAAAACATGGGTGTGTTATCAACATTGTTCTCATCCTAAATCCAAAACACAGCACTGTACCAGCTACTAGGAAGAAAATTAACTCTATCCCAGCTGAAACCAGGACACTCTAAGATGTGTCGCTTGTAAGCAATATATTTTTAAATGGAATTCCTTGATCCCACTGAATGTGAGACTTAATAGCATCAGGAAGAGCTCCTCAAGGACCAGCTCCAGATAGGATTGCACATTTTGAGGCATCATGCCTCAGTATGACAGGGGAAAGATGTCCCTTACTCCTGGTTGATCCACTATTGTAAATCATAGAATCATAGAATCATCTAGGTTGGAAAAGACCCTTAAGATCATTGAGTCCAACAGTTAACATAACACTGCCGAGTCCACCGCTAAACCATGTCCCTAAGCGCCACATCTACACGTCTTTTAAATACCTCCAGGGATACCTCAACCACTTCCCTGGGCAGCCTGTTTCAGTGCTTGATAACCCTTTCAGTGAAGAAATTTTTCCTAATATCCAATCTGAACCACATGCCTTGATTCTTTTACTCTTTACCTTAGTGCCTGTTTCTGGACTGTGTTGGAGATGTGACACTGAACTAGACGGACCTTTGGTCTGGGCTAGTAAAGCAATTCTTGCATCTTAGGTTTATAGTCTTATACTAAATAATTTACTATCTACGCAAACAAGTCATGCTTCTCTCATTTCGTCTGGTGCAAATAGAGATGTTGTTTAAATATGAAGTTTTCTTTCTACTAGTGAGACGTCACTAGCTTCTAGCTAAATCTGGTGAACAGCTCCACTTTTTTATGATTCATTCTGCTGCTAACTATGCCATATGGTTATTTATCTCATGGTGAACATTAGCAGCTAAGAAGTATTTCTTTTTCTTGACAAAAGAGTTAATGCATGTGTCTAATTACATTTCATAATGTATTTCCATGAGACTTCTCCCATGCAGGAAGAAACTACTTGTCATGGCTGATAGATTAGATGTGTTCTTTGGTTAGTTATTAAAGTTGCTGGCACTTATTCTGCTTCATCTGCACTATTTTCAGTATCTAACTCCTGACAAAAATTTATGTTGTTCCTGAATTTCTCATTAAATACAAAGTTTGAAAAGAGCAGCAGAAGATGTATGTACATCTGGTCAGAAATATTACCATGTGAAAATACCAAAAGTTGTCTGGATGGAGTAGTAATCCTTTAGGAAGTCAATACTGGCAGCAATATTACCAATCTTAATAGTAATAATAATAGTGAAAAGTAGTAATACTAGTGATAACAATAGTAACAGCCAATATGACAGGTATTGTCTTGCCTAGGACAGCAGACAGACATACTGGAGTCTTGGTTTTGGTTCTTTCCTCTGTTAGGTGATCTATGGGATCTTCAGTTTAGGGCTAATGACTGAGCTGATCGTGGCTAACAAGGATTTTGCCATTGACTTAGGTGGAGGCAGAGATTCCCTCTTGATCTTTTTAGGCAAAATTTTCCAATGCATTTATGTGCTGTACAAGGCTGAGACCCCATTTCAAAGCTGGGATAGGAGCTCAGGTCCCCTTCAAAGCTTGAAAAGGTGTGAGAGTTCCTAGGTTATTTCTGCCTGTTGGCTTATGTTATGGATTATTTAGGGTAAAATTAAAATAAAGTAATAATTATTAATTCAGTGGGTTGTGTCAGTTATTTTTTCATGAGATATATGTGAATGCACTTTTTGCTTCCACTACTTACTGGAATTTTCATCTGTAGTTTGCTGCTGTCTGTGAGACTGCTGTGATGAGAGCTAAGCTCTGTGCTCTCAGAAGCATGCAAAGCAACTGCTTCCCTACAGCATCAAAGCACTGGAAATCAACATGGTAGCAACTAATGTGTTGAGGAGTTGCACAGTTTCTAGTATCTTCAGTGTGTTTTTTTCATAGGGCCCCAGACACTAAGACAGTTGGATATAATTTCATCCTTGCCTTGCTTCAGCATAAGCTAATTAGGAAGCTCATTATTTATTTGGCACAAATTTAACATAACAAATCAATTTAACAGGGCACAAGAGACAAAGTAATTTAAAATGAACGTCAGAATCAAGATGAAATGGCAAGATGGAATCTTTTAATTTCTAATAACACGCTAACATCCTAATGGCTTGGTGGGCCTCGGTGGCATTTCTGATGCAGACGGGTCAGCACAAATCTCCTGGGGAAGGGCACGGTTTGTCGATTAATGTCCTGTGTCTTCTCTTCCAGGTGGCATCACCTCCCCTCCAGTTTCTCCCATGCAATACCACTATACAAGGTCTATTACTGTAAACCAGATGGATAATCTGAAAGAGGGAATGTCTCTGAAATGTGACAAAAATGTATCAAATAGCTAAAAACTATAACTAATGAAAATTTCGGGGTGAGTTACCTCATGACAGGTGTTCTAGTGATCCCTATTCAAATTGGGATGGAAACAGATTTGTTTGGCTGATGTAAAGCCCTGGTAACCCAGAAAATATCTCTAGGATTAATTTTTCGATGATCATGAGCATTTTGGTTTAAACTTAGAAAGATTGTGATGAGATCTTGTTTTTTATTTTGTCTTGCTTTATATAAATTTAAAAAAAATTATCAAGAATAACATAGGGCAAAATGCTTAGCTAGAGTAAATAACTCTAAAGTCAACATAATTATATTAATTTTCACTGAGGGAACTGAGCTCTATCTGTTTGCATGTGGTTTATGAGATCTGGGGACAGCAGGAGCAAACGTTTTCCAACCAGCGTGGAAACTGGAGGATCTCCTTGTCTGTTCATAGTATGTAGGAGTTGTAAACATTTACAGTTTCCAGCATGGTCTTGCTCACTTTTCCAACTGCTTTGATTTGTATTAGAAAAGAGACACTGAGACTTGTTAAAATGATGTTGCACGAGGGACATGACACATACTTAGTCTGTGCTGAAATCCTACACAATTACGGATGTTTTCCTTGTAGCTGGCTGAACAGCTGAAGATTGTTGTGTTCTGTGGAGATAAAATTGTCTGATGCTTTTTTCTCCCACTTCACTGATCAAGTCCCAACACTGATGCCTGGGCCAGACCCAGAGCTGGTGCAAAAGCAGAGCAGAAGATCTACATGGACTTACACCATGGTCACAGTGACAAACCTCAATCTGGGGAGAGGTGAAATAGTAGAAAGGCACATCAAAAATGCTTGCTGCTCAGTGCTGTAGTGTGGTGGTGGTCTTTTTGCACTGCCCATGCACAGATGAAGACATATCCATTCTTGAGGATTTCATGTGCTTAAGCCAGTGAGGAACTGTGCAGAGACATGCTCGCTTCTCTCGCTAGAAAACTCTGATCTTAGAGCTGGAGGTTCCTAATTTCTAAAGCTGTCCAGAAACCTGTTGTGTCCATTATCTGTATCTTGTATGTGTGATGAATACAATGAAATTGATACAAATTCTTTGGCATTCATGATGGTTTATATTTCACAAGTGGCAGAAATGTGCTGAGAAGTCATATTCTTACTCAAATATGGGAGATGCTTGCTTGCAATTCAGTAACAGTAAACAAATATAGGTGAGTACAGCATGACTGTCAGCTGGGATCTTGAGTATTCAGGTGTTTATGCTGCAGGACTTGAAGCAGATGCCTTTCTCCATTCATTTAGGAGTGTGGAGAGTGAGAAAGGTTTTCAAGCAATCTTTGCAAATGTAATAACCCGGTCCTGGCCAGCTTTTCATCGCAGTTTGAGCAGCTTCTTGACTGTTTTAGGTTATAGATTTTTCCAAGCTCTCATAGTATGAGGAAGCAGAAAGGCATTGCATACTTACTATCTTCCTTTTCCTGAATGAGGAAAGACAGAAACATTTTGTAAGTTGTCAGTATCTGGGTGATGACTTCTAAAGACTGTTTTTACCAGCTTCTAATTTTTTTTATACTTTGGTGTTCCAGGTTGGAAAGAAATGACTTCAAGCTAGGTGGGAAAAAGCATGATAAAATAGAAAAATGTAAATATTTTGCCCCATTGCTCTTTCCTCTAAAAATTACAGTATCTGTGTTTTGTAATAGTACATGCACATTTCTAGCTGGAGGGTACTTACACTGATTTATGAAAAGGTATATAAAGAGCAAAAGACATTTCCAGATACAATAGTGAGCTGTAAATGACAGAGCAATTTCACCTCCATTTCTACATTAGCTTTCATGTTTGTGCAGTTAAAGAGAAAAGGAGGGTTTGGAGACTGCTGTCGCTGCTGCACACAGTTAAAAGGTTTGTAATTTCTTACTCTGACTGTGGCTGATCTGTCCAGGAAACTGAAAAATGAGAATTGGTATTGGGCAACCAAGGAAGGAGCCACTTCTGCAGTGGAGGTGGGAAATGGTTGTGATCCCAGGTGAGTTTTTTGGTTAAAGAAAAGAATAACATTCAGATATCATTAAAGCCTGCAGATGGAAGTCTTAAATAAGCTGCAGTGTGTTATGAATCGCAAGATCTGGACTCAACTTTCCGATCCTTGTCTGTGTTTGTTTGTTTCTGTAACACTGCAAAGAAAGGGATGTGACTTGCTTTCCACACTGAACCCCTTGTTATCTCTGCTCTGTGGGTATCACATCCTGTTGCCAGCTTACACAGTGGTTTGTTGAACATTATGAATTATTTTGAACAAGGGAAGGGTCTTACTACATCAGAGTAAAGCCAAAGCCATGGCACAGAGTTAGTGCTGTCACACCCTTCCAAACCTGCAAAAACTTAGAGAGAAGATATTATCTATAGCAAGGTACCCATCCA
Organism: Aptenodytes patagonicus; assembly: GCF_965638725.1. NCBI lineage: Eukaryota > Metazoa > Chordata > Aves > Sphenisciformes > Spheniscidae > Aptenodytes > Aptenodytes patagonicus. The sequence goes on from NC_134982.1 coordinate 73,191,961, forward strand.
AAACAATTTCACCTTGTTCACCATGGCCACATAAGAAAGCATAAACCTTACTCTGCTCAGTAACATAGAGTATTTTCAAGCTTATACACTGATCTCAGGCAAGGATCTTTTCATTATTGCAAAAGCTGATATTTGATGAGTGCTTGATCGCTTTTGATACTGACAGTCTATCAGCAGGTATTGTTCTCATTCACTGAAATGCCTCATTTTGAATTGAGAACTACTAAGCAGTTTGAAAAGATGCCTTTTTGGATCAGAGATGCATATTTTGGGGAAAGGAAGGAAGGAAGGAAGGAAGGAAGGAAGGAAGGAAGGAAGGAAGGAAGGAAGGAAGAAAAAGAAAGAAGGAAAGAAGGAAGGAAAGAAGGAAAGAAAGAAAGAAAAAGAAAGAAAGAAAGAAAGAAAGAAAGAAAGAAAGAAAGAAAGAAAGAAAGAAAGAAAGAGAAAGAGAGAAAGCGAGAAAGAAAGCGAAAGAAAGCGAGAAAGCGAGAAAGGGAGAAAGGGAGAAAGGGAGAAAGGAAAGGAAGGAAGGAAGGAAGGAAGGAAGGAAGGAAGGAAGGAAGGAAGGAAGGAAGGAAGGAAGGAAGGAAGGAAGGAAAGAAAGAAAATTTCACATTTCAAAAATGAGGAAACTGACAAGTACAGCAGTGAGTAATAGCCACAGCCAGAGCATTGCAGAGAAACCTCATGGCTAGTCTGTGAAATAACGTTCCTTCTGCATTACTTGTTTCCCAGGATTGCCAGCTTGTGTGGCTCCTCAGCCCAATGATATCTTTTCCCACAGCCCTGAATCATTTTGAGAGGCCCAGGACCCGTGTGCTGAAAGCAGGAGTAGATCCAGGCACACACCCAGCACTTGTGGGCATACGATCAGCTTTCTTGCTTGACAATAACTTTTTGTTGTGGCATTGCATTGAATCCTACCTATAACCTTACAGGCTTCTTTCTGAGATATATTTAGGTACAGTGGCTTGCTAGTCAAGATTTCAGTGCAGCTACATGCATGAAATTTGTCTAGAGAGGTCCAAGTTATTCCTGTTTGATTCTAAGTGAGAGAAAGGAGCCAAAAGTGGTGTTTCTTCAGGATTTATCCACCGAAAATATACATGCAATTGAATAAGCGAATAACCTTTTAATGTATGAAGACCCTTCTCAGTGACTTAAATCAGAAACAAACATCATTGATCTAGATAATGTAAGGCCACACAGAAATATAAACCTCCAAAGATAGTTTTCTTTTTTCAGCTGATTGAATTTTGTGGCAAAATTACTAGTGGCTTTTGTGGGAAGACAGTTTTTTCCTAAAACCTTTGCTAGCAGCTAAGCTTTTAAGCATCAGTAAACTTTAGGAGAGTCTCAGGGTCCCATTTAAGATATGTATGAGTTTGTCTGAACTGCCAAATCAGCACCTTATTTAAGCTACGTAGGAGTTTGTCTGAATTGCCAAATCAGCACCTAGATAAGGATATACAAGAACTGTAGCTGAAATAACAAGAACTGACACACTTCTATATACTCCTTGGGGCAGAGAAACAGACTGATCAAACTGCTAAATATTTCAGCTCCCTTCCAGTAAAAATTCCTGGCAAACCACGACATCAGATTTCTGTGCAGATGTTCATCGGGTAAACAAACACAGAGCTGCACTCCCAATCCAGTCTTTAGCAAACTGGCTGTAATAGTAGCCCTCCTGCAATAGAAGACCATCACTCTTAATTACACAGATGCCTTGATATTCTTTCCTTTTCTAAACGCACTAGGACGCTGCCAGGCTATCCAAGTCAGTATCTATGCTGACAAATGAGGCAGTGGATCCACCATTAAAAAGCTACCAGCAATTACGACTATTGTCAGAAGTGCTTTGAATATCAGACTGTTAATAATATTTATCTGAGACAACTACCCATGAACAAAATATCACTGTAATTTTAGGTTCACTGAGTGCTTTAAGTGCTTGAACACATGATAAAACCTTCCAGGAAGATTTGTTCTTCCTTTGTCTCCCCAAGGAAGAGAGGAGACTATGCAGTAGTCCTGTATACATTGCAATGCTTGGAAGATATGAAATTGTCCTGGTTTCGGCTGGGATAGAGTTAATTTTCTTCCTAGCAGCTGGTACAGTGCTGTGTTCTGGATTTAGGGTGAGAACAACGTTGATAACACACCGATGTTTTAGTTGTCGCTAAGCAGTGCTTACACTAGCCAAGGACTTTTCAGCTTCCCATGCTCTACCGACTGAGAAGGCTGGAGGTGCACAAGAAGCTGGGAGGGGGCACAGCCAGGACAGCTGACCCAAACTGGCCAAAGGGACATTCCATACCATGTGACGTCATGCTCAGTACATAAACTGGGGGGAGTTGGCAGGGGGAGGGGTGACCGCTGCTTGGGAACTGGCTGGGCATCGGTCGGCGGGTGATGAGCAATTGCACTGTGCATCACTTGCTTTGCATATTTTATCCTTGTTATAATTATTATTTCCCCTTCCTTTTCTGTCCTATTACACTGTCTTTATCTCAACCCATGAATTTTACTTTTTTTTTTTTTTCCCCTGATTCTCTCCCCTGTCCCACTGTGGGGGCAGGAGTGAGCGAACGGCTGTGTGGTGTTTAGCTGCCTGCCAGGTTAAACCGCAAAAGAAATGTATGTTCACCAGATTTGTCCACTGCATGTAGGCATAAAACAAAACACAGTCTTGCTCTCCATAAATAGATTTCTAATTTCTGTTATTCTCTTGAAAGGCAACGAACATGTCCAAACTGATCTCTTGTCTAGCTGTCATTACTCCCAATTGTGATGTCTTAATTTTTCTTCCCCCTGTCTTACAATTCTCTGATAATCTAGACACAATTTAAGAAACTTTTGACAGTGCTGAATATTGGCATGCACTCTCTGGACTCAGCAATACATGACTGATTGTCTTACCAGGAACTGCTACTCCCTGTGGGCAGGAAGGAAGGCTGGTCCTTGCATTCCTTTTAGCAGGACACCATACTTTACCAAATTAATGATCCAAACTGAAGTTTAACTGTCTTCTCTGTGGTTAAGGTAATAAAAGGTAATATAAAGGTATATATAAGGTAATATATAGAAGTATATATATAAAGTAATATATCGGTAGTGATATAAGGTAATATAACCACAAATAAAGAAAGCTCTCTCATTTAACGATTTTTTTATCAGTACAACCTTTATTTGCACGGCAAAACAACAGACCAGCATAAAGATTCCCTGAAGGGCTGTGCATTTTTATCTGCGCTGTACAGACAGGGATACAAATCTTAGCAATGGTAGCAGAGAACATTTGGGCTTCCAGAAAGAAAACTCACAATTTTTCATTGAAAAATCTTCTAAACTTGCAGTAACCTCACCAAAATGTCCCCAAGTAATAACCTGCAAAACATTTCCTCCAAAACCTTTTGTGAAAGGGTAAAAGGATCTTAAGAAAATAAAACTAGAAAACAAAATGGTAGAAAAAAGCCTGCTTCACAGAAGACTATTGTTTTTCCTCCAAAAGAAGTTTTTGAAAACCTATGTACAATTTCTGGAAAGGACTGATAGCATATTTTTATATTAAAACTGCATTAATATTATATAAGTACACTTTGGTGTATGTAAGTAGAGTTAAATATGAAATACAGTACAACTGCTTTTGTCCTGTCTGGGAATCACTATTCTGTTTTGCAAGGTGTCATCAGTAACAAATGATGTACAAACAATAACACATTAATTTGAAAATGCAAATTCAGGCAGATGCTCCCAACATAAGGTAAATGAATGTGAATGGCTCCACCATTTTTGGTACAGGCTTTATTCATCATTTGATACTTACATCACTGAGCTGTGTGGTGAGCACACCTCCATCAGGTTTACTTCAGAGAGAAAATCTGGGGTGTCTTTTGATATAAAACATAAAGTTTCACCAAAGTTTTCAACTGGAAAATTTCAGACAGTTAAAGGGAGAAAATATCATTGCTTGACAGAAGTAAAAGATAAACAAATCAATGTACTCCAAGTATCAATCACATTAAATTATAACTAAGCAAAATCTGCTTAAGGTCTGTGTTTGCACTGCTTTTGTCATTTTGTGAGTAAAAGAAGCTGTGTTTCCATTGAAGGTTGTAGATAGATGAAATCAGAGAAGTTCGTTCTGTGGTTTGTCTGTCACATAGCATATAAGCAGACCTAGCAATGTCTAGATAAATTTCAGGTCAAAATAATCTTGAAAACTATTCAATTTTAATGTTTTCCCCAAGCAATCTGAGGCACACTTCACAATTTAAGCAAAAATCTCCAAAAGACTTGCAAAGGCACAAAAGCACTTTGATACATCACAGCTGAATCTGAGATTCTAACAAATATTGTTTATATAGGAAAATTTTGACATTTCTACATAGCATTTATCCAGTTTGCTGAGGTCTAGTGACCACAGTTTAATTTTGGAAGGAGCAGATTAAATTTTGAGGAGATTATTAAATTCTTTGTAGGACTCAAAATAATACTGTCCTTTACAGAAATTATGACAGTATTTTGAACAGAAATGCATGAAGCGTGTGATGGTAACAATTCATTCTGCATCAGTTGTACACAAAATGCACCAGCATGTGCCCTTGGTGTTATGAGATGTTCTGGTATAGCATGCTGTCAGACACCGGTCTGACAGAAGTAGGGAAAAAGGACTTAAACTCTGTTTTTCTTTGCCAAACTCCTCCAGCAATGGCAACCGACTCTCTCTTGGCTGTAGATACACTCTCTCAGCCATGTACACCTCTCTCTGCTTAGCTCACAGTAAGAATTTGTGGCCTTGTTTGAATTAAAGATCTATTCCTTAATATCTTCTTGAGGAGGTAATGAATGAGTAAAAGGTGTTGTAAATAAAGCTGGCCAATATATTGTGCTGTGGCTGAAATATTTTTCCAGGTCCACTTGTAAATGCTGCAGCTTCAGAGGCCTCTGCTGCAGCTCCTGGGCAAATATATGTCCCTTAATTAATATTTGCATGTTGTATCTCAAGTTACCTGTGAGTACCGAGCAATAGGAAGAAAACGAAGTCATGTCTGATCAGACTTAATGTACAGCCTAGTTACATGGCAGCTACATCATACAAAGTATTATTCTGCTTTATGTTATGTGAAATTGTCATTAATATTCATATTCATTATAAATCTGAGAATAACAGCACAACCCAGCTGGCCTCTAATAGCGTATGACTTCAGACCACAGACGAATTCCATAAGTTAATAGGTTTTGATATGTGGCTCCTGGTATTTTGTTTATTCTGAACTCAGAGAGATAATGTACTGACACTGGTCAGTACATTGTCATTAGAGGGGATTCGGTACAGAGCATAGCTAATTATTCCTCAGAATATTTCTGGGGATGTCCCCATGCAAGGGCTGCAGGACTGAAGGGTGGTTGTGGGTGAAAGCTGGAGACATGAAGTCGGGAATGATCTCAGATACACTGACTGGGTCTGTCTCAGTTTCTCCCTTCACAAGATAAAGTTGGAGATATCTCTTCCTTCTCCAGTGGGAAATTTAACTTCACTTACATAATTAAATAAAGCTAAGCTTACCAGGGCTGCAGTTGGAAGCACTGATGGTTTCATTTGGTCCTGTACTGGGGGCAGCACCCAGATAGATGGGTGGTCTGAGGGGGAGTGCAGAGCTCTGGCTGTTGCTCCAAGAGATGTGCTCTGGTGCCCTAATTAACCACCCTGCCAAGTGTGCAGGAGGCTGGTAAGAGGCAGTGAAGGTAAGTACTGTTGCTCAAATGGCCTGAGGAAAAGGTGCAGGAGTTAGAAGCAGTAACCAAGCACAGACATACAGAACAGGAGAGTTAAATGATTCCCTGTTTTAGCACTGTGATTTCTGTTTGCATCTCTGAAATGTCCCCGCTGGTCTCAATGATATACCTAATTTTTCATCATATATTATCCTTGTGCTTTCTCAATTTGCTTCTCATTAAAGACTCTAACCTGAACAGTAAAAATAATCTCAGATTTATAGGTAGTTGAGCACGGTCTTTAAAATGTTTTCAGTACTCAAAGTGACCTGAATTTATAGCTTGCTCAAACCCTAGTGCCACTTTTCCTGAGATTTCCTGTTTTTTAAGTCTTTCATCTTGGATTTAATTTGGAGAGACAATCTTTATGACAGAAGAATATTGGCTGTTCCTCCTCACAGAGGAGCGTGGTGGGCGGTGTGTGACTGGCCCAGTTCTCCCAGAGGGAACTGGAGGGGGTCTGTGGGATCTGTGGGCAGGGTAAATGTGATGGTGGCAATTCAGAAAGATTTAGTATCAGACTCTTGAAGTAAAATTTGCCTCTTGCTTGGAGGGTACCAATGCTTTTCTACAGCAGTTATGGCTAACGATAATGCCTGAAAAGCTCCTTCTCATGATGCAGTTAGGAGAGCGAAGTACATACTCTACAGAAAATAACACTTCTCCCATCTGCCAGGGGTGGCTGGTGAAGCCAATACAGCATTCCTAGTGAGAATGAATTGAGGGTCCTAAAAAACTGTCCAGGAAACATACAAAAGTGTGTGAGAACAAGGATCTCTGGCTCTGCACTGGTGCAGGTTATGAAACTAACAGAAGAAGATGTGAAGATGTTGGTAGTTGAAAGACAACTTCACATTCAACAACTACATGTTTCTTTTATTACTGGTGCAGCCATTTCCCATACAAATGTCAATGGGTTTATGAAAAGCTACCTCTATGAAGAGGACATGACTCAGCCTAAATCCTGCATGCAATCACAAGTCTCTTGGTGTGAGGCCTGGCATGCAAAGGAAGTAAGCTCCTTGAAAAAACCTCTAATTTTTTGTATTTAGTTACATAGCAATATTTGTTCACTTGTGTCACAGAAGAACCAAAATCCCAGTGATTGTGCCTTTGGTGATGCTTTCTGCAGCCATTACCCCAGTTATCCAAACCAAACAACTTACTGGTGAGGACAGCAGAGCCATTGTTACTCCCATATTTAGGTTTCCTTTGAAGGGAAATCAGAGCGTTGATGCAGACACATACCTGATGACCAGGACTATGATGTTCACCTGAGAAGTCAAGTGAGCTAAAACCCTATTGAGCACAGTGCCATGAAATTTGAGAAGAAATACCTGAAAATATACAGTCTAAAAGGCACGCAAATAAAGTTTGGAAGGAGAATAATGCCAAAGATGGTAAGAGATCAGCCTTCTTTATTTGCCTGCCTTAATCCACATGGCATCATCAGCAGAGTGACCTAGTTCTTACTGTTACTATTTTTGACAATCTCAGAGTAGCTCACATGGCAGCAAGGGGTCTTGCTTGTAGTTTGTCATTCCTAAAGTTTTGCGCTTGCACTTAAGTATTGCAGATAATCTTCCCTTAATATGTGCTTGCATTTCTTCAGCATCCATTCTCGTTTGGCTTACAGAGCTCCATCCCACTTTCCTGTTTCATATTACCCTGCAAGACATTACAAGGAGTGAGATATTTGACTCTTACTTACACCTTCTTCTTGATCAGCAGATCATCTTGTGCCAGTACTTCCCTGGGATTAGTTACCTAAAGGATTAGCTACATGTTTAAAAAAAAATCTTAAAAGCAGTCACTCTCTGTTTAAAAGTATTTGGTTTATTATGTAGCAGGTCCTAATGCATTTACTACATATTTAAGAGGTCAGAACAACAAAACTTCCTTTCTTTTTCCCTTTCTTTCACTTTGATAACAGTATGCTTGGAGTAGACTATGTGGTATAATTTCCTATTTCCTTTATATACAGCTTTTCCCTTTTCTGTCATCCAAAAATAATTTCAAAAAATTCTAGAAAAGGTGACCACAAACTTAGGAAGACTGCTAAGGCTGGATACTCTGGATTACTTATTGTTACTTGGTTACATGTTGTTATTTTTATTGGTATTACTGATATTTTATAAACATTATATAAACATTACTGATATGTTTTTAGTGTGTCCTTGGTGATCTACAAATAACAGAAAGGAAAGTAGAAAAAAACCCCAAAAGATAATTCTTAGCCAAACATCACGCAATCTAAGCTAATATACTGGTCAGAATGACTTTTAATTTATATATTTTTAAAATGGTTAAATTTCAGATTAATGGTTCCTTTAATTTCCAACCACCCATTTTACAAAGCAAACCTTACTAAAGATGTCAATACTTGCAGCTATTCAAATTCAAGTAAAATCCAGTCTAAGCTGTCTGCATAGATATGAGTTTATTCTTTCAATTGAGAAAAAGTGAAAATTAAATACAAAAGTGAGCACCTATCTCCACCTGTTAATTTATTCACAAATATATTATCTACTACATGAATATTCATTTCTTACATCCTTGCTGATAAACTAATGGTTTAATATTGTTCAGGCTTTTAGCCTCTTTCATGCTTTTTCCAGCTCTGTCAGCGTGGGTCATTTAGTAGTTTAGTATCTTGAATGGCAATACATATATATTAAAATTAGACAGTTTAAATTTACCTGATGTGAGGTGATTTAAATAAACATGTGCAGGCTAGGTGTTATTTTGGTCTTGTAGGAATTTATGCCATTCCAACTCCAGCAATTAAATGGTGTTTCTTGATACTTCACTTTCTTTATAATTGAGCTCAGAACCAGATCTTTTGTGTTATATTAGCAGGGCTCTGGAAAGCTGTCTCTCCCCTTTCCTTCAGGCTTTCTGGTGGAGTTATCAACTCCATTGATAAACGAGTGTGTTTTAGGGTTTTCTCTTTCTTATATAGAAGACCATTGGGAAGATACCTCCTTTTATACTGGTTCACACGGCAGGATTACTGGGCATGAAAAGTAAATTCTAACTCATTAATAGGAAGGTTTATGAATTTGTTTGTACACGTCTGGTTAAGATACATGTTTCTGTCCACAGAGAGATCAGAGAGCATTCAAAGCTTTCAGGTGCATTTCCCTTGAAAATAAGGGCAATTCAGCCAAGTGCTGGAACCAACCTCTCCATTCTTAAAGTGTGCAGGAGGTTTTGCAGAAGTTGAGGCAGGATGAGATCTGTGTCAGAAGAGGGAAACATGCATGGAAATCTCCTTTTGCCCCTTACAATTATGGAGATTTTAATGTCTTTTTTCCAGTAACAATGTACTGTCTGTTCTGATTTTTGGAAAATCTGATTTCATTTTGGTTCAGGAAAAAAAAAATCATCAAGATACCTTGAAATTCTCCAGGGAGATACTGTTGCAGAAAACTGTTCAGGTCCTTTAAACATGTTATTCTTAATTATGTTATGATACATAAAGCACTTTAAAAAATACCCTTGAAATCAAAGGTCATTCCTAAATGAAAGTCTGTCAGTAAAATAAGTTCAAAATAAACTTTTTAGATATCTCTGGAGTTTCCCAAAAATGTTTAGAAAATTCTGGCAAAAAAAAGATATGATAAAGCATTTTGATTTTTTTTTTCTGAAACCTGACAATTCCAGGTTTTGATTTCTAGTCAGTTAGATAATTCTAATTCCAGGTTTTGATAACTAGTCAGTTATTTTAAACTAACCTAGGTTAAACTCATGAAAATATTTACTTGCTAGGCTAGGAAAATTCTTTATATTAATTTTGTTTATTAATTGATGGTTTTCAAACTTTATTTTTCATACAGAAGTTCTTCTATGGGTCTAGGGATCTTAGCACAGACCCTTCTCTGCTGACTCTGAAATCTCTGGTAGGATTCCAGTGTACTTTGACTTTTCACCTGCATCTTTTTCTGCAATCTGCCTTCCCAGAAGCACTTGTCAGTATGAGGACATGACTGAGAAAAAGAGTAAGTCTGCTTTAATGCCCTGGTTTTGGTTGCTTGGTTATCTCCACGTCGTCAGGTGCTTTCGTGTTTCTCTCTGGGTGCAGGCTTTTTCATTTATCAAAGCTCATTTTAATGCCTTCTGTTCCTGCTGCTTTCATCACTATGGCAGCTGAATGTTTTGTTCAATTGAGTTCTACTCTTTACTGCTACCTGCAAATTTGTCCGGAGGAGCACTGTGAAACAAAGGCATGGATCACAATATCTGAGATCTACTTGTTTGTAAGAACAGTATATTTTTATAAACAGTTTAACTACTAGCGACTAGCAAACATTTCAGCATTACTCCATTAAAGAAGAATATTGAAACACAACGATGCTAAACCCACAATTGCTACTATTGTGGAAGACTACTTGTGCAATATTGAAAATGTTTTTAATTAAATGGAATGCACTGCTGCCTTGGAAATTGTATAAGTATTTATTACAAATAAAGCAGGTTAATTAGCTGAAGGGAACCAATGCAAACATAGAAAGTCTGTGTGTTTAGTAGGATTTACATTTATTCCAGGGTTTATAAATGTAAGGAAACACTGTGGCGTTCAGCAGTGTTTGTTACCATGCCAGTCAGGACGATGGGCTCTGTCATCATTCTAGTGTGATTTTTCAGTATTTTTAAGGCTTATCAAAAGCATTTTTCAAAGTGGCACTTTTTGATAAAGACAAGTTAAGCAATGCTACTTTTTTATGTTAAAATGAATGGGACTGCCACTTGGCAAAACCTATGCAAACAGCCAGAGCAGAGAAAGCCTTGAATGGAAGAAGGTTTGTTCCTATTAGGGCTGCAACGGACATTAAGGACTTCAGTTCCCATTTCGCTTGCAGTACGTCCTATCTTCCTCCTGGCATTTTGCACAGCCTTTGTCTGCGCACAGGGAAAGTGAAGGTGCTGAGAGCGCAGTCTGTGCCAAAGCAAATCTAGGAAGGACGGCGGTCTGAGCTGTCGCCCCTTCCCTCCTCCGCATTGCAGAAATTCTTTGGCTGCAAAAGCTGCTTGTCAGTCAGCTCCACTCCCTTTGAATGCCATGTTTTCTGGAAACCGGAGCTCTTATCAGGTGTCTGCAATAGCTTTCTTATGTATTCCACTCAGTGACAGGCCTGTAAATACAAATTTGTTTCTAAAGTGAACATAGTGCTGGAGAAATATGTCAGCGTGACACGTGGAGAAACTGAAGCTGCCCTGGTCACCTCCACTGTTGGTTGCATTTGTGTGTGGGGAGGCCCACCTGGCTCCCAGTGACATAAACTTGCAGTGGCCACCACATTTTGAACACCCTGGCCCACACATTTGGGATTTCAGACCAGAGCAGACACCTGTGGAAGGTTCTCTGCCTCAAATTTCACATTAATGCTGAAATTCACACAATGGGAATCCATGAGAAAGATTTTTTGCTTATCTATTTTACTTAACTATCTATTTTGCCTGACTGTCGTGGTTTAACCATGGCAACGAAGCACCACACAGCTGCTCACCCACCCTCCCCTCCTGATGGGATGGGGGAGAGAATCGGAAGAGCAAAAGTAAGAAAACTCGTGGGTTGAGATAAGAACAGTTTAATACTTGAAATAAAATAATAATAATAATAATAATAATAATAATAATAATAATAATAATAATAATAATAATAATAATAAAAAAATTGTAATGGGAAGTAAAATGAGAGAGAGAGGAACAAAACCCAGGAAGGAAAAAAAGAACCCAAGAGGTGATGCAACAGCTCACAACCTGCTGATTGACGCCCAGTCAGTCCCTGAGCAGCGATCGCTGTTCCCCGGCCAACTCCCCGCAGCTTATATACTGAGCATGATATCATATGGTATGAAATATCCCTTTGGCCAGCTTGGGTCAGCTGTCCTGGTTATACTCCTTCCCAGCTTCTTGTGCACCTCCTTGCTGGCAGAGTGCAGGAAGCTGAAAAGTCCTTGACTTAGTATAAACACTGCTTAGCAAGAACTAAAACATCCGTGTGTTATCGTATTATTTTCATGCTAAATCCAAAACACAGCACTATGCCAGCTACTAGGAAGAAAATTAACTCTATCCCAGCCGAAATCAGGACACTGACCAACTATCCAAAATGGCTATTCAATTCTCCAAAGTAATGGATTTCTGCTTCTGTTGCTTCTTATGCCTGTGCCACTCCAGGATTTCTCCAACGCCTCATCTGAGAATGAATATTGAGGGAAGAGAAATGTGTACAAGCAGTTGCAAAGTTACCCTCCGATCACGTGAAATATGGGTCCCCCTCCTTATCTGATTCACACCGAGTTTGGAAAGTGGGTGGTGGTAGTGGGGAATGAGAGCTTAGGTAAAACCTAATTGCTTTATTTTGGAAAATATGAAAGCTCATGGTAGCCCTGAATAATCTGGCATTTTGTTCTCTGCAAAAGCAAGACCGCAATTACCGCCGAGATTATGGAGCTATTTTCTGTTCAGTCCTGAGTGGTTGTTCTCACAGTGCCAGTCAGGAAAACAGAAATTATTTTTTTGTTACAGACAGTCCCCAAACAAATTTTGGATGTAGATTAAAGAAGAAAATATTGGTTACTGCTTTTTCTCTTTTGAGTATTGTTGGTAGGGTTTATCCTGATTCAGCAACTATGCTCTTCATCACTGTCTGTTTCACTGGTAGCAACATTTAATGGAATTTGTGTAAACTTGCTCACTTTGTTTGTCCTCCAAATCCTTTTCTCCCTGCTGATCCCTCAGCTCCACATTGTGTCTCTGATTTTTGTTTGACTGCTGAAAATGGGAATACTCATGTGCCTCAGTGTTTATTGGCATGGATCCTCATGCTGGAGCCAGCACTCAGTCAGGACCATAATCTGTACTGAGCAAAAGGAGCCCCAAACTGTGCTGTGAGCAAGAAAACAGCATCTCCCAGGTCATCTACTTCTCACAGTCTCTCCTGGGCTTTCTCATCCTGTGCGTGTCCCAGAGCTTGGACAGCAGTGCGTGTCCTTCTGCTGGAGGGTGCTGAAGAAGGCACTTAGGTTACAATAACCACACCTGTTGAGGTGCTGTGGGAGAAAGTAAAATGCTTCTGGAGTGCTGGGATATTTTTGGTAGCCCTAGCTGGACTTCAGCATTATGGGAACCTCACTGACGTTTCTGAAAAGGCCTCTGATGCCCAGCAGTTGGGCTTGAAAATTGAGTTTTGATGAGTACATTAAACTCGGAAATAAAGGAAAGAGACTCCTACAAAGGCAAAGCCAAGTTGTGCTACTTGTCACTGGGTCTGGAAGTTAGCAGAGACACCTTTCCTGGTAGTGGAATGCGTTCGCGTTTTCTCCCTTAAATGTGTTGTTACATTCCATGTTCAAATACATTTTCATTTGTTTGCTTTTGCTTTACATTTAGATGCTTCTATGAGTTTAAACCTAATAGACCCTTTCCATGTTAGTGACAGTACCTATATTTAAAAGCAAAATACCTCTTGAAGGCAATTGTTTGGTGGAGAGACTGTAGATAGAAACAGAGCACAGAAATAAATTGCAAATATCTTTGGTTTTGATTCTTTTTTTTTTCCTCTAAAAAGCTGCATTTCATCTGAATGGAAATGCATAAAAATCCTATTAAAATTTGTTCCACTTCTTTGAAATGTGCTGTAAGACTAATTCGGACAAAGTTGACATTTTATATACTTCTATCATGACTTAGGAAAGATAATAAAAATAAATTCTCTACTATAGTCACTATAAAACCTGGTATGAGATGAACGTTATATTTGATATAGATATACTTAGAACTATGTCAGTAAAAAGAGAAAAGGACTCTATCAAATACTCCTTTTACTTCCACTTGGCTAAATTTTCAGCTGCCTTGTAGGCTGACAACATTCTTTGCTAATATCTCTCTTGGTGGAAAAGCCGAACTTTTAATCATTTGTCAGATTAACCCAAAATGAATGTTTTCATTGATTTTTTTTTTTCCCCAGTCAATGAGCTCAAAAAGGCATCAGTTATTCACCAGAAGAACCTACACCCTGCCAGCCTTCATCTTCGCAGATGAGTTCATGAAGCACGAGCTGTACAAATCTCATTCTTTCAGGTGAGCTCCCATTACAGGTCTGAAGAGGTCTGACAAGCTGCTCACACCCAGGTAATCCAATGCTCTCCTCTTAAAGGAAATTGCTGAATCTGTCTCTGGCCAGACCAAATATTTCATAAGTAATCCCACACTCATCACATCATTACTGCTACAATGTTTTTTTATTTTCTCCTCCTAAATCGCTGCTCAAGTGAACCTTTAATCAAGGAAGTTTTGCATGTGATCATGCTGGATATCTCCCCTTCGGCTTAGTTTTGAGTAGCTAGTTACAGGAAACCGTAACAGGCCGATATTGGGCCTTGATTTACATTGTAAGATCAACAACGGGATCCAGGTTTCCATATTGTAATAAATCCTGATGACTTAAGGGTGAAGTTTTTGGAGCTTGAAGAACATAAACACACTTACGTCCTCTGGGAAACAAAGTAGCCAAAGGCAACATTTGCAAAAGCACCTCAGTAATTTAGGACCCTGAGATTGATTTTAAGATTTATCACAAAATTAATTTGAAAGATTTGTCCCGGATGCTGTATATAGATTTTGTAGTATCAATGTGAAACAAAGATTTCAAAATTTTTATTCACAAGTGGCTGTTTTTTGGCTGTGCAACTGGATTCATTTACATTGTTGAGCAAAAGGGTCACAAGTAGAAAGTTCATGCATGTCACCTACAGCATGGCCATGGCCTGCCTGAGGTTTCACAGGTGTTCCTGTGGAGAACGCTGGCCCAGCAGTGGTCCAGCCCCATTTTGCATGAAAGATTTCTCTTGAGTAAAAAGCATCCTATAAGGATTCCTTTTTCTGAGGAGACCCAGCAGAGAAGAAACTTTACTAATGGGAAGTTCTGACAAGTGTACGCTTCTTGTCAGGTCTTTACATAGTTTACTAGCTTCCAGATAATGTATTCAGACACTTCTGACTTCCTCCCTAAAGAGAAATCTGTTAGTTATTTTCATGAGTTAACGATTAAAGGGCCTCTATTTCATATTAAAAATCTTTTTATAACTTCAGAAAGTGCCCAGAAATCTTGCATATGGTATGCAAAAAAATGAGAACACTGCATTCACATGAAAAATACTGTAACTAGTGATGGTTGAAAACAATGTAAAAAAAAGTCGCAAAATACTTTAAATGTCAAGGTGACTTGAATTTCACAGTGTTCTGTCCTTTCTTCATTTTCTGAAGTTTTTACAAAATACCTTTTCCTCCAACCTGATTTTATTACCAGCTGCAATAAAATGAAGGCTAACAAAAGAAAAGAAATTTCCTTTTCATTTTAATTTCTTTTTTCTTTTGCCATTCTTTGTCTTTTAAAGTCTTCTCCAACTTCTGAAATTCCGAAGTGATGGAAGTACAGAAAGTGCTTTTGTTTTTTTTTTCTTTTTTCTTTTTTTTTTTCTTTGATAGTCTGTATTCATCCCAGTCCCAAGATATTTTATGACAATTCCAGACTGGCAAACAAAAATAGGAGGGGAAAAATAAACTGTAACACACACACAAAAAAGTTTTAGTCTTTTTCTTGTGTTCAATTCATAAAAGGAAAGAGAGGGAACTACATGAAAACATCAAATTTTTGCCATTTGATTTTCAGTATTTTCAATACCAATGAAAACTTGCAATGTTAAAAGCAAAACTAAATAAAAGCCCTGAAAGCATTTGATGCGGTTCCTCAATTACAAAAAAGGCCACTTTTGGTCAGGCAAACAAAACCAGGGGTAAACATCTGACTGGCTTTAGTTGAAACACCTGCACAATGGCAAATCAGCTCTTGTGGAGGATACATTTTCTCCATGAATAGGAAGTGACAATCATATCTCCTCTGCTTGCTTCAAGCTTTCCATGAGAGGTATTAGTCTCATGCAAGGCAACAGCATCTGACCTTGGTTACTATGGCAACTGGTTGTGCATGGCAGCGACTGTAGGATCTGGGTCCAGCCAGGCTTGTTCATCCTTTTTGCATTTGGGCTGTCAGAGTGATCTTGTAATATGACATGTCTCCAAAAAAAAAATGTTTTTTATTCCCAAAGAGCCAATAGACTTCTTACCAGATTTCAGTTTTTTTAAAAATAGCTTTCCGCTTGGTACCCAGTCCTTCTGCTGCGTGGTGTTTTGACTACCCATCATAGCTTGAATGATCTGATTGAGAAGAATCAGTTTGAGTTTTTTTTTCACCAAATATTACTATTTATTTGCTGTCACTTTACCTGCAGCCAGGGCTTTTCTTGGAAGTTGGAAAAACTGTGTGTGAAGTCTCTTCAGCTTGGGAAAGATATACTGCCAGGGCCAGCAGACAGGGTCAGGATCAGTGAAGGGAGGAGTGATATCAGCGATACCCATTTACCACTTTTTCTGGATCTGCCAGCCTGCTGGGTCACATGCCAGCTTCCACCAGCTGAAGGGGTCAGGAGGATGGGTGGGATGGGGAGAAGCTTAATGTAAAAGCTGGGTTAGATGAAGTTGATAAAACCCTCTGTGTTTTAGTAAGGTTTTAAAGTCATATCTTACTCTATGGGTGTACTTTAATCTAACAAGTCCTTTAAAAAATATTCTAAACTCTCAAGCCAAACCTCTTCCAGAGTGCTTTAACTTCACCTACAAGGTCCAGCTACAGTAGCTTCACGTGGGCATGGGTTACAGGGGAAATGCCAACTGTTCTTTTGAGACAGCTTTAGGGCTCTTTTGTGTCACAATGAATGCGGTGGCTGAAGGTCTAGCTTTGAGATCTTGTCTCATTTTATATGAGGTTTGTATTAAACTTAGAAGATGGGCTTGTCTAACTGTGCCCCGACCCCATGGTCACCTCTTGGTTTCTTCTTGTTCACGCAAGTCTGAATGGACTAACTGGCCATCTTGATTTGAATTGTTGCCCATTACAGCAAGAGCTCAGATGTGCTCCCGGATCAATCTGTATGACAGTACATGTCATTTAAAATGAGTCTAGTCATCTGCCTATGTTGCATTTGCACAACTACAACATTGACTTGACGGCTCTCCGGTCCCACTCCTGGACCCACATGGAACAAACCTCTTTGACCTCCTGGCACATCAGAGCCATTCAACATCAGTCATTGCTTGCTAGAACAATGAATGCAAAAACCACACAGTTGGCATTTTATTAACTTGAAGGATTATACTTTCAGCAACATTCCAGAAAGTAGTTTATCTAAGATGTATTATCTGTTACACCCACATTTGAATTTCAATACTCATCCGTTCATAAGCAGAAAGAACTCCAGAGAAAGCAGGAACAGCATTTATCATGTTATGCTGTTTACCACTGGAAAGAAAACAGAGGAGCATTTCTATTCTGCCTTACCTATACTCTCTTTGTCACACTACAGTCCCTTGATGGATACCTCCACTCATTGCTTTCTTCAAGCTTTTGGCCGCACACACAGGTAAAATTATTTAGCACAAATGCAGTGCTATTGAGGGTGCCAGTTAGGTCTTTTGGGTACTGCAGGGACCAGTTCTATATTTTCCTTGTCCTTCTTTATCTTGCCTGTCTTACCAGACAGCAAACATTTTGAGCAGAAGCCCTCTTCCTGAGTGTGTATGCATTACCTAACACAAAGTGGGTGAGGCGTTTTAGACAGCCCTGCCAATATTAATCCCCACTGTGGCAATTTCCTCTTGCATGGTGCTGAGTATGCTCCATCCCCCCAGATGGCACTGGGCACTGAGAGCTCTTACCTGGGAACTGGCTCCCAGTCAACGTTTAGTGTTGGTGCTTCTGATTCCTGTGGCAGATAGGCAGGCATGCGGGTTCTAATGTCCGCTTGTACTGCCACAAAAGTCCTGACTTCAGGAGGAGGCTGTGTGCGGATGGCTCCCTGCTCCCGCGGGCCGGTTCACAGCTCTCTGCGTGGGTTTAAGTCAGCACAAAGGCACCAGTGGAAGGGTTAGAGCCTGCGGCAGCACAAACCCCTCCACTTACAAAAGCTGCTTCACCCCTCTCTCTCTCTCTCTCTCAGTCTCTGTCCCACAGCCATATGAAAGAAATAAAAAAACCCCACAGTGGTCCAACGAGTCAGATTTAAGTAAATAGGAAATTATTATATTTGGGGAATATTTAGAAAGATAAGAGCCTTTAGGCTTCAATAACCATTGAAATTCTCTCCTCTGTATTCAGGGAGGGGATGGCAGTTATCCTGGCTGAAATGAACAAGAGATGCAGTAAAATTCTCCTGTAGATAGTTTGAGCCTTTCTAATATATTTCAGAGACTGCAGAATAAGC
This sequence comes from Aptenodytes patagonicus, assembly GCF_965638725.1. Taxonomy (NCBI): domain Eukaryota; kingdom Metazoa; phylum Chordata; class Aves; order Sphenisciformes; family Spheniscidae; genus Aptenodytes; species Aptenodytes patagonicus. The sequence goes on from NC_134982.1 coordinate 73,210,068, forward strand.
TAAAGGAAAATAGTATTGTAACTCAGTTCTTAATATCTCATTGAGCTTTATCATGGGGGAAGGCAGAAAGGAAAAGAGGCAGATTCATGTGCTTTTTTCACAAAGCTTGCAAACTAGCAATAAGCAGCTGTTACTCCTCACGGTATTTTCTGTTATGTTTCTGATGTGTTTCCTTACACTTTTCTGATATGTTTCTTCTGCATCGTGGAAACATTAAATCAGTATAGTATGCCTGTGTGTACAGATGTGAGGGGAAATTCTGTCTGTTCCCCCCCTTCTCCCTCTCCCTGATGCAGAACATAGAAATCGGAGAAAAAGGCATTCAAGAGAATAAGTGAATGGCAGCAAAACCAACACAGCTGGAGGGCTGGGGGTAGCAGCAAGCTGAACAGGACAGAGGGCAGACACAGACTTCAGAGAACAGTTGCAGGAAAACACACATCCTAGAACAGCTTTGAAAGAAGCATTTGGTTAAGATTTAACAAGTTAATCACTGCATGTTAATTACTGTTAATGGCAAGATTAAAAATAATAAAAGCAATTTATCTCATTCAAAAATAATTAGCTTTAATGACATGTTTGTACAGCACATAGAAAGACATTTTGATGGGGATCAGCCCAACATCTGTGTGTGCATAGCATATATAACAGCAATAGGTCCTTGTAAAACATCTGACAGTTGTGGGATCATCAGCTTTGCTGAGACTTTTCCAGGGTTCCAGGGATCTGAGCACCGACTTACTCTGATTTTCTGTAGGGTCTGCAGGTGCTCATGTTTCTGAAAATGAGAATCATTTATCTGTATTCCCCCTTACGTATGCCTGTTGTATTAGCCCTGCTCTGCATCTTGAGAAGCAGAAGGGATGTTACAGGACTTCATCAGGATGATTAGGGAATCACTGTTGGCCTCGGGATCTGCCTTCCTGGAGCCTGTGGCAAGTTTTATGCAGGTTTCCCATCCTGCTTGGCTCTTCTGTATCATATGTTTGAGTAATAATGCTCTTCTGCTGGCTGATAAATGGCGTTAATTCCCTTTGGGATTGTTGTGAAGTCATTTAGCTGGTGTGTAATTCAGTTTCTTTACACACGAGGAAAAGTTAACACAGTTCTCACTGTTGTTTATATTCAGTCATTACAGCATTCAGTCAAATCACTAGTGATGCAAACTGAGGGGTACACGTGTGAAATGGTAGGGATTTCTCATCCAGGTGTCTTGAGTAATTGAAGTAATCTACACAGAAATCTTGCTGAGTAAGAAAGGGAAAAATATTATTAACATCATTATGCCCCTCATAAAACCTAATGAGTGGTAAATGTACTGGGAAGGATAATGAGTCTAGGTGAGTGTTACCTACAGAGATCCCTGATTGAATAGCTCTGCTTAAACTATTCCTTTGTTAATGACTCTGACTTGTGCATTTGTTGCCATCTTGGCTACTGCTGTAGGATTGATAGCTGGGTTACCTCTTTCACTTGGGCAGTCTAAGTGATCTGAACTAGCACTGCTGGCTACCACGTTGACTATTTCTCTATATTTAGCTCTTTAACATATGAATGTAGTAAAGCAAAGGGTGCAGCCTTTTTCAGCTGTCGTCCTCCTTCAAATGCAAGTGTCTCCAATGACAGCAGAGTAAATGACCTCTTGAAAGCTTGGCACATGCCCTCCTGGTTTCTCCAGGCTATGCTGAACAAGCTCAGCATGCGGTTAGCTGATGCAGGCAGGGCCTAGCCTTTGTGCTGGGTGAGTCTCATCAGTGTTGCTCCCTTGCAAGTTGTTTTTGGGTGGAGATGTCATCTGCTGCACCTGGATAAGTGGGGTGGAAACCTCTTAAATGGTGGTGGTGAGGGTTTGGGCTGCTAGCAGTGAGCAGAATGAGGAGAGTTAGAGCTGTGGTGGTGTTGTCATCATCTTTGTGGCGCTATGAGGACTCCTGGCTCAGGCCCTTTGCTAGATCTCTGCTGAGGTTCCTAGGCTTCATCTTCTGGGGCACTGCTGCAGCTCTGGCCTTTGGTGGAGTTTTTGTGATCCTGATGTACAAGAACTACAGATATTTATTTCAGGAGTCTTTCTTGTCTCTCCCTGGCTGGCTGGCTGTTGCAGCTGCACTTATCTTGGTACCTACTGGAGTTTTGGCTATCTCTATTTCTGCTAAGATGTCCCGCTATCGGCAAGGTGCTCTCATGTACTTGCTGCTGGTCCTTCTTTGCCTGGAAATGTCTTCGGCGGTTCTGGCACAGTTCTACTCTATTCGGATGGCTTCTGAGCTGGAAAGCACTATGGGTTACCTCGTCTATCAGTACAATGGGACACACTCCCAGGGTCCTGGCAGCAGGGCTGTGGATGCAGTACAGAGGAAGCTGCAGTGTTGTGGGGTCCAAAACTACACAGACTGGCTAAAGGCAACAGCTGCTTCTTGGCGTCTTCCAGCTGAAAAAACTCGTGTCCCTGAAAGCTGCTGTAAGGAGAAGTATTCTCACTGCAGGGGTGACTTAGGTCATCTGGAGCAGCTTTTTCAGGAAGGCTGCCTAAAGAAGATGGAAGACCAGTTGCATTTTGTCATGCTTTACTTATTTTGGTGCTGTACTGTGCTAAGCGTCTTAGAGCTGTTGGCTGGTTTCAGCAATGGCATCCTCATGAGGCATCAGCCTTTCCACGACTTCCGAATTCTGGACTCATCTACGTTCTCATAGACCTGCAGACACTGGCAACATTGCTGAACCTGTTGCATGTTTCCTTGGTTTTGTATCACTCTGGAGCTGCACTGGAAGAAAACTTTTTTAAAAATATATTTGCATGTAAATCAAACTAATTGATCACTGCTGGATTTTTTTCTTTAGTGCTACAATATTAGATCAGTTTTCCCCCAGTTCTTGTTCGATAAGCATCCTGTATCTGAAAAGCTTCATTGCTGGAAGTCACAGTGGGGAGGGGAGGGTCTTCAGCATGTGCAAACATGAAACTACTGTATGTGAGTGTAGTGGAAGCAGTAGGTAGAGATATGTCTTGCTCAGGGGAACATGTTGTGGGGTCATGACCTGAACTTTTGGAATAAATCTTAACTGTACTAGAATCTTGAAGAACAGATTCCTCCACCTTCAAACCTGCATTTAATGCTTTGGTATTTCTAAAAGAAACCCTTTGGATAAAGTTTAACACTTTTTTTTTCTTTTTCTCCTTCAAACTGGTTTAAAAACTAACTTATTCTTCAGTGAAAATAAATACCAATTTTTGAAGTGGCACGAGGGTGCAATCTAAATGAAGATACATTTAACAGCAGCAGAACAACTAATAAGATGACATACAGCAGGAGGTATAGTTCTCAGGAGTTGCACAGAAGCAATTCCCAAATTAAAGAGAAAGAAGAAAGTTTGTCTGTATTTATTAATTTATTTTGTGTCAAAGCAAGGAATGAGTCAATTCTCCTTTCCTGAAAAGTTATGTGGGGTCATATGCATGCTTGGATGACAACAGCAATATGCTGATTTTTCTTAAGCTACATCTGCCCTAGTCTTACTAAATCCTCTTCTTATCCATTTTCTGTGGGTCTCACTCTAGTCTGCATGTGCTGAAAGGGACTAAGTCAGCGTATGGGCTATCCATATTCTTGTTTATGTCAGTGCTGTTAGTGTTTAGGGAGGTGCTGGTAAAGGCTCTGCTCTGCCTGTGTTGGACTGCGCAGTGTGTGGTTGTGTGTGCTTGTACATATGTGTCTCTCTGGGAAATGCTCTCAGCCTCACTACTGACCTGTGAATGGGAACTACAGCAGTTGCATCCTTTGGTAAGTGTATATAGGGAATATCCAGGGCCTACAAATGCACCATGTTAGGCTTTACCAGGCTGGGAACAGGGAAACCACCTGGGTCACAAAAACCACTGGACTGGGCAACTCCCCTAGCACTTGAAGAAATAGTCAGCTAAATCATTATTGCTTTAAATTTTCTACCAAATATCAGGTATTTTATGACAAATTTCAGACCCCAAATCACCAGATACTGATTTTCATGGGGGGGTGGGGGGGCGGAATCAGAGGACGTAGGTCAGGTCTTGCAGGCTTATTAATAATATGTGGAAACCAAATATGAAATATACTGCATGGCTGCTTCTTAAAGAAATAAAGACCTTGATTTAGATAAAGGAAAAGAACTAATTCATTAGGAGTGAGTAATTCTTCCAAAAAAGAATGAATATTTCAAAGCAAAAAAGGAAGATAGCTGTGTTTTTGAGTAACATAATAGAAGGAAATATTTATTTCAGTTTGCTTGAAATGGGATGCATGTGGCAGTAAATAAAATTTGTTTAATTAAGCACTGCAATTGGGTCTTTATGGCTTTGTTGGTACCCTGGCATATAAATGTTTTGTGATGCAAAGTTATTGCTATGATATTACGAAGATGCAATGAAACTGAAGTGACAACAACTGGTCCAGGCAGAAATTGAGTTTGTTGAAAAAAGAAAGGTGGAAGAGTGGAGTGGATGTAGTGCCTTTTTACCACCTGACTTTTTTAAGGGGGATATTTTTCTTCTCAGATCAATTCTTATTCCTTACAACTTCCTTCACAGGTTCTGGGCCAGAATCTCTTTAAAAAAAAAAAAAAGGGGAATGCCCATATTTTCACTACTAAGTGGAAAGAAGCAATTTCAGGGTGGTTAAAGAGGAGAATTACTAATGTGGATGTCCTCATCTACTCTCCAGTCTGCTAAAAGTCCAAGTCATGCATGGCTCCCTCTACTCTTACTGTACTAAGCAAATTATAAAACAAATATGAAATAAAAAAATCTCTGGGAGTTAACTATAAGAAATGACTTTTAGGAATTATTTTTCCCCCCTGCATACTAGATGTACCTCTGGAAGATCAGATCTTAAACCTGGTAAAAACAAAGGGGAGGCTGTGAGGATGCATGAGACAGACCTACTACAGATAGAAATGGTTGGTAGTAGAGAGTCGCTAGACAAAACAATAGATTTATTACCCCTTTCTGCTTATGTTGACTTGGATATTTTGATTCTGAATAGTTACTTCTGGACAGGAGTAACTTCTTTTGAAATAAAAAATGGCATTATTTTTAAGCAATTGCAGTGTATTTCTGTGTTATAAGATACATAAATCCTTAGGTACTATTGCAATCTATACATTGCATGTCTCATTCTGAAAGGATCTCCAGATGTTTTTCATAATCTGTAAAAATGACCAGCTGTATAGGCAGGCAGCAGATGACTTACAGTCAACATTTCTGAAAATTGTGTTGCTTTGGGTTTGAAGGGGAGAAACTGCTGTCCACTGCAAAGCTGGAAATATATTCTGTGGTTACTCTTTTGCAGAGTACACTAAAACCTATATATTCCATGTGTGAATTGGTGATTTCACTGTGGTGTCTTTCTTAGAAGAAAGGCAAAATTAATGCTGAGAGGTAAAAGTCTGGTATGCCTCTCTTGGACTGAACCACCAAACTTGGCAGACAGCACTGGCTTTACTACATGGCCATTTTGAAATTGATTGCTGCTTTCTGACTCCTTGACCTTTCCAGATGGTGAGCATGTTAGAACTATACTGTTTCTTCTTTGTCTTTCTGTGTGCCCATTGGTCTTTTTGTCTTTTTCTCTTTCCTTCTTTCTGTCTTTTTTTCCTAGAAGGAGTTGTCTTTTTCTTTTTTTATTTTCTTTTTCCCCCTCCTTATTGTGAATGATGGTTTGTTTTAACTCTAACTGAGCAGAACATAACCCGTATTCTGGAATTATGAGTTGTCCTTCATCAAGTCTATTGTCATTTCAGTTTAAAATTAAATTCTGTATCACAAATACAAAGTAGAAAGATGCGGGCTTTGCCAGAAGGTGATTGAAGACTCAGTTCCTGCCTACCTCCCATAGATATTGTTAAATCACTTAAAGTTACTCTTTAATTGCAATTATGACTTTTATAGTCTGGTAAGGTTTTTTGCCTGTGCAATGAAGCAGGAGGTTGTAGTGTTATGCTGTGTGTTTTTTCTTAGAAATTGAGTTGGGTGAACTCCACCAGCTAGAAAATACTATGTGGAAGAGCTAAGCCTTTTTTCCTTGCTACACAGGGTATTTTCTTTAGAGCAACACCAACAGTAAGGCCTTTGCCAATATCTGGCAGCTGCTACTTCAAACACCAGGAAGAAATCCCATTGTGTGTGATTGTCCCTTGAGCCAAATGGCTCTTTCAAAGCAATGGAACATTTTCCAAGCACATTTCTGAGAGCCAGAGAGTTGCCAAGTTGATATTTATTTGGTCTGAAGCATTGAAGATGAAAGATTTCATGTCATCTGTTGTTAATATTTTTAGGTGTCAGAAATCAGTTTTTATCCTGAGGGCTCCCTTTTACCATTTTAATTTTTTTTTTTTTTGGAAGAAAATAACTATCTTCAAGAAGATAAGCATTCTGTTATTACCTACTGTATACTGTAAATCACTGCGGAAACATAACCTGGTTTTCCATATAGACATGTAATTTTACTGAAAAATTTGGAAAGTTCCTACAGCAAGTTTAATTGCCTTGATGTTGCTCTGGTATACCACGGAAGTTTGTTTTGTAATGAAGAGTGATGTCATCTGTCTTCTCCAGTAGAGGAAAAGCTAAATATTTCACGTACTGACTTAATACCTAAGGGGATCAGCTCTAAAAGCAGCTGTGCATGTGAATAACTTGATTTTGTCAGGAAGGGTCACACAGGTAAAGCTATCCAGGAGCACATGTTTGTAGTTTTACACCTTAAAACTGGAGGAAGATGGCTGTACTTGCCTGGCACAGAATTTGTATGAACCTGTAGTTAAATCCATGTGGGGATGCTGGAAGAGGACAAGATTGCACAAGCTAAACAAGTCAACACAAGGTACATCCATATTGTTGCTAAAGCTAAATGAACAGTAAGTTTTTTGAAAAAAATATGCTGCTGGTTTGAGAAAGATTAATTTTGTGCTTAAGGCATGAAAGAAGAAAGCAGGAGGCTGTAGCTCTGGAGAGAAGCTAGGAGAAATAATAAATCTTTAAATCAACCCATTCATGTATTCCTTTCAATTTTTGTCACTCTTGTCTATGTAGCCCTAGAGAAAATACCTTCCACAACCAACTATGTGTGTTTCAAAGAGAGAATGTTTGAATATACAGTATGTAATTTATGTGTATAGGTGTGCATATTTACATGGAGACTGTACACGGATATTATTGCGGAGCCTTCTATAGCAGTAAGTCAAAAGATCGCTATTCAGCTTGTAGCTATAAGTGATTAATTGTAAGAGATACACTTCTGAGTGCTTTTGTGCCCTGCATAGGCTTGGATTGGACGAAAAAGCTGAAACTAGTCATTGCATGTGAAAGTGATTTCTTTCATAAAGTTCCTTTCTAATTAAAGAAGCTTCAAATGGTAGCTGTAGACCATTGGAAATGTCCAAGAGACTTGCATATAGGAATCCCCTCATCTGTCTCATCATCCTTGAAGTCATGTCAACTCATATCTCTTCTGATAATTCAACAGATGCAGTCAGTATGTCTCTTTTTATTAGACTTCAAACTGTTAATTTCTTACCATGATTTATGTATTATTTCCTAAGAAGATTCACCAGAATTCAGCTTTGTGAGTGAAGGTATGAGTTTTGCATCTAAATTAATGAAAAAAGTTTTGAAGCTTTGTTGGATTATAGGTTAAAAAAAAAACAAACCAAGAAAAGTAATCACAGTCTGAGAAAATCCCTTTCAAAGAGTGAGGAACTCACTCAACTGTTTAAACAATGCAATATTTAAGCCAACCCTCCAGGCTTTTTGCTCTGTTGTTGTCTTTAAAAAGCCATTTCAGGCATATTAACAGGTACCAGGAGCTTACACTTCCATTGAAGGAGGAGTCTGAGATGACTATTTACTAGATCCATAGGCACACCATAACTAATTTCTGCCTAGGGGAAGTGAGTTTAAGGTTTGTGTACATGGTGAAGGGATGCTGGGAAAAGCAGCAGCTCTTCTCAAACATTTCTGTTTTGGAAGAAATTCCCATACAGCTCCTTTGGACTAAGTCTGTCCCCATGGAAAGCTGTTTTAGGACAGCTAAGAAGGAGTTTCTGCACACAGCATCTACAAGTAGAGATCATCTTCACCTTCTCTGGTACTGGAAGACCCGAAGAAGCTTATACTAGGTGAGATCTGGCCTCAAGCCTTCACACAGCCTGTGCTATGGAGACAAACAAGATTTTCTTGCTAACATGCACCTACATATAACATTTAATTTACAACAGAGTAATGTCATTAGGCTGATAGTCTGGGACAGCTTCATCCCTCCCTCCTTATAGCCTCCTGTGTGATGATGAGCCGGTCGCTAAAAAGCACAGTGGTGCTGGTGTGGTGGCCTCTGGGACCTCATTTGTAGAAGTCCTGCACTGAATTCCAGGTATTTTCATAAATCCTTCTGAAAGCCTACCTGACTCCAAAAATGCCCAGGGCTCTGCTGTGCTGCAGAGAGACTTTCAGTGTTCCTTAGGCTCAAGGTGGTCTGAGGGCTGTGGTATGTTTCCAGAGGAACTTCAGTAGCATGGTCACATTGATTTTGTCAAGCATGCAGGAAGTGGAAGGAGGTGCAGTTTTCTGCCTTTCTGTGTTCAAAAGACTTATCTGAGCATTTCCCTACCTACTTTGGAGAGAAGACAGAGAAAGTCATTGTGTTGTCTGGACTCACTGACTTCACAGAAAACTGAAGAGTGTCTAGAATTTCTGGGTTTTAGATTCTCAGCTTTAAGTAATTCTTTTGAAAAATTCAGCTTGCAGGGCTGGGCTAGGTTCTTTCCTACAGAGTGGGATTGCGCTGCATAATAAAGAAGCTAAGAGAGGAAATGAAACCCAACTCTTAAATCTCACAATACCATCCTGGAAGATGATAAAAAAGCAGCCTATTTTGTGATCTAAGAAGTACAGAGAATGAGCTGAACTACTTATTCAATTATGTCAAATGATCAGCATTCATTTATTAAACGATGCAAAGTGAAATTAAATTACAGCAAGTAAGTGATTACATTATGTAAAGCAATTTTTAAAACTGGGTAATGTGATCACCCTTCATTTATTACATTAAGTTCAGAATATTGGATATTGCTGCTATTATTAAATTCATAGAAATGCTTATAATGATGGACTAGTTAAAACATAGTTTGCAAGTGAAGCCACTCCTTTTCATATTTCTTTTCCAGTATTGGCTATTGGTACAATGTTGCTATTTCTTTCAAAGTGAAAGCTGAGATTTCACTATAACTTTCCAGCTATTATTTGTTCTTATAGGTAAAATCTTGTAAACATTACTTGTAAACATTATTTGTAAGGTGTCAAAAACAGGGAGAAAAGGACCAACAATTAACCAGCTTGGGGGGGGGGGGGAGGGAAGGGCACTAAAATTGCAAGCTTATAGGAAACATACTAACATATTTTGAAAATAAAAATACTGTCATACCTTTCTACAAGACAGGATTTTATATTTTGCAGACAGATGGGATGAAACCGTCGCATTTGATCATTATAATGAGACTCTTTTGGAGTGGGAGAAGGAGAATAAAAAAATGTGATCCTGTTGTCCACACACACAGGTTGAAGTTGTATACTACTCTGTTGGCCTGTTTTCTCATGATTATACTGGACTAAGAAAAAAAATATTTTCTTCATATCTCTTTGGATTTCCCCTCGTGCCATTCAACCATTCATGTTGTAGAATTGGGTTGGAAGTAATGAAAAATATCAGAAATAGGATCCATTATTAAATCAGCTTATTTCCTCACAGTACTTAGTGAGAGAATATTTCTCTAAGAACTCAAATATCAATTTCTTGCTGAAATTCAGGTATCCTTCTTGCCAAAACTTTTTAATCTCTTAAAGAATGTGTTCTTACTCGGTGAGCCAGGTGCAAAATCCTTAGGAGTCTATCGAGTTTTCTAATTAATCTAATTGTGCAACTTAAGCCTTACAAAAAATAAAATGTGAGATGCTGATTATTTGCAGAGCTGTGTGGGAGAAAACAGCACTTCAAACTGTAGGTAAGAGTCACTGTGTAAGTGGCACAAAACGTTATGCATATAGAAAAGGTAGCAGATTTAAGCTGGTCTGGAAGAATTATTTGAAGTACTTAGAGTACATCCCTTGGCTGACAGAAGTAAGAAACTGATCCCCCGCCCTAGGATTTTGATGCAGGAGTAAGCTGGCACGTCTCTGTGAGAGAGCTGCTGTCATTTTACTTAAAGAAGAGTTCATTTTCTTTCCAGGGCATTTTGATGCAGATGAAAAACAATCCAAGAGTTTGTTAGAGATGGAGAGACCACACAAAGACAAAATAGGAAATTAAATAGGGTTATGGGAGAATCAGTGACTGTTGGGCTCTAACTGAGGAGAAAATGGTAAGAGAAATGCGAAATGATAGTGAGAATACAATAGTGACAAATATGCAAAGTATAAAAACTGGAAAACAGGAGAAATGTTTTTATCTCTGTGCCTTGGTAATTACGGTCTTGTAGTGCTGTTAATAACTCAAGGTTAAAAACACTCACCAAAATGAAACTTTGAGAATGCAGAATGCTTTCTTTAACCTACTGCCGTAGCAACTGCTGAAATATCTAGCCACAGGCTGCCTCTCTGATTTAGCATGGTTTGTGTTTATTATCTTCCCTAGAAAATTTTATTTTAAGGTTTTAAAATGATGAGCTTCAATATTCCCCTAAGAGAAAATGTATGTAAATAATCTTTTATATATGGCAAGCTGTATTTTTCTTATCTTGTAGTTTGGAAAATGGATCAGCATGTGGCAGATAATCTGTAAATTGAAGTGTAAAGTGTTTGTAAGCACCTTGTTTAGCTTTGTATTAGGCCAGAGAAATAAAAAAAATAGAACAATGTACATTAGGCAGGAAGAAATATTGAAAAGAGAAGTAGGTTTGTATAGTGTATATGAACAATGACAATGAAATATGATGGCTATTAAAGAAATGTATTTTAAAGGTTTCAATAGTTAGCTGCTTTATTTTCATGCAAATTTATAGCCGCCATTATCTCTTGGCCTAACTAGAGGATCAGAATAGACTCAGCAATTGATGACCCTAAATTAATACTATGCAGTCATTTCTATAAATTAATTTCATATAGCATATTTGCAGTGCCTTGTACAAACAGGGGAAAACCAGGATAATAAAAGCACTACCACCCTCCGAGCTAATAAAGTCTTCAGTGGCAGCACATTCTTCTGAGTGAAGGACTCGGTCATCAGTCTCAGGAAAGGGAAAGAAAAAAAAAGAAAAAAGGGAGAAGAAAAAGCCCGGAGGACCACTCCAGCAGCAGTGGAAATGCTTTTAAGGTGGGAGTGGATCAAAATGATTCTCCCACTTGGCCCACCCATGTGATGAGGGCCAGGGAAGTCCAGACCTTGCTGACACTGCTTCTCCTGCCTAATTTTTCATTTTCAGCATGTGACGGCAGCTAGTGCATGTCCTCTTTGAATCGTGTGTGGGTATGACAGCCTCTGGTACAAGTAATGCCCCTTTCTCACTGGTGGCACACAGTTCTGACTCCTCAGGGCTTTCCATCCTTCCCTGTGTTAATAGTTTTGTGGTTGTTATTTAGATTAAAATTAATGGTTTAGGCATCTGGGCAGTCTTCTTGGATGTACAATAGCTTCAAAATAAACAGGAACTGTGCAGCTAGGTTTAGGTAGAAGCAAAACCAGTCCCATCAATAAGAATAAATTCTTTAAAACTTTTCTGACTAGGCAAGACCAGAAGGCTTTGTATTTTACCTAGATGTCTCAAATACCTGAAGAAAATGTCTATGGGCAAAATACTCTCAGGCTGATAAAAGACAATGCTGAAAAACTGGTGTGCTTTCATGCTGTACCCATTTGGTACTATGTCGCTCTGTCCTTTAATCATATTATTAACACAAAATTGGTTTTAACTCTGGGTCCAGATACTGGGGCACAGTGTCTAGCTGTGACTTGCTGACAGTGCTGTGTGTCCCTTCAGACCAGCTGCTAGCTTCAGTAAACTGTTGCATAAACACAACTTCTGATGCCATGCAATATATGACTAGCTGATTAGACAGCAGCAAAACAAAGGACTCTGTTCTACTTTTCTCTGTGCTTTACTCTGGGATGAGAAGAAAGGAATTTTGTATGTTTCTTCATTAAAACAGACTTTTCATCCTGCATTAAGCAAAACTCCAGGGAAACAACCTTTCCCCACCCTTAATTAATCCAGAGAGTGAACATGAGGATGACTAGACAGATGGGACATAATTTGAGTATGGAAAAATTGTCATCATCCCTCTTTAATTAGTGTTATAGGATGGCTCTCTTCAGATATAAGTAGATATGACAAAGATGTGTTTCACATATTCAAGAGGGTAATTAAACTGCCACATGCTCAAACCAATATACATACAGATCTGATTAAAAAGCTGACTCTCTCAAAACAATGATGGATGAGGTTCTAATGCGCATGGGTATTAGAAAAGCATTGAGAAGGGATTGCTGTGAAATGAATTGTTTCAGTTCTTGGCTGTGAAGGCAAAAAAAAGGGGAAACATTAAATTTAAAAGAGGGAAAAGCTGTAAGGAGGAACTGAAAACACAGGAGGATGAATTCATGTTATATAGTTTAAAATAATGCTTTAATTATAAGGAGAGAGAAGAGCAGGCAGACTGTACCAGTCATCAAACCAAAACATATCTCTCTGAATAGTTATGCAGTATGCACCATGCAGACTGCTTTTTCACCTCCAGACCATATGGCTGCTCCTTGAGATAAGGTGGTAAGTTAGGATTGTGTATTTCTGGAGATGAGTTTTAACTTTTGCAGAGACAGGCCAGCGGGAAAACCAAAGTCTTCAGTTGCTCTAATGGGGCAGGAAACTGGTTTTGGCTTTTGTTTCTGCCTTGCTGTTGACAGTGTTTTGATCTAGCAGTAAAACCTTGTTTCACCATTTAATAAAATAAAATAAAATAATTTCTAATGTATGCAGCAAAGTTTTTGGTGACTAAATTCTTGCTTCAGCCTGCTTTCGTCTGGTGAGCTCCATGTGGACTCTTGGAGACACTGCAAGAGTACCTGCACAGGGGAAGGAGCTTGCAGGACTTCCCAAGGTGGTCTGCATGCCCAATGGATACTTCTTTGCCCATCTGCAGGTCTACCAGCTCATGCAAGCTCCTCTCTGAAGGCTGCCCCCTTCATGAGACAAACCTTGAACTTGTTTTGGCATTCGGTCTCCACGTACCGTCACTGTCTTTGCAGAATGGCTGTTGTGACTCAAAATCTCAGAAAAACTCTGCCTAACTGCACTGAAGTAAGATTGAAACGGCGTGTTACTACAACACTAAAAAGGTCTTGGGATGAGCTTGGTGGGCAAGAGAATTAAGGGAAAAGAGGACTTAAATATACTTGTGGTTTCCTGTAGAAATATTGCATAAATCTATTTACATGTAAGAAAGACAAAAGAAAAACATACTCAAATGCCAGTTCTGTTGCTTAAGGGAAAACTGACATGCCAAGTTCGGGCCTAGTCATATTGTTCTCCCTATCTGCTGTATCTGCTAAAAAAGACACCTCCACTTGCACTTATGTTTTATGGGAAGTGATGCTGCTGTTGCTTTTTTCTGTGAGATGTAAGAGGAAGCGAAGCAAATGGTAAAGTTTTTGCACTTCTAAAGATGCTTCCTCACCCAGCTCTATTGGAGGTTTCAGCTTCAGATCTTAGTTTTTCTCCTATTGTGAGTCTTGTCTCATCATGCCACTTCACTTGGTAATTTCATTTTTTTTTAAGTGAATACCACTCACTAGCAGATCAATGATGCTTCCCAACAGATATTTAGTTTTACTATTGGCTTTGTACCTAACATCCCTGGCAGAGTGGTGCAACTTTGACGGTGACAGATGACCAGCTATTTTTTCTTCATAACCTTATATTTTGCTGGAAGATTGTAGGAGTTTCCATATTTATTTTAGTTTTCTTTTCTCCAAATTAGATATATAGTTGCATTCTGATGGCACAAATGGCCTGACACTTAACATATCTGAATCAAACAGAAATCAGTACCCATTAAAGTTGGAGCTAGGGTTAAATAACTAAAGTAGTATAAAATATCCTTGAAACTTGCTTCAGATGATAGACATTTCAATTCTAGACACTCAGCCAGCAGAATTGCCCTTTTATTTATTTCCTGCCACTTTCATTATGATTTATTCTTCTCTATATAAATAATCCCTGTACTGCACCCAGGGAGTCATTTCATTTTTAGGAGATAAAAATCATTCATTTCCTGCCAATGGAAGCTCATAAAACAATATATTGACAATTACAACCAGCTGAGCTGGTGATTATGAGATTAATTATTGTTGTGAGTGATGGTGTTTAGCAGCTTCAGGTTTCCAGCTCTGGTACAGCGGGCATTTTCTGTGGGCAGAAGGCATCTGTGCAAAGAGGGCTGCAATGGCTGTTGGACACGGGGTGAGGTCTGTGCTAAGGACTCACAGCTCTCCTCCAAATGGGCAGGAGCACATGGGTTTAGCTCTGGGATTTGCAGCTGATGGTTTCCTGACAGATGACATTTTGTGAAAATGGCTCTAGTACAGTTTGGGTCAAATACTGTCTTTGAAAAGCATTCTCTGGGTTTTATATGCAGGTAGGAGGCTATTCTCACTTCTATTCACAGTAGGTTATTCAGGATATCCCACAGGTAGCAGCGACAGTTCGATTTTCCCTGCAGTTATCATAAGAAACTAACGTCACGACAGCTGTCATAAGAAACTAATATGCAGAAGAGCTAGACAGCTTCTCAGATATTTTGGACCACATGCTAGTCAGTGATGACACTAGAAATTTGACTAAAGGAATTAGAATAAAAGCCAGTGAAGTAACCAAAGCACCTGAATAATCAGCTGTGAGCTACTGAGCAATCTTTCTGAAGAGCTGAAGCTTTCTAAGGTGGATATGGCTAAAATACTTGAGCTCCAACAGTCATGAATGCATGGACAAATATTTTTTTCTTTAAATGCTTTAAGCTAATTCAGCTCATTTTAAGTGAAAAAGATTAGGAATCAGTCTCCAGAGTGGTTTAGCTGACAGATCTCTGTAGGATGTGGCAAGCCCAAGTAGACAAACTACAGCCATGAGCCTCCTCAGCTTTGGCCTGAACACAGGCAGATTTGCCAGAGGGAAAAAAGCTACTGTGACTGTGATAGCTGTCCCAGAGCCTAACTGTCTGGTGATCATGAAGGCAATTTCACTGAGCAGGATGAACTGCTCTAAAAGCCAATGGAGAGAAAATTTAAGAGACAGTTTTCTTATTTCTTATCAAGAAAGTGAGTCACTGGAGATGTATTTTCTCCACTCCCCACCAGATCCTTGCTTTCGCAGCAGCTCTCTGGGCAGCAGCTGATGCTGGTCAAGCCTGGGGTGAGACCGTGGACAGCACGCATTGCGTTGCTGTGGAGGTAGCACTGAGCACAGTGATGCTGCGCTGTGGGGTGGCCTGAAGTAAAATGCCTGAGATGCTCTTTTAAATGTGCATGTTGCTGTTAAAGAGCAAAGGAGAAATGTTGCATTACATGGAGTATTTGCAGGCAGGGGACCTGACCAAGGAAATGGCAAGTGTGGATGCCCAAATCACTCACTCAGCCTGCTGAGCTGACTGACAGTGAGGTGATGTGCCTCCAACGCTGAGTTACATTATGTGCTCAGTGCACCATCAGACTATGGGGGGGCCCAGGTCAGATTGCAATGGAGTCCTTGCTTTTGTGCCCCTTGTCACTGCCCTGGGAATGGGTAATTTCCCAGAGTTGCAGTCTGAGATAATTATGTACATAAAACATCACACAATGTCCCAGTGAAATCCCAGGACACTCCACGTTCTAGGTCACCTCTAAGAAAATTAGGCTGTCATGTCAACATACAGTGATTGCCCAATTATACATCCCTGAGTGGAAAGGAACTGTTTAAGGAAGCTGAAATCCAGAATACTTTGTCAAAAGTTTGTGCCTTGAATTTTATTTCACTTCTGTGGATACCAGAGTGTAAGGTGAATATCATTATATTTAACATTCCTGATGGCTGAAAACTCCATTATGAGTGATCTTAAAGCAACCTTTAAAATGGTCTAAATGCCAGAGTTTTTACCATTTCTTTTCCTTAATCTATATAATTGCCAAGTAAAGCATTATGAGCTATTTAGTTGCTTATTACATTTTGCTAAGGCTGGCATTTGATTTATCAAAAACTAATTATGACGGGGTATTACTGGGGAACAAAAGCACATGATCTGTTGGGTGGGTGCCAGAGAACTGGTTTAGCAAGTGTGAGATGCTGCAGGTGGAGCCAGGAGCTCTACCTTGGTTGCTGTTTTCATATTGACTTGAATAAACTTGCATCGTGTCCAACATTTTCAGTAGGCAATGCAAGAGACAGGGAATAGTGTTCATGCTAAGCGAATGCAAATTAACAATGAAGGGCAGGAGAAAGAACCACATTCCCCTCCCCTGCTCCCCTTTTTAAGATATACCTTAAGAATGCAGTTGAGATGACTATATAAATGCTTTGCTGGCAGCAGCATTTAGGAAGAGATCTGCAAGGTCTCTTAGAGGATCGCCAAACTTTCTTTAATTTCTGGAGTGCTATAGAAAGCCATGAAAATCTTTGGCTGTCACACTGACAGGCTATGTTTACATATGCACTCTACCTAAAGACCCATGCTAAACTGCCTTAAAGTGATTCAGATACACCGGGAGGAAACTGCCAGAGTTCAGCGTCTGTGATCAGTCCACCAGCTGTTCTGCTCTTGAGGACTGCAGAGTTATTTGTCAGACAATACTTTGCACAATCTTTAAGAATTCATGCAACTGTAGGTTGGTTTTTTTTTTTTTAAAATATGGTTTCCTTATAGTTAAAACGTTTTCAAAACTGAAACCTGACCTATTAAAAAAAAGTGGTTTCAGGTATTACAACTAGCCTTAGTTTCCTCAATCACTTGTTTGTTTTTTCCCGTGAGTTTGCAACCAGGTTGTTCCACCTCCTGAAAAATATTTTCTCATTCCCACTGATAGCTGAAAATTTCATACAAGCTGTAGAAGAGTGACAACCAAGTACTAGTTATTCAAATGATCTCTCAGCGTGGCCGATTCAGCCCTTTCAAAGTCTCATAATTCCCAAGTCTATGCTGGGTTGCATAAACGTGTGGTTTGGACTGCAGGATGGGGACCTATGGAGCTGTGGTACAGTGTGGTAACACCGCACATATAAGAGCAAATTTGACCCTGTCCTGCCAAATGAATGGACAAGAGGGAGCAAAATAGATTCCCTCACTTTGCTATGAGCTTGAATACTGCCATAACTGGAGATAGTGCACAGGCAGGAATGATTTTTTTATTTAATTTCTCCTTCTGAAAGGTGTTTTGCCTTAAGGAAAGAGTTTTTCTGATACTTCTCCACTTTAGCTTCTGTCCTTTAGAGATACAGTTCATTTGTTTGTGCGAATATTGTGTAAGCCAGAAATAGCGTCATTTATCACAAAGTTGTATTCCCAAAGTTGGGCCAGTTATGACAGAAAGGTTTTTAAGGAAAGGGAGGGAAGAAATTTTCCTTTTTAATGTCTAACCTTATTCCAGAACATCTCAGTAAAATGGGTTACATCTTCCCTTCCCACCTCAAGCTGTATTTAACCAGGATGACACATCATTCCAAACTGAAATAAAATACACTTGTTCTGTGAAAACCCACTGTTTCCATTTTACTCTTTCCAGTCAGCAAATCAAATAGCAATAATTTGCCTCCCTTTATTTCCAGTGGATGCCCTTCTCATCTGAAGTAGCTTGTTTCTTTGAACAACAGTCTCTTATACTAATGAAAGAAACACTAATAAAAGAATCTTCTCTCATCTGGAAGAACAATGCTGGAAACATTGCAGAAAAGAGAATTAAAATGTGGCAGATTTTGGTTATGACTGAGCTGGTCTCTGTTGAGTGGAAGCATACAAATATTAAGTGCTCCTTGCTCTGAAATGCTTATAATTTAACATTGGCAAGGCTGGAGAGAGAGAATCGTTTGGCAGGTACAAAAGGTAAAGGAGATGGACCAGAAGCCTATGGCAGCTGTGCATTGCTCTGCTCTCTCCTCTGTGCCACCCACCATGTCTTCACAACCATCTGTATAGGCTGCTAAGGATGAAGAAGGAGGCTGACTTTATAGCTTCCAGCAGGATGCCCCCAAATAATAACAAAAGCTGTTGCATTTACAGGTAGGAGGTGAAATGTAGTATACTCCGATATCTTAACTGAAGCCATGAAGCGGAATATCTTGTCATCATGTTTATAATCTCATTCTTTGTGAAGAAGAGCAATTCCAAAAAGAAATAGAAGTATTTAGTTGCATTCTAGCCTCTTCTTACAAAGCACTTGGTATAAATCTCACTTTGGGTTAAATGTGAATATAGAAATTTACTTAAGTTGAATAGTACTTGTCACTGATTTACAAGTGCTGAAGTATTTTTGAGCTGATCAATGATTATTTCATTTTTGGTCAGTTGAAGGAACCCTGTTAATAAACGATGTTATCATGGACTGTAAACATTTCAGCAGAAGTGGGAGTATTTATTCACTTAAGAATTAGTTCCTTCCTCTGATAAATCGAGAGCAATAATACTGCATGACAGACTTGGTCAATATATCTATGTACTCTGGTCAAACAGTTTACAAGCTGCCTAAAGTTTGGTGACCCTGGGAGAGGATGTATAAACTACAGTACTCAGCTGCAGAGAGACAGTGTGGTGGTGGGGGGGAAAAGTGCAATGAGAGAAAATTCCCTTTTTTTCAATTTATAATTTGGGTTGCATACATTTCCCTGCTGAAAGGGAAAACAGTATTGTGAGGATGCCTTAACTCTTGACTGCATCACTGAACTTTAGTTCTGCTCAATTCCATGGAAACCAGAACTGTCACAGCAGCAGCAAACAGCAGAGAATCCAGTATACACTATATAACACACAGCTTTTTACCGGTTTGTTGATGTTGACACCAAAACGTTTTACAGAAAATTAGAGCTTAAAACATATAGACATTAGGAAGGCAGAAATAATAATCTAATTTAAATCTTTAATGCTAACGCACTTATTTTACAAATTAAGCGTATAGAAACAGGAATGGAGCTTGTTTCAGGAGCTAGTCAGTGGTGTGGCAGGGCTAATCCGGTGCAGACTGTGTGGCTGTCCAAATGTGTGTCCCAAGGTTGGCGGTTATCACATGCATGCAGCAGCTTGGTTGCTCGCACTGTTATGGGATGCACAGACTAATTTATGACAGAGCAAAGATTGCTTTAGCTGAATGACAGCTATAGATTTTCAACTTATAACGGCAGGATACTGAGTAGTCTGGGATAAATCTACCAGTGGTAAGACTGGCTACTGCTATGGGCCATCATCTTTGGGGGACGTTAAGGAGGAACCCATCCCCCCCACCCCAAGGGCACCTATGGGACAGCGTGGAGGGTGTTTAGAAGTTTGTAGGTGTCTCCTGGCATTTTAAAAGTGCTTTGCAGCCAAATGCACCCATATGCAACGCAGAATGCAATTGATTATTTCAAATTTGTTGTGGTTCTTTTCAATTCACCTAACCTTGGTAAAATGTTTAGATAAATGGAAGCTGTCTGTCTGTTTCTTTTGCCTGGAAAAGGAGGCAATAGTCCAATTTGTTATTTTCTGGTTTGTTTACTGCAGATAGTTATTTAAGCAACAGCAAAGAGCAGAAACAATGGCTTTCCTTGACTTGTAGAGTTACACAGCGTTGTTTTTTTGCTGCCTTTGGCAAAGCTGAAGTAATCAGTGGAACAGATTCAAATGCTCAAATGCTACGCTTGTGTGCAGCCAACCTGGATGTCACTGTGGAAAGCTTACGGTGCATTTAACTGCAACATTGCTTCACTTGCCTGCCTCTTTTGTTTGTTGGAATGGCTAGATGAAGGGAGTGTCTAGATTTGATTGTGTATGAGAGAAATTACTGAAAGCTTCACAGCAAACGTATGGGGAAATTGTTTCAGATTCTTATGAAATCCAGCAAATCTGAACCTATATGCCTCATTAGTCAAAACAGAAATTTAGAAATCTTGGTACAAACCTTGTTTATCTCGCAGCCCGCATTATAAAGGTTCCAGCGTACGTGTCTGTTGCATACTATTTGTAAGACATACTGTCCTTTAGTGGCCCCTGTCAGCCTTTGTTCACAGCAGAACTAAGTTTATAGCATCACATATTTTCCTCCCAGGCTAACGGCTTTTGTCTTGATGAGCTTGAAATACTTTGATGTACCATATAAGTCTTTGCTGACTTTATGTACACAGGCTTGCACATAGATTACTATCCTGGTGGTTCTCCTAAATGCAATATAGACTTCTACCATGGGCTGACATGAAAAGTAAATAGTGGGACCCTCCAGTCTGCAACTTGGCCCTCCAGACAATCATTTAGAGCTGTTCAGCTGTAATGTGGAACTGTTTTGATCATGGACTGTTTTATGCCGCTGTGCTCTGAAACAAAGGATGCCTGTTGCAGAGCAGCAGGCAACAGCACCAGCTCTGGACTCTGTTCCTCCTGGTCTTTACCCACCCCAGTGGAATTTAATGAGTCTTTTTATTGTGTTCTGTGTTCGCCTGGTCAGACTCCAACCCTTAGTTTATAGCTCCAAAATATCTATTTGTCTGAACCATACTTCATAGAGAGTTACTCTTTCTTATGTGGTGGCTATGAAAACTGATGACAGTGCTTGTGACCTTGCAGTGCAATTGAAAGGTAAGGGATTCAATTAACCCTGAAACTCACCTGCTTAAGCCATCAGCTGAAGTGGTCCCAGGTTAGTGGTCTCAAACTAGTGACTTTCTGATTATGCTTTGGTGTCCAATGAGTTTTCATTCTTGTTACAGCTCCTGCATTTCACTTTGCCAAAATAGTGTCACAGAGGAAACAGTATCTGAAGCAAGACTGAGCTGAGGACTTTGCTTTCCTCTGATTTCTTTCCCACATCTCAACCACTGTTGCTTTTCTTTTGCTTTTCTGACTGGGGACCAAGGCACATGCTGAGTGAATGGGTGGCTGACTAAACCTTTGAAGTATTTGCCACAAGGTCAAAGGCTTGCCTTGCTACATCTTTACATGGTGGTCTCAGGACCTTTCTGGTCAAAGGATAACAAGATTCCCATTAGAATACTCAGAAAAGCTGAAGTTCCTAGTAGCAACACTAAGCAAATCCTTTTTACAGTCTTCAAAACACTAATTAAAAAAAAAAAAAACAAAAAAGAAAAGGTTTTCCTCAAATGTTTTTCCAATTAAGTGCCTCACACTTTGATTTAGTGACTTCCTGAGGGTTCTTTAGATGTCTAGACTGCAAAACTTACTTAGGATCTTTGAAATTTTTTTCCTGTTTCTCCACCCCAAAAGCCACTGCTTGTACTTTTGGACTGTTACTCACAGGTAAAATCCTACCCATTGTGGGCCTGTCAAAAACATGTTTCCTTACTGATAGTTACCACAGTGATCTTTCCACTTTTTGATTATATCTTTGCTTGCTGGCGGCATGAGCTATAAATTTAATGCCAAAATCATCTGTCAGTTTACTGAATCCCATTTCTGCCCACGCATGACACTCATGCATAAATACACTCAAATACTCCAGTGGACTCTTGTCATTGCTTATCACATTACCCATTTAATTGAGGTTTTTGAAGAGAAGATTTGTTCTGTTGGGATGCAGTTGGCTCAACTTGGTGAATGTGCATTGGAAATGAACCTGAGAAGTTACATTATCTCCATTGGACTTAAAGAGTAAGTGTTGATTCATGAAGGGAATCCTGCAATTAGCAAATGGAGCACTTGCTAATTAAATAAGCATTAAATGCTGTAGTATATGACTTCATCAATATTCTCTGACCATCAGTGGGGGTAGGGAGGGAAAGCAATTTAATGCTGATCAGAGTTAGTAGCACATTTGTGTCATGGGTGGTCATAAATATAGTTGACTGAATTATTCATTGCAGACAATATTCATGAAGGAGCTAGCTTCTTTTTATCTGGTCCTAGTGATTCACAAGCTTTGCCCATGTGAACAGTGTCTGTTGAGCCCCATTAACTTCATGAGGGAAGGACATTAATTTCTGCAAATGTGTTTTACTATTGCTATGTATTTGCCAACTAGCAGACGTTATTTTATGGACAATTCACAAACCGTTTACTTTGACTGTCTCCCATTTAGCATTCAACGGATGTACTTGGTGAACTTAAATGGATGAGACTAGCACCTTCTGGAGGCAAATAAATTTGATTCAAAACTTAAATTTTGTAAAACGATGTTTTTTATTGTAAAACTGAGGAGTGGCAAAAAAGTTAATCATATTATAAAATATATCTCAAAGCCAATAGCTGTTCTATCAACAATGTTTGTTCCCCTCCTGGAGTGTTTGAACTCATATATAACAGCACTGAGAAACTGGAAATGAAAGCCAACAAGCAAAAGTGAGATTTATCATGTTTTGACAGTTTTGCTTTTGTAGGCCTAGCTGAAAGTGTCTGTTCTGCAGATGAGATACAATTTCAGTCAGCTAGTATAGTGAATGGAGCTGATCAAATTACTTTTTATGGAATGATGTTTTTTTGTCAAAAGTACATACTTTTTTTAGAAAGAGGTGATTTTGAATGTTTCTTCTTTCACATTAAGAAAAATAAAACTGCTGATTATGACTGGACTGTTTCAATTCTGAAACCTGCAAATCTTCCCACTAACTCTTCCTCCTTTCTGCATCTCCCTTATTTTTCAATTTTGCCTCTGCATGACTGGTAATTACATAATCTTCTTCTATCTCCTGCCTTTTTTTTTCCTGTCTCTTGTTGATTTGTGGACAACTCTTCATTTTACAATTATCTGGTGACAGTTCACACTAAAAGAGGGAGGTGAAACAGGTGTTGCTCATGCACTTACATAGACCATTGCACAAGGAATGTCTGCTGAATTAGAACAGTAGTCTGTGTAGCCCAGCACTGTGTCTCCAGGAAAAGGGAGAGAATAGACAATTTCTGTTGTCTGCTCTCTTGGCACTCTCTGCTCACAATTGTTGCAGTAAGGATGTTGTGGAATACACCTCTATCTGGCTTTTTTTTAAGTATCCATTTATGGGACCTGTTTTTTATGAAACTGTCTAAACCCCTTTTTGAACCTGCAAATACTGACTCCCTCTACAAATATCTTGTGGCATTGCATTCTAAAATTTTGCAATCCTCTGTAGAAAGTAACATTTTTGTGCATTTAAAACTTTGAATACCTTGCTCGTCTTGTCTTTTTTTTTTTTTTTTTTTTTGTGAGGCAGAAGGGGAATATGGTCAACCACAGTTCCTTAATTTCTTCTCACCTTTCTATTTTGGAAACCTTATCCACATCCCTGTCAGATTTCTCTCTAAAGCAAATGATGTCAGCCTTTTCAGGTGCTCATTGTAAGGCAGCTGCTCCTTTCTCTTGACAGTATCCAAGCACAATACTCAAGATGTGGGTATACCAAAGCAAAAGTATACCCTCTGTCTTGTTCTCAGTACCTGCTTTCTTGAAGTCCAATATTTTGTTGGCTTTTTTTTTGGGCTGCCACTGCACATTGGATCTAGAAATGTGAAGAACTTCCAAAAGTAACTTCAAAATCTATTCTGAGATGTGGTGCCATATACCGTGAGTGCATTGTTCCTCTTGCAAACTTTTTCCTTATTTGTTGGTTTACAAAAATAACATCTGCCTTTTATTTGGTGAAAAACTTTGATGGCTTTAATCCTCTTAATAAAAGAGTGGATTATCTACTATTTCTTGTGATATTGCACCTTCATAAAATATCCAATAAAGTTATTGATTAGCTAGTTTAAAATAAGAAAAGGAATGTTATTTTACCTCATGCCATCCTTCCAAATATAATTTCTAGTTGTTGTAAAGGTCCAAATAAAAAAGGCTGGAAGATAGATATACTGGTAGCTATTAAACATGATAGGCTAGTTGTAAAGTCCAACTCAGAAAACTGTGAATCTCTTTTATCCAAAATCTGAGATGTTATCTTAGGCTAAGTAGCTGTCCATTTAATCTTGTTATATTTTCCTCCAAGTAAGTGATGCTGCTGGTCTCACATAAATAAATTTATATACCATATCATCTGTACAGTATTAGGTGACTAATGAGATGTTGAATATAAGTGTCTTGGCCAATTGTAATTAAAATCATGAAAGTAGAGAGATAAAAAAGTCATTGAATATCTACAACATTGAAGTCAGTAGTTACTGGAGCTAACACAGTTGCTATAAACATAGCTTTTGACTAGATTTTTACCTTCCTGCTTCTTAAAGCATTTTATTTAACCTAGCCTGAGATAAGGGAGTTGCTACTGTACCCTGCACAAAATAATTCCATGTGCATGCCAGAACTGCAATATTTAGCCTACGACTTTAAAGCATACTCAAACTGGAAGGCTCACACACCGCTAGTTATGTCATTACATTTAAATGAGTAAACTCTTAGGATGACTTATTCATTAAGTGATTATAGTTACCTTTCTTTAGGTTTGGAAGGATCTGCTGAGAAACAAAGAAAAGTGAGTTGAATTTTAGTTCTATCATCCTTTTACTGAACTTATTTATTTTTTCCCCACCAACATCTCTCATCAATGTGCATCATTGTTCCCCTTGCTGAGTGAAAGGCACCCATACAACTGAGCTTGTAGAGGCTCAGTTTAAGCAGAGATACCTAAATGTGTGACTTCAAAGAAGGAACCTAGAGGACTTTTTTGTTCCACTGTAACTGAGAATTTAATGTTTTGGGAGTGGAGCTGTTCATTTAGGTAATGTTTATTTCCTTTAAAACATTTGGTGGACAGAATAGAAGAAACAGTTCTGGAAGAGCATATAATTTCTCTGTATTTGCAAATGGTTCATTGACGACTATCTAGAAATGTTATCCATTGGCAGTTCATTAATTTGAAATAGTAATAATTTAACAGAACTGATCGTTTTCTGAAGTGCACAGAGGACTGTTGATTAATTATGTTTCTATGGTAACATTTTGTATTAGCAAGGACAAGAGCACAGGAATTGGTAAGACTGTTATAAAGCCATTTCATAATTACAGATCTGGTTTTGCATATCCTGAGACAAAGACAAAAGTAAGCTAAACTCATTTCTTAACTATACTGATGCTGAGAGTCTGATATTTTAATCAGTAATGTGAATAGATGTTAGGTAGTCTTGGCTTTCCTGATCAGGCATCAGAAACAATATTTTTGTGTTTGCTCCTGCAAAGATAATAGATTATTTCCCTTTACTCTCTACAACAGCATATGGCAATTCTGGAAATGTGGTCCTACCATGGTTAATATGTTGCTGATTCATAGATGTTTTAATAAGCACCTGCTGAATTTATTCCTCCCTCAGCGAACTGAGGATAAGCTTTAGAGTGCTGTACAAGAATAGGGGTGGAGAAGCACCACAGCCGTGTGTTTGATGGTTGCAGCCTCCTGGGAGAGGGGGAGTCAGGAGCAGTTTGTGACTACATTGACATTTGAGTGGTTGTGCTTGGGAGGCAAAGGGCATGACAGGAGGTAGTTCTCTAATAATTAGCTTCTCTCCTTTTGTATGTGTCTGTATTTTCACTGGCTCTACATCTAGGCAGATCTTGTATTGTTGACACCTGGGAAAGGGACAGCGTACAGTAGAAATTATCAGGGTTTGCTTTGGATGGTGGTGGAGGGCAGCAAGGATTATTTGTAATGCAGCAAGGATTTCTATAAAATGGGGTGTCTTATTGTACAGGAAGTATGGGTATGAGAAAACTGAGTACAGCCATTGGATGGAAGAAGGCAGAAAGACCTGTAGGAGACCCAGGAGAGTGGACTTCTTGATGGCACTGATGATGACTCATGAACTGCCTGAATTACTAGCTACAAAACAGATATTACTCCAGATTGCCAATGTCCTGGAGGAGGCAATAAATCTTTGTCCAGTGGAAAGATCAGTGGACACTAGTCTTGGTTCAGTGCTGTAGGAGCTACTCTGCTACAAACAGCAACATGACAACATAAATCTCATTTGGACTTAAATTCAAAATCCCTCATGTATATTACTACCGCATTCTTAAGGTGTTTTGTTACAGCTTCTCTGACTGCACTAACTGGGCTCAGTTTTTAATCCTCTCAAGTGCTTTTATAGAGCTTGAGCATCACCCAGCTTCCCAGTCTTCCCTTAAACATTGTCATCTTTCACTGAATAAATTAATCTTCTTATCACGTACATGATATGCTCCATTACTATTTTTCCCTGTTGAAAGGGGATCAAGACCTAATCATGAAATATTAACTCAAAGTTGGAATCCAGCTAGCTTCCCAACATTGTGCATGTTCTTTTTCATCCAATAGTTTGTTTTTTAATGATGAGTCTCAGAAAGTCTGCAAGCCTCACTACTTAAGCAAACTTTATATGACATTTCTTATCAAAGCTAAAAGAGATCCTACTCTACAGAGATATTTTCATGAGCTTGGATGGTTATTTGTCTTTTATTATTATTATTGACTTGACAGAAAGCTCTCTTTGAAGGAAGCTGAAAACCCAAAATATACTGATGTGTATGTGGTAGGGCATTATTGGTTCCTTCATTTGGGATGACATAATAACGCCTGAACCAAAATCCAGCCAAGCATGACCACTCAGGTCTTGTCTTCCAGAATAGAGAGAATGCTGTGTGAAATACATTTCAGAAGAAAATGAGAATTAATTGTTTAATTAATGTAGATATTTTTGAAAACTTGAGTCACTGCCAATCTGTATCATTAGATCTTTAATTCCTTTGGTCCTGTAAAGATGGTCTGTATTACTGAGTGGAGTCTGTGGTGTTTGATTAAGATAATGCCATTGGAAATCAATGAATTCTACACTTGCTACCACTTCAACAGAACTGAATGAAGGCATTTTAATTCTAATATATGCTATAGATAGTAACTTTTGTGGTTGTTTAAAGACTTTTCATCTTGCCAAAACTATTGGTGGACAGCCTTGTTTTCTTGGTTAATCTTTTCTGAGCAAAAGCAGGAAATTTCCAGGAGTCTTGCTCTGGACTTGTCTAATTTAGTCCTCAGACTAGTCTGAAATCTAACTGTAACTAGGGGTTTTATGCAAGTCCAGGCCAGTACTCCCCAGAGTCACTGGGAATTTCTTCACTGACATCAGAGGAACAGGACTGGGGTGACTGTAGTTTCTTTCAGGTAACCCACGAAAAAGTTTGGAGATGGGGTTTCTTTCTCACCTTTGCCTTCCTCTCTCACCCCCTAGACTGTACCTCCACTTGAAAACCTGTACTTTGCAAGCCAAATGACCCAATTCTTTCCTTTCCTTCCCCAAATTATCTTAATTTATACAAAGATCTCTCAAGTAATTAATTTATAAATACCTGACTAAAAAAAAAAGCCCAATGCTTAGCTAATTCAGAGCTTTCTTTGATATTTGCTTGTCTATGTAACTCACTAAAGCATGTCTACTAAAGGCCCAGCAACTTTAGCAGATTTTATTTACAGTCTGCTGGATCTATGAAACTTAATTCTAATTGATATGCTCAGTAAGTGGAGCTCCTATTGTTTCTTGGAGATAGAGATATCCCAGATTATCTTTCCTTATTACTATTGTTATTCTTCCAACAGACATCCCTTGCTGCTTTAATGCATCTTGTGTTGTAATGTAGAACTGGCAGAGTCTCTGCTTTCAAGCAAAACAGTGTCTACAGTAAGAAATGCAGATGGGAGAGAATATATTGTTTGCTCCATAATGATCAATCAGCTTGGAGTTTGCCTGAGCAACACTTTTGCTTAGCTGGGCTAAGCAGAAAATTATATGAGTGTATTACATAAATAAGAAGCTGTTCCTTAATTGCACAGAGGAAATATCAGTTTTAATGACCTTAGAAAGAATTATTGTATTAATAAAAATTTTGCATCAGGAGATTACTTTTATGTGTTGCCTCATTATGGGTAAATTTATCACTTTTGGGGGGAGGGGTGCAGAGTTTGGGTGAAAATAGAATAGAATTAGGAGTTTAATAATTGAAATATTTCATATACAAGCATTTGTAGTCAGAATGGTAATTGTTCCTGATTTATTCTGGTTTTGTTGTTTGTTTGCCTTCTAGAATTGCTGCCGCTATCATAAATGTGTCCCACTTGTTGAACAGTATGTGTAATATTTTTCTCAATTAGGCTCACAAAGAAGTCGTACAACTGTTGTTGCTAAAGTGTTTCTCAAAAGTAAATCTGCTAGAAACCAAAAATGCAAATTTTTACATAGTGGGTAATGTTAAAGTGTGTTGGTAAAATAGACACAAAACAAAGAAATTTTAGTATTTTAATTTCAGTTTAAGGAGTGTACACTGTCTGGAGGTCATGGTTACCTTGGAAAAGGCAGGTTAAGTTTGTTTATCTCAAACATTACAAATGCAGATGTACATTGCTAAAGCAGTCCTGAAATAAGAATATCCTTTCCCTTTTCTATCTGCAGAATTTTACCAAAATTTGTGAGTCTATAGAAAGAGCAGGGTAACTCTGGAACTGCCCTTACACTTTTTGCATAGAATACTCAATACTGAAAATGGACTACTGGGCTAATTGGACTTCTGGCCATATGCATGATGATAGGTTTTTTTTTGTTTTGGTTTGGTTTTTGTTTTCCTCACCTAACCTGTTGCTGTTGCAGTTTGAGCTGATTGTTCAGCTACCTACTCCAAATGGTGAAAGACTGATTTATTTCTCATCCCTTTATTCAAGCAGGAATTGTAACACCATTACCATTTCCTACATCATATTTCTCTTTTCCAGACAAAACAAAGCTGATTCTTTAACATTTCCCCACAGTTCAAGTCCCTTGTCATAATTTGTTTTCTGGACTCTCTCCAGTTTTTAAGCACAGGGCCAAAACCTGAGACAGCACCTCATCCAGTGCTTTGCCACTGCTGTGTATGGCAGAATGATTATCTCCCATGCCTTCCAGAGAATACTGCTGGTAATACTTTCTTGACTGAGATCTGTTCGTCATGCAGCAACATAATTAACTTAAAATCAGTTTGCATGCTAGTATAAGCTGGAATTTTTTTTCACAGTGTTATTGTTGTCAACAGTTTTCCCTTTCATATTTACATATTTGGGATCTCCTTTTTTTCATTTGGTACTTTTTGCTTGACGTATGAGCTTTTTTGGGTGTTTTCTGCATCAGCTCTGAAACTCAAGTTTCCCATAATTACACATTGTTTTAAAGTGTTACATCACTCAAATCATAAACAAAAGATCGAATATGTCTAGGAAAGACCCATGGGATGCCACTTGTCTATCCTTTCACTGTGGTAGCAAACTGCTGATAACCATGCTTAAAGGGTTTAATTGGTTATGAAACTATCTCCAGTTTCTCAGTTCTCCCTGGTGGAATTAATAATTTGACCTTATTCATGGGCCTGACCAACATGAAACCAGTCCACAATGACCATGATTTAACAGCTGCCTCTTTTCCATGTATTTCTATTAGTTTGTTCTCAATTAAATCCACAGTTCTCAATAAATTTGGATATTCTTATACTAAGATAATTAATTGACTCTTTTTTTAACTTAATTGGACTTTGCTCAACAATCCTTGCTTGTGCTCCTACCTCTGTGTTAAAATCAATTGTGTAATTAGTTGTGTTTTCAAAACTGTAGTCACAAGGCATTTAATACTTCAGATTTTTCTCTTTCAGTGCTTATTTACGCTCCTTCTCCACAACCAATGAGCCTATACTTTCCTTTTACTCTTTCCTGATTCTGTAAATGCAGTATAATATTTTTGTTCCTATGCTTAATATCTTTGGCCAGTTGTAACTCATGTTGTGCCTCCATCCACATGGTTTATATTCATACATGCCTGCACTATTCTTTTGTCTTCACCTGCTAGCTTTTTTGTTACATTTTGATTTTCGGAGTTAGATGTCCTTTAAAATTTGGTCATAGTTGTGTCTTGCCATTTCTTTTCAGTACTTTGAGAGACACTTTCTTGTCATGCTTTCTTATAGTATCCTTTATAATCTGCTAGCTGTCCTGAATATTTTTGTCTTTTACATTATCTACTCAAGATACAGTACATATCCCTAAGGCTACTTTATTTTTTAACTCTGTCCTGAATTTGAGTTATTTTTCTGAGGACAAATTATGAAAATATTAAGGACATTTTTATAATAAGGCATCAGCCTAACTCGTATATTAAGAGTTCATTAACTATTCTTAATGCAAAAGCACAGTTTGTGACTCTTATTTACAACAAGCTGGCTGCACCGTTATTATTTTCAATGACACTGAAGTAAGACACACTCTCCACTGCTCAATTAAAGTCCTTGAAGTGGAGTTGAAGTGTCCACTAATTAGAAATAGTCAGAAAAAAAGACTTGTTAATCAGGATGACAAGCTTGGTTTACTCAGTTTTTGGTAAAGTGAAGCTTCTTGTCTATGATTCAGTGAACGAGTTGCACATAACCACAGACTACCACTACATGAAATATACCTAAGTGATCAAATAGAGCAGATGATGCTAACTGCAATTATAAGAACACTATTCAGATCATTTTACACATTCCATTTATCAGTGTAACATGATAAAGCCACTGATTAAAATATCACATAACTGTTGATTATATCCTCTGTGTCCAGTGACACAGACTTATATGCTTCATTCATATCAGGGTTTGAGGGCAGTTTTAATTCAAAGCAAATAAAGAATTCACACCTTTTACAGCAAGATCTAATGCTGTTCCTTTAGATAGTGCAGCTGGGCTTGCTTCGAAGACAGATGAAGAGTAAAGACTTACAGAGCTATCAAAACAAGCACCGTGACCTACATATGCATGCTGCAGTCCCTTTCTGTGTAAGCACAAAACACTGAACTTTGCATGCTTTACTGGATGTGACTGATCTTCAAGTACCTTTCCTTTGCGAAGGCTGGCTCCAAACTCACCAAAGTCTTCAAGAGTCTTCCCATCAGTTCTTAAGTCTTTGTGTCAGGAATATAAGTTAAGCCTCTCCTTTTGAAAAACTACACTTATAAGTTTGTATTAAGATATTCAGTCACTTCAAAAAGCTGTCAGAGAGCAACTGCCGTGCTACGTTTGAGTCATTTGTTTAGGAATGGGCAGAACCTGCAGATGTGCCTGTTTATCTGGTGCCTGATTAGTTCTGTGTTCTCCAGATGATGAAATGACATAAGGTAAGGGCTGATTTGACTCCTTAATTTCTAAGTCTCTTAAAAGGAACATTTTTCCTTTTTTTCTAGTTTTGTCTAGATTGTTTCTGCCCTCACATTCTTCTGCATTCTTTCTTAGCTCAATTTTTTGCCCTTTTCAATGCAGTTTTGTGATTATTTTATGCCTTTTTATTTTCCTTTTTTAACCTTCAGTTGGTTTTGACATGTTGTTTTCCAGAAAACCTGTTTCTTGACTTGTTTGACTGTGGATGAGTTTTTCTTCTTTCTGGTACAACAGTGGCTTGTTGCCACTCATATTTTCATGGGGATCAAATTGTTTATAAAAATAGAAAGAGGAAGACACTTTCCATGCAACCCAGATGAACCAGAGTTTACACTTGTGCATGGAGCAGGTCAACACGTAGTGCATCTGCTGCACTATACGCATCGACTCTAATCAGAAAAGAGGACAGTGGCGTGAACAACATATTCACTTAATTCTCAGATGAATGTGTGTGACAGAGTGTGTGTTAAAATGCTATAACTAAAGAATGGATGAGTCAGGAGGGAAAAAACTTGACTGTTGAGTGTGCTGCTGAAGTTCACCCATTTTATAGCTAAAGATCACTTAAGGAAAATTTTACTGTTCTTTGTATTGCTGCAACTGCAACATTTTTATCAAAAAAAGTAAAAACATTTCAGCTGGAAATTAATTTTATGGTAGCTAAGATTATATGTATTACGTGGTGCACGAGCCAACACTCTCATGCAGGTTTTTTGATTAATGACCACAGTTTCCTGATGGGCAGACTCATGAGAAAAGGTGAAAGGGGGAAACTTGAGGTGGCACTGGGATGAGTGGGGGCTATTCCTTGTGGCTGGTGTAACGGGGCTGCACTGGGACAGTGGTGATGGGAGTGAGGGGTCGGGGAGAGATGCAATGAGGTAGGAGAGCAGGGAGTAACATGACAAACTGGGAAGAGGCCCTGTGCTATCAGGGATCCCACAGAGGCCCAAGGCACTGTGGGAGGGAGGAGACACATGAAGGCAGAGCAAGTCTGGGGCTGCGTGTGCCATGGGGAGCAGGGGTGCAGGTCCCCAGGCAGATGCCTTTCTGGAGGCATGGCCATGGCAATGTCAAATACCTTCTTAGCGGTGTCTTAGCACCAGCAGTTCAGAAAATACATGACTTGTAGAGGAGCTATCAGAGGTGTAAGGCTAAGTGTATGTGTTGCCCTTTCCTGGGGTATATGATGACTGAATACAGTGTAAAGCCAGTGACAAAATAGCAAAAACCAACTCATCCCCTCTACGTTTCTTTATTCTCTGTCATTGTAGAGATAGATTTTTTTTTTAATCTGCTGCTGAATCAAGCTATGACCTCTCCTTCCCCAAAGGTTCATAACCTGCTAATGAGAATTTCTGGGTTATCCAGATGCTGCTGCAACACAGATAATAAGTGGACATATTGGCCTTGTAGCAGCTATAAAAAAAACTTGAAATGAAGGAAGCTGTATGTAATTTCTGATCTTTGAATGACCTTAGTGTAAAGCCCTAAGGGCTTGCCTTTGGGAAGTGTGATTTCCTACCAGAATACATGTAAGTAGGACAACTTTTGGAAAGGAGCGTTCCTCAGTGTTTAACACAGTCAGTCTTCACTTGGCTGCTGTAAACCATGAAGGTTCACATATAATGAAAAAAACATTGTTTAAATATACTTTACTAGTCAAACTTAAGGAAAAATTCTGTTTCACAAAGGGGATGAGCTTGAGAACACTCATGTCAAAATCAAATCCCTGTTGCATGTTATAGGGATGAAATATTTGCTGCTGAAATGCTTAGCAGTGTTCTTGAAGCAGGAACTAAAGAACATTATTTGCAAAAATGAGAAGTCAGAAGCTTAATCTGATTATCATGGAACATTCTTTCCTATCAACCAGATTTGACTTGTGTGTATCTCAGTAAATCCTGTGTCTGAGTTACAGTACTTCTTGTCACTTGTATCTTTCTAGAAGTGCAAGGGTACCAGGCACTAAAGTATAACATTTTGAAAGTAGCCCATAGTTCCTCAAGTTCTATGTTATGTGTTTTATGTATTTGAAATGTCCCATCCTTTAAGTATGGATTTTTTTGTATTTTGTTCTTAAATGTGTTTTCTTGCCAAACATATGTTTAGATGCAATAGGAAGTAAGTGCAGAACTGTGGAAAGACAATTCATTGTCATTATGCTTTATCAGCACTTTGAGTGATAGTTATTATACTTGATTAATGTACTTACAGTACATGTATAGTAGAAGGACACTTATGCTTCTGTCTGAGTAGTCCTCTGTCATTCAGGAGAGAGTATGTGTTTTTCAATGGTGAGTAACAGACACAGAGCAGATGCATGTTTGCAAGGGAAAAGGCAACAGTTAAAAAAATCAGGTCTGAGAATTGCAGAAGTAACAGAGGTTCATGTGAAATGAGAACACAATGTATGTGCAGTCCTTTTCTCATACAGCTACTTTGTACTTGGTGACACACTGGGTTCTCTGCTTTTCCAGCGGAGGGAGCTCTTAGAGACATTTTAGAAAGACTAGGCCCATAAGTGACCTCTACATTTAAAAAAAAAAATAAAAATTAAAGCCTCTGCTGCAAAATGGGATTTGTTGTTTTGTTCTGAAATTCTGTAAAGCTATGGATTAATTTGCCTGAGCTGTTCTGGTTTGATCTCTTGCAGGGAGAGTAGGAAGGCTTACAACTAAAATTTGGAGCAGAGCACTCACAGGCTGAACAAATAAAGGAAAATTTTGGCATGGAAACAATTCCATGACAATTCCATGGCATGCAGAAAGAATATAATTACCCAAATTTGTTTCTGTAAATGTGGATGATGACATCATCTCAAACAGGACAACTTTAACAGTAACAACTGAAATTCAGGTTTCATTATTAGAGCTTCTGGCATGCAGAGATTATGATGAATGAACAGCCGCTGGTTTATGACACCAGAAATGTCTCAAGCCTCTTTGTAAATGTTCTTGATAGAAGTTTGACAGTATGAGTTCAAGGGAAATGTTTGACTAGCTACAAAAACACCAAAGGCAGAGAACCTGCTGCCTGTCCTACAAACTTGAGAACTGTTCCAAACCTTCAGTTTTTCCATGAGCTTTTCTCTAACTGTGAAGGTGTTGTGATGCCTCAAGTGGTAACTGAGTCTTTTGTAGTGTCTCTTTGTGCTGTTCGTTAACTATCTTGTTTCAAAACTCCAAAGATCTGTGAGGTTGTGTGATTTTGGGGTCACTCAGTTAGCCCAGAGGCTCACAGGAAGCTAAGCAAATATCTGTACCTAGGTGACAGTAGGTTGCACCTTCCCAGCTTACCTGGTATAAGTACTGATCAGTCAGTTCAAGACTTCCTCAGTCAGAAAGTCCCAAGAACCTTCTTATTTTGTTGATTTCTTGAGCCGTTCTGAAAGCCACCACATTTGTTGGCTCTGGAACAATCTATTGCCATTAGATTGTACTCCTTCAGTACAAATGTGTATAAACATTTGGTCTCAGGATGCTGGAAGGCACTTCCGTCAAGCCCTTTCATTTCCTTATTGTGAACTGGTAAGGAAGTATTCTCATGTTTACTGTGCAGCATAAGTAGTGCCTAACTTCATGGGTTCTATTGCATGTAAAAGGAGTTGAATACTAATTTAAGTACTTTGCACTCATATAGCTGCTGAAAAAAGCGAATAAAAATGTGAAAGCTCAGAGGAGGCTGTTACTGTTGAACTAAGTAACATAGAATACAGACTAGTGTGAACTTCATATGGGTAAGCTGTATAGCACCTATGAGCATCACTGCATTGTTATTTTTCGTCCCAAGTATTTTTTAATAGAAAAAGAGAATGTTCCTGAAAAATGTAATGGAAAAAACTCTATAAGCCTTACAAAGCTATACAAGCTTCCCTCCACACTCTGCCCTTCTTTTTTTAACAGGTTTTGAAATGTTATGAACAAGTCAATTCAAAATTGAGCAAAGATTCTTTCAATTCAAGGTGCTTTTATCATCACGATAGAACTTTTGAGGGTGATAAGATTAACTTTTAATTGCACTAGTCAGAAAAAGCCAAATAAAATATATGTGCTTTTTTTTTTAAGTGCAAACTGAAATTAGAATCTACACATGCAGAATTGTAATGAACTATGTCACTCTTTCATACTTCCTCTTTTTCCTTTTTCCTTTCTTCATACTCACCCTGAAAGGGCACCCTTAATTAAGTAAAAACAGTATTCAAGTCTGTATCTAAAAATAAGCTTCTCCTTCCCTTCTCCTTAAAGCTGTTATGGTCATTTACACTTGGGCAAAGAGGTAAGTAGACACAGTGAAAGCATTTTTTTCCCCACTATATTTGTATGTGTCAGAATAAGGCCCAGTTCCCCTGTCCATGTCCCTTTTACCCCAAACCAGCTCTGTAAATGCACTGTAATTAGGGATTTCAGCTGACGTTAAGAATCTGCTGATTCAAACAGGAACCAGATTTCCTAGATCTCCATTTCTCATACAGCAGGTAAACAAATGCTAACAGGAGTAGGAATGATCATTCACATAGACTCCATAATTTTTGGCATATATTTTAGCAATAAAGATACAATGCAGAAACAGAATCAATCTGATTTTATAATAGTGGAAGAATTTGCACTTATTTGCTTTTTTAAAATTTTATTTTTACGTGTCCTTCGGCTTAAGGGGAAACTCTTACTGTACTAGAAAATGAGCAGCCCTCAGTGGCAAAAAAAGACTGCTTTGTAGCCCGGCTGCCTCCTGAAGAGGATTAACTCACTGCGCATATTGGCTGATGCTCAAGGGTTTGGGTGAATTAAAAGCCATTTGAAATGAGTCATCTCTGTGAACCCATATGCTTTGGCATTCCCACACTCCTGGGGTGGACCTTTTAATGGGCAACTGAGATTCAGAAACATCAGAAACTTAGACAAAGATGTCACGAATAGGCTGATACCTGCATGAATGCTGGTGAGGAGGAAACTTCCAAAAAGTATCTCTTGTTGAAGAGTAAACTTTCTCCAGGGTTTCCTGGTGGACCGTAGAGATGGATATGATTTATTCACTAATTTAGAGGGGAAAAAAGTGAGGCATAGTGGCAGAAAAAAAAAGTATTGAATTGGTAATTAAAAGATCATTCTATCAAGCAAAAGTGTTGATCAGAAAACATTTCCAACAGCTCCCATCTAATCTGAAAAAGAAAAATAAAGAGATTTTCAGTATAAACACACTGGCAATACAAAAATATACTAGGGAAAATATTTTACAATATGAATAACTCTTAAAGGGAAGGACTTGCAAGGTATTCTTGATAAGGAGGTGATGGAGTTAACTTCCCTACTAAATCTTACCTTTAACATCTAACAGTTTTTAGCAAACCGCTTACAAAATTGGGGGATACCTTTGTGCCTTATAACTCTGGAAAAGATTTTCTTCTGCAAACTCTTCTGCTTGCTTTTTGAACATGTCTACTTTGACACCCATGCTATCTGGAGGTGTAGAGTTTCATAGTTTGATTCTACATGGTAGAAGGAGAAGTATTTCTTCCCTATTTGTGCTGAGACTTTTGTTTAATCTCCTTGGTGATTCTCACCATTATCTTCTGTATTTTTTCAGATATTAATCCTTCTTCTTCCAGAACACCTTTTGATGTACAGTCTTTTCCAAAGCTTCCAGGACAGTGAAATACATGTTATTAATAGCATCACCGTTATGAACTTGAATATTGACTATTTCAAAGAACTTACCATGTGCTCACACTTTTCCAGTATATTGGATTTATCTCTTTTTTTTTTTCCTTGTTGGGTGGGTTTAAGGAAAAATGGCAGAAAGAATGGTCCTGGTTTATCCCAGTGCAGTTTGTTTCTGTTGTAGGACTCTTTTTTGAGTGCCAAGCAAAAATTAAACAAATAAAAAAATAATTTTTAAAATGAAAAAGACTGTAGTGGGGCTCTAGGCAGGAGGCATTGTCAGAAGAGGAAATTAAAAAGCATTAGAAGAGGTGGAAGGGGAACAGGAAGCCACAGTAAGACAGTCACGAATCTTTCACTGCGTTTCAAAAGTACTAAGGGTACCTGCAAAAGACCTAGGAGAAAACTAAATGTCATTCTTCCCAAACTTCTGAGACTTGTCATGTTATGCAGATTTTTTTAAATGGTATAATTATTTTAATTTCTCTTCTATTGAAAAAGATGATAAGATTGCTATTAACACAGCATGCTCAAAAACATACTTGGGTCCATCTTATTAGCCAATATCGATCTACACTGATAATGCACAGTACTGTCACACATCTTAAGCAAGCAAGGATGATATTCCTTCTTCAACAAACAGAACTAATAGATCAGTGTTGTCATATTTATTAATAGATATGTTATGTATGTTTTAATTAGACATATAATATCCCTAAGGAATGGGAAATTCAGTGAAACAAATAATTTTTACAAAAATGAGCAGAGTGATCTATAATTACACTTCCTCTCTTTGGTAATGTCTTTTGTCTCAAGCCTTCTTGATGAATTTAAAGATTATTACATGATTTTTATCTATAGAAATTATTCTATTTTGCCAAAACCACAGTAAACTTAATTTATT
Source organism: Aptenodytes patagonicus (assembly GCF_965638725.1). Classification (NCBI taxonomy): domain Eukaryota; kingdom Metazoa; phylum Chordata; class Aves; order Sphenisciformes; family Spheniscidae; genus Aptenodytes; species Aptenodytes patagonicus. Next base: position 73,247,948 of record NC_134982.1, read on the forward strand.
GCCACCAAAGTGAGATGTATATATTAGAATAATAACGTGATTACACAGTACATCATTAAAAATTTATAATGAATGGTTGACCTGATTATTAAGTGAACAGCCTATTCTCTATAAATTATCTAGCTGAAGTATTTGCAAATACTTTCAATCATCTAACACATTCATAATTAGCAGGGTTTGCATGCAATTATCTATGAATCAAACACTGTATCCAAATTAATCCTTATGCAATGTCTGTGTTTTAATATGGAAAAGAGAGGCATCTTAGAAGTAATTTCTCTGCAGAGTAGAAAACCACTTTCAGTAACACAGCTTAACAAATGAGACTATAATGGTAGTAGAGAGATATGAATGTGCAGGCAGCAGCTGCAACTCCCTCAAAACCCAAGATACATTATTTCTGGTCAAATCTGGCAATAGCCTTGTACTTCTTGCATCTCTGTCTTTGGGTGACTTGGAACAATTGACCTTGAAGAGACATTTGTACAAAGATAAACAGGATACGCAGGTTACAGAACAGCACAGCTTTGCTAGAAATATTGCTTTGGAGGACTACCAAGAAAAAAAAGTATTAAAGTTAAGGTTATTAACTAATCTCAAATTAGAAGTAAGAAGTCCTTCATTAACACCATTGTATGCTGTTCTTTGACTTACCTTTGACTTTCTCAGAATTTGGGTTTCATGTCCTCTCCTCGTAAGGATCATAGAATCATAGAATCATTAAGGTTGGAAAAGACCTCTAAGATCACCGAGTCCAACCATCAACCCAACACCACCATGCCCACTAAACCATGTCCCTAAGCGCCTCATCTACACGTCTTTTAAATACCTCCAGGGATGGGGACTCAACCACTGCCCTGGGCAGCCTGCTCCAATGTTTAACCACTCTTTCAGTAAAGAAATTTTTCCCCATGTCCAATCTAAACCTCCCCTGGCGCAACTTGAGGCCATTTCCTCTCATCCTATTGCTTGTTACTTGGGAGAAGAGACCGACCCCCACCTCGCTACAACCTCCTTTCAGGTAGTTGTAGAGAGCGATGAGGTCTCCCCTCAGCCTCCTCTTCTCCAGGCTAAACAACCCCAGTTCCCTCAGGCACTCCTCATAAGACTTGAGCTCTAGACCCCTCACCAGCCTCATTGCCCTTCTCTGGACACGCTCCAGCACCTCGACGTCCTTCTTGTAGTGAGGGGCCCAAAACTGAACACAGTATTTGAGGTGCAGCCTCACCGCAATTTGGCCACCTGGGCACACTGCTGGCTCATGTTCAGCCGGCTGTCGACCAGCACCCCCAGGTCCTTTCCCGACAGGCAGCTTTCCAGCCACTCTTCCCCAAGCCTGTAGTGCTGCATGGGGTTGTTGTGGCCCCAAGTGCAGGACCTGGCACTTGGCCTTGTTGAATCTCATACAGTATGTAAATTACCCTATTCCATGTGATTTGTGTTAGACATGCCTGAGAATTCCCTCCTTCCAATGCAGTTTTATGTTCATGATATTGCTTTAAAAATGTGTTTTAAAAGTCTGTATTATCTTCACTAGAAAATTTAAGGGATGGCTTAAAATAAATCACCTCCCTGAATGGGGCATTTGATACACATTTCTTTAATGCATGGTCCGTTACGACATCTCTATCCCATCTCTTTGCTACTATCCATTCTGTAGAGGTTTGAATATGTAATCTGTATCATTTAGGTGTATTGATTTTTTATTAATTACTTTTCTTTATTTGCAGATATCCTTCTACAGACAGAAGAGAAAAACCAAAGGCTGGGACAGAAATACAGAGCTCAGGAATTTTTTGAGGAAATCTTTAAGAATGTAAGTCTGAGTGGTGCTACCATATTGGATAGTTCTGCTGTCTGCTCAGTGTTTTGTTTTTCTTTATATTTACAGCCTCTTTCTCTTATGAATTTTCTTTTCTTACAGTTACAATGCGTAGTTACCAGTGAGATTTATTCAGACTGTAAGTTATTTCCATTTCATAATATTTCATTAAATTTTATTTGTGTGTCATTAAACTCACACCCTCTCTGGTCCTGCACTGTAGTTATCTTGTCATCATAAATCCTCTGTTAATAGGATTTTATTTCTGAACTAACAATAAAAAGTAATGGAAAAATGAAAATTTTGTAACAAATGATTGTAAAGTGCAAAAATCGAGTCAACGGGCTGGAAAAATGAGATAAGTGTTTTTCTACACTTACAGAGCAATATATTAACAATTTATGAGCTATCACTTCAAATAATCTAATTGGATTGGTGGAATCTGGACAATAAGTCTGAAATGTTGTCTCTGAGGGGACATCTCTGTTGTTTTTTTATTCTAACCGTGTTTCAAACTCTGTTATAGCGATAGAGAGGGGGGGATGAGTTGGAAAGGATTAGTCTCAGTTACTTTCTAAATTTAATTAAGGCTTTTAAAATGGATGTTACTTACCTTACATAGAAAGATCAGAGCTGCTTCTGGAAAGTTTCTAATCCATATCAGGCTGCACTAATCTATCATAATTTTTATTTCATGTATTTCTTACTTGAAAAAAAGACTGTTTTTTGTTTCAGATGTTTCCCAGAAGAGATTTAAAACTGCTATATCACCATTGTATCTTCCTAATATAAAAAAAAGAAATAGAAAATTTGCAAAATTAATCAGAATACTATATCTACTTATTTTTCCTAGAAAAGCATCAGATAAAATGGGATGGTGTGGTGATGTTTTGTAATCACTGGTGTTTCAACATGATGTTGTTGTTTGTTTTCAGCTGACCAACCATTCAAACAAGGAAAGTTTTTTTCTATCTAATGATTTTTTTTAAACTGAAGCTGGGTTTCCTCCTGGCAGATAAGCTTTAAATAAATACAATATATATAAAAATAATAGAATTTCTTGAGTTCTGAAGACAGATCACTGAGCAAAAATATGTCAGGTTACAGAGGAAACTTAGATATGTAGTTGAGGGTTTTTTTTTTTTAGTTTTTCATCCATTCTGTAATAAGACAGAAGAATTGCAAAATTTTATATATGTATACATTTCCACAATGCATATGCAGGCAAATAAACAAAATGAACAGGAGAAAACATGAACTAATAACAGCCCATTTGAAATTTAGCTTAAATTTTATTTAGCTGTACGTGCAAATCCTCAAGGTAGCACTACATAAGGTCCAAACATGCTTCTCAAATAAATTTGAGAAATGCTAATCTAGAAAGAGAGCTAATAGTCTCCCACAGTCTTTAAAAAAACTTTTACCAGAACTGGTGGCCAGGTTTATGCTCTTCTGTCAGTTTGGGAAAAGTAACAATTTATAAATAAACACCAGGAGGTGTGTGGAAAATATCCCACACACTTAATACACTTTCTTTTTAAGCAGTTACACTGATACTTTTCTTTAGATGAACTCATATTAACTTTGGTTGAGTAGAAAAAATGTCCCAAAGTTATTTAATGAAAATATGTTTCTGGAATGTATTGGGGAGAACTGTGGTGGGGAGATTTTTCTCTTTGGAAACTGGCAAGTCTCATTAGGACATCATCACCTTTCTGTATGTGAAAAGGACTGGACCACAAAGGTCAGTTTGCAGATGCAATTGCTACGCTGTGCACCTGTGAAACAGCACGACCTCGTCTGTAGAGCACAGCTGTAATTTTACGTTGCCTTTCTAAGACACTCTCCTCTCAACTTTCGAATGTTACTAACATTTTTCTCCTGGTCTTGAATGTTCACGGGCTGAACTGTTGGCATCTGAAGGAGGAAACTCACATTTCTAATGTGATCGAGTAAACGAGCAAAGTTGTTGAGGTGCCACGTAACAAGTATGATATAACGAGTATCGTCAAACACCTTTGGTTGTGGAAACACTGAACAGGGAGAGCAGCTGGGTAGATGGGCAAAGGTTGAAAGCTGATATTGCCTACCTAAAGACTTGGGTAGCATCCTAATAAATATCTTTCTTCTATTCCCTTTTGCTTTGGGGTTTCAGGAAGGTCTTGAAGTTTTGTCATCTTTTCTGTTATGCATGTTAATGGATTTAATTGTGAGCCACATAATTATTCTGTAGTAAAATGATTAACTGTTTAAGTGAGCAATGCCTACATTTTTCGGGGTGAAAGGAGGATGACCTCAAAGCGCTGGGAGTGCCAGAGCAGCCAGTTTAGTGGTGTTATCTTGTATGACTTTCATTTACTTGAGGTCATGCTTTACGCTGTCACTGATACTGAATGTATTTACTTCTCTTGGGGCATTTGCATAAACTAATATCTATTTTTTTATATATATATATAAATATATATCTATTAATATAGAAGGAAACTCAAGGCCCATGCATTTTTAGGTCCCAGTTAAGCTTTAGTCTTGAGCTGGATTGAGTGATAAATAAGCTTTGTGGCAGCTTGCTTCATAGGGATGCATTTTAGCCATAAATTTGTTATTTTGTGGGTAATGAGTAGCAAAATCACCTTTGGCAGTTCTGAGATGAACTCACTTTTGATATTATTTTCTGAAGCAGTTTATACACTTATTAATGCACTTGGATAGTTCCTGGCCTCCTAGTGTTAACTCAAATTGCTTTTGTGAAAGCCTTTTCTACTGTGTTTGAATCAATGATAATGATGGGGTATAAAAATTATGGAGAAGACACTCAGAAAACAAAAAAATTGGTCATACAGCTACTCCTCACTGGCATGTTTCCCTCCACTAGCTCTTGGCCCATCACTTTCACATGTGGGCAGGAATCAGATGAGGTTAGTAGGAGCCAGGTTTAAAACAAAGAAAAGGAGGTGGCTCTTCAAGCCAGAAGCGGCAGACCTGTGGATGTCCTGCCATGGGATCTCCTGGGCTTTTATGGGTTGAGAGAGAGACAGGAAAAGTTCATGTAAGAGAACTCTATTGAGGTCTAATATATACATAAAAATTACGTCTAGCTCAGGAAAACCCTGAACCAAAAATATTTTTGGGAGCTTGGACAGCACAGGGGAAGTTTTTCTCTGTGTTTGAGGGTCACTGAAGGCTACTGTGAAGAGATGATCTCTGAGACTGGAGACAGTTTCATTGCACTCTGAGCAGTCATTTATAAGTTCCTGTGGTCTTCTATTAACTGTGTTTTCTACCAGTCTGATCTACTCCAAGGATCTTCAAGGGTCATTAGCAAAACAGCATACCCCTGAGGGATATGTGCTTATTAGAAATTTTCTGGTTCTGATTTTGCAACTGATTTGTTGGGTGATTTCAGGCAATTTATATGTGTCTTTGTTTTCATGTGTTGCTCTGAGTATACATACTTTGGTCTCTTTCCATAATTAGGAATTTAAGTAGGAATGTGATCTGAGAAAATGGAGAGTTTGTTGCTGATGGGCTGGGGTTGCTAATGAGCATCTATTTCACAGGTTAGAAGACAGCTGTGTTGATCTTATGAGTGCTGTTGGCAAAAGGCTGTAGAAAAGGTAAGGACCATCAAAGTGGCACTTGAATATTTTCAGCTCAGCTGTTTCTTCATGTCTCTGTATCACATGGCTACCACAATACTTCCTTCTCCCTTCAAAAATTCAAACTATTTCCCCTTACTTACAAAACAAAACAAAACAAATCCACACAGTATATTTTCTTTCTGTTTATTTGTGCAAAAAGTCATGTGGTTAAAGATGATCTTGGTTAGGCCACAAGAATGAACTTATCAGGACTAGTGGATATATTTGTCCTCCTAGAGAGGTGATACATTTTCTGAGGTACAATATGTTCCAAAAAAGGTAGGTAATGCATGACCTTAAATTTTGGCACAATATTCTGGCTGTATGAGGTTCCATACAAGTGCAACATGGGCAGTAGTGCATTAAGTGAATTACACTGGACAATAGCCTATTATAACCTATTTTACTGGTAACTGTCACCTCTTTAAATGTATGTGCCTGTTTCCACCTGGCTGATTCAGGCACTGAGAAAGGATGTGGTAATTAAAAGCCCAAACAAGAAGTTTAGAACAACACAAACTGGAAGAAGATGCTAGTAACTCCTTTTACAGATGTAAATATAAAACTCTGGAGATTCTAAAATGTCCTTAGGTCTCTGAGATGAAACCTGTTTTGTAACATCAAAACTCTGTAAAAGCTGAGGCAGTATGGCCGTAGAATAACAATAGTAAAAAAAGGTTTAAAAAGAAAGAACTTGATACTTATAGCGGAAAACACAAGAAACCTGTATTTAAATCCAGACTCCAATCAGCAGCTACAAACATGAGGAAACATGCATCTTACTGATGCTGTCAGACTGTCATGGACAATGAGCTCAGAGATTTCAAAGGATGTGAAGCAGCTTAAGCAACGAATTGCCCATTTTAAATGCAAAATAAATTCCTGCTGTACAAGCAGCACCAAGGAATGAAACTAAATGTATGTGAGAAATTGGAATTGAGGTTTGCCACTCTACATGTGTTGTTATGATGCTCTAGGTAATAAAGTGTCCCAGCTTGCCATTATTTCAGCATTTTGTTTCTGTTAGAAGAGGTGCAAAATGAAGTAATACATATCAGGGAGATGAAATAAGTCATGTTTCTTGTGGTTGATTAGTTTTTCACCTTATTTGCAGACTGGCTCCTTTTCAAACAGGTATCTACACAAACAGGATAGTTCTTTGTGACTACCATGGTCTACCATGTCATAAATTGCACAATAATGCTTCTTTGGCTTTGATGGTCAAAACAATTGTAATATCCTCTGCTTTTAGCTGTAGGAATTTCATCATTTTGCAATAGCCATAGGAGGCCATGTGTTTGAGTCTTTGTCAGTAATAGGACCAGAAGTGTGACCAGAGGAAAAAAAAGAGTGCGTTTTATTACACGGTATCCCTTTGCATGATTTCTGAGCAGCCTAAGCTATCTTTCTGCTGCTGTTCAAAAGATACCCTGAACAGCAAGTTGTCAATGCAGTTGGGCCTTTCAGCAAAACTTTGCTTATTACTTTTAATTCACTATATCTGTGGTGTCATCATTTTGTTTAGGTGTCAAAACAGAAAATTAGGCAGCCAGCTGTTAAAAAGCAAACATGCTGAAACCAGGCTTTCTGAAGCATATTTTTTAGCTTATAAGCACGGGATATTCTGTAAAGATCTATTTTCTTCCCATAGCTGGTGGCGGACATAATTGATGAACTTCTGCATTGTTATCTTCTTCCTAGTAATGCCAGCACCTGTACTTCCATTTCTACTCTGAACATTTGATACAGAGGTCATAGTGGGGGTGACATACCAACATGCCTACAGATCTTGGAAGTATTTCTACACCTTTAAGTCATCTAGTGATTGCCCTAAACACTGCTGCACCTCAAAATGCAGGAGTGTAACTCTATTAGGCAAAAAATATGACACAGCAGATCACATGGGTGCCTTCTGGACCTAAACTTTAGAAACCTACATTTGTCTCTATTTTCTCGTACCCAGTAGCAATCTTAACAGTCCTCTGGGGTCCAGCTGACCTGTTGCACTGCCCCAGAATGGGGGGCAGTAGTAGTATCAGGTTTGTGTATTCAGAGGGAATTTTGCCCAACTGCTTAACTGATAGTTGACAGAAGAAATTTTCTATGCACCAAGGAACACAAAATACTCCAAATCAGAAGGAGAGTTTGCACCTTCATTTAACAGAAGGGCAGTTTACATCCTTTTGTAAGATTTCTGCTTTTATGCAGCTAAAAGGAAGCATTTCTGCAGATTGCAATGATAGATCCATGTGCAAATACGTTTTCATACAAATTTATATTCACAATTCAATAAAGGGCTGTGCATTGCCTTCCTGGAAGGATGAATAACACTAGGGAGACAATGTACTTGGCCACCTGCAACAATCATCTGGCACTAAATGAAGACTCAGTACAGTCACGCAACTAAAATAATTCATTTTAAAATTGTTATTATTTATTGTTGTTGAGAATGAACTGGAGTGGGCTGGAAAAGCGTTACCAATGCAGACCCTGTGTGTTCAATAGCTATTCTAAAAACACACTACCTCCTGTGTAATTTACATCTTTAGCACTGCAGCCAAATTAATTCTCATACCCTGGACACCTTTCAGTACTGCATGAGTGTTGATAAAATATCCATCTCATCATAAAAGTAAACAGAAGTATGAACATGTGACTTCTTGAAATTTATCACTCTGAAAGAAAAGCACAGAAGTTGTCCTAATAACATCATATATTGTGAGAATCCTTTAACGAGATAAAATGTGGTGATGCTGGAGCATAGAAATTACATGACATAGGAGAGAAGTTTAGAGAAAGCCAGCTTTCCACACTTAACAATACAGAAATATTTCAGAGTGAATGAAATTTTGGCAGGATGGGTTTCTGGAAATGCTGCTGAAGGTTTAAAAGTGAAGCAGAGTGCCTCTCCCTTTTCATCCTGGGACCTTGTTTTGTATACATTTCAGAGAGAATCAGATCTGTGATTCATGCTTTAAGCACAAGAGAATAAACTGTCTCAATAAGGCATTATCACCTGACTGGATTTTGTCAGCTGTAAGTTTAAAGAGTTTAACTGTTTTTTTTTTCTTTTTTTTCAATATAAACACTTATGTTCTAAATGTTAAAAGCTGCTATCTGTGTAACATTTGGAAATTGGCAGGTTATTTTGGCTGGCAATTTCATATGCTCAGATAAGAATATTTTCTTGCAATTTTAACTCAATATAAAAGTGGCCTATGGAACTGCTCAGCTGGCTCATTACAATAGTATTCTGTCAGTATTTTCAGTAGCTGGACAGAAATACACCTGCAGGCCATTAAGTGGCAACTTATATTACTGTGGAGCTGTATCTGTGGGGCTTTTTAAATCTGTAATGGCAACCATCACAGCAGAAGACATACATTGGTTCATAAAAATTGTTGTCCCTCTTCTGATCCCCACCTGTGTTCAATGGCAGGTTTGCATTCACTCCAGCAGCCACCACACACACCACCTGGGCGTGGTGGTCTCTTTCTCCATGGGAGCTGGTCAGGATCCCCTGTTTTGGTTCCTTTCCAGTTAGACACAGGTGCTTTTTCAGCTTGGTTTACTCTTGTGACACTCCCAGCGTATTTTGGGTTGTATGATCTGACCCAAATATGAGGGATATGAGGGTGAGGAAAAGGGGGAAAACTGCTTCAAATGGACCAGCTATGAAAACTATTTGGGTGCTCACCACAAACCTAGGATTTAGACTTGTGCAAAAAAGCCATGGCATGCAGCTTTCCCCTGTTTTATTTAGTATAGTAAAGACACATTTTCATGCTGCTTGCTCCAGTGGATATTTTTTTCCTTCTCTCTTTTCAATTTCTGGGACTGTGAACAAGGAACCAAGTAGCTGGTTTGCCACCTGCCGCAGCCAGTGGAACGTGCCAATCCTCACAGCTTTTATAAGTACGGTGAAGGAGTTTTGTTAGCTCTCTAACATCTATTGCTGGAGGAGATGTTTCACTAATCTAACATTAAATTAGATCTTGAATTCCAGCTACTACGTAACCAAAGTTAATTTGGGAAAATAATTTAATTACAGTGCTGGGTTACACATGAGCAACAGGTAATGCATTATGAATATTATATAAATTTTATCTACAGGAAAAAACCAACTGTTTAATTGTAAAACTTATTTACCAAATATTTGAAGTAGATGTAGTTAAAAAGAAAAAGAGATAAGACAATGAAATTATTTAATTAAAAAGAAAGAACAGAGACAATGAGGCAGTAGCTAGTTCTGAGGCAAAGCAAATGGGAAAATTAGCCACACCACCACAAACCTGTGGCATTTTCATGTAACTGAAATGGAAAAAGACTTAAATATACAGAAAATAAAGACGAAATTTAAGGATGTCTTGTCTAAGTTCAGTGTTTCAGGGTGAACAGGGGGAGTTCAACATGCTGGAGGGCAGTGGAGGACTGCTGTTGGTGAAGAGCAAGCAAAGACTCGCACCCATGGAGACCCCAAACCACACTACCCTCTAATGCAACTCAGTGCCCTGACAGATACGTGCTGTAAGAGCCTCACAATGAAGTGCTGTAATTTAATGTTCCTGAAAAATTGTTTTCTTGTTTCAGTTGTATTTCTTTTTTTTTTTTTTTTATTTTTCAACACTCAGTTTTACTGCTGTTTCCTTTGGATTTGTATTTTCATCTTGAGGTGTGCTGTCTGCCATCATTAAAGGTGAAGGCATGAGGTCTGCACAGCAATAAGTAGTTTAGAGCTGGTTTTTTATGGTGCTGAGTGTCTCCAGATGTGGTTTTGCAGTGCTTGAGTTCACCTAACACAACCAGACAGGCTGTCTGGGGGTGATATCATGATATCGAAACCGGAGGGAACAAAATTTTCAGGGTACAGCCCTGGACTTGGAAACAGCGTCACCAACCAGACCAACGGAGAGACCTGAAGGTGACAGTTGTGTTCTGTTTTGTGCTTTTTTAAAATTTTGTGGCGGGGAGAATTAGCATGGGCATATGAGACTACTTATATAAGAGACATTTATTGAATTCAGCTGCTTGAGGGGGTAAAAGGCCATCATCCATCACCAGTTGGTTTGTTTTTCGGTATTTTGTTTCTGGGAGTTTTTTTATAAAGCTACAGAAAAAAGGCTATGTTTATATGAATCAGATGCACCACAATGTTACATTGACATAAATTTAATGATAATTACAAAGTCAGTGTTGATCGTTTCAATGGTGGTACTTTTGGCAAACAACTAGCCATCTTGTCATAGTGGAAAAAGTTAATAGCATCATTATTTGTTTTTCACCTTCACTGTGCTCTCAACAAAAGGTCTTCATACTTCATTTTTCAGTTAAACATAATTCTTTGAAACTTGGAAATGTAAGTACAAAAGTCTAAATAAAATTTAGTAATAATTTCTACTATATCATATAGTCTTATATAAAATGTGCTTTTAATGGAAACCCTGAGCAACCTTTCTGGAAGTGTTTGTGTGAGTTTGGATTCTAAGAACAGTTTGAAAATATCCCTTAGGAGTCTGTCTCCCTGAAAAATCAATTCAAATTAAGCTCCTAAGTAATATATGACAATTTTTTATCTATCTATCTATCTATCTATCTATCTATCTATCTATCTATCTATCCATCCATCTATCTAAAAGGACTTTAGTAGTATCTAAAAGGAAGGTAGGATAGCTGGAGGTGAAAGATTCCCAGCTGTAATTCACTGCCATATACCTCCAACAAGCTACTCTGAATGCAGAGGCAGATAAGTCAGAGAAAAGGATGAGGCAGCAGGTGCTGAAATATGCTTTTGTCTTGGTTATTTCTGAATGTATATTAAGCCAAAAGATTTTTTTTCTATTTGGTTGGGATTATCTATCTAATCTGTCTACAAGAAATGAAATTAGAAATGATATGTTAATACCTTGTAAACATAATATGTAAACATTTACATAAACAATTGTGCCGTGTTGTTATACCAGATGGGAAAAAGGCTTTTCTTGTGTTTGTGTTGACACTGTGCTTCTGAACAATGAGATTACATTCAATAAAAGTGCATGGAATGAAACACGGGCTTTTAAACAAGGTTTGTTAAGAACATGGCATCACATCCATGGCCTTGATTGGAACATTAAATTAAAATGAATCTTGTTTTTAAAATAGATAACACAAGTCCATAATGACCTGGGAGGGGAAAAAAAGAAGATTCTGTTTAGCTGAGCAAGCAGTTCCTTCTCCTGAAACATGAACATGGGTGAAATGTTTCACACTGTAAACAGACAAAAAGTCACCTGACTGAAGTGTGTTTTTGAGAAAAACCATTCATGGTGGAAGAAAAAGATTTATGGCACTGACTGCCACAAAAAGGGCACTAAAGTCACTTCCCACAAGCTGTCATAATTGCATTTGCTTTGCTGCCTCTTTGATCATTCTTTAAAAGTGATCTTTATGGCTTATTTACATTTCCCATTGTCTTCAGAAACCATACTTTCACTATAACTTTTGTAATGTGATATTCTTGAGCAGATTGTAAAGCCTGGGGTCTGAACCCAGGATCCAGTTTCTAAAACAATCCAATCTAAAGAATAAAATTCAGTTTTCAGAAAGTCAGTAGCAGATTCATTGCTTCAGTGAAGTAACATTGGTGCCTGAGGGAGACAAAAACCTGCAGTTAATATTATATTCAACTTCTGCCTACAGAGATTTTTTTTTTTAATCATTGATAGCAATGTTTGCATCCTTTTTGTCACTCTTACTCCTGTTTTCCTCAGGTAGAAGCAAAGCTCAAAAACACAGCTGGCAAAAATACCTGTGAACTTTTCTACAAGCATATCTCATTTCTCCACTGCTGCCTCTTTCAAGAGAATGAAAAGATATCAGTTTTTGCTTTTCTAACATTGTTAATTTGGATGAAGCTGAGATGCCTTTGCTCTACCTCTTGCTCCATGGAGAAGTGGGGAATTAATAGTATTTTGGCAGTTGTATCAGGTAACATTTCATAAAATTAAAGTCTGTTTTCAACATAAACTTAGAAGGACCTCTAGGAGACCACTCTAAGCACCTTTGCTCCTATGTTAAGCTGATTCCTTGATGAATTAAATAGAGCTAGTTTTTACTAGCTGCATGCATTTCTTTTCCAAATTGTTCATACTAGTAGTTCCTTTTTCCCACTGAGAAGGGGAAATTTCCACAGAGAGGCAAAACAAACACTTTTTAGACCCAGTTCAGAATCATGTGTTTTATTTTGGCAGTTAAAAAAAAAAAAAAATTTTGCATTATATGCAAGACTAAAAGGGAAAGGGTTGCTTTCTATTAAGCTATAGGGGAGCACATGGTGATTTAGTCATTTTTTACCTGTAAGCACTTCCCTTGACAGCAAGTGTTTATGAAGACATGACTTGAAAACTGCAGACCTTACCAGGGGTGTACCAAACATCTGAGCATTTTAAGAGTGAGCCTTTTTCTGAACTTTTTGTGTGAGAGACCCTAGTCTTACCATGGGACACAGTTCAGAGCTGCTCACAGTGGTGCTGACCACCTAGTCCAAAAGCAGCACAGACACAGTCATGCTGTTGACCAGTGGGTTTGGGATCTGACCTGGGGGTGTTTTGCCACAGCCCTGGCGATGCAGTTCAAGAATGCCCAAGAACCCAGCCACTGGCAACGGTATACTGCTGGTAGGCGCAGGGGTACCGAAATGGGTTTTCAAAAGTATGTCAGATTTTAATGAAGACTGTGTTTCCACATAAAAGAATTTATGAAACTGCTGCCTACTACAAAGAAAGGGCCAGCATACTTGTCTGTCTCAGGAGTCTAGCTTGATTAGTTCTTACATACAATGAATAATATCATATAATGCAATTGGACACAAGTAATTAAAAAAGAAAAAACGAGTAATAGTGTGTGCTGGAATTATTTACAGAAATGTAGGGAGATCTGTGCCTAGGAAAATCTTCTGTAGGCCTAATTGGATTATTTGAGTTATGAAAACAGGCAAAATAATAATTAAGGCAAGGATGACTCTGTAAATCTACTATGCTTTCTAAGCCAGAAGCAGAATGTTAATCAGTGTTTGGAAATTAACAAACTCTTTCCTGCATTGCAGGCTACCCACCTGATAATCTCAGTCTCTTATGTGGCACGCTGGTTTGCATAATTACTGTTAATGAAGGAGTCCCTGGTGCAATGGTTTGCTTTATGAATGGTTCTGTCTATTATAAAACTTTCTGGAAAATGGATTTGGCTGATGACCTGCCTCAAAGACAGATGACAGATGCATGTTAATCTGATCTGTGTCTAAGGACGTAGAGTAAAAAAAAAAAAAAAAATTGTCACTAGCACTTGAATTAGCTTTTCAGACAAAGTCAAGTCCCATGGAAGAGCTCTTTGTCAAAGGGTGTTGAGTCAAAGTTTTGTTGTTGTTCGAATATGATAAATATGCAATTCTTGTTTTATGGATTGGAAATAAGGAGAAGCAGCAGCTTACCCAAGGCTCTCTAGGAAAAACTCTCTGCTTTGGTCAATATCTTAATGTTGTGATATATCTGTTTGGGGATTGAGAGACAGACAACTGAGGTGATATTCAGTGTGGCTGGATAGGCTTCATTTGTTCAAAAGAGTCAATACCAACTAGTCAAAGCAAATGATCCTATTTCCTGAAAATAATTTGTTCAGATGTTTTGTGAAGTACCTCAAAATAGTAAATATCACCTATTTAAAAAAAAGGGAAAAGGCACAATGAAATAACAGTTTGTTCCCTAGCCACAAGAAGGCTGCACTGATTGCAGGGGCTCTGAAGGTGGTGATATTCTTCTTAAGAAATGCTGCTTAACAGTGTATTGAACAATCTGGCTGTTTTGGTATAGGAAATATTTTGCCACCATGTAGGCAGCTGCATGGGAGTGGGAAGAGACAGCTTTCTACATTACTTCCACCTCCTAAATTGAAGCAGTTCAGTGTGGGAGGGTTGCAGTAACAAAGGTAGCTGTCACGACTGAAGTCCAGCCATGACAGTCAAATCTCTGAATTTGGAAGAAATGTTACCAAAGGTAGGAAAAGAAACGCAGGTGGTTAAAAAATATTCCTTACAGTCGTTGTCCAGCTTGTAGTTCATTAACTGACTTTTTTGATTTCAGTCAGTCCCACAGTCTAACACAACTATGAGCAGGGTTCCAGCATTTATTCTTGGCCTTAATTACAGAAATAAGTGATTCTGTCTAGGGGATGCAGGAAGCATTTAAGGGTATATGCTCCTGTTATTTCCAACCAATCTGTTTTAATGGCTTGCCAGGGCTAGAAAGAAGTAGGCATGTCTTTTGTCACCAATGATTGTATGTAACTCTGAATGCTTGCATCAGGCAGCAGCAAGCAAAAAGAAAAAATATCCTACAGCATGGAAGTGATAAATATGTAAAATCTGCCTCCCAGGCTGGCCCTTCATTTACCTTTTTCCAACGTCTTTGAATGAAACTGTAGTGCCTCTTGTATTCTGGGCAGTAATCTGACACTGAGCAGGATATGTTTGTCAGGTAATCAGATTTGTAAGCTCCGTGCCTGTGTGTGTAATTCCGGGGCCTTTTATATTTGGGTGGATACAGACTGTCAGGACAGATGAAAGTTTGGGTGGAATCATGTCTGTGCTGGAAGGAACAGGAGTTTGTCCCTTGTCCTGTCTCACGGAGCTTCTACTCTGCACCTTAATTTCCTTATTTAAAATTCAGTTGAAATTATATTTAAACAGTATGTTCTAGTTTTAAAATAAATGTTCTACAGTTTGTATAGCAAAATATGTCATGAACTAAGTTCAAAACTAGTATCTTGCTCTACAGGGCTCAGAAAAATGTATCATCTTGGTTATTGCGTCAGTATTTTGCAAATATTTGATCTTGGTTTTGTGGAGAATGCCACCATTTTCTCCCACATTAGAAAGTACTTGTGACACATCACCCTCACACAAGTCTAATCTGAGGTGAATTTAGCAGTAGGTTTTTCAGGGGAAAGCCCCACTATTTGTTGTTGGATTTGTAGCCAACAATTTTTATGATCTTAACTGACTTGTGTGATTCCATATGTGTACAATAATAACTAACCAGATACGAACTCAGCATACATTTTTCACACATAAGCCTCCCTGTGAGCTTTGGCCTCAACTGGGGGGAAAATGAACACATTTGAAGTAAGTATTACATCACAGAAATGAGTTGGGAAATTACAATAGTTTAAAAAATCCACCAGAAAGAAACTAAATAATTTAACCATAAGCTTAATCATGCAAGACAGTAAGTACATAACAGGTGAAGCAATTGTGATATGATACGGCAAATTCCCGTACTACAATGATGTATATACAGGAAACATATACAAACGTTTGCTGTATAGACACAGAATGAAAATAGAAAACAAATATTAAAACCATAGGTAAGTAGATTTGTAAAACCAAGACTGTTTCTTTTCAGAGGAAAGAGTGGTTCTTTCTAGCAAAGCCATCTGTTATGACAGGAGATTTAGTTAGCTTTTCCGATGTCCATTACTATGAAGAAGTGTGTAGGTTCCTCCTGAAGGGAATTATTCTGTACACATAGTTTCAAGTGCAAAGGAAACTTATCAGGGTGATAGATGCTTCTTTTACTACCTTCATATATAGAATAATAGCAGATTATGTAACAGAATGGATAAAATAGCATATTCAATGTGACAGAATAGATAATACAGATTGTATAATCTCTATAACTAAAATATCTTTATATGTGATAATTGGATATCATCATATGATCTTACCTCTAGCTAAGTAAAAACTAATATTGTTTATTGGCTACTTGGCACCCTAGCTGTTTCTTTTTAACATTTGCCTGTGGGAAGTCCCAGATGATATCTCATTTTCTCGTTATCACATGCTACTTCTTATATTTATTATGGTAAATAGTATACTTAAGCCTTCTAAAAGATTTGTGTTTAAATCGTTGATCTACAAAAGACATATTTTAATCTTGTACATGATCAGCTGGTACATTATAGTAACTCACAGCTCTGGATGCACTTTTTTGTCTGCACTATTAAAGCAGAAATGAGAGACATAGGGTGGAAAATTCCAAGACAGCATAATTCAGAAAAAAGATCATTCTTTCTTCTTTCTTTCATCACTTCTTCCTTATTATGACTTTTTTTGTTTTGTTGTTTCTTTAAATTTAAATTTAAAAACACTTTGCTTGTATTTTTCCAACACCTGCTGCCACATCTGTATCTTTAGTGCTAAATAGCTAAGAATGAGCTTGACAACCAACAGAGGCTTTGAAGAAACTTTTCGCATGTTGTTTCAATGGTTTCAACGAGATGGAAAAAAAAGGAGTGGAAGAAGAAAGCTCCCTTCGATGCTTCTTTACAAAGTCAGTGGAAACTCCTATTGTTTCTCAGTGTTTCACAGATGCAGAACAGCATGCTAAACATAGGGGGCCTCTCCTGAATCTCATTGCTCTTGGCTTCAACAATGACAACTGAGTCTTCTTTTTTGTGTGTGTATATTAGAGCAATAAAAAGTAAAAGGTTGTGAAAGCATCTGCTGTGGCTGACTTTTTGTCAGAAATCTTCACTGTAGATGCTTGTTGTCTTTTGCTGTATTTCTATTACTCTCCTCTGACCTTTAAAGTTCTTCTGAATACTGTTAAATAATACTGGAGCTAGCTGATAAGCAAATGATAGACAGAGCAATCCTACCCTGTGGTGTGCAAGTCATCGCCACTTTTTAGCCTGGCCTAGTTCAAATATCTGGTTTTTGTTTGTTTAATACCAGTCATGAGAGATGGGAAACAAATCTGCTGGAATAGTCTTAACAAAGCCCAAAACAAATCAGAAAATTTGTTTTCAATGTCCTCAGCTCTCTGAACTGCTGTCTCGCCTCTGATTTAAGGATCAAAGTGCTGGTACAGTAGTTCTAAACCTGTTGAATATTTGTGAATTAAAATGAGGAATTGTGGAATATCCAACCTGGTAAATGACATATAAGTTACACATAACATGGAATTTAATGGGTCTCATTAAATACAAGCTATCTGCAAACTCAGTAAGCTGTACTGGTATTACTTGAGTTGTGGCAGTTTTGCCTTTTCTGCAAATCTCCAAACTGATACACTATTTAATTTTTTTGCATTTGTTAATAGATCCTCACATTTTCTGTCATTAAGAATTTGTCATGTAGGTCTATGTTAGGCTAGGGGAGGTGTGATTGGCCCCTCTTCCAGGTATTCTAGCCCCTTGCTTGTGAAGAGAGTGAATATTTGGAGCTGGGTTGTGCTTCTCCATGATATGATCTTTTGCCATTCATTTACAAAATTAGCATACAAAACTAATGAACAAATTACTTATCAAGCTGAGCTGTTTTTATGAAGCTTCTGAAACTCTGAATAGGGTTGGCTGCAGGTCCCCTCTTTTGTCTGCTCTTTGAGTGCCCAGAATGAAGATAATTTTGTGTTATCCTCCACATGTAAAGGATAGTACTCTCTGATCAACAGATTCTTCATTTTGTATTCCCTCCTTTCTGTTCTTGTCTCAAAGGACTGACCATAGCCTATATCTGACTGTATTTTCTGGGGCATTGCTACACTTACGTTCCAAGGTACAACTGGTGAAGGCAATTTTTTGGAGTACTGTATCCTTATAGGAAATCTATGCCAGTTTGGAGTGAATAAGATGCAGGCAACACTTAACTGATGCACATTAGGTTTTGACATGCTTCTTCAGCACATGGTGCAATTAGAATTATTAGAGAGGAAAACAAATTCACCCTACACCTACTAAACTCCTACCAATGCCTTGGTAATTGGCAGTTTGGCTTTACTTTCATTCCTCCAATTGTCATATACCAAGAGACCCAGCATCTCTTCCTTTCTGTTCAATAGAAAGACTTCTACCTCTGAAATATTGACTGCCTTAACCACACTTTTCCTTCTCTCCTTTTTCTCCTTCTCATCCCTCAGGAGAGAGAGAAACGAGTTAGTTCAAGCCAGGTGACAATCTAGGGTGCTTAACTTATGTACAGGAGTGCACTTCTCTTGAGTTTCTGAAACAGTTTTTGAACTTTGGATGGTTTCAGTGGTAATAGGTAAGAAGAAAAGGGGGAAGAAAAACAGCCTGTGTTTAATTTTTACGTTTTTGAAATGAGTATATTAATTCTTCTTTCACAAGACATTGAGACAAAAATGAACTTGAAATCTATATCTTTTTCTATCTAT
Organism: Aptenodytes patagonicus; assembly: GCF_965638725.1. Taxonomy (NCBI): domain Eukaryota; kingdom Metazoa; phylum Chordata; class Aves; order Sphenisciformes; family Spheniscidae; genus Aptenodytes; species Aptenodytes patagonicus. The sequence goes on from NC_134982.1 coordinate 73,266,610, forward strand.
ACCTGGTTTCAGCCAGTATGTGCTTCAAATGGTGATAGAGGAAAGGGGGAAGAGGGAGAGAAAGAAGAGGGTTTTAGAGCCAACTCAAAATAACTTTGCTTTTAGGAGAAGGTTATGGGGGGACTCAGTAAATTTCAATATGAGTTACTCTCACAGCTTGGTTTGCATAGGAAAGAGGGCAGCCTGGGGACTTGGTGACTTCCTCAAAATCGCAGCAGGCTCTTCAGAGAGCTTGGCCACAACTCAGACCTGCAAAGTCTCAGACAAATACTGCCATTGCAAGACCTTTCTTTCTCTTCCTTCTTGCTTCCTGGCTCTGATCATTATTTCTTTCTTCCTGCTACAGCCCTATTGTAGAAGCCCAAACCAGTAACCCTCTGCAGCAGATCTGCAGAGGATTGCTGCAGTGCTGTTGGAGGAGTGCCAGCCAAAGGCCAGGTAAGCAGAAAGGGGCAGCTATCCAAAAATGTTTTGCTAATCTAGAGAAGTGGCTGAATTTTCTAAGCTTTATCTCTCAGCCTTTCCTGTCTCCAGAGGTCTGACAAGCAGTTCTGACTGGGCCCTCCTTCCTCTGCACTCAAGACACTCCCACTTTGAAAATCTTGCTGAAAAGGAAAAACTTGCTTGCAATAAAATGCTTGGGAAAATGATTGCTGTTAAACACCTTGGAGGGAGCGATTCATTCTGCCACCATACATAATAACATCAACTGCTGTACTGCTTCTGAAATCCTTGAGCTATTTTTGCTGCATAGAGGGAGAAATGAAAGGTAATATAAAGCATAGCAGACACCGACTAGTAAATTGATGTCTCAGCACCACTGAGACTAGATCAATATCTGAGTCCATGGATAGGCTGGTTGCTTTATGAGCACTTAAAAAAATAGAAAATATGGCGCAAAAAGTGTCAGAATGGGTGGGGTGAAAGATAGTCCTTCAGCTGCTTTGTGCCAGACCCATCTGAAATTAACCAAGGTAGTGCATAGTTTCCACCAGGGACAGTGAAGAATTACTGCTGATACTGAGTCTTTTTTTTTTTTTTTTTTAATCACTCTTCCCTGCTTTGCCATCAGAATAGTTTAGTTGAGAGGAGGGATTTGATTTTACTAATAGACTCAAAGACTTAATGTTCAGAACAGCCTCCAACCTGATATACAGTTGCTCTCAATTTAGCAGGTTATAATTTTCTGTCTTCCCTCTATTTCAGATACTGTACTGTCAGCATTTTTTGTCTGATTTTGTTTTCTTTTGCATAATGCCTCTTAAAAGAGAGAGCTAAGGTTCAGCAAGATACGAGACGACACAATAGGATGGTCTGAAGTAGGTTGCATAAAAGATTGTTCACCTTTCTTCTAATGACCTTCTTGCCTAACAAATAACAGAATTGAGCACTTAAAGACTTCACAGGTGACCTGAGAAAAGAAAGATGTAGAAGAAGAGTAGTACCATTGCTTCTTGATGGATGTTAGTTGAAAGTGGGGCAGCTGGCAGCGGGTTGATCAGTGTAGACTTACTCCTCTCCCTCAGAGCAACCCTCTTCCCCTTCCTCTAGAAAGGATTGGATGTGTTAGCAGTCTCATTGTGGCCCAATCAGAAATAAATAGCTAATCCTCTTGACTGCAAACCTGAGGTGCTTTTGATTAATGAGGAAAAGGCTGAGGTACTTAATGCCGCCTTTGCCTCAGTCTTTAACAGGCAGACCAGTTATCCTCAGGGTACTCAGCCCCCTGAGCTGGAAGACAGGGACGGCGAGCAGGATGAACCCCCCATAATCCAAGAGGAAGCAGTCAATGACCTGCTACGCCACCTGGACGCTCACAAGTCTATGGGGCCGGATGGGATCCACCCGAGAGTGCTGAGGGAGCTGGCGGAGGAGCTCGCCAAGCCACCCTCCATCATTTATCAGCAGTCCTGGTTAACGGGGGAGGTCCCGGACGACTGGAGGCTTGCCAATGTGATGCCCATCTACAAGAAGGGTGGGAAGGAGGATCCGGGGAAGTACAGGCCTGTCAGCCTGACCTCGGTGCTGGGGAAGATTATGGAGCGGTTCATGTTGAGGGCACTCACAAGGCACATGCGGGACAACCAGGGGATCCGGCCCAGCCAGCATGGGTTCATGAGAGGCAGGTCCTGCTTGACCAACCTGCTCTCCTTCTATGACCAGGTGACCCGCCTAGTGGATGAGGGAAAGGCTGTGGATGTGGTCTACCTGGACTTCAGTAAGGCCTTTGACACCGTCTCCCACAGCATTCTCCTTGAGAAGCTGGCGGCTCACGGCTTAGACAGGTGTACTGTGCGCTGGGTCAAAAACTGGCTGGATGGCCGGGCCCAGAGAGTTGTGGTGAATGGAGTTCAATCCAGTTGGCGGCCGGTCACGAGCGTTGTTCCCCAGGGCTCAGTTTTGGGGCCGGTCTTGTTCAATATCTTTATCGATGATCTGGATGAGGGGATCGAGGGCACCCTCAGTCAGTTTGCAGACGACACCAAGTTGGGCGGGAGTGTTGATCTGCTCGAGGGTAGGAAGGCTCTGCAGAGGGACCTGGACAGGCTGGATCGATGGGCCGAGGCCAACTGTATGAGGTTCAACAGGGTCAAGTGCCGGGTCCTGCATTTCGGCCACAACAACCCCATGTAGCGCTACAGGCTTGGGGAAGAGTGGCTGGAAAGCTGCCCAGCAGAGAAGGACCTGGAGGTGCTGGTCGACAGCTGGCTGAACATGAGCCAGCAGTGTGCCCAGGTGGCCAAGAAGACCAATGGCATCCTGGCCTGTATCAGCAATAGTGTGGCCAGCAGGAGTAGGGAAGTGATCATGCCCCTGGACTCGGCACTGGTGAGGCCGCACCTCAAATACTGTGTTCAGTTTTGGGCCCCTCACTACAAGAAGGACGTTGAGGTGCTGGAGCGTGTCCAGAGAAGGGCAATGAGGCTGGTGAAGGGTCTAGAGCTCAAGTCTTCTGAGGAGCGGCTGAGGGAACTGGGGTTGTTTAGCCTGGAGAAAAGGAGGCTCAGGGGAGACCTTATCGTGCTCTACAGCTACCTGACAGGAGGTTTTAGCGAGGTGGGTGTCGGTCTCTTCTCCCAAGTAACTAGTGATAGGATGAGAGGAAATGGCCTCAAGTTGTGCCAGGGGAGGTTCAGATTGGACATGGGGAAAAATGTCTTTACTGAAAGAGTGGTTAAACATTGGAGCAGGCTGCCCAGGGCAGTGGTTGAGTCCCCATCCCTGGAGGTATTTAAAAGACGTGTAGATGCGGTGCTTAGGGACATGGTTTAGTGGGCGTGGTGGTGTTGGGTTGACGGTTGGACTTGATGATCGTAGAGGTCTTTTCCAACCTTAATGATTCTGTAATTCTATGATTCTAATGCTATGACTTCTCAGCTGAGAGGATGAATTCTTGCGAAGGACGGGAAGGCCTGACTGCTGCAGTTGGTTGCCATGCCTAGAAAACCCTTTGCTAGGCTAAAATTGTGCTGTGCTGGGCTCTGGAAAAAGGGGGCAAACAGGCAACTGCTACCTTGTTTGATTGCACAGCCTTTTCTTGGCATGCCTCCTAAACACAACTGTACTGCGACAGGTAGAGCATATTGCTCTACAATATGCTGGATTTAGATGCCAGCAACAGAGAATGCAACATGAGAGAAAATTTCAACCAAATAAAGAAGCTTAATATTACCAACAAAGCAGAAAACTCCACAGACTCAAGTCAAGCTGGATAGCACAAGCTTTTATATGAAAATAATTTCCAGAAGGCCTTTACCTCATGTGTTAGGCTTACAAAGGCTTAAAAACTTTTATTGTAAATCTTTCTGTAGCAGTCTGACCATGTGAATTATTTCAAACCAATGGCTACAATTGCATCTGTCTTCCCAGAGTACCACATTTTCTCGTTGGACATGGATGTTAGAAAGGCAGTACCTTCTGCAAGGTAAAGTTGCATGAATTTGTTTGGCTCACCAGTTTGAAGTTCATAAGAAAAGAAGCAATTCTCAGCATGAATAAATTCTGAAATACAATTCAAAAGACATATAAGAATTACAATTGACCTTTTGAAGAATAAGTGAGACTGAAGCCCTTGTGCTATAAAAACTGTGAAGACCAACAATGGAAGTTGAAAAGTGAAAATAATCAGTCTGGTAGAATTAGGAATATGGGTTTTCCCTTAAAGGCTACTTACCTCTAGTGCGAGTGTTATATTGGAAGAAGCAGCTGTCTATTTAAAATAACAGCTTGCCAGTGCCATTGGCTAAAGCACTCAGCCCAGTAAACCAGCAGATTTCACTTGTACCAAGGAAACCTGGCAGAAGAGAAGCTATGGTGTTAATTACCAACAGACAGGTAGAGCTGCGCATGTCTAATCAGTGGTGATTTATATCTCTACCATGGTCAGTGAAAAGTTAAGCCCTTAGGCCTGAATTTATCCTTCCCCAGGTTAGAAATCGGTTCAGTCTAGAGTAATTAAAACAATCCTTCAAAGTATCCAAGTTTTATGGCAAGGGCTTGTATTTGTTTTTCCATTATGTCTCCCTCAGAAGGCAAATCTCCCCATTCTTGGCTTCAAAGGATTGGATTTATCTTGCCAAATATGGGATAACTGCACATAGTCCTCACCAGCACAGGTGATAGCTGTACTATGTGTCTTGCTGATGGGACATGACACATGCAGTGATAATTCATCACATGCTAAAAAAATATCTGAAATAGACAAGGTGCATCACACCGTGGAACTGCCCAATTCTCTTTGTTACACGTAAAGGAAGACAAATCAGACAAATGTACATGTTGGTATTATAAATACCTAAAACCAGGGGATATGTATCACCTTTGGACTGTTTGTCACAGACTCATATTGACTATACAACTCCTTTCTGCATTTTATTCAGTCACTCAGCTGGATTATCCTCATTTTTACTTCCAGAGGAAGCAGGTCTATTTTGCCAGGCTCATTGGTTGCACTCTCATAACCCTCCACTCTCCAGCAGTCTTGGAAAGTACTTTTGTTTTGTCTTGTCCATTCCTGCAGTGATAGAGTAAACAGTTGCTTTGTTCCTTATTACTTAGCTCCTCTTTTTCTTCATATTGATTATCATGGTAACCTCACCTAACTTCTGGATGTTGGCATTCTTTGGAATTACAGTTTCTGAGGGTGATGAGAGGAAAAAAGGAGAACTTCACAGTATAGGCAGATGGATATCAGAGAGAGGGAAACAAGGAGGTTGATATCTCATTTTCCATTCATATCATTCATATTGTTCCAATCGCACCACCAGTCTTACAAGAGTTCTGGCATCAGTTGAAACTTCCTTAAGATAAAAATAGAACATCTTTTCTAATCTGTACTGGGTGTTGTTGCAACAGGCAAAGAAAAGCAGCTTTTGGAATAAATCACAAGGATTTTGGCAGGTGGGGCAAGATCTGTAGGATTTAAGCTATAACCATGATATGAGAATGAAATTCAAGTTTGACCAATAGTTGCAGCTGTGGTGTAGCTGGGTACCAGGGCTCTGCTTGTGTCCCTGCCCCATGCAGTTAGTCCTCAGTTCCTTCTCTCTGCGCACTTTGCACACCAAGCTTGTTTGAGATGATGGGCCAACAGGAGGCAAAGGGGTTATTCATAGCCACCTTCATAGCAGAGCAACTGACCAATAGGTAAAGGAGCTTGTGGGGAGGACACCAAGCAGTCCTGGATCATCCCCCATCCCAGGGCCCCTGTGCTCAGACCCTCTGTTAAGCACTTTTCATATCCTGAGTTGCATTAATCGGTGGGGTTATCCAGGGCAGTCTACAGCAGGAATGTCCCCAGGCTGTTCCTGCTGTGGAAGAAGGTTATGAACAAGCTGTAAGCAGGTTTTAAATACTCAGTAGAAACTGTCCCAGCTTACGCAGAAGGGGTCCCATAAGACAGTCTTCTGTATGCAATTGGAGCTAATCAATAGAAAAAGATATATGTATGCTGGAGGAGTTGCATAGGACTGTAGGTGAGCTGGATCATAATAATTGACCAGAACTACAGTTTGGCACATCTTGTTTAATCCTGTTGAAGATACTGCCACAAGGATGCTTGTAATGGAGTCTCCTCTCAACACCTGGACAACAAATGGCCCATGTATTTGAGAGCTTCAGTTTACCATGTAAATATTACCCTATAAAAAAGATCTTAATAAATTAAATTTTTGACAAACTTTCTGTCTGTGTGTGTCTGTCTAACACAAGAGAGGTACAATAAGCCCCAGCCTGGCACTGTATCCTCAGGAAAGTCAGTATAAAACATGATCCAGTAAGAAACTGATGAAGCTTTTTCTATTTTCCCATTTGAGATAATTTGAATAGGTGGCAAAATGGTGACCTCCACAGAGGAAGAATGATCCAGATGTTAAGGTGTTAGCACAGAAGCCGGTATCATTCTCTGCTTTATCACATTTATCTTTGTGACCTTGAACACGTTCTTCTGTATCTTGGATAATGGGGGCTGGATAAGTACCATCAATAGAGAAGTACCTCTGCAGGGAGAAGATTAATAGTACTCGAGGACTCCTTAATCTCTCAGACAAAAGCAAAATGAAGTCTAGTGGCTGGAAGAAGTTCAAAGTAGGAATAAAAAGTGGAATTATTTGGAGGTTTTGGGACTGTCTCAAATGGCACACACTGTTAACCAACCAAAAAAGTTTGTACAGGTTGTTTCTTTTTTTTTTTTTTTTAAGAAAAAGCTAAGGAATATAGTCTATTCTCATAACAGCTCAAACTACCATTTATTTAAGTATTTTATTGAAAGACTTCTTTTAATTTTGGATTTTTCTAAAGCCCATGTTTTAGCCAGTGGAAACTTCCAAACACTTTGAGAATAGTTTTGTTAAAAATCCATCAAAAATGACACAAAGTCATTTTGCTGAAAGTAGCAAAAGACCATTTAAATCAATTTTTCTACTTATATATTCCTGCTCAACAGTTCTGGTTAGGCCCAGGTATTAACTAAACACAACCACCTTCCCACTGGCACTCCGTGGAGCATTACTTCAGACCTATTCTTATGCAAATTATACCTTTTAAAAGTTAGGAAGGGAAACTTCTGAGAATGAATCTTGATAAGACATAGGAGCGTGCATCTTTGTTTGTAAAAGATATAGCATAAGCTGTTAATCTTATTTAATTTAAATAGAAGACCATCAATTCCTTGTTTATTCTAGCATAAACAAAGTCATTCAAAACAGATGGCTTAGAACGTAAGGTATATGGACAGAAACAGGATTATTGCTATATGAACATAGATTTGGGGCATTTGACAAACTAAATGATCTGGCTTATGTAATCGCAGACAAAATAACTATACTTGCAAGTATTTGCCATTATTAATAAATGCAGGACATCCTGTTCACTCTAATTTTCATGCAGCAAAATAAAGGAAGAATATAGATGAAGGTGGAATATGGAAAATGCATACTCTGTTGAGGCTCATCAGTTAACTTGATACATAAAGTAAAAGAGGAGTAAAAGAGTGAGTTTTGCATGTTAAATATTTTCAGTTCAAGGCTTAGAATTTTTCAGAAAATTAATACAGACATTGGTTAGTGAGTAGCATGCATTAAATTCTGACATCCAGAAGATGTTAGCCTACGGTTACTAAATCAAACAGAAAAATATGCCCATAAGGAATCACATTGTGGAAATATACCTGCAAACCAATGAAAGGTGTATATATACATGTGGAAAGGGGGGGCTATATAAGGCCACTTGTAGTGTCAGGTGCATGGGAGGGAGTCAACAGGGTAGTTGAAAGGAGAGACGGCTGGCAAGAAAAAACTAACCACACAAATAGTAAATGTAAGTTCGCAGCTTACTACATCTTAGTTCCAATTTCTGGTCATGAAAGCTTGAGGGAACTTAATAGTGGGGTACCTTCCCTAAAGTTGAAATTTTCTCAATGGGAGGGAACTTTTTGTAAGTCAAAAGGGTTTTCTTCATTACCTCTGTCATATGTTTTGGTGCTCTGCAACTTCCTCTTCCATGGCCCCTTGCATTTGACTTACTGTGGTACAGTGCTGGTGTGTGGAGGGCCAAGTTCTCAGATGCTGGGCTTAAATTTTGCAGAGATGCAGAAGAAAGGGGTGACAGACTCTGAACTGGCATATTCTGCAGCGAGCTGGCTTTGCTGAGAAGGCTTCAATCCAAGTATTGTAATGAATTTTGGGGGGCTGAATTTTCATTTATGCTAAATCAACTTCCATCATTCCAGCAGGCTAAAGGAGTCTTGACGGGACTACAAATGTAATTTATGCCCAATTTAAAACCTTAAAGTGTACAGAAGCTTTTAAAAATGATATCTGTATAATTGGAGAATTTGGCCCTTGGTATATAACTGCTAATTTAATCTGTGGAGTTGTGCTTTAATTGGTGACAAAAGCAAAACGATCTACACTTTCTGTCTGTAAGTGTTCATGAGTATCCAAAGAGTAGGATTTAAGAGTGTCTGGCATTGATTATTCTGCACAAAAATAACCTGACTTTCATCATGCTGTATACAAAAACAAACTAACAAAAGAGCTTCTGGGGTTTGGGACTTCCAAAAATGGCCTTATTTACACCATCTTCCTTATTGTTCGTGAGCTTTCTGTAATATGATACTGTGAGGGGACAATCATCATCTTTAAGCTGGATAGATTTATTTGTGGTTTCCTCACCTTGTAAAAACATATTATGTATACAAAACTCTCTTCTGAAAAGTAGACTTCTCAAACAGATTCCATGCTGGATGATTCATGATTGTAGAGTAATTGAACAATAATGTAAGTGCTTTGTGCCTGACCCAGTTCTCTTTGCCCATCCTCTTCAACAATGGCTTCTCCTTTGGCTAACTTGGGCAGCAACAAAGAAGAGAGCTAAATATTTTGGATGTTTTTCCTCTTCAGTGAAATTTCTGAGATCTATGAATATGCCAAGCTTCTGCCTTGAGCCTGAGACCTCTCAGTCAGTGGCTTTGAAGGCTGTTATTGTTGCAGGGCTTGTAAACAGCACAGCAAAGTCTTGAACTCTTCCAGACTTCTGCATTATGCTGTGAGTCTGATTGACTTGATCCTGTAACAGTTTTGTGTGCCATCTTTGAAACAATCCTGTACGTTCTTTTCAGCCAATTTCCAACTTTAATTGTGCTCCTTTGTATTAAACTACCTATGCAGATTACTGGCAGTTTTCTCTGTGGAAAAAAAAAAACCACTTGGGGATTACCCACCTTTCTGGAATGTTTCTGGTTTTGCTTAATTTTGTTTGAAAAGCTCTGTGTGAGAAAAAGGACTATGAAAAGCTTTGGGCAGTAAGAAAGCACTTGGTACTTTTTTTGTGCTGTTTTCCCCCTTTCTCTGATAACTGCAAAGTACATAAAGCATATTTCGTCTCCATACAGCTAAGCTGGCTATTTTCTTTTATTGCGCTGCATATTTCTGTTGGAGACATTGAAATGAAATGCTGAGGTTCACAAAGCTATTGCATAGTACTAGAAAACTTTCTGTGGACCAAGGTAATACCATGCTGTATTTGCCACTGAAGAACTGAATTATTATCATTCCAGTCAAGTAATTTAAACTGGTGTGCTGATTTCCCTCCTGTAAAACTAGATTAATATTTCCATTGTCTGAGCTGGTTAGAACTTGAGTAATTAGTCTCAAGAATTCTCTCTTATGCATTTGTACAACTCCTACTATAATCAATCTTAGTTTAAATTGCTTCAAGTTATAACAAAATTCAGTATAAATTAGAAAGTATTTCACATACATATTGAAAAATGCATTTGTAAGCCTTTAGTACCAGAGCAGTACATTTTTTATTAGAATTTAGAGCTGTGCAGATATTTACATACTCCATTCTTAACAAAAAATATATATTTGGTAAAATATTTTTCAACAAATTCCTTTTAATTAACTTCTCATTGACGTTTATGCAACTTGAAACAGAACATTTTATTACCTTTTTTAAAAATTCTACCACAAATAAAACATTATTTCAATGTTAAAAACAAAGTCCTCACCTCAAAGAAACCCAAGAATACCATAAAAAAGATGTCAATTAGAAATTCTCCAAAGCAATATTATAAATTCAACATGAGTTTGTCAAATATTTCAACCAGTTTGCATCTCAAATTTTCAGACAGAAAGATTTTAACTCAGTATTTTTATTCAAACCATTCACCCTCATCTGATTAAATGCGTTAGAACAGAAATTTAACATTCTGTTGAATGTTAGCATTGTAATATATGTAAGAGTAACAGGCTTTTTCACTTTAAGCTGGAAGTACAAGGAGTGCACCGTATGTCCTATATATGCAAAATGCTAAGGAAGAAATCAGCTTCCACAGTTAAGTTTTGACAGCAGTCAGGAACCAGCACACTAACACCACCACTGAAGACCCCAGTCTGAAGCAAAGCAAGACACACAGTTTAGTACAGAGTTTAGCAGCATCATCGTGGCACCATAGGCAGGTGGAAATTCTAACCTTGGTCTCAGCAGGGTCAAAGGTGCTTTTCAGATTATTGGTCTTTACCACAGATGACTTTCTGTGAATGTGCCTGGTAATCAGTTCCCTTTTTTTCTCTGAGTGCTTGCATGTTTGTAGACACATCCATTCATCACCTTATCTTTATGTGAGGCTAATAAAAAGGTTAGAGTAGTTGCTTTGTGGTAACCCCTCACAAAATAGTACTTTCAGCTAGGGTCTGTTTCAAACAATCAAAAAAGTCTGTATTTGGGACTTTTAATTCTAGCATAAATAGTGAATCCATTCTAGTTTCCTTAAGAAAAGCAATAGCCAACCTTTCAGTTTTAAACTGAAAGTAAGAGAAACCTCTCCCTGTCTCCCCAAAATCTCAGACCCTAGGTGCAGCAGGTGCAAGTAACAGGAAGAAAAATAATTTGGAATGGGTAAAAAAGATGCAGTTCTTCTTCCAAACACTTAAACAATCTCACATAGATTGACTTCAGCTTCTTAAAATGCATTGCCACAGACTTGGTGAGCTGCATCTTATTTTTGTGTCTCATTCATTCTTCATGCTTTGTGGTGTTTGCTATTTTGCGATGAGCTGTTATATGCAGGTCTGTGGTGCTAAACCCTATAAGCATTGCTTGATGGATTACAGTTTGTAAACAATTTCCCCCCCAAAAGTCCATTTGGCTTGACTAAAGATAAGACATCAGTGTGTCGGGGTATATTTTCTCCTAAGATATGTTGCTATTTAATGAAATCTTTTTCATTTCTTTCACATGTGAAATATGAGCTTCCTGGTATTGAAAAAGGGAGAGAGCAGAGACAGAGAAAGCATCTTCCTGTAATTACAGGGCATAAACCCTGTCAGAGAAAAGATATAGACCTCTCATTATATCACTTTTCCTTTCCTGCTTAACTATCTTTTTGCATTTTTTTTTCTGTCTTGCTGATAGCTACCAAACTTCATGGACACATTTGTCTACCTGCATAGTGTTCAAGTAAAATCTGGGTCCCAGAAGACAGGTTTAAATGATTCAGGAGGCACGTCATGTTGAGCAAGTTCAAATGGGTAAAGCATCTCAGGCACGTTCAAGGCAAGCATACAGGATTCGAGATCACAGGTGGGATAGGTGGTCAATGCACGTACAATAACGCCAAAGTATTAGTCTTGCTGAACAGATGAAGGCCAACTACACAACATCTGATGTCAAACCTATTGTGTGTTGGCAGTTGGGAACCAAATGTGTGCTTTAGATAGCTTTGAGCCCAGATGTGGGTTGTAATAGTATCAAAGACATCCTTGCATGCTAATTTGAACACCCCTTTATTGAACTTCATCTTGCTCAGCCTCCAAGACTTATTTTCAAGAGGAATGGGAGAGACTTTTGAAACTCAGTGGCCTTTATGTTAATCTAATTTGGGTGGGAATGTGCACATTTGGTACTCTTGAAGTAGTTGCTGACAAAACATATGTATGTGGGTAGGAAGACAGGGAGGAGAGGATAAGCGAGGTAAGAAGGGGGAGAAGGATATTCCACTTTAATAAGAAATTGAATATACCATCCTTTGCATTGCACTGTTTTATAACTTTTTGGATGAATGGAAAAGAGTACCTCTGAAGTAGATTTTTCTTCAAGGGGAATAAAAACGTGCAGACAATTTTTCTCTGCTCTCTAAAGTCTGTTTATAATGGGAAATATAAATTTTTGAAATACAAATTTAAATTGTAAATAGCAAATTGTCATTTTGCAGACTTTTCGTCAATTCAGTCTTCTGTAATTTCAGATAAGCTTATAGTGACCTGAAGCAGGACTATGGAGGAATGTTTTCTGAAATGTTGTCTAGCCTTAAATGACTGTGCACTTATTACTTACACTTATGCTTCAAGAAAGGTACATCTGGCCAGGTGTGTATATGCATTACTTAAGGTATGAATCCATTTAAGTACCTCTTACCATGCTTATTTCTCTTAGTGGCCTATACTTTAGCTTCTTACTAATTGTTTTATCTTCCTTGAAGCTGACTAAAAAATAGATTTACTAGAGATCCCGGACCTAAGAGTTATGACCCTCACTGTTGTAAATGAGCGGGTTTCCAGGGTCACAGAGGATCTGATAATTACTAGGGGTCTGATCTAGAAAAGTGCTGAATGAGATAGCTGCTTTCAGGACTAGGAGGCTGTGCTCTGTGGTGAAGATCTCTGCCAGTCTTCCTCACAGGGCTGGGCTGGATGACTTTACTGGCAGTTCCCAAGCTATCCTACAACTCTGTGGATGTCCTTTCCCGGCATGCATGGTTGCATGTTGCTGCATGCTGCCACCACAAAACATGTGAGGCCGTTATATACATACACTTTCATTGCAAACTGGAAACTCTGGTAAAACATAGTAAGCCCGTTATGTTATTTTTCTTCATTTGTGTTGTTACAATGCTTTGAGATCCCCTTTGAAATAAGGATTCCCACTGTGCTTACTGCAGGCTGTTCTTATGTTGTAAACAGGACAGACAAGTAAATGGGGAGAAAACTCTGTACAGAAGGAAAGTTTTGATTTAGAGAGATTCACCCGCCTGTCCAAAGCACAAACCAATCTCTAACAGTACTTACAGCTTGAGATCTTCTCTTACTTGTGGTGGACATGTCCTGAATCCTACAGAAGCAGTTGATTTCCATCCCCGACCAGCTAAAGCTGGATTTCTTTCTTACCAATACATCAGCAACTTCCCAGTGCTACAAATATAGCATACATATGTATTTGTGTATCTATCTATGCAGCTATAGATACAGATATGTTTAGTGCTTACAGAAAACATTTAAAGAACCAAAATTGTCCTGGTCACAGAATGGCAATTTTCTCATAATCTAAGCCTTGGATCATGCCAGACTTGATATTTTCAGAAGCATTTCTAAGTGCTGAGAAACTTTCTAAATTCGGTGGATTTTTTTCTGCCAGTCTGCTGTGGAGACCTTGGATTTCTGGCTCTTTCTGACCTGTTATTTAAGATCTTCTCCTCTTGTCCTGTCATTCTCTAAGATTCATAAAACTGAAACTCTATGTCTAAACCAGTGATTATACATAAAAAAGGAATCATGGCCTGTCAAGAAAATGACATACTTTTTTCCTTATCACATGCTATATATGAAAGGTTTTTTTTGGCTCTATTTCACATATTAATTTCTTTACTACACTCAATAATATTTTGCACTTAGTGGTTTTCAACTGAAGATCATAAAGCAGTTTGGAAGTGTATAGAAATTCATGTTACCTGTTATGTAACATCTGAGACAAATGGGCTGGAAATAATTTAAGCCAAGGTTGGGGGTAATTGCCCAGGATTTTGTTTAGTAGCAGAAGGGACTTGATAGAAGGGGATTCAGAAATGCATGAGCTATTTTTGACTGAAGAATTCAGGCAGCTGGTTTGAAGCATCCAGATTTGAGAGATGAACATGTGATCCTGGCGCCTTCTCTTACTGCCCTCTCCCTCAAGTCACTCATGTGCACCTTCACCCCTGAAGACAAGAAACTGATGCTTCCTGACCTTTCTCAGCTCCCCTGTAATTCCCAGGCTGTTGATATGAGGCGGGAAGGTCAAGCACCTGTCCTGCAGTTCGAACGACGATGGCAGTCAATATGAGGTCCTTCTAGCAGAGCCAGGTAGTTCACTATCCTTTGTGAATTAAAAATAAATAATATTTTTTTCTCCCTTCTGTTTCTATCTAACAACCAAGGCTTTAACTATGCATGAACAATAGCTTTGAGAGTATGTCATCACTGTTTTAAGTGATTATTTACCAAGTAAACACAAGAGCTATGCTGATATTGAGCTACCATGTGTGCAAAAGATGGTTTAATGCCATACCCAGATATAATTTCCTATAGAGAACTGGACCCTGCAAGAGAAAATGGGTACACACCACAGATGGCTGGTTGATTAATTTTCAGATTTATTCATGGATCTTAACAGTCTGAAGCAGAGGTCAGGACAGTCTCCCAATTGCACAGGTGAGAACAATGGTGAACCAGCTTGGTCTGCTCTTTATCCCTTGCTGGTGACAGACTGTAGATGCAGCTAGGGCCCTTGAGACCTCATCCAGGCTTTTGTCCCATTGATTTTAATGCAGGTGATGACCTCGAAAGAAATTAAAGGACAAAATGTATGGAAACAAATATATTTCAAAAATTCTCCCTCTATAAACACCTACACAAATATATAAATAACATTTTCAATATCAGGATGTCTTCTGTGCATTTTTCCCGCTGTCACAGGGTTCTGGTTAATAATACTATATAAATGCAAGACTGTTGTTCTCTTACTGGTATTGAAAGAATGTTACTGCTTTCTCTCACTGGATTTTTTTTAATGTCTTAATTACTGCAAATTAGAATAATTAGAGTGAAATTATATGAACGTTACAATTCCCTATGACCTTTATGCTGCTTTTTAGAATGATAGTGAATGTTAATGTAAATCATCAATATATTCTTACTACCTTTTAGTCTTTATGGCCGACTTTCCATTTCACAATTTTGCTCTAGATAGAATTCTGTGCATTCAGTATTAAGAACAATATCATGTAATATTTCAGCAGAGCAAAGAATGTTAATTAAGCTTTTGGTGAACCATATTGCAGATAAAACTTAGCAATGGGCAATTTCCTAATAATGGGTATCTATGTTAACATAAAATGAAATAGGCTTCTGTAAAATCTCTCACACTTAAATGTATAGCTTATTTCTCACAGAATAATAAAATAAAACAAAATGGAGTGTGCTTAAAGTATAATGACTGTACAAAGGAGCCGCACACTGCAAGAGTTGCAATAGGAGCTGATCTTGTTCCTTTTCAGTTTAGGATTTTATTTTATTTTTTAAAATTAAAAGCATACATACAACACCACACTATCTGCAATAGCTCTTTTCCAGTTTCATCACTGGATCACTATTGTAGCTGAATGCCCTCCAGCATTACGCAACACAACTAACAATCTGTCACCTGAGATTAATTTTCTCTCTTATCCTTTCCTGAAGGATAATAATTGTGTTTATAGTACTGTTATATTTGTAAGGTTTCCGCCCTCACAGTCTCTATTAGTACACACATTTTCTGCATGTTCATATTACAAGAGTTGTATCGCTAATGTGCATTTTGCTACTGGAGCAAAACATGGAAGTTCGTGTGGTAGCTCTGCTGCTATTTATAGAAGATGTTGAGAGAAATAGTTTACCTGTTGGCATGGTCTTTCATCCCCGACTTAAAGGGGTCTGTTTCCCAGTGAAATGTCCCTCAACATCATACTATAGTCATCCTTGTGCCCAAGAGGGAAATAACTAATGTAAAAAATATGGAACGGGGACTGTAATAGCTCCTTATAAAGGATTAAGGGAAAAGAAAGAAACCCAGGAAGAAGTTTCTTTTCCCAGGGCAGCCCAGAAGGCAATCTACTTCAGTGATAATCCCTGAAAAACACAGAAATGTGGCTGTGTCAGGGGAACCTCAAAGGAGCCTCTCCAGCTTTGGCCACTGTGAAGTTAAATAATTGCAGGAAGGCAGTACCCAAATTCTTGTATGCTGGCCATTAAACTATGGTCACTTAAAGAGTTGAATCCAAATTGAAACAGCTCAGAAATGGGCAAAACCCATAATTTACTTACAGCCTCATAAGAATAAATTGCAAAAAAGAGATAATATACCAAAAATTTTCCTTTCCACGCATTCTCATGGTGGAAGATACCCAAAGCTAACCTGTGATGGTGTGTTTAAATCTAGTTATGTGACATGTCTTAACCTCTGGAACTCATTTCTATAGGTTTTGCTGCCAATTAAATCACAGGTGGATTCCAAAACTAGACAATCACGTGATGATGAAAACATGCATGGTAAAATAAAAAAAGGCAGGAGAAATATAAGCTAAACTCCTTTGGAGAATAAGCCTGTCACTAACTGGCTGGGCTTAGCAACAAAATGCCATTTGAACCACTGCTATTTTATACTGGGTATTGCACCATCCTTTCAGACATCTGTTATTTGCACTGCTGTGGAAAAACTTGTGAATGAATGGATCACCAGTATATTTCCATATAGCTGCTGATATGTTTCATTATTTTCTCTGTAAGCAAAAAAAATCTTAAATTTAAGCTAGAAAGTGAGTGAAGCCAGTGTTTTAGTCTTTTATTGTAGATTAATTTGAATGTATTTCTTTGCATTCATGATAAACATTTGTTAACCCAGTTGACATAAAATTTTGCTGGAAAGCTCATGAACTTCATGTACGATCTAGCCTCAAAGTAGAAAGAGGGCAATGGATATGCAAGTCTAAAAATATTTTTTCCTCTGCATGTTGCATGGATGTGAGAGGTCTCTCTTTCTACTATGTGAAATATTGCTGTAAATGCACTCAGCTGAAAGAGGAAACACATTTCAATTGGAAGGTGGGGGATGGAAGGTTAACCACGGAGTTGATTTCTGAGCCGATGCCCAGAAGAGTGTAGGCTCTAACATGGCATTTGTAGAATCATGAGAAATGTCGCACGCCCTGTAGAGTATGGGAATAAGGATTTGTAGATTTGGTTTACGATTTTGACCAGCTGCCTGGCACACTTAGACTTCAGATGGTAAATGCTATCATGGCAGAAGATCCAAGAAAGGACAATGGCAAAGGTTGGTCTACTCTAAATTTAATCAGTGACTACTTGAGCCAGGATTTTGAGACATTTGTGTTAACTGCTCTCAGGGCTCTTGTCAGTCAGGAGCTAATAAGGGGATGTAGAGCTGTCTTGTCCTCGAATGAGAAATCTCAGCATGGTAGTTCAAATCAAATTTGGGGCCATCTAAAGAGCATATGGATACTTTATGTACTATAGCAGATGGTAATTATGATTGGCGTCACTCTTGCCCTTTAAACAGCATCAAAACAACGACTGCTCTCCTTATTCCCTGCTCATTCACAGAACATCTGTTCCAATAAAATATGCTGTTGCTTCAGTCACAGTAGCTACTTTTAACATTATAGACTATCTTCTATTAGTCAAATGGTGTTACGACCCTTAAAGAAAAGAGCTTCTAAACATAAAAACACAATCCATACAATGATTACTTACATTTTAATTAAGCTTAATCTGACTGTGCACTTTTGCCCTCAGTCTTCAGTTCTCACTACCTGAAGATGCATCCAAGCATGGGAAGGCTGAAAATGAGCTTGTGTTCCTTACTTCCTTCTTGGCTCTTCATTTTAATGTGTGACACGCGAGTCCAAAGAAGGCACCAAATCCTAGGACTCTTACTAAAAGCAGGTTTGGGCTTAGTTTATGCTGACATTCAAAGATAAGATGAGCTCAAAAAGCTCAAAAAGAATAGGAGAGACATGGGTATGGGCAATGCAGTGTTCCACCACTGCATCCATCCCTAGTTAACCACAAGTCTTGAGGAAATGAGCTGTGCACACTTTTGCTCACTTGTGTGAGTTTAGTAATATACTACTATAATATTAAAACTGATTATAGACTGTCTTTAACTATTGCATAAACAGAACTACCAAGGGAGGTTTTCTAGAAGCAGTAGGTTTGGGACATGAATGCTGATGTTACACATTCTGTCTGTATCTTTCAGATAATACAGTGTGATGTAGTTGGATATGGATATGCAGTCCATATCTTCTCTGGCAGCTAAGATTTTATCGTTTTTTTCTGCATTTAATCCTCAATGTGCACTCATATCAACTTTCTTCAGATAAACTTCATGGTATTTTGCTTAAGTCTTAATTTGTTTCTGTATTTGCTCCTCACAATGACCCGTCTCACTGCAAAGAAAGAATTCCAGGAGAGGATGGACATTTTGCCCTCCTTATTCCTGCATTGTCTTGTGAACACAGTTGGGAAAAGATGTAATTAAAAGCCTGGCCAGATATGAAAAGATACACCAGACCAGCATCCTCCTGGTTGTAAAGGTTTGCTAGTGTGGGATTTACTTTGCCTGAAAGTAGAGACTTTGGTGAGGCAGGACCTTCCATTTTGAAAGCTGCTCCACAGTCCTTCCTGCCTGGATGTTTAGGCTGGGCACTAGAGTCTGGGCTTGCTTTGGTAATGGCTGCCTGGGTTTCACCAGGAAGAGAGAGATCTGATGCAGGAAGGTGTGCAAAGCCCATGCAACAAAAAACCCACATGCACAGATGCATGCTTCTGCCTAGAATAACTGTCCAGTGAGTACGTGTGACATGGTAAAAGGAGGCTGTTATCCATGCTGTTTCCTGACACTTTGTTTTTGTCTCTCTTTACTTTCAAAGCTGCCCTATGCACCCTTTGGTGTACACAATGATCAGTGTTGTGGGTAATTACATATAGCCAGAAACATCCGTGTTCCTGACCAATTATGTCTTATAATCTGTTTCGATCCTTAGCCAATCCTGTTTTGAGACGCCCTACTGTGCAGTGTTTGTAAACCCTGAGTAGGTCTATAAGAATTGATGTCTGCTCAGCTGTAAGAATTACTTGGGCTCTGCTCTTTCCTGAGCTCCTGATTTTGTCCTCTGATGGATGAAAAGGAGAATTTAAAAATGAGCTCTGTTTTGCCGCAGAGAACAATATGCCATGAAGGGACATTATCAGTTCTGATTTGTATGCTGTCTACCTGGAGTGTGATTGATCACTAGCAAATCAAGGTATCATGCCTCTACTTGCTCAGATGCATTGTCTAAGAAATACCCAGGTTAAAGCAAACCCTCCCCAGCTTCTTCTCCATCCCCCACAGCCTTGTGCGTACGTGTTTATGATTAAGGGATGTAAGTGTAAGCAGATTCAGTGACCAAATTGTGGAATAAGAAATACAAAGATACTCTATGCCAAAAAAAGAACAGCAGCATTTGTAAATGTTTCCCAGCCTTGTTTCCACAATGAGCGTGCGTTCTTTTCCCTCCCTGTTTTACCAAGTCTGGCCAAAAAGATGTCTGTAGAGCACAGTCAGTCAGGGGGATGAAGAATAACCTGTTTCTTTTTAATCAAATAATGAAATCTGTTTGCAGCAACAGATAAGCAGCCATTTTCCACAGCAGCATTTTGCAGCTGTTCCTCCAAATATGCTGATTTCTATTCCTCTGTCAAGAACATAAGAGGAACAGGAGCTAAAATAAGGAATGGGATCTGCCCACCCTCTCATTTAAAAGTGAGCTTTGCAGGTTAAAGGAGACAAGGAATGCAACCGCTAGATAAAAACTGGCCATCTGTCTCTTAAATAGACACCCCCCCAATCTTCAAGGTTCCAGAGATTCATTTAAATTTAAAATTAATTATAATTAATGTGATCAAATATAGTATGGACAAACCACATAGTGCATAGGCAGCCGTGTGTTCCTGAAATCTTCACAGTTTCTTTAAAAAATGTTTAGATTTGTTTCCTAAAGAAATTAAGCTTACGTGATCACTCAGCATACATGTTCATAAAAGAATGCTTTTATATATATATATATATATATATATATATATATACACATACAGCCTCTGGCCTATAGTATTTTAAACTCATTCGTCAATTCTAAATAAATCAGAAAGAAGAACTGAGGAAGCAGAATTATTAATTCCCCCAAACATACTCTGAGAATAAAGGATTGGAATAGAGAAGGGGCTCAGTTAACATGAAAGGGAGATGGCAGAGTGGTTTCTTACTTTTTTTTTAACATGCACAAAAAAGCATGCAAAAAGAAAAGGGCTTTGACTATGAATTTGGTTTTGGTATTTGCACATTATTGGAGAGCAAAGTGCTGTTTCCAAAATTAAATTAGAATATCATTCTCAAATGTATTTAAATATTTAGATAGGTTTTACAGTCTTGACTCTTGCCACTAGGGAGACTTTAGTCCACTGTTGCTTTTGAATTTACACAATGGAGCAGATGTACTTTATGATATGTCCTTAATCGTTATTTCCAGCTGCCCAGACCCAGGAGCCAGCTGGAGAATATGATGTCTTCCTCCCTCCTTGTGCACTCGAGTTTTCTTTTTCAAGAAAGTCTGGCAGGCAGGGGATGATGGTCCTTGGCCAGGTCACATTCTGGTACAGAAAAAGGGCGTACTCTGGGTTTGGCTCAGGGTCAGGAATGGCACCGCTTCAAGCAATGTGTTCCTGTCCCTTTGTGTAAGTGTGGCCATTGAAATACAAACTGCTGGTTTTGCAAAAATAGGGCATATGCTCCTAAAACCTTTAGACAAATTTTTAAGCCTTATCTTAAGTCTGAGGTAAATCTGAGCCAGAGGTCTCTGCTCGACTGCAGGTATTTGGCTGCTTTTTGACCCCGGACACTATTAAAGGCAATGGATCACACATGAGCTATTAATTTTCTACCTCATGAAGCATCTTCTCCAAAGCCCTTCCGAAATTTTATAGCATCAGTTAACTCTTTATAGTCTTTAATCTTTGTATATTTTAGGTAGAAAACCTTACTACTTATATTAATTTTTTTTATCTCTTTGTACTAGGTTTCATCCTTCACAAATTACTCTCCATTTTGAACCTTTTTATTTATATAAATATAGTTATTATTATTATTTCCATGGTTACATTAGAACTGGTCAGGTAGGTTTTTTTTTTTAATGAACTCATTAATTCCATGTAAAGATTTTTTTCCCATTAAACTAGTGTATTTATTTTTGATCAGCTGTGGGCAATTGTAGACATTTAATAAATTCACATTTAATAAATTCTCTCTCTGCAACTTTTGCACCAGCGTCAGGTCCCAGAAATTTTGTAGAAATGGTGAAACCAGTCAGTGGTCTCTAGGTGGACTGAAACCTCTGTCACCCTGGCTAAGAAGGACCCAGGTAGAGGCGTGAGAAGTCAGAACTTGTTCTTTTATCTGAAGGCACTTGCTTTGCAGCAATGTCCAGGAGGCATTCCTGGGGTGTGAGAGCCTGGCATGTCAGACTGTAATGTCACAAAACCAGGTGGTGCCTGCTCCACAGAGTCTGAAACCTGAGCTAAAGGCCTTTGAGGCAAGGAGCAGAATGGCATAAAGCAAAGGGCCGTCCCCTTCTCCTGGCGCTGGACCCATGGACTTGAGCACTGAGGGAAAAAGGGGAGTCACTTCCATAGACAAAAAGGGCTTCCTATTGTCACACTGTGGATAAAAATGTTAAGTAAGAGAGAAGGCATATCTTTATATTTAGCAGAAACACGAGTGCTCTGGGAGCTTGAGTGAGTCAGTGAAAACAGGATTGTGCATTATCACAGAAAGGGTTATTTGCGAGCAAAGAGGGAGGAGGAAGGCACTGTCTGCTGTGTTATATGTTTTCTTTTCCCTTCTCCTTTGCAGTCTGCAGTAGCATGGGGAGATGAATAGGCCAAGAAATCTCCCTTTGAGCCTCAAAGTGTTGCAGCTATTTCTCACTGCAAGCATGGAAGCTGCCAGGAAGGATGTTCTCATGTTTACCTTGAAACAAAAAATAGTACTACTAATAAAAACAAACAAAAAGAATTCCCTCAACCAATAAGCTGTTACTTAGACTTGTAAAAACATAAAACCAACTCAAGCAGATGAAAAACATTAAACACAGCAGTTGCAGTGAATGTGGAGAGGTGGGATGAAGTGATCTGGGTCCAGGGGAGTACTCAGTTTGGAAGACAGACATGGGAATGATGATGTTTAAATCCCCACATTTCCCTGGTACGTCTCCAGATGTACACAAGGTGTAACCTTTGAATGCAGCCAGTGAGGGCTTGCTAGAGGTATGACACAGAGAAATACCCACATAAGCAACAAGAAAGCACAAGGCATGATGCTTGGAAAGCGTTTTTAACCCCTATCCCTCACTGTGCTCTCTCTTTCATGATGACAAATGGTTGGTTTTGTGGGGAAATTTTATTTTCTATCACCTAATATTTTTTGGTTGTATATGACAGATGTGAACCAGTGAAATGCCAGCCACAATGAGAGACGCGTAGCATTCGTCCCTGTTAGACTGTGCAGTAGGACCTCTCCACAGGACTGTGTCTCTCCCAGGCAGCTCTCCCTCCCCTCCTCTGCCCCCCACCCCGTGCACTTTCTCAGGTCTGAATAACCGAGTTAATCAAAAGAGGAGAAGCCTCTGGTTCCCTAGACTACTGCAATTTTCACCAGGAGAATAGAAAAGAAAAAAAGCAGACCCTGAAAGACGGGCAGCTCAGACTTCTGGCCCTGAAGATGAAGTGGAAAGCCCCTGACGAACACTTGCCAGTGCTCACTTCCAGCTTCCTAATTTGATGATTTTGTGTTCAAGCAGGTTCTGTTTTATCGTTGTCCCTTAGAAAATATGTCTCGCTCATGAACAGCAGGTACCTTTCTTCATTCTCCATGTTGATGAACTCTTAAGCGAACAGGGATTTCAAGTCTGCTGCACCTTTCTGTCAAGGGCCAGTCTTTGTCAGGCTGCTCCTTCATGTTCACTGGTGACTTCTTCCCAGGGCTAAATGAGTGTCTAGAATTAGATTCTGCTCATAAAACCACATTTTGAGAAGGAACTGGGAAGATGGGAGGAGGAGAAAGTGACCTTCACCAATCTGCTGGCAAGATATAAACTCCCAATATGCTTGCATCTCTATGAACCAGAAAGTAAGGCATCTTAAAACCTCATTTTCCTCGGATAGGGTCCAGACAGATACTTGTTGGGAGCTGTCCCTGTATTTCCCAAAATGTTCATCTGTACTCAGCTGGGATTTTTCCTCATTCGTGGGTTTCCATGTTTCAGTGGTTAGGAATTCACTTTTTAGGACGAGACAAACTTTTGGGAGCAAACTAGCTCATGGTTTATTTTGAAGGAGTTCAATAACAGTACATAGAATTGGAAAGCAGTTTTTCTTTAAGAATGCTTTATTCTGTGTGGTTTTGCTTGGAAAAAAGTAAAATGTGAGGTTTGAATCACCATTTCCACTCACGCTCCCAGATCACTACCTTTTTGAAAAGCATTTACAGTTGTCTGTCTGTACTCTGTGGAGATATCTAGAAGGTATAGTATTACTTAACAGTAAATTGTAGTCTGTGAGGAAAGCCTATACAAGATAAATCCTTCTGTAGTACCTCATATCAAGATGCACTCCTGTTTTGTTAAGTCATACATACTGAGGTAGGGTTATTAGTTTCTTATTTCTTTAACTTTTCATGTATTACTACGAGGTTCTCCATGAAAAAATGTGGATTACTCATTATCCAGTTCTCTACCCTTTTAAGCGGGTTTGTTTCCTGTGTTGATAAGGCAAAGATCATTTTGTCTGGTTAAAGGACTCGAATAACCCTTCCCTGATTTTGAGTTCTTATAACTTTTGCCACCTTAGGTAAAACTGAGGGTATGCTGTAGTTCTATAAAATTAGGCTGGTTTTATTCAGAAATTTCCTTGTCTGTTGATGTTTTAAGTCAGATCTTAATGCTTTAAGCATGGCTTTGTGCCACAGCCTATACTTCTCTGAGCAGTCATATTAATACTCTAATAACATGTATAAATATGTTTATACTATTGTATAACAATTTCTCTCATACCAGCTGTAATTGAAATTTTTTATACTAACAAAAAATAGAGCTAGAAGAAGCATAGAGTAACATAGAAGAATACAAAACTCACAAAGTTCTAAATCTGGACTTGTAATAATTTTTGGCATATTACTCACCTGGTCATTAATTATGCCCAGACTATTCTTTCTTCAGAAATATAAGTCCATGTGCTGATTTATAGCTTCTATAGGTAGTTAATCTTTGCCTCCTAATTGCATCTTAACCATATATTTCAAAAGTAACTGCTTTCTCCCCAGATTCCAAAGACATTTCAGAAATTTCACTGTAAAGTCAGCAGTTGAGAGTGTGGAGAAAATGTCACTATAAATCTTTCAGCTGTATTTTACATATTTTCTGCATCCCCAAAATGAATTATGCTATCCTGAGACCTTAAGTGCAATGAATCTGACCAACATTCTATCTAATACCTAAAATGGTACATTATCAGCTAACTAGAAACTGCTGAAAATATTCTACTGGAAGCACACCTCACTCCATTTTTTTTTTAACCCTCATAATTCTGGTGGTGATAAGATTACAATTTTTGTACCAAATATATTAAAATATATGAATAATAAAATATAAAAATTTTCAGTACTTGACCTAATTTCTTTTGAGATGAGCTTAAAGAATAATAAAAAATTAACTTTCTTTTGGTATGCAAATATGAGCTTTTGTCTCCTTATCCTACCCCAGTGGAAATGTCTGTTGTTTCCTGTTTGCCTTTCAAGGCAGACTTTGCTCTCCAAAGTTGGATTAATGGCTCTGAATACATCCTAATGAATGAGCTTTTCTGCAAGCATTTATCACCACACTATCTGACTCCTTCACCAATATTAATTAGTTTATCCATTATTTATGGATTGTGTTGAGACCTGTGAAGGCTGAAAGCAAATGCTAAAATCTCCTCTCTCTAGTGCCTGCCATAATGACAAATCTAGCCTTGTAGGGGACTGAGAGATCAGATGGTAAAGCTGTGAGTCTTTTTATTTCTGGAGAAAGCATGGGAGACACAAAGCTGAGTTATGCTGTCCATACTCCTCTGGTAAGTGACAAGAGAGACTAGTGGGCAGAGCAGAAGAAGGGACAGGAAATTGGGGCACACATGAAATCTGGAAAAATAGATCAGTAGGATAAGAACATATTCAGTGGAAAAGGAGCAAGCTTAATTTTGGTTTTATGTTTGGTAATTTTATACTTCAGTGCTTTCACCTGAAAAGAGTTGGTTGGGAGGGCAGAATTTCTCACAAACAGATCTGCACATTCCCATCCCAAGGAGACTTTTACCAAGCTTTACATTGGAAGAATATAAAAATCTTCCAATTTTTTTTTTTTTTTAAATTTTCCTTTCTGAAACTGCTGATGTTTGACTGAGGAGATTCAAAGATTAAGAGACTGGAGTGTTCTCCTTCAGTGAAGTACACACAGGCGCTGTTCTTTTGGACTATGTTGATGCGGCTCATGTAGCAAGCAAATGGCTCACTTGCTCTCACAAGTTCCATCCTTACAGACATTTAATCAAAATTTCATATTTCTAGGAAAAGTTTGCTTGAACAAATTGCATTTTGTATCTGCATTTTCTAAGAAAAGTTTGCTAAACATTTCTAGAACAGCTGTACTGAAGAGGATCTGAAAGTTTAAGTACCCAAATATCATCCAGTCAATGACACTGCTTTTTGCCCAGAAGAAAAGGAAGGAGGAAACCTAAACTGAGCAGACTATATGGATCCACTAGGCTGGATCCACTAGGCTGCAGTTTTTTGTATCCTAGCATGCCAACATTTCTAGTGCACTATCTGGTCTTTCAGGAACTGAGCTCTCATTTTTATGCTGTACCTGTGAATTCAATCATGTTTTGATCACTGACTGTGATAGGAACACAAATGCTTGTCTTCAAACTTATATACTATCAACTGCTTTGGTAACATTTTTATTATTTTAAAATTCCTTTTTGCAATATGTGCCCTAAAGCTCATAGATGATACTGGGAATTTTTTCTGACTGACAAGCAATTCTAAAACTGGGGTTTCAGAAATATTAAAACAGTGCAGTTTAAGTGTATTCTCTGACACTGCATAACACTGTCAGGGCAATCATTATTTTTGGTGCAACCATAAAAATGCAATCCTCATAGGTAAAGTGTAACTGTTAATGGTTTGTTTTTTTTTGCTTGGGCTAGTAGTAACCAAATATATTTCTCTTTAATCAGCTTAGACTCCCACTGAAAATTACACTTTTGTTGAATTAAAATAATAAGTATGCAAGGAACCGTATTCTTATTATTGTACAGACTTCATACAGAAGCAGAGGAATATATATATACACATTTTTTTTTTTTCCCCAAAAGTATGTGCTGGACTAGGCATTAGTAACTCCCAGGGCCTTTTTGCAAAGTTTTAGAGATTAGATTTCTTCCTGGCAGGTGAACAAAAGCAGTTGTTAACAATTCATGGCACCTACCTTTATTTTTCTCAATAACTCCTCTATTCATACTTAACATGCAGAAGGTATATATTGTCTGAAGAGGAAAGCCAACATTAGAGGGAAATATAATGTCATTCTATACAATTGTTCTTCTTCAAAATGGTGTTATTACAGGTGCCATTACACCTGGTGATTGTGGTATTTTGTCTTTGTGTTATCTGAGATCACTTTCTTCTCATGTCAGTTGCAGTGTGTTACAATGGGTACAGAAAATATTTTAATAAGAATAACATTTTATAGGCAGCTTGGGGATGAAAGAACAGTGCTGGTTTTTTATTCATTGTAATGTCAGTTCTCCTGGAGTCCTGACTGGCCAATTATTCCAGCTCTACTGGAAAGCAGAGCAGGTGTTAGGGTACACCTTGAGAAGTTACATCCCCATCTGTCTCAAGTCCACTGTGGTGCCCTGAGCCTACACAGTCCCTTCACTTCCGCTCCTTGCTTCCACAGTGGGGACCACTAAATGAATCAAACTCAGACCCTACGTAAGAACATAAGACAGCTGAAAAATATGCTGTAGATTCATAGCTGCTACGGAGTGAGGTAGCTTCTCCAAAGTCAAAGGAAAAATAGCTATTCCTGTGAACAGAATACCTGATGTTATGCGTCTCCTTTTCTTCTCAGTCTTGTGTGTTCTCTTATGGCTCTAGCAAAAAAATCCCAAGCTTTAAATTTCTAAATTTATTGCTTTTCAGAGAATAATTTTTTTGTGACAAGTCTGAGAAAAGCTCAGCAAATTCTCTTTCACTTCAGTGTTTGCAAGAGAGCTATTCTTACTCTTACATTAAAGACATGAGTCAGGGTCCTCCTGCTCCTTATTTGGAAGCTCTTGCAGTATCTACTAAACTGTAATAAATCCTTGAAGTATACATTTTTCATCCATTGATTTTGTACCTGTTTTGCCTTTCATATCTTAACTGCATTAGGCCAGGAGCTACATATTTATTTTTTCTAATCTCTGGCTTTGAGTAAGCTTTAGTCTTGGGATATCTACAAGTGGATTATGCCTCCCCAGTGCATAAAAGAAGGTAAACCTGTATGCAAACTCTTTCTTGTACTTCCTCCATGGAATTGTTCCTCCAGGGAACAAACTTTCTGTTTGCTCAGCCATTCTGTGATACTGTGATTCTGAACTGGCTGGGGAAAAAAGACAGTGTGGGTTAGGCTGGGTTACACGGTCTGTGCAGTCCCTGGATGATGAAAGAAATCCTTGTGGAGCACATATGTGTTTATGAGGGGCAGATCACTGAAATTGCTGGGATAATGTTAAGGTCTTCATAAATTAACTCACTGAAATTACTTATGGCTTTTTTTTCACTTTGAACCTAATCTTCACCACAATTACTATTTTGGGAGCATACAGTTTTTTAAGAAGTCCTTTTGGAAATGACAGAGTGCAATGCATGCTTGCATTGCTTTCCTGTCTGAAAAGTGGCATGTCAAGTGTGCTTCTTGGCTGCTCTATCTCATGTTGGACTTAATTAATGTATGCAATTGAATAAAGACCTAAGATGAACTCTGCTGCAACTCATTCCTTCCCTAACAAATACTCCTATGTTCAGCAAATGTATATACTGGAAAAAAACCTAGTACATCGTCTCCAGCTGTGTGAAGCTAGTAATGATTACCATTAGCCTGGTTAGTCCACCTGAGTTTTTATTGTGTGAAATGACATGTTTGTACTTCCACCTACTGAGATAAAATATCAGAATCATTTTGGTAATTCTTGCAAAACAGAGTAGGTCTGCTGTTGTTAAATAAAAATGAAATTTATTGCTCATTACAAAAGGAATTGCTAGTCATCATTTCTCTTGTCATCTTTTCTTTCTGGAAACCAGACCCTGTAGACAACAAACATTGCTAGTGCTGGCTAGCCAGAAAAGTTTTACAGTTGTGCTGCTTCCACTCCTTAGTGAGATCTTTATACTACCTGTTCCTTTGTCAGCAGTGCACTACCCAACTCCTCATCTGAGCTTAGCTTACAGTAACTATTTTGGTGGTAGAACTGATTGCTCATCCAGCTATGAAACAATTGTCCCAGACTGTTTCCAAAGAGGAAACAAACTTTAAAGAATAAAAAGAAAGTCCGTTCTTCAGACCTGCAGGAAATAAAGGTAACAGGGATAACAGGAAAGATGAGGACTGGAAAGAGACAGGCAAGAGAGGGAGAACTGAACAAAGGATTGAATGTTTGGCTTCGTGGTGCTTCCTGCAGTCCCATGACTTCTCTGTTTATGTTAGTGCTGTTGTCCTGTCTGTTCACTTCTGTTTTGGAAGGGTTTATTTTCTCCAATGTTTTATCTTGTGCAAGCAACTCACCTGTGGGCCAAACTGAGAAACAAGGAGGGGACGAGAATGTACAGGCAGCAGAGGGGAAAGCAAAGGGTGTGACTGCTGGTGCCAGCCTGGGTCACTCTAAACTGTGGTAGCACTTCATGCGGCACTACAAGAGCAGGAGAACATGGCCCTGCACAAGTTCTATGTTACCAAGTTGTTTTCTAAGGTCTGATTTTTCATGAACAAAATTGATCTAACTCCCAGTTTCTGAACTCCAGAAAAATATTCCCTTTTGCACTGCAGATATGGCATACAGGAATAAAGAAACAACAAAGGCCAAGAAGGTCACACGCACCTCCTCTCAGTACTGGTTACACAACCCTGCACTGCAGCTGAGCTGCAAGTGGTCACCATTTGAGATGGGTTCAGGCGAGATTAACACAGTCTCAGTAGCTCTAGCAGACTGTGAGTGCAGAAACACTGGGGCTGATGGTAATCCTTTTTTGCAGTCTTAGTTATATATTATGCTCCTCTAGGAAGAATGTCTGGATCTGGAAAAGGTCATTGCCAGGGGAAGGAGACCGTGCCACCCTGAGGAAACAAATTGAGCCTGTCCAGACAAGGGGAATTTCTGTGGGTCACGGGCTGTGGTGGACAACAAGAGGGTTAGAGACAGACCATGGAGGTCTTGACCAGGAAAGGTAGGGTCTCCCCAGGCACCAGAGCAAAGTGGGCATTGTGATCCAGCTCAAACCTGCAATAAACCTACTGAAGAAGCAAGGACAATGCTGGCAGAAGAGTTGTGTGTGAACCCTTTGTATTTCTACTATCTGACCTAATTGTTCTGGCTTTCCTTACAAGGTGAATTTTCCTAAATCATATTTTAACAAAACCTGGTTTACTGAACTAAAAAGCATTTTGCGTTCTGGGGGAAGTAGGCTGTAGGAGGAAGTTTACCTAGATCAGTCTCAAAGCCCTGGCTCACCTGGCATCCTAACATGATCCCAATTGATAGACAAGAATCAGAAACTCAGAGTTGGTACCAACTTTTTACTGTATGTTGTAATGCACCTTCAGGTCTAGTTTTGCCAGGGATTCAGACCAAAGACTTGCTAAAGCATGTACAGGCTCCCATGCAGCCTGTGTATACTTTCCATAGGAACCATTAGCATACAGCACAAGAGTGTTTCCATCTCACAGCTGGGACACAGGTGGGGCATGTTTCTGGATTTGGGCTCTGGGAAACACTCCTGCATCCCCTTGTTTAGATACAGCCAGTGCCATCAGAAACATCTCTAGCTTGAACAAAGATGTGTACTGAGATGCGCATACTATGCACTTTGCAGTATGAGCACAAAGATTCTTCTCTGGCACAGCAAGAGAAAACACTTCTGTGCTATTTGGGATTTTGGGGAGGAGGGGAGGCAACTTATTTCTGCAAGACAAAAGCTGTGGGATATCTTACTTCTATAGCAAAATTAACAAACACACAACCCAGAATTTTGCCAGAGATTACATGGGTGTGATAACTACCTAGGAGAAAAGAAGAAGAAATCTGGTGTATGGAACACACATAATGCATGTTTCCAAGCTGAATGTTTTCCTCTAGCACTAAACAAAGAGGTTGCACAGGAAAGGGGATCATTTTAGTTATATTGTTTTGCTCTGTCCACCAAGAAGTTATCCTGAATTTAAAGGAAAACTGTGCCAAAGGGTGTTTTTTTTAAAAAAAAAGAAATAATCTTTTTCTTCTATGCAGTAATAAAATAAATTTAATAGCCTTTTAAAGTGTAATTCAGGGATCATATAGGCATAAGGCAGTTTCCAACTGCAAAACTCAATCTGAGCAAACCAGACCATGAAATAATACAGTGTTATTTACTGATGCCTTAGGAAAATGAGCACTTTAAAATCTTATTTTAAAAATGAAGTCTGCATGCTTAAGAAAGATAAATTCAGAAGGAAAAAAACACCCAACCCAAGCAAAGCTTGACCATCCTAATTTTAGAGTAAAGAAAGCCTATAAAGAATAATAATTCATTGGTGAGCTACTGATCCAGAGCAAAATTGAGATAGCTGGTGGAAGAAAGACTGATTTGGTGACCTCTTTTGAGGGAAAGGAGAAAAATCCTGCCACATGAACAGGGTGCAAAGTGAGAAATATCTTCAGTCTTTGAAGATCATCTTCACAGCCTGGAGAGCCCCTGAGCTTTGCTTGGAGAGGATGGTGATGAAGGTCTTAATTAAGTTACAGTGACAGAAATATATTGAGAAGATTGTTGCTTCTTTTCAAGGCTGAGTGGTTATTGCTGTTGCAGTTGACCAAGCCCAAACAGTTTTGTGTATGTGTGTGTAGCAGAGGTCCCATGGGGCACACAGCTCCACAGCAGCCAAGGTCCTACTGAGGACCTGTGGTAGCCCACAGCAGAAGTGTGCAAAACCAAGTTACTCTGCTGCCTTGGTATGTAAGCTGTTGGTGCATATAATGACAACCTGCTTGTGCTTAACAGGAGCTAGGCAGGGGAATCAAGGCTAAAGTAAAGTAATTGTTCAAGAACTGAACAAGGTAAACAAAATTTCGTCAGTCTGAGATGGACAATGGTGGGGGGACTCTGGGCACAAAGCCACTTATACTGAAGTAATCCTGTCAATAAGGCCAATGTTGGCTAGGAAACGGTACTAGAAATAAGAAATTTGGGTAGTGTACCAAAACTGGGAGAAATAAGGAAAATGCAAATAGGAATATGCTATTGGGAGGATTTTGGAGGGAGAGTGAGGGTGCAAGGATTGCAAAAATGTGAGTCTGAACTCAGAAAGAATAGGGAATAAGTTTTAAAATTAGGTAGGAAAAAAAGAATTAAAAGGGTGGATCTTAACTGGGAGGAGTGTGGATGCCAACAGCCAGCAGTGATGCTGACTTGCATGTCCCAGCTCATCAGGATGCCAGAAGGACCTCCTGCTCTATGGACGTGCTGTCCGGACTTGGTGTAGAGAGAAATAGATTTGCACCTCCATACTTACAGAACTGTAATTCAGTAGCACTTAGGTATGTGATCCATTAGACTTAAGAGTTGTAATTAACAGCTTTATAGTCAAGCATAATAGTCTGTGTTATTATATAATTGTTATGATTGCAGAGATCATTTATTCTTTTCCTGCTCTACCAATTTCCTCATGGTTTGCTCATTAATCAATAAACATCTTAATCAGTTGGCATCAGTTGCACTGCAGCCTCTGATTTAGCTTTGGAAGTGTGGTGCCTTGGCTGCGAAGGGGTGTTGGAAAGGATGTTGTTTTTCAGCAGCCCCTGGGGCTAAATGTGTATCACTCTGGGGGATCAGATGTATCTCACAAAGCAACCACCTTCTGATGAGGTCCACCTTCGTTATGGTACCTCCCACTTGGCTTCCGCAATCAGGGACAAGCATAACCTAATGCTTCATCTCACTGTTTAAAAGGTTTCTGCTGCTCTTAAAATGAAGACATCTTTTTGTCCTGAGCGAACTTCAGCTAATGATACATTTGAGAATGAATGTTAGCTGTCATGCAAGGCAACACACAAACAAACCCCCAGTCACTTCTTGTTCCTCAGGCAGCATTTTGCAGCATTTCATTCAAGATCAGATGCTACATTATTCTAGGGATTCTTGTATCAACTGCTGTAATTACAATTGCCCTATGGACTTTCATAATAGTGGCTAGAGAGGGAAACTCAGTTGGTGGGATGTGAAGTGGCTCTGCTGACTTCAGCTGGCTTTTGCTTGTTTGTGTTAGCCAGGAGATCACCTGCTCTGTCCTTATATGCTTCCTTAGACTCCTTACAGTCTCAGTTAAGCTCCTTCTGAGTTAAAATTATTCCACAAATACAAAACTTGTGTTACCTTTGTTAAATGCTTCAGTCAGTCTTTTTCTGCTTTTAAGGACCTTTTTTTTTAACAAATGAGAATGAATTTTAAATACTTTTATATAATTTTAAAGCCTTTAAAAGACTTTTTAAAATACTTTTAAAGTCTTACAATTTGTGACTTATAAAGAGAACAAAAGATGGGACAATGACAGGGAAGAGAGGTTTGGGAGAATTACTTGAACGAGAAGTAGAGCTACATTTTTGCTATTCGCTGGGTGCCCATACTTTCCTTTCTACTAGATGTTCTTGGGACTATAGTGTTAGGACCCCTAACTTGCTGCATTGAATCTTCTTTTAATATTACTTGCACTGAAATTAATAAGTAAATGTATATACGATGCTGATTTGAATGTATGCTTTTATCTTACTTTTGGGTGCTTTTAATGTTATGTATGCAGTTAGGAAAAGAGTACCTCTGGCCCAAAAAAAAGTGCACCATTAGCAGCAACAGGAGTCTCAGGTAAGCAGATGTGAACTCATACTTATGTTCTGTTTTAGCCTCTGCTGTTTGGATTTTGCACATCCCTTTTAAATCCATAAAGGCCAAGAAAAGAAAGGAGCTGTGAGGTGTGTGCTGTTGGCTAATAACCTGGAACCGTTTTGGATCAGATGGCAAACTGATAACCACAGCTACCAGGGTGTTTATGCAGAGACCAAAATGAGAGGCAGAACAGGTAAATGTGGCTCTGGTCTGAATGATGAATCTTTTGATGTGGTGCATCAACATGAGGTTTTGTCTCACTTTTTCTTCATCCAAAGGTTTTTTCACGTGCAGTCTTTAACTTTTGATCACGACACTGTTCAGTGTGGGTTTACATGTCACCTTCTGCCTGGTACCAATTTGTACTTGAACACCTCAAAATGGAGAAATGTTTCTTGCTCGGCAGCTTCATTTTAAATTTGTTTTATATGCAGAAGCAGTCAGTCCAGCTTCACAGTTATGTAGTTGAATTTGATCTTACAGGCCAGCTCATCACAGAACAAAAGAAGAGGAGTTTTTAGACACCTTGGTTTCTCATAGAGGGTGTAAAAATCTTCATTTAATTCAGCCATATCTCATTGAGAAGTTTTACAGCCAAACTTTGTGTAAATCCTCTGAAGTTCATGGCACACTGATGGAAGTATCTCACTAGGAGAGGGCTAAATGAAGGTAGTGATAGAGAAAGAAGAATTTAAACCTTGTGTTTACACACATCATTTATGGTGAAGGGAGTAGAAAGAACTGAATTGAGAGTCACATCCATTAAAGAGCCAATAATAAAATAAGCGTGTGGAACAAAAAATGAAGTGCGAATGTGTGTGCATATATGTATGTACTGATTCAAAGTGTCGCAGTGGTTAATTAGAGACTTAGTGACTTCATTTGCTAACTATAGATCAGCTAATAACCAGTGGCTGGTGGAGAATGTTCACAACTAGATCATATGCACAGTATAAAGACATCAAGAATCTCATCAGAAGGGTTATTACAAAGCTCTGTAAACTTTTGGACATCTTCTCCCTATTTCTGCATGAAAAAGAACAGTTTTTGTGAAGTAGAAGGAAAAAACCTGCTCACATTTTAAAATATTTATAAGAAAAGTGCTGACTTTTCATTATCCTTCAACAACGTGTCTGTTTTTCACTCAGCTGTAAAGATAATAAAAGTCTTGACTGTGTAACAAGAACTGCTCTTAATGAATGAAATTATTTTCATAGTGTGCATTTGGTCTTTTCTATAATTTTTTAAATTCTTAATGCAATTTTTGGTAACAAAAGGATATAGTTATTATAGGAGACCTCACAGAGTTATTTGCTTCTACTAGAATGAGGATCGTGCATAAATTGTGTACAGATTTTCTTTGTATTTCTGTGTAATTACTAAATCATATATGAAACCTTCTTTTCTTCAACAAAGCAGAAACAAATAGCATCCTTGCCTTTAATCCAAATGGTTGTCCAGAAGGCAGTAAACTCTGCCTTCAGGAACAGGATTTGTAACGCTTGCTTCATACTTTTTCTTAGCTAAAATACACATGCCATAAAACTCAGAGCTTGGCCTGTCTACTTACAATCAGTGAAATACTTCAACCTCTGTATGACCTAGCTCTGATCTGCTATCAGCCTTAGGCAGCTTCTCTGTTTGTAGCTCTCTTAAATATGTAAAAGAGCATAACTGGCTTCTTTCACTGAATCTGAATGTCCGAAAAAACCCAGTACCTTCAGTACTACATTTTATCTTTGGATGGATTCATTTTAGGACAGCCTTGCTGCATAACAGTATTTGGAGGAAAAAGGTCGAACTACCCCAAATGGGAGCTGAGAGGTAGGTGTTGGATGGTTGACTGGGATAGCAGCAGAGCTGCATCAATCATCAGACCAAACCTGAGGCTAATTGGTAGGCTGAACAAGTTGTCCGTGCTGACTTAGCATAGGTAAGATTAATATACTGCTTCATATCCCTAGGACAGATAGTCTCACCTTTCCCCTCATTTTTCATCTATCTTAATCCTTTAGAGCTTTGTTTCCTTTTTGTTTTTTTCATTATTGGTAGAGGTGTTATAAACCACTCTTTTTCCACCTTTAATTCAAGCGAGGCTGACTTTCACCTCTACCTGGGGGCTTCATGGTATCTTACACAGCTCTTGAGACCTCCTGCTGAGCAAGCAATCACTACAGCACATCAGGACAAGATTCAGCCCTCTGCTGCTCTTAAGAAAACGGCTGAAATGTACTGATCACTCCTTCCTCTCTTCTCTCATTGTGTGCTCAGATCTGGAGAGCACACATGTTTATATTCATGTTTTGAAATCCCTGCATAGGAGCCACTGGACCAATGCTGAAATCACTGAAGCTTTGCTACTTTGGGCTAGTTAGCATTTTGTCCATAGTTACGTGCAGGTAAAGAGGAATGGTTCAATGAATTTTTAGCTGAATAATATTAGTCAGTGGGGAAGACTTGTGTGATCCAGACTGGATTTAGGGTGGGGGGAGCTCAAGGGTCTTGGGTGGGGAGACTTGAAGTGCAGAAAAGCAGGGAGAAAGAGGGAGCTCCCCTGGATTGTAAAGATCAGAAGTATTAAGAGACAACAAAAAATGTTTTTACAAATATATTAATGACAAGAAGAGAGCCAAGGAGAATCTCCATCCTTTATTGGATGCGGGGGGGAACATTGTCACTGAGGATGAGGAAAAGGCTGAGGTAGTTAATGCCTTCTTTGCCTCAGTCTTTAACAGGCAGACCAGTTATCCTCAGGGTACTCAGCCCCCCGAGCTGGAAGACAGGGACGGCGAGCAGGATGAACCCCCCGTAATCCAAGAGGAAGCAGTCAATGACCTGCTACGCCACCTGGACACTCACAAGTCTATGGGGCCGGATGGGATCCACCCGAGAGTGCTGAGGGAGCTGGCGGAGGAGCTCGCCAAGCCACCCTCCATCATTTATCAGCAGTCCTGGTTAACGGGGGAGGTCCCGGACGACTGGAGGCTTGCCAATGTGATGCCCATCTACAAGAAGGGTGGGAAGGAGGATCCGGGGAAGTACAGGCCTGTCAGCCTGACCTCGGTGCTGGGGAAGATTATGGAGCGGTTCATGTTGAGGGCACTCACAAGGCACATGCGGGACAACCAGGGGATCCGGCCCAGCCAGCACGGGTTCATGAGAGGCAGGTCCTGCTTGACCAACCTGCTCTCCTTCTATGACCAGGTGACCCGCCTAGTGGATGAGGGAAAGGCTGTGGATGTGGTCTACCTGGACTTCAGTAAGGCCTTTGACACCGTCTCCCACAGCATTCTCCTCGAGAAGCTGGCGACTCACAGCTTAGACAGGTGTACTGTGCGCTGGGTCAAAAACTGGCTGGATGGCCGGGCCCAGAGAGTTGTGGTGAATGGAGTTCAATCCAGTTGGCGGCCGGTCACGAGCGGTGTTCCCCAGGGCTCAGTTTTGGGGCTGGTCTTGTTCAATATCTTTATCGATGATCTGGATGAGGGGATCGAGGGCACCCTCAGTCAGTTTGCAGACGACACCAAGTTGGGCGGGAGTGTTGATCTGCTCGAGGGTAGGAAGGCTCTGCAGAGGGACCTGGACAGGCTGGATTGATGGGCCGAGGCCAACTGTATGAGGTTCAACAAGGCCAAGTGCCGGGTCCTGCATTTCGGCCACAACAAACCCCATGCAGCGCTACAGGCTTGGGGAAGAGTGGCTGGAAAGCTGCCCAGCAGAGAAGGACCTGGGGGTGCTGGTCGACAGCCGGCTCAACATGAGCCAGCAGTGTGCCCAGGCGGCCAAGAAGGCCAATGGCATCCTGGCCTGTATCAGCAATAGTGTGGCCAGCAGGAGTAGGGAAGTGATCGTGCCCCTGTACTCGGCACTGGTGAGGCCGCACCTCGAATACTGTGTTCAGTTTTGGGCCCCTCACTACAAGAAGGACGTTGAGGTGCTGGAGCGTGTCCAGAGAAGGGCAATGAGGCTGGTGAGGGGTCTAGTGAGAGCTCAAGTCTTCTGAGGAGCGGCTGAGGGAACTGGGGTTGTTTAGCCTGGAGAAAAGGAGGCTCAGGGGAGACCTCATCGCTCTCTACAACTCCCTGAAAGGAGGTTGTAGCGAGGTGGGGGTCGGTCTCTTCTCCCAAGTAACTAGCGATAGGATGAGAGGAAACGGCCTCAAGTTGCGCCAGGGGAGGTTCAGATTGGACATGGGGAAAAATTTCTTTACTGAAAGAGTGGTTAAACATTGGAGCAGGCTGCCCAGGGCAGTGGTTGAGTCCCCATCCCTGGAGATATTTAAAAGACGTGTAGATGAGGCACTTAGGGACATGGTTTAGTGGGCGTGGTGGTGTTGGGTTGACGGTTGGACTTGATGATCTTAGAGGTCTTTTCCAACCTCAATGATTCTATGATTCTAAGTTCAGAGGTGAGCTTTAAGCCTGAATCTTTCTTAACACAGTAGAGTGCCTGGATTTCGTCTCTCTTTCCTCTCACTGAATGAATATGGATTTACTGCTACAGAATGGATCAATCCCCAAATCTACTATTCTATGACTAAGGCAGTTAGGATGAGCAGGGACCTCAAATTCCCACGTTAGCTATGATGACCATAACTACCCCATGGAGCACTGGCTGCTGAGGCCCTTGTCCTCATCTTTTGAGATGGCAAAGCATCATTATAAAGATAAAATTAACAAAGTTATTTATCCAGTAAGAATGGGGTAATAGTAGCTTTTACACTAATCAAACAATACTATGTGACTTCAGTCAGCTCCCCCAAAATCCTACTGATTTCAATGAGAGAAAGATTGGTAGAGTGGGATTTGTTTTAGAGTACAAGCTAGATAGCTGAAATCAGTTAAACAACTTGCATAGATTACACCTGCTGTCTTTAGTCAATACCCTACAGGGCTATTTGTGCCATCCTATGACAGTTGTTTGAACATATCTTTCTCTGTAAAAGCCTGATTTCTCTACTGATTTAAAAGGACCCTGGCTGACTAGACCAAACTAGTTCATAACTCCTGGAAATTTCCAGCATGATGCACTTCGGTCCAGCTCCTAAAGAAAGCAGCAAATCTCAAAGTTGCCTTTACAGGATAAAGCTTTAGTGGCCACCTTAACAACCCATCACACTCTGGACCAGCTGTAATTCAGTAAATCCAGAAAGCCTGGTTCTCCTCAGGGTAACCACCTGGGTGTGATGACAGACCTATGTCACCAGAAAGGTACTGGCCTGAAAAGAGGAGTTGTTCATGTCTTTGTCTCCTAACCATGACCAAAACAATATATTTTGTTTCCTCTTGTTTTGATTTTCCCTTCTTTACTTATTACTCCAGTCTGTTCCCATCATACAGCAGCAGAGATGTTGAATCTTCATTGGGCAATACTGGATTCAAAGACAAGAGCAGGAAAATGAAGGGGAACAGACCTCTGCCCTCAAAATGAGCATTGACTTTTGCTTCTGCTAACAGAGCTGACTGGCTGCTCAGGGAAACTCTTATGATTTGCAAAGTCTTGTTGACAGGGATATTTGTTACCCAACCCAAAGCTGTTGTGAGGCATTGCTTCCTGGCCTGGCAAACCTTTCCTCCAGCAGATGGCATTCGTAGCTCATTTCTCCCTGATACGCAACAAAATCACACTGAGGATGCCTGTGCCCAGTCAAAGCTGTCTTGGTTCTGATCAGTGTGCACAACTGCCTGTTTCAGCTATACACTAAAAATGATAATCCAAGCGTCAGTTTCTTATAAAATAATAAAGGAAAAAAAGCCTATAAAAGACAGCTGTTCTGAAAAATTTGAGCTTTTTGTCTTAAAAGAAAAGCCTTGGGCTGCTATCACTTTTATTTTCTCTCTATTATGATACTTGCCAAGTGGATTTTTGGGAAAATAAAAACAGGTCATGAAACTGATGTGTATGCGTGCATGTGTGCCACTATAAAATAAAGACACTTTGACCTTTTTTTGGTCTTTCTCTAAGCTAGGGATCCCCTGCTGAATCTTACTTTATATAACACATGAAGTCCCAGCAAAAGTCATTGCCTTTGAATAGATAGGATATTAATCACAAGAAGAAATAATAATAATAATAATAATAATAATAATAATAATAATAATAATAATAATAATAATAATAATAGATAATGGTACATTTACTCTTTTTACCCTGATAGATAATGACAAAGTCCCTTCTTATCTTCCATCAAGGCCTACTGTGTTGTATTTCTTTCAACAGGCTCCATGCTGACAGAATTGCACATACTGATTAAGGCAAAGTGCCTTTGCAATAGGCAAAGTGAATATTACTAGTTCTGTGGAACTTTGTTTTTCTATTCCAAGGACTCTGGAAATTGAAAACAAAGGACCAATCAGGGGCTACAACTTGTGGCATATATGGAACTGTGTATTAAATCATCATCCTAAAATATTTTGTGCCATTTGTTCCTATTACCATCTAATAAATACTAATTCAGCCTCCCAATTTTGTGAGGAAAACAAACACTTATCGTAGACATAATTCATGCACACACAGAGGCAAAAGCTCAGAACCTTGTCAGATTCAAATTAAAAACACCAGAAAGGATAATTTAACCAGAATAGCTACTGCACCAAGTGAATACAGAGTGAAGGAAAAATTATCCTGAGCTTTAATCCATCTACAATTTGCTGAACCTTATTTAAAGATATGAGTATGCACAAAGTATGCTGTTAATTACAAATGTTCTTATCTATGGTCTCTTAAAGTGTTTCAGTGCTTTTGAATACTGGGCAAAAGAAGTTCCCAGGTATGCTTGTATGAAGGAGTAATGCAGCTAGGGAAAGATGTGCAGTGGTATTGCAGAGCATGGTACTTTGGTGAAACTAACAGCCAATTAAGGAAACCACTAATGCAATATAGGGACTTGCCATCGTCCAACATTGTTTCAAATCTATCCCTCTTTGGTACTGGCTGAGAACTATTGGCAGCTGCTGGCCATTTATGTGGTCTCTGTGAATTGAGTTGGCCTTAATTAAGTTTTTGATGCAGATGTCAGAGTTGCAGAGAACAGCAAAACAGCTGGCAGTGGCCAGCAATTTCCTGGCAGAAGCCTCAGAGAAAGGAGAAGACTTGGGGAGTTAGAAGCTAGGCTGCTACTCTTATGCTTGAGGGAGCTGGATGTTGTTCCTTCCTGTCTTGTGCCTTCTTCAACTGACTGGGGAAAAGTGATTTTATATTTCTTTGCCTCAGTTCCTGACTTTCAGCTTGCCCATATTAATGCTTCATTGCTTGAAAAGGATTCACTGACTGTTTTTCTGGTCCAAGCCACTGTAATACCCATTGTGAGTTTCTCATCGTGACTAGATGACAGAGTTCCCAGGTCAAAAAGAAATTACACATGTGGTTATTATAATTAAAAAAGGAAGAGAAGACCTTGGTTTCTAAGACCTTTCTACAGCATTGGTTTGGCAAACTCAAAACAGGTGCCTATGTTCTTGAAAAGATGGGACCAGGTTATTTTACATCAGTTTTTATTTACCACTTTCCCTTAATAATGAATACAATTAGAGTGTAATATAAAATGTTTGGAGGTGGGAGGGAAATTTTCAGTGATTTAGTTCTGGCCCAGAAGTCATCAACAGCTTTCAGCCAAATAATTCACCTGTCTTTTTGTATAATTCTCTGTCTTACAAAAATGTAAAAATGCATGAAGTGGTGTTGTAGCTGAATATTAGTGGAATTACACACACAGTAGTTTTCTGTATGTTGTGATCTGTACTCATCTTGAAGGCCCACCCTAATTCTAACAGCCCCTGGTAGAAGTTGTCAGAGGTCAGAGTCATTTAACTGCTGAATCTTCAGAGTTTTGCCATTAACTTTCATTCACGCAATATCCAACCTTTGGCTAGTGGTTTTATGTGATTTTTTTTTCTTTTTCCCCTGGTGATAAAGAAGGTAACTACACACTAACAAAATCCTAGCTTAGCTGGCAGGCTGAGAATGACTGTTATGACAAACTGGATGTAAACTGGACTATCAAAATCAAATGACTTAGGAAACCTGGGAGCAACGTCTCATTTGTACTCTTCCTGTCACAGTCTCTGAGCTGCCTAAGAAAAGTTTATGCAGCTGCTTTAGCATGTTCACTATCCAGGATGGAAGGAAAGACATTCTAAGCCTGGTGAAAGACTTTCAGAGAGAAGTCAGAGAGATGCTTCTCCTCACATGCCTTTGTTATGTTGTACAAACTACAATTTTAGATTTCCTGCACTTATTTTCCATTTGTTGTATATATGGAATATGTTTGATTCATATGATAATTGAAACGTTTAACTTCTGGAATTTTCTGTCTTTGTGATATTTAATATTCCAAAAAGGAGATTTGAGGAAGGCTGTCAAATGCTGTTTGGAGCACATTACCCTTAAGGATGTGAAGCGACATCTGTCTTCCACAGTTCTGCTGTACTCTTTGGGGTGAATAACAGGCCTACCTGTGACGTCTTTATACTCTAGGCTGTTCCTCTCTCAGCTTTGCATCTACTTTTTCCTCTTTTCCATACAGTTTTGTTTTACAAAAGACTTTTTCCCTACAAGACATGCCACCTTTGCAGTTGCTGCAGTAATTGCAAAGCCCTTGTTAGCATATTCTGATAATCATTCAAAGCTGGTACCAGTTGGCAGGGTTTTCTTTTTCCTTACTTCTCTGAACAGCTCTTTCAGGGTGAGTAAAGTGGTACAGAAACTGCTTTTTGCTATGATGTCTGCTGTTGATGTATTGTTTTCTATTGCTTTTCTGTTTTCAGCAGTTCATTTGCAGTCTGTACTTCTGATTTCTTTCCTCGATTTATGTTATCATTAAGTTAATTAGAATGGCTGTCCCTTATTTCCTCAGAGTCTGATGCTGAATGGCATTTGTCGAGGGCTTCTCCAAAATGGTCTGCCTTATCTGCTTTTTTTGACAGGGTGAGGTTTGAGGCTTTTCAGTTGTACCCATTTGTAAGCATTTTTCCTTCACTGCTTTTGACTGATCCATTTCTTCTTTTGTAATTTCCACCTGGAGTTCCACTCTTCCCACAGTACTGTGCTTTCCTATCATAACAGTGTTCGCTTCAATTTCTATTTCCAGTGTAACTCCATTTATCTCTCCTTCCACTGACTCCTTGAATTTGATGCTTGCTTATACTTGTCTTCTGTTTTGTTTGATACTCGCCTGGTCTCAGCATGGGGATTTGTCCTGTCACCACATTTTCTTCCCAGTAAGGTCTCTTGGCTTATCTAATCCTTGCTCTGCCTCTGTTGGTGTCCAGCTGTGACTGCAGTGGTTTGAGTCACACTGGCTCTGAAAACGCCTCTCCAATTTTCTTCTGTTCCACTCTGTGTTTTACATTTCCCTACTCTGATGGTGTCTTGAATCTGTTCTTCCATTCAAAGGAGAAATCTCTGTGTACTCTGCTGTGTACTGTGAATTTTGTGTTGCTTCTTTTTCTTGTTCTTAATTATTTATTT
Organism: Aptenodytes patagonicus; assembly: GCF_965638725.1. Lineage (NCBI taxonomy): Eukaryota > Metazoa > Chordata > Aves > Sphenisciformes > Spheniscidae > Aptenodytes > Aptenodytes patagonicus. Next base: position 73,309,198 of record NC_134982.1, read on the forward strand.
TCATTTACATTCTTCATTTTAGCTGCTCAGTGTTTCCTGAGCATTTTGCACAGATGACCAGATTGGGGAAATAGTACAACTGTCGTTCATATGACCACACATTTTGGTATTTGCTAAATTCTGTGATACTTATTTTTTTAATGAGAGGGAAGAGTACTTTCAGCTCTACAGTCTGGGTATAAAGCATAAATTAACAGCTTTTTAATTTCTGCAATTAATGATTCCTAGCCATTGTCACTTGTTATGCCTTTAGTTGCCATACTGGGTGTTAGCACAAGACTTACTAATCTCAAGAAGTTGTGCTTTGGGGGCCTGCCACTCCCATGCCAGAGACGATTTTAAAACTTTTCTTTGTTCATACTTTGGACATAAAACAGCATAGTATATGTAATGTTTAGGAGTCTCATTTGAAATCTTGTGTTTATCTTATAGATTCATAGGTTCGCATTTGATGAGTGACTTTTTCCATAGCCTGTTATAATGAGAGCTCCTCCAATGTATGCTGCTTGTCTCTGTGGGATAGGGTTAATAGAGTGTTTCCTCTCTTGCGTCTGACCCCAGCCCACCAGCTTGTATTTCAGGTCACTAGTTGTCCATCTTCCTCATGATGACTCTAGTTTCTGATTTCTGAAACCTCTTTTTCACAATCAGCAGTTTTCAGGATACACATTTCTTTCCCAGCCAGCACAAATATTTTCTGGGTCCTGATTTTTGGAACTGGCCTCTGTAAGGAGTGCTTGAGGACCACTTACTTCTTATTGCAAGAAAAATCAGTGACACAGGGTGTGAGGCTAGGAGGGGTGGTGAGCCTCGTGCCCACCTGCTCGCCATCTCCAACCTTGGCACCGTAGCTGCAGGGATGTACCCTGGGCAGGCCAGGCTGTCTGCTCTTCTGGGGGTCCTGTCCCTTCAGCTTGTGTACACTGGGGTCAGACTGAGCACTGAATTTCATGTTTCACTCTCTACTTGCTCAATATTTTAATGAGTGGCCACATTTTTCCACTAATAAAAATGGCATGCATCTATTTGCCATTTACAACTTCAAAGGTCTAGAAAACTGGACTCAGACTTAAAGCACACATGCATTTTTAAGGGTTTTTTCTCTAGGGAAAGGCCAAACTGGGAAACTCTTGAACTAAAGTTGATGTTTCATTGCAGAGTTCTGAGCATGTGAAACAAGATTTAGAATGAAAATGGTTTTGTGATGGTAACTCAAAAAAGCTTGTTGCAAACACAATAATCTTGTACATAGGTTGCCTAGGCATCTAGAGACATTTAGAATGGCATATTGCCTTTTTTGTTCTTTTTTGTTTTGACCTTTTTGTAATATCTTCTGTAGTCTGATTCATACCATACAGAAAAAAAAAAATGTTGAATATCCTTGTTTTTCCTGTCATGTAATCCTTACCCTTTTTCTAAACAAACACTAGTCAAACCAATTGTAGTCAGTGATGTACAAACAGATTTCCCTCTATATCAATATAATTTTGCTGTGAACTATACCATTATATTAATTTGAATTTTTATTCACTCTCTTCTTTTTTGGAAATGCTTAGAATCTGATTAAATAATAGGAATAATAATAAGAAGAATAGTAATTATATTCTCTAGGATAGATGAATTATCTAAGAATTGTGCATTAGCCATGGCACTTACTGTATTTGAGGTTTGGAAAGGAAAATGGAGACTTACAATTATTAGTTAAATTATTTATGTGGTTATAAATAACTAAATCAATAAAATGTCTACTCATTGGAGCAGTGCAGGATAAAAGAATTTCAGAAGCAAAATGGATCTGTCATAGCCATTTGGATGCTAACAACCAGCTTCAGCTTACACAGCTGTGTTGAATGGTTGGCCGTTTTACCATATCTGAGCTTTGGGAACTCACCAAATAATTGAACAATACATTGAACTTCTGTAATTTTTAATTGCTAGCTAACTGCTATTTGCACAGCCATTTCAATTACTGGTGTATATGAGGACAAGGACTCGTAGGACATGTATTTAAGCTACAGCTTCCACTGCAAATCCATCTAACTGAAACCTTCTGTTCTGGGAAAATGTAAATCTCCTGTGGGTATTTTCGTGGCAAATGTCTTACTGTGAATGACTTTCTGTAAATGTCTTCTTAAAAATTAATTGACAAATCTAGATAGAAGGAGTTGAGAATAATACGGGAGACTGATCTACAAGCACAACTTTTTTTCAAAGAATTATGATACAGACTGAAGCTTAAGCCTTGAGAAGATGATGCTTATCCTCTAGTCTTCTCTATGGACTATTAGTAGAGTCATTCACACTCATAGACACCATTTTTAATTTGCATTAATGTAAGTAATTAATGTACCTGTAAGTGGGTAGGCAACAAATCCATGCTAGTGTTGATTTCCTCCCTTGGTGTAGACACCAGTGAACCAAAAAGTACTGAGAAGAAAGCAAGAGCTGGGAAAATAGCAGTTGCTTAGAAATTCATGAACCTGTGGGTAAGGGAGACCACCTGAATGAGTATTAAAGGAGGCAGTTGTTCTTCCTATTATTCAAATGTCAAAAGTGAATTTAAGTGCTCAGATTCCCCTCATGACAAAGCAAGTTAATAGCAAGGTTGTTCTCCTTTTTCTAGTGTCTCATTTGCTGCTGGTCTCTCCTTTTGATTATTCTATTTCCTTTCTCTTCATTTTCCCTTATTTGCATCTACAATTCTAGTTCCATCCTCTCAGAAATGCACTTTCTCCAGAGCCCACTGACATCTTACTTCTTCTGTAGGAAGTATATTCTTTTAAAGGAAAGAGAGAAACAAATAAAAAAAAAATCCTAGTGTGTTAATTTTAAAAAATAAATTTTAGGAATTTTTCTGCTGAATTTCCTTTCCACTCCCAACCTTCTTAAATTTTCCATTGTTCTTTTTCTTCCTTCTTTTTTTAACTGATTTTTTTTTCCTGAGGTTGCTTGTACTTATCTTGAGTAGATAGCTGGGAATGCACAATGAAATTTATGCTGCTAAGGACAAATGCAGCTGAACCATTCATAAAGGGATTCACAGTAACAGTCAACCGACTAAGTTTTCCTGTCTAATGCTACCAGGCCTAATGCTTCAGAGGCTGTGATGCTGTTTTCTGTCCATGGTGTGTGCTCCATTCCACATTCTCCTCAGTATTTCTCTTCGCCAGCAGTCAGACATGATGCATCTGAAGAATACTACTTTCTGCATAGCGAGGTGTAAATTTTGTGAGTATTAGACATATTAAAGGTATCCTTGTTAAATAATGTCCCATAATCATAATGTATGAATGAATAATAATTAGAAAACAAACCAGCCAGGAATTATGAGATTCTATATTAAATCATAATATAGTCCTTCCCTGGGCTGTTCTTGTTGCCAGCAGATTTAGCTGCAAATTTACACAGCAATACTACTGCATTTTCTGCTTTGTAAATCTTGCTAACAGGTAATGGGGATTGTCAACTCCTGAGAAGCCACAAGAGCTAAACTTAGGGCCCAACAAATTTATCTAAATAGATATACATCAGTGAAAGCACTTGCTGAGTGGCTATTCTGTTCCCATTGATATGAAAAAGGCACATCAGACAGAAGATTTTTCCTTCAAAACTCAGTATTTGGGCCAGAAGCAAGAAAAAAAAAAGAAACTATTTTAAGGGAATATTTTAATCACAAAACCTCTTGCAATGACAACAGCGAGTCAGGGTTTGGTCAACTGAGTTGGTCTGGTTTAATGAAGTCTAAATAGGTGGGATTCCTCTGTTCTGTGTACTTTAAAAAAAAAAAAAGGAGATTCAAATCCTGGAACCTGGCCTCTGTATCTGGAGAGCATTAATAGGTGAAACATTCTGAAAAAAAATTTCAGTGAGCAGGTGCAAAATAGGTAAGAGCCTCAAGCAAGATACAGCTGTGTTTCCCCCTGCTGCGAGATTATCTTGGGTTAATCTCTCTGTTTCTCTCTCTTTCTCTCACTCTTGCATGCTATAAAAACAAGAAGCAAGTTTTAGGTACCACAGCAAGTCACACCAGCTAATGGTATTTATCACCATTATTTTTATGTTTCTATAAAAAGTATCTCAAAACATACATACAAGAAAAACAACGAGACCTTCAGAGAAACAGGTGAAGATTAAGTTACTAGGTTTTCATTGCTTGCCTAAATGGTTTACACAGAAGTTACAAGCACCTGATTGTTGCTCAGCACCTTTGAAAATACAGTAGTTAATTAGATAATTCTGCACATGCTTAGAGAACTAAATTTAGGCAGCCATTTATTAAAGACATTTTTTCATACTCTTTCCAGTTGAGCTTTCTGCATTTATGGATGATAAACTACTAATGTGTGATGGTCTTCATTATGAGTGTTTTTCAACCTCTTGTTCAGATAGGAAAAGCTGGTTCAAAACAATGTTTTTAGGTGCTTACTGAAGCCTGACAGAACCCCTCAAGATAAATACTAAGCTGTTTCTTTTGTGAAGGCACATTTCTTTTCCTTTTTAATTGTGATAACATTTAAATATCTCTGCTTAGAGTTTCAGCAGAACCTTAGAAATGCAATGGTAGATGAAGTGAAACAAACTATAAGAAGGGGAAAAAAGTGGTTTCTAACAGTTTTGTGATTCTTATATCTTGGAATAAATCCATATATCCTTATATCCATGACAGAGTTTTTCTAGTTTGATAGTCTGTCTCTGCTAATCACTGGAACTAAATATTTTATAGGAAGTTTATGAAATTATAATGTGTAGGCACTCTAGGATTCACCGCCCACTTTAAAAAACCCTTGCTAGTCTCTTCATTATAACAGTAGACCTCTAATGATATGTGTTTCTTCTGAACTTTCTTTGGAGTAATGCAAGCAAGGGTCAGACACTTTCTGAACATAATTCCCCATCCTATCTTCAAAATTCTTTTTTAATTTGAAGGTATCAGTCTACCTTCATATGCACAGGTGGGGGAAGTGTATCTAGGGGAAGAAATGTAGGTTTTTTCACCTGAATGCTCAAGGTTGCCACACAAATTCATAGTGGCTGCAGGGTTAACAGGTAAAGTCATAACAGAGCTGTGTTACAAGGGGAAGAGACACTTTCATGCAGTGACTGTGCTTCAAAATTGTTGTGGTAGTCTATTAAAGTTATGTAAAGCTATCATAGCAGGAAAAGGAAATTTTTACCAATCAAGGCCTTAGTTAAGGTACAAAGCTAAAATCCAAATAAATAGCAATACTTTTTTCACGGTGACCCTCGGTGTTGCTGCTTATCCCCAACAGATTTTTCTAAAGCATATATTATATGTTAAGCTTCACAGAATGTTCTTTCATCTTTATCTCTTTTTGCATTGACATCCGAGTTTCTCCCTGTTATCTGCTACTGCTTTTTCTGCCTTCCCCCCCCCCCCCCTTCTTAACAAAGGGACCCAGCTTGTGGTTTAGAGACTATACAACCATCTTTTGGAGACATGACTTTAAAACATTTTTCCAAACACTTCTACTTTTCTGAATCAGACTGCATTTAAGACAATTTTTTTTAACCAAAACTTCTCACACACTGAAAATCTATGCTTGGTTTCAAGATGTCTGGCCTTGCTGCCAGTGAAGGGCACAGTGCTTGTACCTGCTCTTAGAGCATTGACAAGTTTTGAAATTGCTTCAGATTTTGCTTGTTACGGTTGGCCATTGGTATCTGGCAAACTTAATGTTCATTATCCAACACACATTGACTAATAATTATGTGGGTTTTGATCAGGATACTCTGGTGAGCAACTTTATCCTTGGGATATGGGATTTGTGGAAGAGGATTGTGGCATTGCAAATTCTGGTGCCTCTGTTAGGTTTTCTTCTCTTCATGTTTCCAACACTTACAGTGTGATGTAGGAACAAAGTGTTAAGATCTTTTGGTGAGTAATTGTGAAAATCACATTGCTAAGAGAAATTGCTTCTCTTTCTTACAAAGAATTGGGAAATTGGGGTTGTTTGCACCTGGAGCGGATACAACTTTGCCACTCACTCACAGGGTGCAGAATCAGGCTGTGGGATGCAGCAACAGCACAATATGTTTTAAAAATTAAGCCATGATACAGCCAATGCCTATTCCGGCAATACAGAGCCAGACAGCTCATGCTGTCATTCCCCCTGCATGACAGTCTGTCAAGTGGCCCAGGGGGCATTCTTTAATGTGTGCCAAGAGGCACAGTCCCTTTTCCACCAGGTGATATTCATGCTCTGAAGTTATGGGTTGATCTTTCAGCAAATCCAGCTTTAGGATGCCAAAACCACATGAAACACAATAAAAAAGGCTGATACAGCGCAAGCTGATATAGCACAAACTGATACAGATTTATTTCCCCTCTTTCTCTTTGCTTTAACTTCCTTACCCCCTCTGAAGCAAAGAACAAAGCCCCAGCACCCAAAGAAAAGCAACAAGAGCAACAAAGATCTAGTTTGTTGTATTCCCTCAGGCTTTCTGCCAGATCAGCTCTCATCCATCCTCCTGTATCCAGCAGAAACTCCATACTGCACCCTCTAGCTAATGTGTCAGAAAAGCAGTTTTGTATTCTTGCCTGACCTGGATTAAATTTGTATCACTGAAAAACCCACAGTTGTGCTGATCCAATATTAATGACTCTGAAACCGCAGCCTTGAGTAGCTTCTGCCATGTGTGCTCTCTCTCTTCTTTACATTTCAATTCCAACTGTGAAATTTCCTTGCAGCTGTGGAAAACGTTCCATGGTGGGATTGCTGATAGGAAGCTGTCCTCAGGATGACTGCGTGGTGTTATTCTAACTCAGTGTAAATTTGGAATACCCATGCTTATGTCAATAGAAACATGCATAGAATAAACTGGTCATACTCCACGAAACCTGAACAGCTTGTGGTTCTATACTTAGAAATGGTAGATGAAAATCCCACTAGTTGTATCTTACTGTTGAGAAATGGTTTATTAAAATTCTCTTACTTGGGTAGGACCTATTTTGTCAAGATACAATTGATCCCAAAAGTAGGAAATTCTAGGATGGTATTATGAATTTTGATTTTTGAAGTCAACCTAAGAAAGTAAACCATTGTGTTTCACACACAGTTCTCTACCAAACAAGACAACGAATGAAACATACCTGTTGAAAGCTGGGTTTCAGAATAAGGGATACCTTATCTCCCTGAGTGTAGTCTGTCAATCTTTCATCACCAAGGTCAAATTAAGCATTTTCTGTCTACTCTAAATTTTCAGCCACTGTTCTTCATTTTGCTCCGCTCATTTTATTACCAGCAGCTTATCTGAACATATCACAACTGGGTGCAAAAAGATTGACACGATGATACTGCGGCGGCGGTTTTGCCAAGCCAGGAAAGAATAGCCAGGAGGTGAGAAATGTTTACCTGGGCTCAAAGAGCACCGCCAACCTCTGCAGCTGTCAGCCTCCATCTCACTCCATTTAGTTCATGTTTCCTGACAGCCTTGTTGATGTTGAATGGGAGTGATTGCTAACGATGTTGTAACAGACTCAGCAGGACAGTGAAAGCAAGTAAAGCAAAATGTCTGTATTAAAACAAGTGGTGAGTGCAAACAGCAAATGTGCAAGTGGTGTCAGAAAACATGAAACCACGGGTAATCATGGCCAGCATTCACCTAACCTGTCTTTTTTAAAGATGGACCCATGCAAGATGGCTGGACTGCACCTAATAGCTCACCTGCTGGAGCCTGTGGGTCCCTCTATGAGCCTACTCACTAACGTGTATGAATGGGCCACAAAATTTGGTGGATAATTGTTTCCTGCCATGTCAGTGAGCTGAAATCCCTCAGTGAAAGGTCTGATGAACACCAAAACTGGTGGAAAGGAGTAGGCAGACTGCTCAACTAAGAGCAGGTAGGGAGAGGAAGTGAAATCTTCCTGGTAGTAGTAAGCATCAGTGAAACTCTGCCCAAAAGGACACAAAGTGCAAGAGCTGCATGGATTAAGAGAATCTGGAAGAAGCTTAAGACCTCCTCAGGAGAATGTAACTCACTCATATAACTTAGAAAATTATGACAACAAGAGATAGTAAAAAAATCCCCAAACAAATAAAAACTTTCAACCAGAAGTCACCACTAGCACCACCAGTGAATCAGAAACACTTTGTGGAAAACAATGGGCAGAAGTCCAGCTTGACGCTCTACTGAAGCTTTGAAAAAGCAGACTGTACAGAGAAGAATATTTAATTAATCCTTCTCCCCATATCCTGCCTCTCCTTCCAGATCCTTCCTTAGGTGTCCCAGGCTATAAATTTGTGGGGCTGTGCTGCAAACTGCATCATGGAAAATACGTTTCCAAAAACATCTCCCTTTTTGGAAAGTAATCTCTTGTGGAATCACCTCCTGAGATGGCTTCCAAACTATGTGATTCATATTTCCCAGTACTTAATAATTTCTGAAAAGAAAAGTGTTTTTTCTCACCACCAGTAATTAAACAGAAAATTTCCTTCATGACCTTCACTATGAAGATCTAAGCATGTCAGTGTTATTCTGATGATGATTTTTATTGCTGTTGTTTCTAAAACTTCCTTCAGATTTAGGTCAGCTAAGGTAATGTTTTAGTGCAATAGTAGGAGACCATGAATAACTAGACTGCATCTTATGAAGGGTTTTTAGGCTTTGGATACATCTTTGGTCTTAATGCAGAATGCCTTGAGAGCAACAGGTCATCAACTATTCAGATATTGGTTGGTCTCCAGGCATGGATCAAGAAAGAGATTTAGATTCCAACTGAAATATAGTTAAGTGAATCATGGAACACATTGAGACATGGGAAAAAGGATCAGCAGCGGTGGGCAGGACCCCTGGGGGTTGTCTAAAAGCCAGTCCAGTTACAGCAAGGTGCTCAGGGCTGTGTTCATTTGAGTTCTGAATACCTCCAAGGGTTGAGATCCCCAACCTCTCTGGCCAAGTTGCTCCAGTGTTTGACAACCCTCACACTAAAAATATTTTTCTTTATATCTGGTGGAGTTTCCTGTCGCAACTTGTGTCTGTTGCATTTTGCTCTGCCTTCATGCACCTCCACCTTCTTTGTAATCTACCATCAGATAGTTGGAAACAGCAATAAGATCTCCCCTTCACTTTCTTTTCCCCAGGCTGAACCAGCCGATCTCCCTCAGGTTCTCCTTGCAAGTCCTAGGCTCCAGCCCCCATCCTGGCAGCCCTATTCCCTCCACGTTCCCAGAATCAAAAGCAGCAGGAGAGGTTCCTGTGTATCACCCACGTTAATCTACATCCTTTTCCCTATTACTCTCATATTAGGCAAAGAATTACCTGAAAACCTTACATAATCCTTGATTTTTTTTTTTTCTGATTTAAGACATGGGAGGTCAAGTACAACTGGCTATAGAAGCACAAAGGAAGCCTGTGTTCCTTCTAACTGCCATGCCATACCAAGGAAAAAGAAAATCCCGTCCTACCAGGTTGTCTTCAATCATGAAAGAGAAAACAGTTACATAGAATTTGGGTATTATTTAAAAGGAATTGGCTCTGCTTGTGTACTTGCACTATTGCAGATAGAATACAGGCATTTCTTCTTCCAGGGCTCTCAGCTCCGCACCAGGGACTGGGTCATTGGTGAAGGGACAGGTTTCCTTTGGGCATTGACCCTGTCCAGGCCCGATGGCCCAACATTTTTGCTGCAACATGTCGTCCAAGACTTATTTCAAAAAACTCATTAATATTCTAGGAAAAGCTTATTAGTTGTTTTACTCCCCCAATTTTTTCTTTGTTCTGTTCATTCTTTATTTACAGATCTGTGTTTCAAAGACTTATCTTTGTTCTTTTGTATGAGAAAGTCTCTGTCTCTGAGTTTTGGGGTTAAGAAAGATCTGTGCATTCAAAACATCCTTAAATTTACATGCTTTAGCAAGTCTAAATTTCCCAGGTTTCCATTTAGGGCTTAAGATGATTAATTTTTTCTGAAGATATGTACAATCTAAGTTGATCTCAAATGCTGTTCGTAACATTAAAGAATTTTTTTTTCTTCTTCTTTTTTTTTTTTTTTTTTTTTTTTAATATATTTAAAGGTCTATCAGTGTCTTGTGGAAAAAGGTTCATCTGAATCCAGGAGGACTTCCTGAATTTCACCAGAGTGAATCCTGGCTGAATTCTGACATCAGTGCCCAAGCCAAAAATTGTGATATTCCTTAGATCTTAAAAGAAAATTTCAGACTTGAAAATCTCCTTTGTAATCCTGAATGTAGATAGCATCATCTATTACCTTAGCATTTTGAATGTTGTTCCGGTATCTATTACCTTTACATTTCGTTGTTCCCTTGATTATTGTGTTTAATTGAAAGACGTTGTTGCAGACACAAATAAATGTGAATATGTTCAGTGCATGTACATTTTTGTCTTGAACAGATGGAGTAACACTCTACCCACATTATGTCATTGATGTAAAAAGATTTAGCTGATGCACAAAGTCTTTTATGCTTATGGTATGTAAGGAAGCTATTATTACACAGTAACTATAATAAGGTGACACAACTGGGAAGTATCATTTCTCCATACAGGAGCAGTAGCTGCCATGTTATGTAGATTTTAAAATGAGCTTAATTAGACCTCTGTACAAGAGTGTTTGATTTTTACCTCAATTCAATGTAATTTGCAGCAGTACAAGAAAAAAACCCAACAAAAAACCCAACAAAAAATGCCACCATCAAATCCCCTAAATTATTCAGCTTTAAAGTTGTGAGAATATCAGAACAAGTCATTCAGAAAACAGCCATGAAGTATATGTCTACAAACTGAAGAAAATGTGGCAAGGGAATAAAAATGTAGACATATTCCTGGTTTTGGAGGAACTGGGGAGTTAAAGGACAGCGCTAAGTGTGCCTTTATCCTCCTGTTCTTATGATATATCCAGGCATTAGATGTGGATCCTTTATTGGATGCGAGGGGGAACATTGTCACTGAGGATGAGGAAAAGGCTGAGGTACTTAATGCCTTCTTTGCCTCAGTCTTTAACAGGCAGACCAGTTATCCTCAGGGTACTCAGCCCCCCGAGCTGGAAGACAGGGACGGCGAGCAGGATGAACCCCCCGTAATCCAAGAGGAAGCAGTCAATGATCTCCTACGCCACCTGGACACTCACAAGTCTATGGGGCTGGATGGGATCCACCCGAGAGTGCTGAGGGAGCTGGCGGAGGTGCTCGCCAAGCCACCCTCCATCATTTATCAGCAGTCCTGGTTAACGGGGGAGGTCCCGGACGACTGGAGGCTTGCCAATGTGATGCCCATCTACAAGAAGGGTGGGAAGGAGGATCCGGGGAAGTACAGGCCTGTCAGCCTGACCTCGGTGCTGGGGAAGATTATGGAGCAGTTCATCTTGAGGGCGCTCACAAGGCATGAGCGGGACAACCAGGGGATCCGGCCCAGCCAGCATGGGTTCATGAGAGGCAGGTCCTGCTTGACCAACCTGCTCTCCTTCTATGACCAGGTGACCCACCTAGTGGATGAGGGAAAGGCTGTGGATGTGGTCTACCTGGGCTTCAGTAAGGCCTTTGACACCGTCTCCCACAGCATTCTCCTCGAGAAGCTGGCGGCTCACGGCTTAGACAGGTGTACTGTGCGCTGGGTCAAAAACTGGCTGGATGGCCGGGCCCAGAGAGTTGTGGTGAATGGAGTTCAATCCAGTTGGCGGCCGGTCACGAGCGGTGTTCCCCAGGGCTCAGTTTTGGGGCCGGTCTTGTTCAATATCTTTATCGATGATCTGGATGAGGGGATCGAGGGCACCCTCAGTCAGTTTGCAGACGACACCAAGTTGGGCGGGAGTGTTGATCTGCTCGAGGGTAGGAAGGCTCTGCAGAGGGACCTGGACAGGCTGGATCGATGGGCCGAGGCCAATTGTATGAGGTTCAACAAGGCCAAGTGCCGGGTCCTGCATTTCGGCCACAACAACCCCATGCAGTGCTACAGGCTTGGGGAAGAGTGGCTGGAAAGCTGCCTGTTGGGAAAGGACCTGGGGGTGCTGGTTGACAGCCGGCTGAACATGAGCCAGCAGTGTGCCCAGGCGGCCAAGAAGGCCAATGGCATCCTGGCCTGTATCAGCAATGGTGTGGCCAGCAGGAGTAGGGAAGTGATCGTGCCCCTCTACTCGGCCCTGGTGAGGCCGCACCTCGAATACTGTGTTCAGTTTTGGGCCCCTCACTACAAGAAGGACGTTGAGGTGCTGGAGCGTGTCCAGAGAAGGGCAATGGGGCTGGTGAAGGGTCTAGAGCTCAAGTCTTCTGAGGAGCGGCTGAGGGAACTGGGGTTGTTTAGCCTGGAGAAAAGGAGGCTCAGGGGAGACCTCATCGCTCTCTACAACTCCCTGAAAGGAGGTTGTAGCGAGGTGGGGGTCGGTCTCTTCTCCCAAGTAACTAGCGATAGGATGAGAGGAAACGGCCTCAAGTTGCACCAGGGGAGGTTTAGATTGGACATGGGGAAAAATTTCTTTACTGAAAGAGTGGTTAAACATTGGAGCAGGCTGCCCAGGGCAGTGGTTGAGTCCCCATCCCTGGAGGTATTTAAAAGACGTGTAGATGAGGTGCTTAGGGACATGGTTTAGTGGGCGTGGTGGTGTTGGGTTGACGGTTGGACTCGATGATCTTAGAGGTCTTTTCCAACCTTAATGATTCTATGATTCTATGAATGCAAGCAGGGGAAAAAATCCAGCCACCCTTCCTCAAATGGACAGTTTCTGTAAAGTCAAAATACTCAGGAAGATAGAAGCTGTAGAGAAGAGTCCCAGAGCCAGGTTAATGATTTCAGCAAGAAATTTTATGCTGTGAAGGTTGGATTCATACTCAAGATCCCTATTTTTTTCCCCACTGTAGAAAAGGATTGGCACCATTTGCTCCAAGGGAAACAAAAGCTAACTTCAAAAAGTCTGAAACCGATGGCTCATAATTCAGAAAAGTAAGATGTTTTTCGGGTCTGCTTATGTGACTTTGGATTCCCTCAAAGTAACATGTACTGTTCATAAAAAACCCCTCTAAGCCCACAATTGTCTGTTTTTGTCTCATCTCCTGAAATTAAAGCAATAAAATAATAAACAAGTAAACTGACTCCTGTGAAGAGACTTTGTTAAACGGTTATGTCAAAATAATACAACAGACCCAATAAAATATGCATGCTACTATAACTCAGAAGGCAATGTAAGTATTTGAAAACTAGAGCAAGACTATTCTTATTCTTTGGCTTCTTAGGTTGCTAGGTATATATATTTAAAAATAATTTAGCCCAAAGTTATTTTTTTGGGATTATGGAATAGAACAAAACAAACCAAACCCCCAGCAAATATTTTTTCTGGAGATTGTACCAGGTTTTTACCATCTTGCACAGCTGTTCAGCTAAAGAATATCCTGCCATTTCCAGGTGCTTATGACTTAGCAAATAACTTTGTAGAAGAAGTTAGTTTATCAGGTTATCCTAAGGGTGATTTAAAAAAACCCAAATAAAATAAACCTCTATTACTTTAAATGACAGTGACCCTATTTATTTTTCTATTACAAAGTAAAGTTTTATGTGTGTTCTTGCTCCAGCTGCAAGAAAAAATGGAGAAGTCAGATCTCAGTATATCATATCCCCAGTGTATCTTTCTATCTAATCTAGCGATACGTGCGCAGAATGGGAGTCTGGCTGTTTTCTGAGTTAGGTGAACACTGTCCAACAGCAGTATTGTGGTTGCTGATGCTTTTCTAACAGCAGAGTAATATCAGAAATACAGAAGCAATTTAGCTGAAGGTTAATCTGAACGGGACCAGACTGCATGCAGGTATGGGCAGCTGCATATCCGGAGGGAGACAACACAAAAACTACATTTGTACTTCTGAAACTGACGTTATGTTTTCCTACCCACCTCCTTTTAATCTAGCTGTTGAAGGGATGAGGTACCTGTAAAATGAGTTAGGTTTTGGGGGAACCTTTGAGCTGTCTTTTACAGACAGTATAAATTTTCTAGAAGTTCTTGCTCCAGGCATTTCTATGAGAGGGGCCCCTGGTATGTCCCTTGTTTACCTATATTTACAAAAGACAGAGAGGGAAATTTTAGGCAGGGGTGCTGAAAAGACAGCTGTAACTGTGAGCACACACTTCTTGCAGCAAGAGATGTGACAAAATTCTGCATGAAATACAACTCCACTGAAGGCAGTAGTAAAGCTCCCTTTTTATTCAATTATATTTCTTTCAGTGAAACTGGGACTTCTGATCTAACCTGCTGTGGCATCTAAAGCCAGAGCTCTGCTCAGAAATAAGCCTATGGCATGCCTTTTCCTGTGCCCTGCTCTAGAGGCATGTGTAGACACATACACCCACTCTGCATGTGGGCTCTCTGGGACCATGCCTCTGCTCACAGACTCCTCCGTAAGGAAGGGTCCCTGGGTCGGCTCCTCGTGCTGAACCAACGTTGAGCACCAGCCACTTCTGTCCAGGCAGTGTCATCCCTCTTCTGCAAAGCTGTGGTTTTCTTCCCCGTATGACGTACAGGATAACCAGGGTAATATTATACACTGTTTTCAGATGTCTCTCAGGCTTAGAGGCAATGTGTTGGTTATTTTTCTGATGTTTGTCTGCAAATGGAAATTGTATCAGTATACTGAAGTCAGTGGGGCTCTGTTGATGTGTGCCAATTGATAAACCGGCACACATTACTGTTGTTAGACTGTGATTTGGTCACACAGAATTTAGTACTCCGGGTACAGGATGAAAAACACTGTTGTGCAGACTACACAAAGTGTTAATACTGTCATATGCTGCCTTTGGATATTCATTAAAATGTGGCTTTGTCCTGGTCAGGTTTGTAATGGATCAAATGTTGCCTATTTTTCTGCAGCTGGCATGAAGAGCATGAAGCCTAAATAGTGTGCAGGTCAATAGAAATGTGGTCACATGCTCACCCCCATCTTATTTGTTTTTGAAATGCAGGGCATTTGGCTGGAGCTCAGGCCAGTAATAACGATAGGTTGTGATGAAAGAGAGCTCAAAACTTTACAGGGTAGACTTTCCCAGACTGTCTAGATCTGATTTGGAATAACTTTTTTTACAAATGTTTAGTATACTTATATATATATGCGGACAGGAGGGATGGCAGCAGTTTAAAACCCAGTGTACCTGCCATTTCAGCAAAGCCACCGAGGCGAAGGGCTCCGGAGCAGAGGATCACACCGGGGGACCCTTCCTAAAGTGGCAAAACCGCGGCGAAAACCGTGAAGGCAAAAGCGCAGGGAGTGAGAGGGTGCCCCAGTCCCCGTCCCCCAAGCCGGAGGGGGGAGCTCCTGACGAGCGGCAGCTCTGACTTAGCATGGGTGGGGACAGGAGGGACAGCAGCCAAACCCCCTCACATACAAGAGCAGCCCCCAGGGAGTGCGAGAGAGCCGGAGCGTGGCGAACAGGGCGGGCAAACAGGGCGTGGCACGTCAGAAGGGCGTGGTGCGGCAGTTTGCGTGGCAGTTTGCGTGGGCAAGGCGTGCAGGGAAGGCGAGTGAGCGGGGCGCAGCCCCCCTCCTGGCTCTAGAGGCCAACTCAACTAGTAGTCGTCACCCTCCCAGAAGAGGACCAGCAATGGTTTCCATGCAGCCAAAGGCCGTCGCCAGAAGGAATGTGGCGACCCAGATGGAGCCCTCACACAAGCATACAGCTGTCCAGGTCTCTGGCTGCAGGGAGTGCCTGAGCCTGTCAGCTGTGCCGGAGGGCAGCAGAGACACCACCTGTGTGCGGTGTGACCAGGTGGATGATCTGCTCGGCCTGGTGGCAGAGCTGAAGGAGGAAGTGGAAAGGTTAAGGAGTATCCGGGAGTGTGAGAGGGAGGTAGACTGGCGGAGCCGCACCCTACCATCCCTGAGGCAGAGGCAGCAGAAGGAGGCTCCGCGAGAAGCAGAGGATCCCCTGCCATCTTGCCACCAGGCAGAAGGAGGGGACCTAAGCGACGGGGGGGGGATGGAAACAGGTCCCTGCTCGGGGTGCCAGGCAAACGTCCGCCCAGCCTCCCTCACCTTCCCGGTTGCCCTTAGAGAACAGATATGGGGCCCTGGAACTTGAGGGCCAGGCAAATGAGGATGTAGATGAAGATCCATCCAGGGGGTTGCCTAGGGTGAGGCAGTCAGCCCCACGCATTATGACTGCCTCTGCTAAGAAAAAAAGGAGGGTAATTGTTGTAGGCGATTCCCTTCTGAGGGCAACAGAGGGCCCTATATGCTGACCGGACCCATCCCACAGGGAATTCTGCTGCCTCCCTGGGGCCCGGGTCAGAGACATTACTAGGAATCTCCCTGGTCTGATACGGCCTTCTGACTACTACCTGCTGTTGGTTATACAGGCTGGCAGTGATGAGGTTGCAGAGAGAAGTCCAGAAGCGATCAAAACAGACTTCAGGGCCCTGGGACGACTGGTTGAAGGATCAGGAGCACAGGCAGTGTTTTCCTCTATCCCTACAGTGGCAGGGAAGGATACTGAAAGGAGCAGGAAAACACACCTGATCAACACGTGGCTCGGGGGCTGGTGCCATCGACGGAATTTTGGCTTTTTTGATCATGGGGAGGTTTACATGGCACCGGGCCTGCTGGCAACAGATGGAGTTCAGCTGTCTCACAGGGGGAAAAGGATCATTGCTCATGAATTGGCAGGGCTCACTGAGAGGGCTTTAAACTAGGTGAAATCGATAGCCCAGCTCAAGTGCATCTACACCAATGCACGCAGCATGGGCGGCAAACAGGAGGAGCTGGAAGCCATTGTGCAGCGGAATAGATATGACTTAGTCGCCATCACAGAGACATGGTGGGGTGACTCTCACTATTGGAGTGCTACAATGGATGGCTACAGACTCTTCAGAAGGGACAGGCGAGGAAGGAGAGGCGGTGGGGTGGCTCTGTATATTAGGGAGTGTTTCGATTGTATAGAGCTCAACGATTGTGATGATGATACAGTCGAGTGTTTATGGGTAAGGATGAAGGGGAAGGCCAACGAGGCAGATATCCTGCTGGGAGTCTGTTATAGACCACCCAACCAGGATGAAGGGGTGGATGAAGCATTCTACAAGTGGCTGGCAGAAGTCTCTCAATCGCTAGACCTTGTTCTCGTGGGGGACTTCAACTTCCCAGACATCTGCTGGAAATACAACATGGCAGAGAGGAAGCAGTCTAGGAGGTTCCTGGAGTGTGTGGAAGACAACTTCCTGACACAGCTGGTAAGTGAGCCTACCAGGGGAGGTGCCTCGCTCGACCTGCTGTTTACAAACAGAGAAGGACTGGTGGGAGATGTGGTGGTCGGAGGCCGTCTTGGGCTTAGCGACCATGAAATGATAGAATTCTCGCTTCTTGGTGAAGTAAGGAGGGGGGCCAGCAAAACTGCAACCATGGACTTCCAGAGGGCAGACTTTGGCCTGTTCAGGACGCTGGTTGAGAGAGTCCCTTGGGAGACAGTCCTGAAGGGCAAAGGGGTCCAGGAAGGCTGGACGTTCTTCAAGAAGGATGTCTTAAAGGCGCAGGAGCAGGCTGTCCCTGTACGCCGTAAGAAGAACGGGCGGGGAAGATGACCGGCCTGGCTGAACGGGGAGCTCTTGCTGGGACTCAGGAAAAAAAGGAGAGTTTACCACTTGTGGAAGAAGGGGCAGGCGACTCAAGAAGAATACAGGGATCTTGTTAGGTCATGCAGAGAGAAAATGAGAAAGGCAAAAGCCCAGCTAGAACGCAATCTGGTCGCTGTCGTTAGAGACAAGAAAAAATGTTTTTACAAATATATTAACGACAAGAAGAGAGCCAAGGAGAATCTCCATCCCTTATTGGATGCGGGGGGGAACATTGTCACTGAGGATGAGGAAAAGGCTGAGGTACTTAATGCCTTCTTTGCCTCAGTCTTTAACAGGTAGAGCAGTTATCCTCAGGGTACTCAGCCCCCTGAGCTGGAAGACAGGGACGGCGAGCAGGATGAACCCCCCGTAATCCAAGAGGAAGCAGTCAATGATCTCCTACGCCACCTGGACACTCACAAGTCTATGGGGCCGGATGGGATCCACCCGAGAGTGCTGAGGGAGCTGGCGGAGGTGCTCGCCAAGCCACCCTCCATCATTTATCAGCAGTCCTGGTTAACGGGGGAGGTCCCGGACGACTGGAGGCTTGCCAATGTGATGCCCATCTACAAGAAGGGTGGGAAGGAGGATCCGGGGAAGTACAGGCCTGTCAGCCTGACCTCGGTGCTGGGGAAGATTATGGAGCAGTTCATCTTGAGGGCGCTCACAAGGCATGAGCGGGACAACCAGGGGATCCGGCCCAGCCAGCACGGGTTCATGAGAGGCAGGTCCTGCTTGACCAACCTGCTCTCCTTCTATGACCAGGTGACCCACCTAGTGGATGAGGGAAAGGCTGTGGATGTGGTCTACCTGGACTTCAGTAAGGCCTTTGACACCGTCTCCCACAGCATTCTCCTCGAGAAGCTGGCGGCTCACGGCTTAGACAGGTGTACTGTGCGCTGGGTCAAAAACTGGCTGGATGGCCGGGCCCAGAGAGTTGTGGTGAATGGAGTTCAATCCAGTTGGCGGCCGGTCACGAGCGGTGTTCCCCAGGGCTCAGTTTTGGGGCTGGTCTTGTTCAATATCTTTATCGATGATCTGGATGAGGGGATCGAGGGCACCCTCAGTCAGTTTGCAGACGACACCAAGTTGGGCGGGAGTGTTGATCTGCTCGAGGGTAGGAAGGCTCTGCAGAGGGACCTGGACAGGCTGGATCGATGGGCCGAGGCCAACTGTATGAGATTCAACAAGGCCAAGTGCCGGGTCCTGCATTTCGGCCACAACAAACCCCATGCAGCGCTACAGGCTTGGGGAAGAGTGGCTGGAAAGCTGCCTGTCGGGAAAGGACCTGGAGGTGCTGGTCGACAGCCGGCTGAACATGAGCCAGCAGTGTGCCCAGGCGGCCAAGAAGGCCAATGGCATCCTGGTCTGTATCAGCAATGGTGTGGCCAGCAGGAGTAGGGAAGTGATCGTGCCCCTGTACTCGGCACTGGTGAGGCTGCACCTCGAATACTGTGTTCAGTTTTGGGCCCCTCACTACAAGAAGGACATCGAGGTGCTGGAGCGTGAAGGGTCTAGAGCTCAAGTCTTCTGAGGAGCGGCTGAGGGAACTGGGGTTGTTTAGCCTGGAGAAAAGGAGGCTCAGGGGAGACCTCATCGCTCTCTACAACTCCCTGAAAGGAGGTTGTAGCGAGGTGGGGGTCGGTCTCTTCTCCCAAGTAACTAGCGATAGGATGAGAGGAAACGGCCTCAAGTTGCACCAGGGGAGGTTTAGATTGGACATGGGGAAAAATTTCTTTACTGAAAGAGTGGTTAAACATTGGAGCAGGCTGCCCAGGGCAGTGGTTGAGTCCCCATCCCTGGAGGTATTTAAAAGACGTGTAGATGAGGTGCTTAGGGACATGGTTTAGTGGGCGTGGTGGTGTTGGGTTGACAGTTGGACTCGATGATCTTAGAGGTCTTTTCCAACCTTAATGATTCTATGAATCTATGATTCTATAATGCAGGAATTGTGCTTTCTTTATCTTCCTTTTTCTATAGGCAACCCTATTCTGAAAACTAAACTTTCCTCTATCTGTCATTACCAGTTTTCAGCTGGGTAGATTTTTTTTAACCTTTCTTCCTGGGTTGCAAGCGTAATGTTTAAAATCTTGTTTCACTGCTGCCCAGCATTGCCTATCTTGAATTTTCAGCATCTAATTTGGGAGAGCAGTCTCACAATGCTTTTTTAGTCAAGCTCTGCTAGATTTTAGGATCGATACTGAAATGTGGTCTGGAGGTGACTGTCTCTCTGTTGACTATATGGGGAGTCTAGGGCCATTTTTCTCCTAATTTACTGAAGATTTTTTTTTCAGGATGTTGTGGTTTAACCTCAGCCAGCAACTGAGCAACACACAACCACTCGCTCACTCCCCTGCCCCGGTGGTATGGGGGAGAGAATCAGAAGAGTAAAAGTGAGAAAACTTGTGGGTTCAGATAAGAACAGTTTAATAATTGAAACAAAATATAGTAAAACAGTAATAGTAATAATAATAATGATAGAATATACAAACCAAGTGATGCACGATGCAATTTCTCACCACTGACTGACCGATGCCCAGCCAGTCCCCGAGCAGTGGCACCCCTGGCCAGCTTTCCTCCAATCTATATACTGAGCATGACGTCACATGGTATGGAAAATCCCTCTGGCCAGTTTGGGTCAGCTGTCCTGGCTGTGCCCCCTCCCATCTTCTTGTGCACCTCCAGCCTTCTCAGTCGGTAGAGCATGGGAAGCTGAAAAGTCCTTGGCTAGTGTAAGGACTACTTAGCAACAACCAAAACATCCATGTGTTATCAACATTATTCTCATCCTAAATCCAAACCACAGCACTGTATCAGCTCGTAGGAAGAAAATTAACTCTATCCCAGCTGAAACCAGGACAAGGAAATGGAAATTAGTTATGGTGTTGCAGCACTCATCCTAAAGGAACTAAGCTGACTGCAAAGAAAATACATGCAGCTGTAAAGAAAACTTGTTTTTTCAAGCTGTGTAAGGATTTCAAAGTTAATACATCTCCAACTGAATAACCACTTCAAACACATCACTTCTAAAAGCAAAACAGAAGTCATAGCATGTTGCTGCTGTGCTAGGAAACCAAAGCCTATGCACGTGGTTCCAGGGTGCAGGTGAGGAGTGCTGGAGCTTGGGAGCAGGACTCCACTGCCTGAAAGTCTCCTTTGTTAGACTGAAAAAGCAGAAGTGAGAGACAGTAGAAAATATAGCAGAGAATTAGGTAGAAAACACGTTATAAAACACCCCTTTGTCCCCTATTGGTATTTAAGTGCTGTGTGGGGACTGGGGTATAGCTAAGCTGTCTTTGCAGAGGAGTAAGCAGTGTTCTGGATGCTGCCTGCAATGGTTGATTAAAATAGTTAAACAAAGGCAACCCTTGAACAACATGTTTTAGCCTGATCAACATGTTTTAGCCTGATCAAAGTACAAAATAGAGAAGTGGAATAAAATAAAAATTTGTGGCCAAATGACTGCAGAAAATTCTAACTGTTGATTTATCAGAAGTGGGCAAATAATTCTTAATGAGAAAATATATCAGAGGAAATATTCTTTCTGTTTTGCAGTGACCGATTCACTGCCAGGTTTATCAGTCTTTTTCCTGCTGACAAATTGCTCACCAAACATCTTCAAGTAACATTCTTTTAGCAATAGCTGTGCTCACAAACCATTTTTCTACCACAAGCACTGAAATTTGGGGAGCTGAAATTGTGACTGCATTGATCTTTGTGATCAAATTTCGATTGATTTCAATGGGGCCAAGTACCAGCACCCAGGCAGTCCGCAAGGGACACCCTGGGGCAGATGATCAACCAGTTTTTTGACCATCCTCCTGGCCCTGGGGTGCTTGGCAGATGGTCACACCAAGGTCCCGCTGGTTGAGTCAATCTTCGGGCCTTGTGAGCTGGGGCTCAGGCACACACCACTGTGTGTGCCCACCATGTGCAACTGGAAATAACCCCAGTTACACAACGCTCGGTTGCAGCCCTGCCATTATAGCCCTGTTGTGAGTGTGTCTCCTCTCTCTGTGTGTGCAAGAGAGATCAGGATGAAAACATTCATAGTAGATTATTCAAAATGGCTAGCAGACTGTAAAAAACTTGTAAAACCGTTGGCAATGTGTAGCCTACAGGTTACTTGTCTTAACTTGCATTCTCTCAGCACCCATCACCAAGTGCATTTAAACATTTCTATGCCTTTATGTTCATCCTAGTAACAGAAAGAAGTGAAACCTTTTATTCAAAAACATTCAGCTTACACCTCAGTGATTCAATAACATCAGAAGAGGAAAAAGTCGCAGTCGATCATTACCGAGACTTGAGTCAAAGTTGTCAGTGAGTTTTACATTGTCATCTTTAATCTTTTCCTTGAGATGAGCTGTGGATTTTACCTCCTGGAAAAGGCTGATTTTGCCTTGACATTTCATTGTAAATTTATCAGGAAATAAAAAAAAGGGCAGTTCCAGCTCCTTTGTGAGAGAATAAAAAAATCTTCTTTATCAAATAAAGTTTTACTGAGGTGAGATTGAGAAAGATAGAAAGCATTTTACCTTCATATTTCTGGATTTCCTTTTTATTCAGACTTGAAGGATTTTCTCTGTATCTCTCATCAGATAGGGAGATTATCAGAATCCCATATAGAGAGTCTGATCCATCTGCACCACGAGCAAAGGTTCTGTCACATCTGTTTATATGCAGGTGATCACCTTTAAACTAAGTAACATGACAAATACTGGTTAACCATAGTATCAGATGGATTTTGGAGCCCTTCTTTGCTGGTATCCTGCTCCCAGTGTGCTGAGACTAGAGTATTTGATTAAGGATTTCTACTTTAGTTTAAATTTCCTTGTCCTTTACTGTGCATAGATCATGTGTTATGTCTGCTCCAGGGTGACTATTTTCTTTTTTTTTTGTGTGTGTGTGAATGTAACTTCTTCATGGTAGCATACAAACCCCATCGTAGCTTGGCCACCTTTTTATCCATCTGTTTCTCCCTCCTCCTTCCTGACTTTAGGTGGACCTTCTCTTGGAGGAATCCTCCACTCAGTCACTAGGAGTGTTGTGTGTAGAGAATAATGTCCCTAGAGTTAAATACAGATTCCACTGAAGTCAATGTACAGTACTTAAAGCTCTTAAAAACCCAGGGATTTTCAGACACCAAAACCATAAGCACAGTCACTCTCTACAGAGTTTCTAAAACGTAAGAGTTTTAGTCTAACACTTCGTATCTGGTCACTTGCAGCGCAATCTGACTCTTCTGACTTCAAGTGGAAAAATTCCAGTGGTGCTTAGTTTCCACTCTTGGAGGCAAGTTTACAAACATCACTTATTGTGCAAATCACTTGGGCACGGGCTTAAGAAGTGAAAATGAATCTGGGAACTCCAGGGCCTAAAGCTGACCATGGTGTTTCCAGAAGCAGAGCTTTATCTTTGCTTTTGCAGAATGATCAGTAATAGAAATCTCTTACGTGCTCCCAGCATGTCATCAGCTAAATGAGAAGTCATCTGCGGTGGTTAAGAGCTATCCTGATATGTCTAGAGATGATGTGAAAGTGTGCCCTTTGGTACTGGCAGGTGAATGGGGCAAAGAAAAAAGGCTTTTGCCCTTAAACTGCTTAAATGAATCTGGAAGGCTGTAAGAAATTGTCAGGGAAAGGCTTTCCAATATTTTTTTGTGGATTGATCAAACAGAATGAGTATTTCTGGAAGTATGGTACGAAGCAATGGTTTCCTTGGCATTCAACAATAGCAGCTTATATTGGCCACTCCCAGCTTTGCCATCCAGTCCCTTTGGTCATGGTAAACTACAATATAATGGCTATCCCATCCATGGACTATTTCTAAGTTCATCTGTTAATATTGTGTTCAGAACAAAAAATAAAAATGCTCCCAGTCTCTAAAGGAAATGCCATCAAAAGACTACAGAGTGAATAAAAACAGTTCAGTGAAATACTGAAGACAAAAGAAGAAAAATCTGGCACATTGCCATGCAAGATGAGTTTAGGATTTCCACCATACAATTTATTTAATTATCAGTGCCAGCTTCACAAAATGCTGCCATCAGAAAGTGAATAGATTGCGGGTGTGTTGAACTGGAGTAGGTTTAAAATGTTGTGACTGCCTTAATGGCTACATATCCTGTAAAATGCATTAGTTTTCAAGAGGGTGATTATGGTTTGCTTTTTATGTGCCATTATGTCTAATTTGTTTTATGCTCCAACAGAGAAAATTATTTTCCTCCTTCCAATTTATATGACAAACACAGAAGAATAATCAAGTGAAAAATATATTGATTTAATATGATCATACTCAGCTTCCCTGTATAAGTACATACCACTCCTGAACTGTATTAGTGACAATAATAACTGTACACTTTAAACACATGCAATTTCCCATTATCTAAGGAGTAGATTTTTAAAATAAGTTAATCTTGTAGTTAAAGAACTGAAAATGGAAGTTTTTAAGAAACAAAACCAAAGGTCATACTGACTTTGGGTAAACCTTGGGAATGGATCTGTTTTGATGTTTAGACTTAGGATGTTTGTTAAAAACATACAAAAAAGCCATCTGAATATTTATGTAATAACTGTAAGCATAATGTTTCTTTTAATTCTGGAAGAGGATTTTCAAATGGCTTGGTACAACTCTCATATAATTTCCAGACTTCTTAACAAAAATATTTTACAGATTAAATATTTCTGATTTTCAAAAAGTGATGAGATAAAAGATTAAATAATGAAAAAGCTTTTTATTGTTTTCTAGTTCAAACTTTTGACACAATTTTAAAACAATGTCAATGAACTCCATACATATTTTTAGTGAATGTGTTTTGGAACCCAAACTTTTCTCTGTACCTTTTTTGGAGCCCCTGAATATGATATTTGTTTTTTTCTTCTTTTTATTATGTTAGTGAGAACTATAGCAGTAATATGGTGATCAGTTTGAGGTAATGATAGCAGAATTAGAGATGACCTCTGTAAATGTAATTTCTTTTGAAGATGCTACATTTGAGAAGTTGATTTTTTTCTGCCTTTAGTAACCTCCAGAATCAATTATTTAGTATTTGAGATTGCTACAGCCTAAGCTCACCCAATGCAGAAAAACCTCTCTGCTTTAGTAAAAAATGTTTTCACAGTTCACCATTTCATTTCAGATGTCTGCTCCTGGTCTGTGAAAAGAGGAAACTAGCAGTCAGGGAAAGAGACAAAGCAATATCCACAATAATTTTTGTGGAAAAAGTGGAGGCCAAAAAAGAAAGAAAAGCAGAATTGTGCTGTGAAATGGTGATTTTAAAGCAAAGAGAAAAGAATCTACATTTCTGCTCACAACAACACATGATCATGTACCAAGGCGGCATTTAGCGGACAAGCAGGCAAGGTACTGGTGTTTTGATAAAGCTAAGCAAGTAGGCTTGCTGTTCTGTTCAGCCTTAGCCAATGGCACCTGGAACTGACATAAGGGAAAGAAAAATAGGAAGAAACTGTCAGAGGAGGCAGGCAGGAGAAACAGCATCTGCATAAACAAGCAAACAATACACAGGAAAAAAACCAAAATGGCTTTCCAATCCAGCTGATGGAAAATGTCCTCAGATTATTCCTCACTTAATTTATCAAGAAACAGCGTGTCATAGGGAGGGATGCCTATGACCTGTTCCTTGAAGATGGGGACTTGAAATTGACTCAGATGGATGTACATTTCCTTTTTCTCAATGTGAGTTATGATGTTAGTGTCAGACTCTTAATCTCATCTTCCACACACCATGAACCCGCTACACGATACAAGCCATAGATATCTTTTAAACTCTATTATCCTCTATGTTTCTGATCATAAGCAAAATGCCTAAGTTTGTGTTCTAAACTAATAAATCATCATTCAACTTAGTCTACCAAAATCCATGTTATTGCACGTCTTTTTAGTGAGGAAAATTCATCTTCCTAGGTCTTTAATCTCTTCATATTTCATGCAATTGTTATTTCCTTCATTTATCAACAGTCAGTCAGTCCTTGGACCTGCCAATCCTTTAGGCAGTATAGGAGTGACACATATGCTGGATACACATGCTCACCATGAACAACCTTTGTTTTTGTGCAGATGGCCTGCCCCAAACCCACTCAAGCTGACAACATAAGCAGAAATAGCATATGTCATTCAGTATAACCAGCTGGCATCTTTATCTCCTCCATCCTTTTCTAGAAACTAGGTTTAAGGGATTCATAGAAACTAGCCTGGGAAGCAAGCCAGGAGCCATCTCTGTGAGTGTCTGCCCACCACTGCCATGGAGCTGCAGCGTGGCTACAAGCATTTCTCTAGTGTGTGTAGGTTCTAATCCTACTCTCCCCATATCATTATAAGAAAAATAAAAACGGTTGCCTTCCTTAAGCTTTCCTCAACTCTCGGGAGACTGGTCCAGGTCTATCAATTTTCGCAGTACTTCCCAGGACCTTATTCATTTTGCAACACCCTTTTTGATGTGTTGGGGGCTGGGTCAGCACACCATATTCTGGTATCTGTCTTACTATTCCTGTATTCAGAAATAAAGTCGGCACCCTACTGTTTTCATTTCCCCTTTCTCATCTAACTTCTCAGCTAAGCTTCACACTGACCTTTATCAGGGAAGTGAGGGTGAAGGAGTCTTAAGCCTTCTGGCAAGATGTGCAGAACAAACCAGGTCAACTGTGCAAAGAAGCATTTCACTCACCTAAAAAAATCTTTTTTTTGTTTCTGATGGCTAATTATTCTGCTTGACCTTGACAACATGTAAAGGCTCCAGTCTTTCACCAATGAAGAGAAGGGGAATTATACCACACATATCAGTAGGCAAAGAACCAAGGGCTACCACATACCTGACTCTTCAGCATGGGAGAATGTGGAAGAAAGGCAAGATGGGAAAAAAACCAAAGGAGCTGGATAACCAGGATGCTGTCTGCCACTAGAAATGCCTGTTTGATATGTCCATTCCTCTGTAGGAGTAATGATACCTTTCATTAATTTAAAGTATTTTGACATCCTTGCAGAGACATACCAATAGAATTAAACAGTATTTGAACGTATGTATTTCTAGTGACTCCTTTACTTGTCAAACTCCTTTTCTTGTCAAAGATTGCAGTAACCTCAAAATTAGACACTACTATGAATTTTTTCTCATTAGATTCCTTTTTTTTTTTTTAATGAGACTCAGAAATGGTAACATTCCTATTAACCCATCCTAATTAACAGATTTTAAAATTTTAATATTGTGATATTCCTTGAGTGCCAGAACAAAAGGCATGTTATTTTAGCATGAAATGAAAACATCTTACAATAAGTCTAGATAACCTGAGCTTTTTTGGCACTAAAGACAGAAAAATAAATGAAATTGTTGAGGGGGGTGCAGTTCCTCTCTAAATTAAAGGAATGTATTATTGTACTCTGTGAGAACATGGAAACCAGAAGAGGGACAAGTGCATGCTTTTAAGTCTATTGAACTGCGTTGGGAACTTACAGAGCTCATATATTAATATATACAGAGTATATTTCTATACTACTAATGAAATTCCATAGTCTCCCAACTGCATATTCAATACATTCTATGAGGCTAGCCTTTGGTCTTGCAACATACCCAGAAGATCAGTGGGAAAGGACCCAGCTGAATGGGACAAAAATAAGACTGGCTTTTAAATATACATAGAAGGCAGCTGGCAACAGGTGGGTATTGAAGTTTTCTACTTCCACGCTCATACTGTTTACCTGATAATTACCCAGGAAAAATCAAACCAACCTGCTGTTGAGAAAAGGACAAAATAGACAATGAAGAACTAAAAAAATAGCTTCCCAAAAGTTAGAACTTGGATCTAATACCAAGGAAAACCAGAAACTGCTACACCTGCAAACAAATTTATGCAAGAAGAGAAGAAAATTTCCTGTGACAAAGAAAGAATTAGCTTAAAGTCCTAGTCCTGATGAGTTAAGTAGTAAAGCACTTTGAAAATGAATAGTTTCCCATGGATAATTCAGCTGTAGCTGCTGAGCTAAGGGATGGATTGTGATACTTGCATGATTATGCAGAACAGAAGAACAGAAATACTATCTAAATGTCCCAGTGATGGTACTCAGGAAAGAAAGGACTGGACAGAACATCAGTGTGTTGCAGTTCAGTACTCTCCAGTTTCTTTTAGATATTCCACACATAAAGGGTTTAATGCATCATGCAAACTTTACTTGTTTGAATTTATTTGAAACTACAAGGGATATTGATTTAGCCTGCTTGCTGATGTTACAGCATTGCACTTAAATCATAGTACAAGTACAAATTACACTTAGAAATGTGTAGCAATTGGGATATACAGTTGACTCACATGAAACAAGAATTTCACTACCGGTCTGTATAATGTGCTCACAGGAAGACATTTACACTCTTTTGACTAGTTCAGGGACAAAGAGCTACACATTGGGTTGATACACTCAACTGATAATAACCGCTTGATTCATTCAGCTGATACAGATGGCTCATCTGCTCAGATGTTTATCCAGAACAAAGGCCATCCAGAACAAAGGCCATCCTCCAGTCCCCTTTGATTCTTTGTAATAGCTACAAGTCACTCCTTGTTGTCTTCCCCAAGTTTTACGAGAACCTTGCCCTTGCCCATCTCCTCTGGAGCCTTCTTCCATGGGGTTCATTGGTGGTTGAGACAATGCACTGAGGTCTTGTCTAAAGATACAAGTTTACACAGAAACTCTAGTTTCCCCATTTATTTTTTTGGTGCTTCACTCTTAGGTGACATCACTGCTTATGCAATGCCTCAAGGCCGTGGGGGCAATCTGTTGTTCTGCCATTCAAATTGCAACCGTAAGGATGATCAGGAGAAATAACTATGGTGCTCTGCATGAAAGAGTTGGCTCCTGTCAGTGAACCTGCCTCCCACCTTACTGCTGTCATCCGCAGCACCAAGCAACCTTTACCTTTAAACCTTATGTTTTCATAAGGCTTTTGTTGGCCAGGCACAATACACAGCAGCTGTCGGTAAAAACAGAAGAGGCCTAATGTAATGTTATTCTATTAAGAAAGGAAGAAAAAGACCAAGACTGTAACACCACAATCCCGTATTAACCTTATTCTTCCCCATTTCCTCAACTTCTGTCACTGACAACCTGGTCTATTTTTTGGAAAGCCTCTCTCACCACTGTATGCACTAATTTCCCTTTCCAACCCTTCTTTTCATTCTTTCTCTAGAACTCCTTGGAGACCACCTTGCCTGTATTTTCCTGCCTCATTCTGCCTCCCTACAACCTTACACTTTTCTTTCCTAAAATCAGGAGGAAAATCTGTATGTTCACTGCTTCTTGATCTAGTCAAATACATTTCATGATACATGTTGTGTTTCTTAGCTTTGACTCTAGTCAGTTTTGAAGGAGACAGGACAAAACTCAGATATAGGAACGGCTGTTATTAAAACATCAGATGGTGATTTTCAACTTCTTACTTTCAGCTTTTAAAGCAACACTTTTTAAGCCAACTTTTGTTGGCTACTAAAAGAAGAAAATCTGAGAGTGATTTTAGAAAAGCAGATTTTCCTGTTTCTCTAATAAAATTCAGAAATCAAATTCATACAGTTATATCCCTGACAGTTGACTGTGAAGTGATAGTATATTTTGTTTGTGATTCACCTTTTATAAGAGATTGTAATTGCAACTTTGCTTATCAGTTATGATAATGGTTATGATAATGATAATAAAAAATAATAATAATATGACTGCACTCAGCAATGATAGAAGAGTAATTTACTGTCCATTTTTGCGATGGGGGGTTTCAATAGCAGGAACACTTAAACTACACATAACAGCTACATCAGTGAAGGTTACCTAGGGGAGTAAGTGAACCATTGTAACTGCTTGTTGTCCGAATGTTGTTGGGCACTGCTTGCTGTAGACCTCCACTATGATTGCACTGATATCATGAACTCCAGGCAGAGTAGAGATCTTGAAGTATGTTGCTTTGCTACAGACTTTATTTCTTCCTTCTTGGGCTGATGTCTTACAACAACTGGATATGCCCTGTATCAAAGATTTTAGAGCTTAACACCCAAAGCAGAGTTTAGGACTCCACCTCTCTCCTAATTTAAAGATCAATACTTTTTTGACTGATGGTAGATTTACACACCAACAGAGACCTTAGCCTTAGCCTGGTGTTCACAGCCTTTTCAGGAAGAGACTAATTAAATATTAGTCTGTAAGTAATTTTTCTGTAAGCATCTGTAGTGTCTGTTTAGCTTGATGCACAGCTACAAGAGCTAAGCAAGTATGATTTTATTCAGCTATAAGAAAGAGTCTGACAGCTTAAATTGATAACCCACTTAGATAACTGATTCAGCTCCCTAAAAATAAAGTGAAGCCATGAAAACTGGTTAATTAATGAAATTAGTATATATAGCAGATGCTAATAATTCAAATGTTTCTGAAAACATAATGTTGTTCACAAACACATATGCATCCTGCTGACCATAATACATAATACAAAAATCTGGGCAATTATGACTCATCTTTAACATTGAAACCATGCATTTCACGCTGCAAAGTAAAATCAACAAAAACAAAAAGGAAGAGGAATGTGAGAATTTCTCTAAACCTCCTAAAACATTAGTGAGACAGGAATGTTTCTAGTGCAAGAAGGTGGGTCTTGATGGTCTCTCCTTCACAGTGATAGCTTAAAGAACAATAAAAGTTTGAAGTAATAAGATTCTCTTAGCATGTTGAAAATTTCCATACTGTTCTTCTGACTCCTAAAAGACAGGATACCATCTAGGCAAAGGAACCATTTTAGCATGGTTTCCTTTCTGGTTGTCTCACAGGCAGCCAATGTCTCTGAAGGAAATACTGATTGCATGTGAAGCCAATAGCAGGGCTACTACTGCCTTCTACGACACCAGGATTTCAACCCTCTTTCTCAATTTTCTGTTTCTAAAATGGATAGTGATGCCACCACTATCACACCTGCAGGAGGATCTTGACAAGAACCACTTTGGACCATTCTTGCAAAAATATCTAAAACCTGTATCTTAAGACCCACAATGCCCCTGAAAGGGCTGTGTGCCTTTCCCAACCACTTCTCATGTGGTCTGTGAAACTCGGAGAATAGTTAAATCACATTGAGGTTATGCAGGCACTATTTTCTTGATACCTAAATTGACAGTGTTCCTGTGATGAATGTGTACCTTAAAAGAGGGAGTGTAGTGTTTGTAGAACAGGATAAGGCTGAATAAAACAAGATGACTAACCATTAAATCACAACAAATCACACTGTAATTGAAGCAGCCGAAGTGCTGAAACAAGATATCTGCATATACATTATGTACTCAGTAATTTCCCCCAGAAAAAGAGAAAATGTCCTTTTTTAAGCTCCTTTAAAATGGAACTAATGAGCAGAGTGGAGAATGGACTCTGTATATAGGTAAAAATGACATATGTATGGTTGTCTATTTTTATTTGTTCAGGTTTAAAAAAATGTATTTTTTTCAAGTAGTATTATGTGAGCTCTTCAAATGTAGTTTCGCATTTCTGCTGTAGCTGGAAGGAGAGCAGCTTGCATATTCATGGAAATAGTGAAAGAAGGAAAAAAGCACACCATCAGCAAGAATCAAAAATAAGGCCCTTAGAAATGGTTGTAAAATAATACAAGTTTTTACTAAAAATATTCACATGAAATTAATACCACCACATCCATAAAACATTTCAAAGGACTAGTAGATATTTCACTGTTTGACTAGAATCCCCAAATTACCTTCTGATCGCTATTAATTCTAATTTAAACTAAACAGTCATCAGTGAAGTTCAACTTTATTTTGATGATCTACATCTGTGTGGGTTCCTTTTACTTTCTGTCCTAATTTTTAGGCATATTTTTCTGCCAGAAAATATTTTTCCATCCTACTTCTTTCAGCCAGGAGGAAATAAGGAAACATTATCAACAAACCATATATGCAATTAAAGGCAGATTATGAAAGTTTAGGGTTTTGTTCCTTCTCAGATATCTTGTGACTAAATTTGTGTTTCTGATGGAAACACGTCCTGTATAAAAGCATAAACAAGAGAATCCAATTTCAATGCTCCACAGTCCTAAGTGGGATTGAACAACTATTGGGAAATATTCCTATGGCATTTTCAGTCTGGGAAATAAAAAGAAAACAGAAAGTGATATATAAAAGTGAGAATATTTAGGTTATTCTGCAATTGAAGTAAAAGAGGAAGAGGATATTAGCTTTGCTGTTCCTACACAGCAGCCTAATTACTTTCTCAGCTGAGATTTACACATAATTTAGTGGTGGGAGTTTAATGATATTTAACTTATATTTCTGATTTAAGCATTTAACATACTTGTCTTTGGTGATCTCACAATATCTGGGTTGTTCCAGCTTTGACAAGCCTGGAAGAATCAGATATCTCTCTTCTATTAAGCAGTCTTGTAGTCAAATTATCTAATACCTGCTCATGTGGCTCACTACAGTTTAATAGCATGCAGTTAAAGCAGTAATGCTTTCTGTTTTTTTTTTTTCTTTTTGTTTCTTTCCCATCAAATTGGATAAGGAATGTTTCAAGTCAAATTTTGCTACAGAATTCTCTGCTGTAAAATGTGAGTAAATCCAGTGAATGATGCCACTTAGCTCTTGCAAAACTTTCTCTTCAGTTTTCAAATGCTTTAATCTAATATCAGCACCCTAGTCTTAAAAAGGTGTGTGAAAGAACTTGCAAAAGTCTAAGTCACATCGATGAAGAGTTCTCAGGTTTTCTGTATCTGAATCCAATGCTCTGGTGAATACCACACAAAGAGTTACTTCTTACTAAAGAATTAGCCTCAATGTCTCTCTGCTGTTATAATGAAGCTGTTGCACACAGCAAGCCTAGAAGACATCTATTTGACTGTAAAGTACTCTTGAGGAACAAACCTGAATAAAAAAAGTTAATCAGGATAACAGATTAAGAAAAGAAGCAAAGTTAGGATGTTCTTAGAAAGCTAAATCTTCAGTGGAAAAGGTACGGTTATGGTCCACAGTACCTTACTCCTTGTCTCTCTGCAGAATTTTTTGTGTCTGAAACTCGTCCTGGACTTGCTCTCCTGAACGGTGAGGCTGTGCAGCAGATGCTGCCTTTGGGGGACTTCTCCAGGGGCATATGAAGCTCAGGAATGTACGGAGCTGCTAATTACACATTTGGTGCACACTGAAGAAGGCTCCTGAGAAGATGACATCGGTGATGTGCACCAGCTGATATTTAACAGCTACCAGTGCAGGAGGGTCAAAGAAGACTCAAGTGTTAGCACTCTGCTTCAGTTTGCAGAACTTTCAGGACAGTGTCCTTCAGAGGTCAGGTAATGAGGACGGAAAGAAAGACCCATGGGCTAGATAAAGCACTAGACCTTATGGACAGTAGATGTCTTGACTCATGCCTACATGAGGTGTTCATTAACTATGGCACAGGCTGCACTGGACAGCTTGCAAAATGGGACTAAGACAGCAGTAAAGAGTTTCCAGAAGGTCAGTAGTGCAGAGTTGCTAGGAG
Organism: Aptenodytes patagonicus; assembly: GCF_965638725.1. Taxonomy (NCBI): domain Eukaryota; kingdom Metazoa; phylum Chordata; class Aves; order Sphenisciformes; family Spheniscidae; genus Aptenodytes; species Aptenodytes patagonicus. The sequence goes on from NC_134982.1 coordinate 73,342,268, forward strand.
ATGGAGGACCTACCAGGGAGAAAGGGAAGGGGATTTGGCATTGGGAGCAGCTCACATCGGAGATCCTAGGCACCTGGCACCACCTCTGGGAGAGCTGTTCACCAGTGCCTAGGTTCGGTGTGACATACAGAGCAAACACAGAGGGGTCCTGGCAGCAGGTCTAGCACATGGTTAAACAGGTAGGGAGAAGATGTGCCATGAACTAAAAAGTTTGCAGTAGTAATTCTTGCTCTTCTTAACCTACAGTAAGGTTATTCCTCAATCCACTTGCTTTTTTCATCAAACTGATTTGTGGTGCAGCCAAGACAGACATTCTTCCCCCTCCAGTACAAGGAAGCAATGAATAGGTGTGATCTCACTTTCCAGCCTAGGTCTCAGTCCCAACTGGGAGAGATGAGGCAGTAGAAGAGGGAAATAATTTGATGCTGGTCAATGTATCATAATTCTCTCCTCTGCTCCTATGCAATGAAGTGTGCTCCCCTTTCCTCAGGTTTAAATTACATCTGGGTCTCGGGTGTACTAATTGCTTGATGTAAACAGGTGATGTGCTCTGCTGACACCCATTGGGACTGACCTGCTTCACTCTCTTTCAGCCTTCCTGCTCAAAAGATGCTTTTCCTAAATTCACTAAATACACTAAAACTCATATAAGCCACATAAGCACTAGCTATGCCAAGGCTTTCCCTCAGTACAGCACTCTAGGAGACTGTGTATTGCAGCTGAGCATATTCACACATATATGCATAATCATATTATTAATGTGCATACAACTGTTCTGCTTCTGAGTGGCAGAATTTAGTATAGATTATGCTTAATACAAGTTTCCCACTGTGTGATGGTGAATGAAGAAAAGTAATGAAGCTCATAATTCCATGCAAATATAGGTATCCTTGGATACTGCTGACACAAATGGCTGTTGGGGTAATAAGAAAAGGAAGATACTGAGTTCAACATTGTGACTTAAATACCAGCAGTGTATCTAATAAATTGTTCTGTCATTTCTTTATTGCCAGGGCTGGAACTGTAGTCATGGTCATATGACCAAGTCCAATTAAATCCTCATGATTAATTTACTGCTTGTAGAAGGTGAGAAACTGTCAGTCTAAAAAATGGGTATGTTCTACCTCACCACACGGCACACATCCCAGAGGCACAGCCCTGGCAGGATTACCTCTCAAACAGAGGAAAAAGGGACTCTCACTGAAATGCCTGATAGGAGCTGGGAAGCAAAGTTAACATCTCCCCTCCCTGCAACTCCACACGTACAGGCATGCTTTCAAAACAGCAACAGCTTATTACACAGTTTCTTAAAGTCTTCCTTCACAGTTTGACCCATTGGTTGCAGCTCTCTTTCAAGCTCTGTTCATTCTGGCTGGCCTATTCCCACTTCAGACTGGTCTAAAATCTTTTAAGATTTATTTTAAAAGATCTTTTAAATTTATTTGTTGATTTCTCTGCAGTAGCAACATAACTTCTGCTCTAGTGCAAAGAAGGATTTTAGTAAACTAGATAAATAGAAGAGAGTAGAAGCACTGACTGTGAGTCAGTACTGACTAAAAGAAGTTGCTTCTTTGGTTAGTGAAGTAGAGGAAGAAGCTGTATCATTTAACAATTATCAGGCCACTTACACCATGAATTTACCTTCTTTGGCATATCCAGGGTACAATAAACCAGCAGATCCATGGGTTAACAGAGCTGGCTAGTGTGAGAGACAAAATAAATTACTAGAGCGATCCTAAGGGTTTTTTTTTTTGGTAGGATATCTTACAGGATCTAGACTACACACAGAGTAATTTTCCACATTATGTTCTTTCTTTCTCACCCTTGCTGTATTTCTCTCATGTTGGAAAGCACGTAACAGCTTTTCTGATGTGTTCCTTGCCTTTAAGGGGGCACAAATTATGTTATTCTACTTAAGAATAAAACCCAGGTTTAGTTAAGATAGTCCTCCAACTCACTGACGTCAGATATCTCAGCACATCTTACGAACTTTCTGCCATGGCTTATCATCCATGAAGTGGAGACAACAGGTGTCAAAGGCTTTGTGGTAACTACTTCTTAGTTTCTTCTGCAACCTGCTCAGGTCCCAGATCTTCACGCTGAAACCATGACAAGCCAAAAACTTGCCTACTTTAACACTTACAGGCTCAAAGACTCCCAACAATTAATCTCATTGTGCTCACAAAAAAACCCAAAACAACTTTTGAGCTGAGCCCAGGTCTCATCATAGTATTGAATTCTGTCTTCCTCTCTCAAAACAGGTGTTAAATATTTTCCTCAATCACTTTCTTAATGCAAGTCAGACAACCTTCTCCTTGTGAGCCATGCTGCTTGGGAGTACTTGAAGATGATAGAAAACAACCTTCCCTGAGCAGGACTGAAGGCTTGATACTTGTGTGTTGGTGGCATTATGTTGATTCATACTAGCTGAGGAAGTGACACAGGATATGTTTAAGTTCCTTCCATTCCTCCTCCTCATTGCTGTATATAGAGTACATAATGTAACCTACCGTTAGGGAACTGGCAGAATGCCTAGCAGCAGCAATTGTAGCCAGCAAGTCTCAGCTTTCCTGCTGACTTTTTCAACTCTTGCCTGCATAAGAAGGGATTTTGCACTTCCTCACTATCTTGAATGCTTGTTGTGGTAATGTCAAGTTGTTCTTTAGGGCTATTAGCAGTGAATTTGGACAAGATGAAGGATTAAGGAGGAAAAATGGAAGTGTCTTGGGGTATGAAGTAATTTGTGGTGGTATAAATGTGAGAGAGAATATTTTTATCTACCTTGTGCTAGAGCTTTGAGCTACCTAATGCTGCCCGGAATTAAGCACTGAGAAGTCTTTCCTAGGTTCTTTGTATGTTATAGCCCCATCCATGGGCCTATATATTTGTCCAGTAAAGAGCTTGTATAAAGTAGAAGCTCGTGATCCCTGCACTGTAACCTGGGAGGTGATTCATAGAGCCCATCTCTGACACAAATGGCTAGAAGTGTCTCCTTTGCCTTTTTAGAAAAACACATGCCTGTGGAAGTATAAATGCTCTGGAAAAACTTGAGAAGGCTTTCTGATTCTGCATTTTGTTGAGCAATACAAGGCTAGTACTTTGGTGCTGATTAGATTCACCCGTGTCTTCTCCCTGCTCCCCATGCCAGTTTACAATGCTGTCAGATGAAGAGGTGATAAGACTGCAGGCTTCAGTGATGGACAGATGTTTTGAGCTCCTCTTCATTGATGTGATGACAGGATTTGTATCTGTACTAATGGGCATTGATGGATATCTATCTTTAGTACTATGTATGCTGTTAAGGCTGCAAACAGATGAATAGGTGCTGGCCTGAGGTCTACATAACTGAACAGAGCATGAGAAGCTACTGGGCGTGACATGAGAAATTGCGGGCTGTGATGATAACAGTTAGAAGCTGACAAAAGTTACCAAGAGCACTACAGGGTGGCTAGATTTTGCAGATGGTTAAGGGGAAGTGTGTGACTGATTGCCAAACTTCAGAGATAACTGAGGTGACCTTCTGGGGAGTGGAGTCTTGCGGGGCAGCAGTGCCTAATCATACCATGTAAGGCCAAGGTGAACTAGGTAATGGTATCAGAAATATCAAATTTAGGTATGGAGATAGCAGAACTGTGACCAAAAGGGAAAAAGTAATTAAGCACAGGCTGTTTATTTGGAAGGGAACTGGGAGGTGGAATACAGGTACAACAAGGCAAAAAGGAAGATCAGGAAACAGGGAAGGGAATAACAGTGTATGGAAATGCTGTAGTTTGTGCTGTCTGGCGATCCCTTTCAGGTAGTCCTGTGTTTCATCACTGCAGACTAAATGAGAACAGCAAACCAAAGCCATAGTGTTGACCCCAGCACAGAGGTCCCACCTCACTGGCTTCCAGAGTTGTGAGGACGGGGGTGGCTGCTTCCCTGGAGAACTGCTGGAGGGACACACCAAGCATCCTGGTGTGCCTGTGCAGGGGCTGCCTCCAGCACTGACTGCACTGGCAGCTACCCACTGCTTCTGAATACATGCAGCACCCCTTCTAAATGAGGAAATAATGAAGAGGCATGACCAAGAAAAAGAAGGAGTTTGTGTGGAGGAGTAGGGAAGAGACAGTAACGATTGGAAAGAAAAGGTGAGGATATTGAAGGGGCTAAAGAATTAAAAAGTCAAAAAAAATTGCAATGACTCTGCAAATACAGGTATACACACAGTTTAAATATCGGTTGGCCACTGATCAAATCCCAGAGAAGGGAGTATGTTTTCTCCTGCCTTCTGAAAGTTGCACCTCTTGAAGTCTCTTCACTTCAGTGGCTGCAGGATTTGATTCCCTTGCTGACATTGTCTCCTAGCAGCTTGCATTTAGTACTGGTTGCTACAGAGCATTCATAGCTGTTATCAATTGTTGCAGGCATAAATAAAGCATGATGAATGAATTAGCTGAACAGTCATAAACAGTGCACTGTCCTGCAGGAGATTTTAAATGTTGGTGGAACTTTAGTTGAGTCAGACATATTTGATGCAACTTTTTTTTTTTGAGTGAAAATATTGATATTTTCACATATTGCTTTTTTTTTCTTTTACAAAGTAAGGGCTGGCAGTATGTGTAAGAAGAAACCTTTATTTTTTGTGAATAAAACATTTGTTCCTGTTTACTGTTGTTTCTCCTTTCTTTCCAGTTAGATGTATTTAACCATTGATTAAACTTTCTACTGTATACCTGTTACTTAATGTCCTTTAGATATTTATAATTGCAATATTCATATACAGTACAGCCTGTTTATTTTTCTTTCCTATTTCTCAAACTTCAAGAACATGACCACACCTACTTGTGTGGCTTTATAGCATCAGAAGACAATAGATTATTTTCAGACTGGTCTAGCTGATAAAACAAAGGCCCTTTGAACTAGAAATAGCAGACTGTGCTCTGAATACAGGCAAATGGATCAAGTGAGTGAATTCCCTGACACTTTTTCTGGAAGCCCTCCCTTCCATTAATTGGAGCATTGTGTTTACATTTCCATCTGTCCTCACATGAGAGCCTAATTCATTGTTAATTGCATAGAGAGAGGCCCAAGAGAAGAATAACTGGGTATAATACGAGCTTTCAGCTTTTGAAGGGGCAAGAGTGAGTTTGGGACACATCTTTAGCAAGCGGCAGCAAGAATCAATGATAGTAATTATTATCATCTGGTTCATGACATCCAGGAAAACAAAGCCATTTAAAAAAATTATTCTATCAGTTTTACCAATAAGATACCTCTTCACTGGGGAAGAAACCCATTTCTACAGTAAGCAGAGATTTTACAAAGCGTTATTTCCTCTGACACCATCTCTTATGGTTTCTAGCTAGGTAATACAGCTGAACACGATACAGACATCAACCTTCTGTTGAAGATACTCACCTGAATCTTTTCCTTTGTCAGAAACTTGCAGCACCCCAGTTTCTCTGAGGGCTCCCCCTCTCTGTCAGATGTGACTGAAATTCACTAGTGAGTTTTAAAATTTTGGAGGAAGTTGGGAGAAGGGGTGGAAAGCAGAACCAACTACTCAATCAAATAATCCTCATTTACTTTGGGAAGTAGGTTTTATGATGTTTTTCCTAATTGCTATGATAACTGGTAGTAAGATGCTTGAATGTGGCTGCATGTTTACGGCTATACAACATTTCAGGACACTGCTGTAAAATATTCTAGTGCTGCGTATAATGCCAGTTAACTTGCCTTTGGTGCCCTAGTTCATGTATCTAAATGGCAGGGACTGACTGCTCTGCTTTCATTTCTGTGAATCTCTAAGGAGTTATGGGGAAAGTCAGTGAGGCCGGAGCTTTGTCACTTCTTGGCTCTGAAACTAACTTAACTGTGCAGAAGAGAAATTATATGAGAATGTCTTCATCTCATTTCATCATGGCATGAGCAGCCTTCTCTCGGTTCACAGTCTACTTCTCAGGCTGCACACACTGTGAATTACACTGTTCTGAGAATGGTGTGGATAAAATAAGTCTCTACATGTTCATACCTGGCATCTGAGATTATAGCGTAAAGAAAAAGAGGATAAAATTACAAAGGATTTCCAGTCTTGGAAATCTTGTTCAGGCCTCAAAAACTGAAGTTCTTTGAGCATCTCTTAATAAGAAGCTATTTATTTCACTGTAAAACCATATTCCATAGCGAAAAAGTTTTATTTTTGGAACAGCCTGTCCTTTACATAATGTTAAGCAGTAAGCAGTTGCATTAAGTGACTTTTTCTTTTAGACAAAAATGCTAACAAAAAGTCATGCAAGATCCTGCTTCAGAAGGTCAGTATATATTCATTACACGCACTCCTTTCCTCCTCAGAGCTGGTGAGCTCCTGGCGGCGCGAGCTCTGAGGCTGCATGATAAAGATTCCTCCCCTCTTCATCTGTAAGTCTGTTGTTCGGCACAACTCTCAGTGGACCTTCAATGAAATCAATCTTTTATTTATGTCTACAGTTCCCATCAGAAACATCTCAGTTTTTTTTCAGTAAGAATACAGAGGTGGAAGCAAAAACTCCTCTTCATAATTTTGTTGGCTTCATTCGCTCTTCCCAAAGTCTTCCTTGTTCCTCTGCACATACTGCTGAGATCTCAAATAGGAACATAAGCGGGGTCAGCTTTCTCCACAGGGGATTGAATAGCCTACCCTGTGCACAAGGGGCTTCACTATCCATCACCACTTAACCTGTGTAGTCAAAAGAGCTTGGCAAAATGACTGGCAGGCACTAATACCAGCTGTGAACACACACAGACGGAGGCAGAAAGCAAAGCAAGATATTCCTGAACAAACATGTTTTATACGATAACGTTTAGGGAGATCCAGCAAACAGCATTTAACTGGGCTGCTTCACTCATTCAGTCAGACTGGGATTACTTTTGCAAATTGCTGCTGGGGACATGCATAGGAAGACTTGAAGTTCACAAGTGTGTTCATTTGCTCATGAGATAGGTCAAGCGGCCCAGCTTGTCTAGAGTAGCTTTATTTTACTGGTTTAAATATTTTTTACACCAAAGCACATCAGCTCATGCATGACTGAAATCGGCAGAAGTCTTCTTTATATTTTCTCAACATAAACAGTTTCATTTAAAGAAAACCACTGCTAGCCTGACAGCTGTATCTGCATTAGTGCTGATACTCTGCTGGTCAGACCTAAACCAGCAATGATGCTGAAGGAAAAATCTTAAATTTAAGGATTTGCAGTGAAACTTTTTTTGTCCAAAGAGTGAGTTATGGGTGATCTATTCCAGTAAGACAATTTTTTTATAAAGAAATTACTACCACGAGCCATTATAGCTGAAAAGAGAAGGCATGGGATATTCCCTGCTGTAATTAATCTGTAGTCTGAGACCTTGATCCAAAGCTCATTAAAACCAAAAGGAAAACCCATATCACTTCTCCAAGGGAGCAGGACTGGAGGGTTGGACTCGATGATCTTAGAGGTCTTTTCCAACCTCAATGATTCTATGATTCTATGATTCTATAAGCAGAGGAGGAAACAATTTTCTTTGAACAATCTATTTAATGAAAAAAACAAAGCTTGAGGATGGCCAAATCTGTACAGAATTTGATGAATCCTTTTTATCAAGATAAGAAAATAGAAATAATTTCAGAAAAGCCAAAAATGGACCTACTATCCCTCCGCCCCCCCCCCCCCCCCCGCCTTTCCCCCCTTCCCCTGGAAATAGCCCTCCTTATTTTTAGAACAGGATAGCCATTTTCTTATTTTAAATATCTCAATTTGTGATCTTACTTTGACTTCAGCTATCTGGACAGTTATGTTTATATCAAGGATTTAATTTCATTGAGGGAGGTGAGTTTTCCATATTAGCTTGATGCAAAGTCAATTTTAGTATTTTCTTTTTCCCTTGGTTCAAAATAAATATCAGTTATTTTCTTGGGTCTAGGCAAAAGACCAAGAAAAATCACCGAAAGGGTCAGTGTAGGTAACCATTATGCTTTTTAATGAAAAAGTTTGGAGTTACTTTCAGGTCATGGACAACTGATTTCTAGGCTACAAAAAACCCAAAAACCTAAAAGAAGAAAGAAAGAAATTATACTCTCAAAGATCTGAAGTTAGGTTTGGAAGGAGCAAATCCCAAAGTATGGATGCATAGGACATGTTTTAGTAAATCCTGAAATTCAGATTTGCCTGGCTGCTACTACTGTAGCACAGTAACACAACTGTGAATGCTTCACAAAAGTTTAAAGGATTAGAGGAATTTTTAAGTTTTGTTGAATCAAAAAGAAATGTCAAAAAATCTACAGTTTTTATGTGCTGGGTCAGATATTAAAAATAAGGGGGGAGATTAAGGAAGAGCAAAGATTGTTAAAGATAATAAGCATGGGAAGTCTGTTCTGCCATCTCTTAGTTCACACAAGGTTTTTGGATCCCTTTTACTCACTGGACACGTGTACACAATCCAAATCAGTCTCACTGTGACACTTATTTTAAAGAACACTATGTGAAATTGAACTTGAACAGAAAAATAATGTCGTTCATTAAAGAACTCATCTGTGTACCAGTCTTGCTATTAAGCAAACCATTCAGTTTAATTTTTTTAATTTACAATGCCATTTTGGGATAATCAGAAAACTGAGTATTGCATACCTCACTGCCGTGTGTATGCTTTAAGATAATTAGATGTTCAATATCCGAGACTTCCACAAAGAAGAGTAGCTGTGAGCCTTTGTCTATTTTGAAACTCAAAAAAACTTGATTGCGTTTTCACTACTTTTTCTAATCACTTGGCTTTCCCCCTTTCCTCTCCTGGCCTTTCTCCACTCCAGTTCAATTTTGAAGGTGTGTTGCAATTTATGTTGGTTGTTGTTTGAATGCAGGGTTTATGAAAAAGATGCAAGGACACTGGGAATATCTGCCAGACCTGATTGTGCTGTTTCAGAGAGCAGGGAACTGAGTGGTGGCAACTCTTTGTATTCTGCTTGATGATGTCATCTTGGTGTAAATGTTTGTCTAAGGAATTTAAATGTACAGAAAGGCTGTTTAAATCAAAACACTGTCTTTACAACAAGAAAATAAGTGGCATGACAAAGAATTAAAATAAGAAAATGAAACAAGAGTCATCTACCACAAACATCTGATTTAGGAGGTTGTACATCACAGTAAACTATACTTACAAAATACTGCAGTTCCGCTGAAGTCAGTGTAGTGACTGATCTGCATTAGACAGAGACCTGAACTGTATATTTAACATTTCATTGTCTAATACTATACGAAACAGTTTTGATTTTCCTTTCGTTGGGTGTTTTTAGACTTTACCCTGCTCTCCAAACTGCCTTGGGACATGAATTCAGCAAGTGACACTTTGATTCCCTCAGATCCACCACTCATCCACTGATTTTAAAATTACTACCCAATGCTGCATGGAAGAGTAACTGAAGAAAACTGGGATTTCTTGAATGCAAACACCTTCCCACTGCTTGCTTCCCTTGCCACAGCTGCCTCTGCAGATCTCTGCCATGGTGGGACCTCTGTGCGGGTTCCTGTTGCTTCAGTCAGACCCTTTTTGCCTGAAGCAGGCATATCGAGCTGTGACACAAAAGGAGATGCAAAGCACAAAATAGGTCAGACTAAAAATATAAAAAGAAAATTGTGCTCTGCCAAGCTGTTTACATGGGAAACACCCCCTCCAGAAGACAAAATCCACTTCTTTGGTGTTGCTACCAGCAAGAGTGTATCAGTCAAACTGGGAAGCAGATTTTGCCTGGGCTGAATATGTCTGGCAGTGTCCGGTATTCAAATGAAGACGGGGCATGTTCACCTGTCCTCCCCCTCTGCTCCCAGTTTGGAGGCCGTGCAGGAGACTGCTGGAGGGTTTGAAGTGGTGGTTAATAGCTTTCATGACACCACCTTCCAACTGGACTGCCAGGACGTTTGAGCTTTGAGGGCATTGCAGAAGATTTTGTAAACTTAGTGCGATCCTGACTTGCAAGTAAGGAATCTGGAGTGCCACGTTTACCAAAGGGCTTATCTCCCCTGTCACCACAAGCATGATGTTTTGCTTTATGCTGCCTGTTTTTCTGTCCTGGCCTTTAATTTCTTTACATCATAACTGAATTTCCTATTGTGCTATCGAGAATGTTTTATTTTATAAGGAAGATAATAGTTCAACAACAGGAAAACCTTAAGGAACCATTTAACTACTTAATTGTGAGCTGCTTGAAAACGATTGCCAAACCTCCTTACTCAAAATATTCTACTCTGAATCAGTTCAGCACTAAGCTGTGTTTTACTGTCATGCTGTACTGTCTTCATGAAAGCTGTGGTCAGGTCATCTGATGTGCTGATGTTTTGTAGGTCCCAAATCTCCTTTCTGAACTGTGCATCCTCTGAGGGCTGCAAACACTCCCCTGGCCAAGCCACATGATGCAAGATGGGAAGCAGGAGAGTTTGGCTTATAGTGAACAACATAATCAAACAAAAATACAGGTCTCATCAGACACTGTGACACAATAGCCATAGGGATCTTAGTATTGAGCTGACCTGACACAAAAGATTTAGTATCAGTTTAAAAATCAAACTGTTCTACCCTTTTGGAGGGCAGATCTGGTTTTTATCACTTGTTTCCTTAAAAAGGTTTGAAACAAACATTCAATTTTTTCATCACATTTCAGGATCATAACAAATGATGAAATATTGGTAAAAGTATAAGAGAGCTGAATAACCTTAATCCTTTCTTTTTAATAACCTCTGCCTTTTTCAGTTGTTTATATAAAGTTATGAGCAGTCTGAGAGCATCTGGTTCATTGTTATTTCGTTAGGACAAAAATGTAGTAAAAGTGTAAAAGAAATAACAAATTACATCCAAAGTGAGAAACACACAGACACACAAGCGTTAGCATTCTCTGCATGTGGGAGGGTGTGTGTGCATACCTCGCTGCTGGCCAGACCCGTGAGCAGGAGCAGCCACAGCCGCATCCCTCAGGCTGGGATGGAGAGACCCCTGGATCAGAGGGCACGTGGAAGGAGAAGGGTACAGGTCCTGGAGGTTGTGGGGTATGGCAGCTCCTGTTGTATCTGCAGCAGTTAAGATTTAAACTCCTGTAGAAACTTCTGTGGAGAGATCCCATCTGGTTCTGTAATACAGACAGTATTAATAACAGCCAAAAGTGAAACACCCCTTAAGATCTTAGGATTAAAAGAGCAGAGGATGGCTATTACAGCAAAAGAGTGTCACCTTGATGACAAATACAAAACAACATTTACAGCCTGGAAGGAAAACAAAAAAATTACACTTATTATTGTGTTTTGGTCCCCACAAGAATTCCTCTGCTACTTTAACTAGACAATGTAGACTTTCAGTAAAATCCTTTGTGTCATAAAATGCCTCATTTAAAGAGAAAAAAAAAATCAATAACTTCAACTTCCTATGTGCTTTTACTTTACTGAGTGTCTCTATTTAAATGCATATTTTGACTACAGAGCTGCCAAAGAGTACCAATATAACATTCCCTATAGAGGGAATTGCAGAAGAAAATTGTAACCTTTTGAGTGTGTAGGAGGTGGGGGAAGAGGGGAGGTGACTCTTCTACCATTTTTAAAGGAAATGACATTCTCTAGCTGCCTAAATAAATGAACTTTACAGAAATAAAAATGTGCTCTGGATCAGATTCTGACTTTGAAAGAAGGCATGAAAAGAGATTAAAATCGAACATGCACTGAAAAACTAGGCCCCCGTATTAAGTAGTAGAGGTGTCAGCATTCTCTGCACATTTGCATCTTTTACGTAAAGATAAAAAACAGGCAACTGGGAAAGAGAATCCAAAAAAAGACTATAAAAAGAATGACAATAATTGTACAAAGTACAGCTTAATTATTTCTTCAGTTTAGAAAGCTAATTCAGAGAGGACATGTCATGACCCCACACGGCTCCTCAATAATATTAGTTATTTGTAATTTACTAGGGACTTGAGGAGTCCAGGAGGTGCAAAAGCATTAATAGCCCCTGAATCCCCAAACTTTACAAGCTCAGGTATAAGGCAATAGATGACAGTTTGCGAAAAAACAGGAATACAAAAATGTGGTGTGGCAACATATGAAATGGTAAGCAGTGCTTTCTGCTTATTAACAAGTCCACCATTGTCAAGGTCCTGGTAAATAAATTGAAGGTGTCTTCAGGAAAGCAACAACGTGGTTTTGCATATACTTAGGGGGAATTCTAGCTTAGTACACAAGCACTGTCCTTACAGAAGGACTTTAGAATTTATATATGATGAAATGATCTACAAAAGCACTGTATGGGATCAAATACCCTTTTTTATGTATGGCTTTTCTACCAAAGATCGTGTTCTCTAATAGGGATTACTTATACCCGTATTCCTTCATCCCTGTTCCCTACCCGACTGTCTGCTAGAAGCCTTATGGAGGATTTTGCCTACCAGACAGATAAGGAAATTAGCAGAAGACAAATAATGTTTGCTTGCTGACTGCAAAAAATGACCTCTGTGACTAAAACTTCAGACACACATAAGTACTGATGGGAAGGCAATTATTTACAGCTGAAGTGTGACTGAGGTACTCAGAAGACTTCAAAGTTGGTGCTTCCCTGGGCTCTGTGCTACAAAAGCTCTCAGTACTCACAAGGAGATTCAGAAACATGGAAGGACAAATCCCAGGCAGAGGAAATGCCCAAAGAGATTTATCAGTTTCCACAAATTATAAGCGTGCTAACTGTCATATGCTAATGTGATTAAGTGTGCCAATGGTGAAACTCTTCAGATCTTCGGAGGATGTAACAGAGCTGAAACAGCAAGGATGAAATCCAACACTGTGACTCAGAAAGTGAGGCTAAATCAGTTTACAGAGGACCCTGATCTGAAATGCAAAGGTCTGAAATTACTTCTCGTGTCATGAGTTGCTTACAAGTGAGCTAGCCACTGTGTGGAGAGAGCTGAGGCAAGATGCTGAGTGTGCTGGAAATTTCAGCATCATCTTTGCAATATGTAGACCTGGTTTTAGCACCTGTCTCTTCACTGTGGCACACTGTTATTTACCATACATTTTACGTTTTATTGGTCCGATATGCAGAGACTTTTCAAGCGCCTTAACTTAGATTCTTGCCTGTGCATTCATAAAACAGACTGCAAAGCCACAGCGGAGGCTTGGGTATTCCTGTGGGGTGACTCCTCCCTTGGTCGTGCCTCCCAAGTGGTACCTTTTGCTGTTACAGTCATGCTCCTGAGGGTTTCTGCAAATCCCTCCCCAGCCTTCCCTTACCCCCATGTGCTGCTGTGCCCTGGAGGACATGAAGGTATGGGGCATTGTATGAATGAGCGGCAGCCCAGCCCGCGCTGTGGACATTTTCAAGGGTGCTCTTTTGGTGGCTGAGCTCCTCAAAGGTGCATATCTGGCTGCTCATAATCCTCAGCCATTTCAGAAGGTTGTCTAATGGTTAGGTTTTTTATATTTCTCTCTTTGTATCTTGGTTTTATTCCCCCCCCCGGATGATGATTTGTCATGAGAGTTTTTTCTCTACTTCTGCTTTTTCATCATGTCTCCCTTTCATTTATCAGGCTCTTACCTGCTTTTCTGTCACATATTTAATTTCATTTTCTTAAAAATGGCATCCTAAAGTATTCATCCAGGCTGCAAGTGCCAGTTTTTCAGCTCACCGGAACCTTTGATCGTTCAGTCAGCTTCACGGACGTGAACGTGAACGAAAGGGACTAAAGTGTCTCAGCACAGTTCACGTGATTCAATTTCACCTCAATAAAAGCAGCCTCTGTCCAGCTGAGATGCAGGAGATCTCCACTTGATACATTTATTTATTGGCACATCAGAAAGGTCTGTCTTGAAAGAAAGCTACAAAAATAAGTATAATTGGGAAAGAGTAGAGAGAATAAAACAAGTGCTGCTGCTTCGTTCTCAGCCTGTTAGTGTGATTCAGCAGTTCTCTGCACAAGGTCTTCGCACAAGGAAGAAAATGCTAAGACTGACAGAGACAAGGTGACTCCTTATTGGCAGGTTTTGCTAGGTCTCTGTGTGTGTGATGCATCCACTTGTGCCAGAAACCCAGCCATGGCACAGAAGCTCTGTTACTCTTCTAAGTAAAGCTTCCCTGAATTTTTGGAAACTAAATTTATGTAAATCCAACTTTTATGACTACGATTTTTAGTTAACCCTATAATTACACTCATTAAGAATGACCTATAAACAGCAGAACTGAATTTTAAAGCCAAAACTAAGCAAATGACAGTGTTCTAACCAGAACAAGAGAATGAACAACAGTGACAAGAAAACAAGATTTTTCTAATGCTACCATTTTTAATAACCTATGAAATAACTAAAGGAAAAAAATGAATAAAAATTATATTCATTAATATCATACATTTAATGAGTTGGCCATTTCAATAAATCACGAAGCCACTTAGGTTGATCACAAGAACTTGATGAACACTTGTTTTCAGAAGTTGAGAATTTACTTATTTTACTAAAAAGAAACTTAACTTACCCTAAACTTTAGGTTAGCTTTGCACAAACTAAGGAAGAACTACATATGGAAATCCAACCCTGATTGTCCTAACTATGCAGGGTTTTCCTTAGTTTTTTTTTGATTTGTCTTTCTTTTAACGTTCATGCAGTTCATGTTGACTGCCCAGATACTCTGAAGGGAACTTATACCCATGTGAATGTTATCATTAATCCATTAATATGCAATTAAAATATAGGTATCTAGACGTTCCTTTACAAGCAGGATTTTTTAGTGCTGATGAATGTTGACATTATGTATGGATTATTTTGCCTTTTAAGCCAGAGTGGATCATTGGATCATCTAGCATAGGCTCTCATATAACCAAATACTAGTTGTCATCTACTTATGCTTTCCTTCAACTTATAACCTGATTAATCTTCTGAACTAAAAGAAAAGGTTGAAAATACAGTAAAGACAAATATTTGCTTGGTTCACATGGCTGCATTGATACAACTTAGTGATTTTTTTAATTGAAATTGTTCATCTTTAATACTCAACCAATATTTGTTATTGTGCATTTTTCAATGGATTGCAGACCTTTCCATAGTACTTGGCATTTTGTCCCCTTGAAGATAATGACAATGACTGTAATCATATCACCATTTGGTCTTCTAAGCCATTAAAAAGATTGAGTTGCTTAACTTTATCATAATTTTCTTTCTTCCAGTCTTCAGTCTAATGTTTGGATTTTTAAGCAGATTTCTTTTTTAAAAAAATCCCTTAAGACTGCAGGTGCTATTCCAGAATGGATCTCACCAAAGCTATAAAGACATGTAATATCACCTTTTTAACTTGGTACTCTCTGTTTGGGTGGAGGGAGTAGACAGTGAGGAAAACATTAGGGAAGAATTTCTTTGTGAAAGGTGAAGGTATTTTGTCTTCACAAATAGCTGTGCAGTAACTCAGCCATCCCACCTCCTGTGCAAGAAACAGCAAGGAATTCTCTCAGGCTAAAATCCTCTCCAGATTTACTTTGGGGAATGCATAGTTCCTCATGGCTTTCTGGAAGGGTTATTAAAATTCCAACTAATTAAAAAATAAAAGTTAATTGAATCTAAAGTGGGCTAAATCTCCTAGTGACCTATCCCAAATGAGAAATAATGAGATTTTCTGAAATTAGCAGATGAAGCTGAGTCCCTTCCGTGGAATTGTGGACTGAATAAGTACATTCAGTCCTCATCTACAAAGCACTGCATCATCAGGAGCACTTGCTGTATTTTCCCTAAGTAGGAAGCAGGAATGAAGGGTAGAAGTTAAAAGAAAAGAAAGACAATATTTTTTTCTGCTTTGTAAAGTATCCCTCTAATCTAGTGAGAGGGTCTTTTATCTCTAATGATTCAGTACACACAACAGGAAATTCATCAGACAAAAAAAATATTTCTGAAGAGCCAGCAGACAAGGCATGATTTCTGCGGTATCAGTGAGACTTTTGCCATTGGTTTTAATGGCACCAGAATCTCACCTTCTGGAAAGATCACTTATACTTTCTTCACTCTTAAAAACATTATTTGATGAAAGACAATTTAGAAATTATTTGGGCGATGGAGCTTCTATTGCTTTAGAACGCAATCGTCGACAGCACAGAAAGTTCCACTGTCAGAAACATTTCACTTAAGTTTCTATTAATTTCATCTTACTATTCTCAATAAGTGCCACATCACCATCTTAAATCAATCAGCAGATGTTACCTAGAATTTCCTTGAAGAAAAGCAGTCAATACCTTTCATCCCTAGGGATGTCATTGCTTTTAGGGAGACTGAATTGCATGTACTTAATGATGTGTCTTTGTTTAAAATGTAACCAACTACCATTAATTTTACAAAGCACTGTCTTAGTACAGCTTTACTGAATCCTTTTCACTATTGGATTTTCTTTAGGACACAACTAAATGAATTATCCAAAAGATTTCTAGATAATATAAAATTATTCCCAAAAGTCTATTAATAACCCCATGGCAAAATTTCTTCATTATAAGGGTCATGATAAATATCCTCTAAAATTCTCTTATAAACTTCAACCACTTCACTTTTAAATGTATAAATATGTACTAAAATCTTGTCTGTCCAAAATAGGTGATTAACCCAGGTACTGACATTCAGATGCTTTTAAAAGACAGGTGAATGGGATTTGAATCTGGTGGAGATCTTGATCTCATGTCTCTGAATCTGTTACAAACGGCCTTTGCAAGAGTTTCAAATAGTAACAGACACTGCAAATGCTGAGTTTCAATTTCACAGGTTATCCCTTTAACATATAGCTGTGCCTTCAAGACTGTGTGTCCCAGCACACGTGTGTACACATGCACTGGTGATGAACCTACTAGTATTACAAGAAGGATTTCCAAAATGGCCTAGAAGCATAACTTAAGGTATCCAGAGTCTATTGGAACACAGGCTTTCATATAAGTTGCAACTCCTCAAATGAGACACTCAGATAGGAGCCAGTGAATTTGGAACATAAAAGCATAAAATTCTACTATTCAAGCCAAGGAGCTGTTTTTTTTATCTTGGACACAGTCTGAAACCAGAGATGGTGGTACCACTAGGCAAAGATGAGACTTTTCCTGAATCCCAGGTGGAAGTGCTTGCAGAGTCCTGTGCAAATGGAAAAAATTGTGCTTTAGTCAAAAAAAGTGCTTGGAGAATGGAGTTTGTGCCCTTTAATTACCTGAGAAGGAGTAGCACACAAGAAGCTGAGGTTTTGGTGAAGCTAGAGCTAAATGCTTGACATGCACATAATGAGAAAGATTTTTTAGTGTTTTACCTTCCATTCCATTATTATGCTATTTTGTATCTCTTCAGTCGAAATGCTGAAGAATTATTCTGCCAATTACTCAGGATTATTGGAGTTCTCTGTCTGTCTCTTTCTCTCACTAATTTAGGTTAAGTTTTCTGAGTAAAATATAATGCCTCAGGCTTGCTGCTGAGATGGAAGGGATAAGATATTTAAAGTTTATCTTGACCCCCCAGGTATTACAGTAATCCACTCTAATGCATCCTTGAGGGCTGTGATTGCTTCATTCCTTTGGTAACTTAAGATTAGTGATATTATATCACCTAATGAAAGTATTTTTATCTAACTTTCTCTCTTTTACCAAAAGTCAGAGAACTTAAGACAAAGTTAAAGATGGTAAGAAAAAGACAGAAATACTAGACATTTTCCATGGCACATGTTTACATTCTTTTTGGAGAGCAATTAATCTTCCTGTGATGCTGCTGTACAACCTTATAACAGTGGACTAATGTGCCCAAATAGTCTTCAGCACATGGTGCTTAAACAATAGAGACTAATCAAAAGGAGAATAGCAGAGCAAATGTGTAGTATGGGTAAATAACTGACCCAGTTCTTTTAATTCCCTGTGGAGACATTTGCATTTAGAAAGAAGCAGACTAGAGCAGGCATGTGATAGCGATGAAGAAAAGAAGAAAAAAAAGAATGGAGAAAAAAAACAAACCCTCTAAAGCATTCCAATGATGAAAAAATTGCAGGTGGCAGGATCAGGAATCAAGAGATAGTCAGGGCAGGATCATTGCCTCTTCATCCTTGAGCCCCTGACTGTATCCTGTAGGCTGAAGAAAGAACTGCCTTTAAAGAAGATATTTGAAACAAAAGAAGGGAAAAGTTTCAATACTGATTATATAGGCAATTTATAAGTATCTACAAGAAACAGCATTCAAGGTGAACCAGGTTGGTGATAAAAAGGGCTGGGATATCAGCAGAGCAAAAGAATGGCATCAGCTGTGACTTGGAGAGAAGAGGCATATAGGAGCACTGGTGACTCAGAGAAGTCATGTTTGACACCTATAGCAAGAAGAAAGGGTCCCTTTTTGCCATTGTGGTGAATCAAGGGGAAGATGCAATGGCATTGTGAAAAATGTGAATAGAAGAGAATTGTTCATTCAAGGCCATGGAGTGTATCATGGCATGGTGTCGTGGTTTAACTTCAATCGGCAACTAAGCACCACGCAGCCGCTCGCTCACTCCCCCCCACCCGGTGGGATGGGGGAGAGAATTGGAAGAGCACAAGTTAGAAAAACTCGTGGGTTGAGATAAAAACAGTTTAATAATTGAAATAAAATGATAATAATAATAATATGATAATAATAATAATAATACACAAAGCAAGTGATGCACAGTACAATTGCTCACCACCTGCCGACCGATGCCCAGCCAGTCCCCGAGCAGCGGCCCCCCCGGCCAGCTTTCCCCAGTTTATGTACTGAGCATGACGTCACATGGTATGGAATGTCCCTTTGGCCAGTTTGGCTGTGCCCCCTCCCAGCTTCTTGTGCACCTTCAGCCTTCTCAGTCGGTAGAACATGGGAAGCTGAAAAGTCCTTGGCTAGTGTAAGCATTACCTAGCAACAACTAAAACATCGGTGTGTTATCAACATTGTTCTCATCCTAAATCCAAAACACTGTACCAGCTACTAGAAAAGAAATTAACTCTATCCCTGCCGAAACCAGGACAATATCCACCCCTTATTCTATACTATCTGCGTCATGCTCAAGTCTCATATTTTCCAGTACATTTTCATTAATCACCACCCCTTTTTATATATATATATATATATACACACACACAGAGATATCATTCCCTTCGTCTGTGGGCCATCCCTCTAAAATGTTCAGTGAGTTCATTTAGTCCATGACTTCGGGCTCCATCTGTCATAATAATCTTTCAGGGCAGGAAAAATGGAGATGGTATGTGGTGTTGGATTGTTCCATGTTGAAGTCAGTTCTGGTACCATCATTACTGTGCTTTGCTTGGTTTCACTGAAGTTATTCTTCATTAGTCTGGGTGATTCTTATTGTAATAACATTAGTATGGCATATAATAGTATTAGTATTATTAGTATATTTGTGTATTATTAGTATAACTATTATAACTATAATTAGTACTTAACATCACATAATTCAGATCATTGGCTATTCTCACCCAAAATCAAATCCCCTCGAGGTACACATCAGACTTCCCCATCCTCCCGCATTATCCACCAAGTGCACCCAGGTCCTTGAGCAAAAGCAATCCCATGGATGGGTCTGCCTCTGCCTGAGGCAGGAATAACCCAGACTGTCTTCCCCAGCATATTTTTTATGTGCACTACAGGGACTTTATTCCCATCTACAGTACGTAAAAGTTCTGACTGGGCAGGGCCTGCTCGATTGGCGGATCCCCTAGTGTTGACTAACCAGGTGGCCTTTGCTAAATGCGTATCCCAATGTTTGAATGTCCCGCCACCCATTGCTCTCAGCGTAGTCTTTAACAGTCCATTGTATCGTTCAATTTTCCCAGAGGCTGGTGCATGATAGGGGATGTGATACACCCACTCAGTGCCGTGCTCTTTGGCCCGGGTGTCTATGAGGTTGTTTCGGAAATGAGTCCCATTGTCTGACTCAATTCTTTCTGGGGTGCCATGTCGCCATAGGACTTGCTTTTCAAGGCCCAGGATAGTGTTCCGGGCGGTGGCATGGGGCACGGGATATGTTTCCAGCCATCTGGTGGTTGCCTCCACCATTGTAAGCACGTGGCGCTTGCCTTGGCGGGTTTGTGGGACTGTGATATAATCGATCTGCCAGGCCTCCCCATATTTATATTTCAACCATCGTCCTCCATACCAAAAAGGCTTTAACCGCTTGGCTTGCTTGATTGCAGCACGTTTCGCATTCATGGATAACCTGGGCTATAGTGTCCATGGTCAAGTCCACCCCTCGATCACGAGCCCATCTGTATGTTGCATCTCTTCCTTGGTGACCTGAGGTGTCATGGGCCCACCGAGCTAGAAATAATTCACCCTTATGTTGCCAGTCCAGATCCACCTGAGCCACTTCAATCTTAGCAGCCTGATCCACCTGCTGGTTGTTTTGATGTTCTTCAGTGGCCCGACTCTTGGGTACGTGAGCATCTACGTGACGGACTTTTACAACCAGGTTCTCCACCCGGGCAGCAATATCTTGCCACAATGCGGCAGCCCAGATGGGTTTGCCTCTGCGCTGCCAGTTGCTCTGCTTCCATTGCTGCAACCACCCCCACAGGGCATTTGCCACCATCCATGAGTCAGTGTAGAGATAGAGCACTGGCCACTTTTCTCGGTCAGCAATGTCTAAAGCCAGCTGGATGGCCTTTACTGCTGCAAATTGGCTCGATTCACCTTCTCCTTCAGCAGTTTCTACAACTTGTCGCATAGGACTCCATACAGCAGCTTTCCACCTCCGATGTTTTCCCACAAGACGACAGGACCCATCAGTGAACAGGGCATATTGCTTCTCATTTTCTGGTAGTTCATTATACAGTGGGGCCTCTTCAGCACGCGTTACCTCCTCCTCTGGCAATATTCCAAAATCTTTGCCCTCTGGCCAATCCATGATCACTTCCAGGATTCCTGGGCGACTGGGGTTTCCTATTCGAGCCCGTTGTGTGATCAGTGCGACCCACTTACTCCATGTAGCATCAGTTGCATGATGTGTACAGGGGACCCTCCCTCTGAACATCCAGCCTAGCACCGGCAGTCGGGGTGCCAGGAGGAGCTGTGCTTCAGTGCCGATCACTTCTGAAGCAGCTCGAACCCCTTCATATGCTGCTAATATCTCTTTTTCAGTTGGAGTATAGCGGGCCTCGGATTCTCTGTATCCCCGACTCCAAAACCCTAGGGGTCGACCTCGAGTCTGCCCTGGTGCTTTCTGCCAGAGGCTCCAGGTAGGGCCATTCTCCCCGGCTGCGGTATAGAGCACATTTTTTACTTCTTGCCCTGCCCGGACTGGCCCCAGGGCTACTGCATGAACTATCTCCCGTTTAATTTGTTCAAAAGCTTGTCGTTGCTCAGGGCCCCATTTGAAATCGTTCTTCTTTTGGGTCACTTGATAGAGAGGGTTTACAATCAGACTGTAATTTGGAATGTGCATTCTCCAAAAACCCACGACGCCTAAGAAAGCTTGTGTTTCCTTTTTGCTAGTTGGTGGACACCTGGCTGTTATTTTGTTGATCACATCCATTGGGATCTGACGACGTCCATCTTGCCATTTTATTCCTAAAAAGTGGATCTCCTGTGCAGGTCCCTTGACCTTACTTTGTTTTATGGCAAAACCGGCCTTCAGCAGGATTTGGACTATTTCCTTCCCTTTTTCAAAAACTTCTCCTGCTGTGTTGCCCCACACGATGATATCATCAATGTATTGCAGGTGTTCTGGAGCTCCACCCTGTTCTAGTGCAGTCTGGATTAGTCCATGGCAAGTGGTGGGGCTGTGTTTCCACCCCTGGGGCAGTCGGTTCCAGGTGTACTGAACGCCCCTCCAAGTGAAAGCAAATTGTGGCCTGCACTCTGCTGCCAAAGGGATTGAGAAAAACGCATTAGCAATATCAACTGTGGCATACCACTTGGCTGCCTTTGACTCCAGTTCGTATTGAAGTTCTAGCATGTCTGGCACAGCAGCACTCAGCGGTGGCGTGACTTCATTTAGGCCACGATAGTCTACTGTTAGTCTCCACTCTCCATTAGACTTCCGCACTGGCCATATGGGACTGTTAAAGGGTGAGCGGGTCTTGCTGATCACTCCTTGGCTCTCCAGTCGACGAATCAGCTTATGGATGGGAATCAGGGAGTCTCGGTTGGTGCGATATTGCCGCCGGTGCACTGTGGTGGTAGCAATTGGCACTTGTTGGTCTTCGACCTTCAGCAACCCCACAACAGAGGGGTCCTCTGAAAGACCAGGCAAGGTGGACAGCTGTTTAATTTCCTCCATCTCCAAGGCGGCTATACCAAAAGCCCACCGGTACCCTTTTGGGTCCTTGAAATACCCTCTCCTGAGGTAGTCTATGCCAAGGATGCACGGAGCATCTGGGCCAGTCACAATGGGGTGCTTCTGCCACCCGTTCCCAGTTAAACTCACTTCGGCTTCCAATACAGATAGCTGTTGGGATCCCCCCGTCACCCCAGAAATATAGATGGGTTCTGTTCCTATATATCTTGATGGCATTAGGGTACACTGTGCACCGGTGTCTACCAGAGCCTTATACTTCTGTGGGTCTGATGTGCCAGGCCACCGAATCCACACAGTCCAGTAAACCCGGTTGTCCCTTTCCTCCCCCTGGCTGGAGGCAGGGCCCCTCTAATCCTCATCACAGTACTCATTTCTCATTTCTTGTACGTACGGGTCAGAAGTTTCTTCATTAAGATCAAGAGTAAGATCAGCCCTTCTACTCTGTCTGGGGAACTGCCCACTGGAAACTGGAGCAACAATTTTCCTGGAAGAACCTCTTTCTGTGATTGTTTTCCCTTGCAATTCGCGTACCCGTGCCCCTAGGGCTGCGGTAGGTTTCCCATCCCACTTCCTCATGTCCTCTCCGTGGTCACGCAGATAAAACCATAGGGTGCCCCGTGGTGTGTACCCTTTATATTCTCTCTCTTGAGCAAAAGAACGCTTACTTCTAATAGCCGAGATACTGGTCCGTACAGGTGAGGAGTAGGACCTATCCTCTCTGAGTTGCTGGATCTCCCGGGGCAGTTTTTCGGACAGTTTCTCCACAGCCGAGACGATGGAGGAAGAAAGACTTTCCTCGTATTGCCGGAGTTGACTAGCCAATTCATCCACTGTTTGTTCCTCTCCATCTTTCCAGGTCATCACTGCCAATGAATTGGCGTATGACGATGGTGAGCTCCTTATAAACTTCCGCCACATGGGTCGTGTGCACTTGACTTCGTCTGGATCTTTGGATAGTTGTTTATTGTTCAGGTCACCATAAATCACCTCCAGCACAGCTAATTCTCTCAGAAACTGGATACCCTTCTCCATGGTGGCCCACTTGCTTGGGCGACATATGACATCTTCCTTAAAGGGATACCTTTCCTTCACGCTTGACAAGAGTCGCCTCCAAAGGCTGAGGATACGTGTCCCTTTTCCAATTGCTTTATCAATGCCCCCTTCCCTAGAAAGGGATCCCAGCTGCTTGGCTTCCCTACCCTCTAATTCCAGGCTACTGGCCCCATTATCCCAGCATCGGAGCAGCCAGGTGACAATATGCTCACCTGGACGACGGCTGAAATCTTTTCGTATATCTCGCAGCTCACTCAGGGATAGAGATCGGGTGGTTACTGCCTCGTTTATGAGTTCTTCCTCTTCCTCCTCCCCGATCAGCGGCCGGCTCCTCCTCCTCCCGTTCTCGTGATGGCCCTTCTCCAGGGTACTCGTACAGTTCTTCCTCCGGTTCCCTTTTAGAAGAAGCTTCTTCCTCCCTTACTAAACGAGCCGACTTCCGCTTCCAAAATTTCTTCTTGTGTACAGGGGCGACTGATACCGGCACAGGCTGGTTCTTTGGTTCAGCCACAGGGCCTGTTGCCGGGGTTGGAGTGGTCGCAGTGCAAGTGCATGTCACCGGAGTCTGAGTGGCCGCAGGGCCTGTTGCCGGGGTTGGAGTGGCCGCAGTGCATGTCGCTGGGGTTGGAGTGGTCGCAGTGCATGTCGCCGGGGTTGGAGTGGCCGCAGTGCAAGTGCATGTCACCGGAGTCGGAGTAGCCGCAGGGCCTGTTGCCGGGGTCTGAGTGACTGCAGTGCAAGTGCATGTCACCGGAGTCTGAGTGGCTGCAGGGCCTGTTGCCGGGGTTGGAGTGGCCACAGTGCAAGTGCATGTCACCGGAGTCTGAGTGGCCGCAGGGCCTGTCGCCGGGGTCTGAGTGACCGCAGTGCATGTCGCCGGGGTCTGAGTGGCCTCAGTGCATGTCGCTGGGGTCTGAGTGGCCGCAGTGCATGTCGCCGGGGTCTGAGTGGCTGCAGTGCATGTCGCCGGGATTGGAGTGGCCGCAGTGCATGTCGCCGGGGTCTGAGTGGCCGCAGTGCATGTCGCCAGGGTCTGAGTGGCCGCAGTGCATGTCGCCGGGGTCTGAGTGGCTGCAGTGCATGTCGCTGGGGTTGGAGTGGCCGTAGTGCGTGTTGCCCGGGTTTGAGTGGCCGCAGGGCCTGTTGCCGGGGTCTGAGTGGCTGCACGGCCTGTTGCTGGGGTCGGAGTGGCCGCAGGGCGCGTTGCCCGGGTCTGAGTGGCCGCAGTGCGTGTCGTTTTACTGTCAGAGCCAGAGACCTTCTCTTCCCTTTGAGGGAACTGAATGGTGTTGAACAGGGCTCGGTAGGCATGGGCCAGGCCCCAGCACGTTGCAATGATCTGCATCTCTCTGGAGTTGCCAGGGTGACAGCATACTTTTTCCAAATATTCTACTAACTTTTCAGGATTCTGCACTTGCTCAGGGGTGAAGTTCCAAAACACTGGGGGTGCCCATTGGCCTAGGTGCTTGCCCATCTTGTCCCACACACCCTGCCACTCATAATTATTCAGCCTTGGGGCAGATCTCTGGATGATATTCTTAAATTGCTTACCAACTTTAGACAAAACCGAAACAGTATTCCCAAGAAGTATTAATAGAAGTATCTTAACTGCCCAAGGATGTTCAAAATACTGAAAAATTACTGTAGTGAAGGAGGAAACATTATAGAAGAAGGTAGTGACCCTGCCATTCTGTATTTCCTCCGTAAAGAAACTCTCAGAAAAGTTACTGCAATTGCTAGTTGTCTCCACGATATGGTATCCATGGTACAGTAATGGCTTCATTGCAAAGTTTACATACCACAGAAACGTCAAGGTCAATGTTCTAAAAACAAACCTCACAAGCGAGACATTACTATTCACTGCAGACCACAGCAAACTGCAAAACCCAACACCAATCTTTAACATGTACAGCAGGAAAAAGAGCGCGATGCAGATTATACAAATCAATATCGAGAACAGAGAAACCAACATTGTGACCCACAACTACTAACAGATATAAGTTCTTTAATACACTCCGGTTAACCTGTTATTATCTCAAACCCTTCGAGCCCCACGTTGGGCGCCAAAAAAGGACTGTCGTGGTTTAACTTCAGTTGGCAACTAAGCACCACGCAGCCGCTCGCTCACTCCCCCCCACCCGGTGGGATGGGGGAGAGAATTGGAAGAGCACAAGTTAGAAAAACTTGTGGGTTGAGATAAAAACAGTTTAATAATTGAAATAAAATGATAATAATAATAATATGATAATAATAATAATAATACACAAAGCAAGTGATGCACAGTACAATTGCTCACCACCTGCCGACCGATGCCCAGCCAGTCCCCGAGCAGCGGCCCCCCCTGGCCAGCTTTCCCCAGTTTATGTACTGAGCATGACGTCACATGGTATGGAATGTCCCTTTGGCCAGTTTGGCTGTGCCCCCTCCCAGCTTCTTGTGCACCTTCAGCCTTCTCAGTCGGTAGAACATGGGAAGCTGAAAAGTCCTTGGCTAGTGTAAGCATTACCTAGCAACAACTAAAACATCGGTGTGTTATCAACATTGTTCTCATCCTAAATCCAAAACACTGTACCAGCTACTAGAAAAGAAATTAACTCTATCCCTGCCGAAACCAGGACACATGGGTACATGAGTTGCAAGGAAAAACAATCACAAAAGGAGATTCTTCCAGGAAAATTTCTGCTTCAGTTTCCAGCGGGCAGTTCCGCAGAAGAGTAGTAGGGTATGGAATATCCCTTTGGCCAGTTTGGGTCAGCTGTCCTGGCTGTGCTCCCTCCCAGCTTCTTGTGCACCTCCTTGATGGCAGAGTATGGGAAGCTGAAAAGTCCTTGACTTAGTATAAACACTGCTTAGCAACAACTAAAACATCCGTGTGTTATCACATTATTCTCATGCTAAATCCAAAACACAGCACTATGCCAGCTACTAGGAAGGAAATTAACTCTATCCTAGCCGAAACCAGGACTGAGTGTAAGGCTGAGTTAGTAAAGGACTGAAACGTATGAGACTCTAGCATGAATTATGGTGGTGAGGGCAGATATTAATGGACAGTGTCACCAATGATTGCACAAAGATTTCTTTTTGCTCACGTTCTACACACTGGAAATGGTAGGAAAGACCGAGGCTTGGATGTGGACCAACATTTCTAAAGCAAAGAAAAACTCCGGAGTCTCCTGAATCAACGCTGATGCAGAAGCATTAAAGGCCTTATCTCCAGAGACACTTGGGATGCAGATGCAAGTCACTGCAAGCGGCATTATAGAAAATCATCCTTCACTTATGTGATGTGAAGGATGGGAAGCTGGTGCTTATCACTGACCACAGAAAAGTAACTTCACTTATCTGGTCCAATATATTTTCCACCTCTTCCCTCACTTGAGCATTTAGACTAAACTGTTCATAGTATGAACTGTCAGATGTTTTCGTGCATGTGCATGTGTGCACACACTCTCATGTCAAATAGGACCTAGGTTTCAGTTCATTTTTGTTATGTGAACCAAGTATGAAATAACATTTGCACACAATTCTCTTTCTGATAGGGTGTGCTAGGGGCAGTTTTGCATGCTTTGCAGACACTGACATCTCAGTGACACATAGGAGACTTGTTCACAACAGTGTGACAGTACAGAACTAGCAGGGCTACGTATGTTCAATGAAACTGTGAACTCAAGGAAGGATTTATAGCGGCCATTGACCTAGTGCAAACTAGAATTCATCATGTCTGGAGTTGTAAGTTAGCGCTGGAGTAATGGTAATAAATCAGGTGTTTAATGTCATCATATACTATTCAGACAAAAAGAAGAGAAAACACAAAGCATAGTAATTCCCAGAGGAAGGACAATAATGCTGTGGAGAGCTGAAGCCATGAACACATCAATGCAGCTAGGTGGCTTGTGCCCAGCCAGTTGGTTTTCTCCATATCAATGCCAGCGCACATGCGAATGCAGCACACAAGCTGGCATATTTCTGGCAGCCTCTCCATGAATGAATGTGCTGCAGGAAAGCACTGTGTCTGCATGACAACTGAGTAACATCCAGTGTGGTTCATGGTGTTGTCAGTGTCAGGAAAAAAACATGCACACTGTTTCAGCAAAGCACTGAAATGGTCTTGCCAGTAAGGTCAGTAAAGGAAACATTTAAAAAGTGGTTCTAGTAACCCTCTCCCTTTGTATTGGGTTAGAGGTCAGCAGGTACTTCTCATGAAGGACGGGAAGAGCTTAAATATTCATAATTTTAGAGCCTTGTGGAACTGCCAGCCCACTCATAAGACCGTTACTTGAAATCAATTGGTTTTGAAGAAAAGGGAAGCTAGGGTTCCCCATATGCCAATTCATACATGAATGCAGCTTATTGCAGAGTCTGAGAGATTTAGGTTAGCATGAGAAATGTGCTTGTTTAGTGTGGCAGGCTGCTGTCTCATTATCATACTTCTGCTAGCGTCCCTAAAGAAAGGGTCCCTCTCTCAAGATGAAGGTTAAAAATTGGCCCTCGTGAAGCAAAGGTTTTACCAACTGAAACAGGGTAACGTCTCAGTCTTGGAAGGCAAAGATGCACAGGAGGGTGGGAAGAAGCAGCCTGCTTGTAATGAATCACTTCTATTTTACTACCATGTAACAGCTGATGAATCATACTTCAGCATGGCAGATGAGGATTATCCAAACTGAAAAGAGTTTATGGCCTTTGTCATGGGATGAAGACCATCCAAAAGCAACACTTAGCTAAGTGGGACCTTGGCTGTATCTGCCCATCTCCTGGGGAGCATCCGTACACAAAAGTGCGCAGAATTGTGAGTCCACAGAGAAATGACCCCACACTGCTCCAAGATGTTGGGTGGTCAGAGCAAGCGCCTGGTCACCTGAGGCCATGGCACCAGTGGCAGCTGGAGGGGAAGCTGAGGCACTGGGCTGGACCATGGTGAGCATGAAGTCGGTGAATGTCACATAATAGAGGTGAAAAGCTCTAGATTGAAATTTCTACCTACCCACTACACCCCTCCCACTTAATAAATACATTGTAAATTTTAAGTCAGTGGGTGGTGTGGGTCTGTCCTTTCCATGATCTCACCTCTAATTTCCACTGTGACACCCTGGCTGAAAAGCCATGCTGTGACATCAGTGCTGAAAAGATGTATTTTTCTCCTGGAGACTGTAAAATACTGGGGAAAGCTTACAGAGTGGCTGGAAAATGATCTCGTTTGAAGAGACGCAAGCTCTGACAGGAAAGGAAAATCTGTCATTGAAATAGGGTATTACAATAAATAAGAGTTCATTTTGCCAGTCTAAAATTACCCCACCTCAGACATGGAGTTTCCCAGTAAACTTCAGAAAACTCAGAGTAGTGGGTGACAAAAGCGACAACTGGTCAGTTAATGGGAGCCGTGGATGGGAAGCAAGTATCTAATGTGCCATTTAGTTTTCATGGTTGCATATAAAATTACACAAATTACCTTGATCTTCTTTAAGCAAATAAATTATTAATCATTAAGCTGCACTTTTATATTTACATTTAGTTGCAGAACCTTTAATCTTCCCGAATCTTTCACATTTCCTCTTTAAAATACTTATGGTTGTAACAAATGCTTGTAGATTCGCTTTAAAACATGTCATTTATCAAAGCAATTAAGGCAGATATTTTGCTAAAAGAAATGTAGAGGGATTAAATTCATAATCTCTGAGAGGAAAAGAGAACACTATATAGTGCTGAAAGGAGAAGATTCACCCATTATTTTAGGAATATTGAGCTGAAGACAAAATCAAATTATGAGATCTTAGTGACTAAAATGTGAGTTACATTGGAGTTTTGCAAAATCTTCAGTGAAATTTAACAGAAAACATATAAGAAAACAACAGAAAAAATATAAGAAAGTAATGCTCAGCTGCTAAAACACATTTTATGAAGGTTTTATGTGCAGATATAAAATGGTTGGCATGTGTTTTCCTACTGTTTAAAACTGCAGTGTCTATCTCAGGTCTATTTCTAAATATAGAAAAAAACCCATGATGAATCTAATGAAAATTAACACAAGAATTCTTGATTTTTATTGAAAGGTCAAGAAATTTGAAGGTAAAACTTCCAACTTTAGGTTATAAAGAAAGGAGCTTATACAGCAGTAAATTTCACTCTCAAAACATTTCTGTGTGGAAATTATCTATCCCTAGAGACATTACATAGCTTCAAAAAACAGAAAGAAACACAAAGTGACCTTTACAATGACATATCAAAGCTTGCTTTACAAATCCCTAATTCATTAACATGGAAAAGCAGTCATGCCTCACTCCTCTCTAAACACTGATCCTTCAAGATGTTGAAGGACTCCCACTTACTCAGGTTTGAAAAGCATGATTCAATACCATAAAACCTTATTTTTTTTATGAACAGTGGGTTCATTTCTTTCACATACTGATCTTGGCTCAGATAATAAACTTATTTTCCTCTTATGGAAAAAGAAACTGATATTGTAGCCTCAAATTGTTATAACTAGTTTCAAAGGACATGCTGAAATTCATTGGGCAAACAAGTTTCTCAGGCAGTTTTTGTAAGTCCTCAAAAAAGTTAACGTCCCCTGCCCTCACTTCATTCCATTGCAGCTTTACCAATAAATTTAGAGTACATCACATTGCATGCTTATAAGCTTGCTATTCAGCAGCTGCTGCCCTTAGTTAAGAAATGAAGGGAACTAACGGGATACAGATATTTCTCACTGATTAGGGTGCTGCTAAGTATGACTGCCATAAAGAAGAAAGAGAATAGATGTCCTAGTAATTGGCCAATACAGAAAAGCTGATTATAAAAAAGTGCATTATCAATGTGAAAGCATCTGAGAAGTTAATTGAAAACCATCTGTTTCCTCCATGTTTGTATAGTGTCTAGCATAGCTGAATTTCAGACTATAAGCTAGTCTTAAATGATAAAAATTGTCATTCACCATTATTACTTTTTCTAATTTCAAAACTTTACATACTAGAAACCTATAGCTAAACATGAATCATCCATGGAAATGTACCAGGGCAAACACTGGGTACACTACATTTCATTACAGTGTGATTTTTTCTGGTTGAGTGCTAAACACTAGACAACAGGAGATTTATATTGGACACGCTGACATATCCTTCACTGCAGTGTCATGAGTTGTTGCTAGTATAACTAAACTCAACAACAAACAGTGTTTAGTGCTCTGAATTAACTAAATCCATATTTATTTATTTATTTATCTGAAACAAAGCCAAATATTGTGGCGTTCACAACAAATCTCATATTCATACCATGCAACTCCTTCCCCCCCGATAAATGAACCTTTAAAAATACATTAATCCTCCAAACAAACACAAAACCCCCTCATTTTGTTGAGGTTTCGTTGGTATATTTAACATAATGCATGTTTAATCTTAAATAAGTAGAGCAAATAATGGCAAAATAGTGGAAGATGTTCGATTGCCAAAAATATGTTGTGCTGGCAGAGACCAGGAATTACTGTCTTGGCTTTCAAATTCTGTTGGTTTTTTTTTACAACTCTTTGTATGTATTTTAAGTTTGGAATTTAAAGCTGCTGGTGTCAAATAGGTCAGACAAGTTATATATTACTACCTTCCAAATAGGAACTAGTTCCTATTTGCTAATGATATTTTCCTTAATGGTAAGGACATAGAAGGGAGGTTTTTCAAAAGCACCTCATTCCCCGCAAAGTTCCTTGGTTGTTGGAAAGCTGACATGCCTTTTGCAGCAGCACGGTGTCTTCTCAGAGGAGCTCTGACCACCACAGATGGAGAGATTTGGAGCGGTTGTGCAAAGAGAGATGAGCATCTTTATCAACAGCAGGAGCTCACAGCTCACAAGGGATGGGGTGAGAAATGTCATAGCTTTGTATGAGTTCAGCCCTTGAAGGTCCATGTTCTGAATGTAAAGGTGTTGGCATACTGGCTAGACTAGCACAGGGCAAGTCTAGACAAAGCAAAATAGCATATTTCCCCATAGTAATGCTGGGGGGTGTGTGGTGTGAGTTCTTCTGCTATGTGCTACGTTGCTCGCAAATGAACTCTTATGAAGCACAAGTTCCAGGTTGTGGTCGAAGCCTTCCATTAGGAGAAGCATCTCTGCATCATGCCCTGTTTAAGCAAGCAATTTTGAATAAAAATGTCCCAATGTCAATAAAATCTAACCTAGAGAATCAAACCCCTATATTAAACAAAATATCTTACTTTCTGAGCCATAATTTTCATTCTGTTGTATTTGTCTTGTGATGTGGAGGTGTTTAGTGCTTTGCAGCGGATGGCTGTCAGGGCAATGGAATAGGAAAACAAATGTCTGAGCTGATAACATTACAGAAGTGAGCTGCAGGCTAGCTGCATTTTTACATGCCACTAGTCTTTTAACAGAGCCCTGTGAGTGACAGTCATTTTTCAATCATTATCCCAGTTAGATTCTTGGGAAAATTTTATTTTTAATAGCATATTGTAACCAGGCCTCTTACAGTGGCTTATTATGTTTTAGATATGTTAATCTATACTGTGAGGCCTTGTGCAAAATTAAGTCTCATCATTAGCACTATCCTCATATCTCCGGTGTCAAAATAACAGCAGGTCCTGTAGAAATGTTTGGTAAGTTCTGCAGGAAGCCTGGCCAAAATCGGTACAGAGCTATCGTTCTGCTGTTTAGCTGCCGTTTATTTAATTATATGCTTAGTCAGACTTCTTGGAAGTAGAAGGGTGTTCCTTCAGGGACAATTTTGAGGAGCACAGTACAGCAAATATACCTGGGACCTGTCACTTATTTGTTTATTAGACATGTTCATAATATGCCTGTTGAACTCCCCTTCAGAGTGCTTTAAGTATGCTGAGATGTAGTAGTGGCATCCTTAGAAAAAAATGCTGATGAAGGTGAGAGTGGTGTCAAACAGTACATCCTGCCTACGTGCGCGCTGCTGAGGATACAGAGGACCTTTCAGTTCCAGCATAAGTAACTTCTGATTACAACTAGAAAACCTTCTGTTTTCCTAGTAAAAACCACAATATTTCCAGCTGCACCTGGCCACAACAGTGTGAGTCAAAATCCACTCTTAGCATCCTTCCCCAGCATGTTGTAAACAGAAAATAATAGTAGGGAATGATTCCTACCCTTAACTATCACTTAAGTGGTAGAACATGAATGGGGCATCACACTTCCTACAGATAAAATGATATCTCATATTTCAGACTGTTGCAAGAACTTTTGGATCACCATCCAGAAATGAAGTAAGCCACAAATGAAATAATTGATTTTTGTTTGGAGAGTAACAATTTCCCAAGGACAGTTTATAGGGAAATCCATTTGCATTTCACAGGTCAATGGGCTTTATAAATTTCACAGATTAAAATAAAATAATTGAAACAAAAAAGATAGTTATAACCCTGATTATATATTCAGGATATAGAAAAAGACCTTGATGATAGTTTATAGGGCCATATTTCTTGAACTTTTGGGAGTGTTTTTTCTTTTTTTCTTTGTAAATAGCTATAACTATGACACGGTAGACTTGAAGAGGGATGTCTTGTAGTTCAATCACAGCACTTGATCCATAAGGCCTGTTCTTCAGTTCTTGGGGCTGGTGTGCACAGAGCAAGCTTAATCTCTCTGTTTCAGTTTCTCACCTGTGAAAAAGAGATGAAATATTTTCTTCTTATATTCTTTATCCACTTGGTTTTGTGAGCTCTGAAGAATAGCAAATGTCTTTTGCTTTGTGGATAAGCAACAGGCTGTACAACACAGCCTTGAATTTGAATGAGTTTCTTGTATCTCAGGAAGTTCTTGTGAAGTGAGGAAATTCACTGGCAACTGCAGTTCACTCTTCAAAATTGAAATAAAAAGCATACCTATAATATAAGATATTAATATGGTTTTACTGTCTTATACAGCAATGTAGTTCAATACATCACTGGATTTTTATTACTGCAGTTCAACTTGATTTCCATAGGCAGATGATTCTCTCCACATGCAGCTTGATCAGGGTAAAATAATTTATTTACAGCGCTGCTTCTTAAGTAAATTCTTTTCTTCATATCGTGGATCCCACTGACAGATAAGGTCAGGTTTAGCACATATGGAGACAACAATTTAAAAAATAAATAAATCTGTTACTTACTACAAATTCATGGATCATAAGAGAAAAATAAGCTCAACTTCCTTTATTCTTTTATTCTTTCATTATTCTTTCTTTATTCCATGTGTAATCCAAGGAGAAGGGGAACTTCTTTCCTTTTTAACAGGCTCTATAGTAAGACTAAGTGCTTTTGGACACTGTTGTGTGAGTTGCAGGACTAATGTTTGCCAAACGCTATCTGGCATATGAGCCTCAGGAAATGGAATATATATTCCTAATCTTGCCTTCATTCTCTTTGCCAGGGTTCAGGGTTTTTCAAAGTGATTCTGCCCAATTCAAATTGCAGATTGGATTGTTTGAACAATAAGACATGAGAAGGTATGAAATGAAAGTGATTAAAGAAACAGGATACATTTTGCAAGAATATATCTTATTTCATGAAAACACATCACAATATGAATCTTTAGTGCAACTAACCTTAAGTCTAGTGTATTAATACAGAATAAACCTGCAGTTCAAGTTGAATGTTTAGCAGAAGAATGGGCCTAATTCGGAAGTCAGATATTTAAGTCTCCTATAGTCTAAAAGCAGAGTAATGAAAAGGACATTATGGAATGTGATTGCATATTACCTTAGTATTATGGGGAAATAAAAAAAAAAAAAAAGAATTGGTCTTATTAATAATGAGCCTATAATTGGCGATACAGATTTCAGAATACAAAATCAGTGAGAACATATGGTTGTTCCCCTACAAATGGGACACTGGGAGTAATCACCAAGCAGCAAAATCTATTAGCATTGGGATGTTTTAGATTTTGTATCTGGCATGTTCAGCTATGTCCTATTCCATAATAAACACTGTGTTAAAAAACAAGAAAAAGGTCTGTCATTTTTAAGTATACAGCAACACCATTTATCAAAATGAACAGACATATAGAAGCTTTATGTTGTGAATTTTTTTTTAAAGACAGACCTGGGTAGGGGATTCTTTTACTTTTTAAGGCATCATCAGTCTCAGTAAAAGGGGGAGGTTACCATTATGAACAGTCTGTCTGTGCTGGACTCATCTGCTGGTGCACCTATTATCCAGGGATGAATTATTTCACTCACTCTCAGTGCTGTTCTCTGAAAGCATTAAAATTAATGCAGAAATTTCACTCGATGAAACTTCCCAGCCAGGAGACTAGTTGTTGTCAGCACTGTGTTTATTGTTTCTTCATATAAATGTTCAAACTGGATAACTCGGGGACTTATTTTTTTCAGCATCCCAAATGAGCATATTGTGTATAACAATTTTTCATATGTTCTTGAATCAGCAGACTGCCTGTTAATTGCCTGAAGTATTCCCAAATTGGCCATTAGGAGAAAGAACTTCTGCAATACTTTCATTTTCCCCCTCGCCTGTTCTCCATGTCACCAGCCCTCAGCTGAGAGATAAAGTGACAGAATATTCTCATTTTGTGGCACCTTTCAGTTCTCCAATTGGCAGGCCAGACACCAACACATCAGGTGCTTTGAAAATGCTCTCTAAAATATTTGTTCCCCAATGAGTCTGTAAAAAAATGTAGTGCCTTGTTAGACACTAATTGTATCTGCCATGTAACCGCACCACTGAAATTTTCCAAAAAACATTACCCATATGTCAAGGTATTCCCTTAGCTCCCTGATTAATAATAAAATCTCTTATTACATCCCTGCTAATTGAGGATACTGTACATCAATACAAATGTGCTACCTACTGGAGGTAGCTTTCAGGGCAAGATTCAAGTAACCCACTTACTGTCTGCAGTAATTTCATTCCTTCTTCCTTCATTAGCATTATCTAGGCCATGGAGACCTTATCCCAACTATATCTTTTAAGTCACTTTAGGGAGAGTAACTGTTAGTGGTTGTTTACCACTCTTCTCAGCTGTACAGGAATTGTTCCAGAAGAATGCATTTTGGCTGAGGTAGCCTCATTTGAGTACATGCCTCCAATATACACAGGGTTACTATAGTTAGGACCTGTTTAAAAAAAATCCACCCATCTTGCTACAGGCAATATTGTGTAGCTTCAGTATGGAATGAGTGTGAGCATCAGGAGAGAAAAGCAACATTGAGAATGCTAATTTCAGCCACCTGGTGGCATTTTATCCTCTGCTTCCTCTCATCCTGCAAAAAAAGTACTTAAAATCAGAAAAAGTTTTGCAGCCGCCACAGTCTCTTCCAATACACCTTCCAATACACCTACCACCCCAACACTGCCCCAGCTAAAATAAGAAGGGTGAATCTATGAAAAGACCTGCTTTTTTTGCCCAAATGGTTCAATTTAACCCCTTTTTCTGTCAGGCTGAAGGATGCCTTTATAATTTTAGTTAAGAAAAATGGCATTTAATGCATTCAGGCAGCATCTCTGAACCTTTGCATCTCGAGCCAGCTATATGGAGCCTGTTTGTAATTACATGCCTAATTGATAGTCACACGAGTCACACAGTTTGACCTTCATGGGCATACTCTCTAGCTATGGGGGACTTGTAGCGTGAGGCAGAGATATTCATGCTCTCTAGGAACAAAGTACTATTTTGTCTCTGGTTTTGTCAGGAGAGCCAGCATTAAAGCGCAAATATCTGTATAGTAAATTCCCCAGGAGCTACCTCTAACCCATAATAGATTGAAACTTGGTAGACTTGTGCATTCAGAGAAACACATCTCACCTTCCAGAGTGGGTGATGTATTATCCTTGCAAATTTCCTTGCTAACAATGGATGTCCTCATGACTGAAAAGGAGGCAAATGCAGGTATTTGTTTTCCTGTAGTTGCATATTTGAGTGACGGTACTTGGGACCCAAGCTCTTCCACATATTTGAAGTAACATCCAAATTAAATAACCATACCTGGATGTTGCAAGAAATCTGTGGCCACCAGGGAACATCATGGTTGTCACTCAGATGAATATTACAGCCTTTGTTATTTTGCAGCAGCAGTTGGATGCAACTGGACTTTCCCCATGTACTAGTACACCTTCCCAGTGAGCATTGCTGGTAGAACAGATAGAACTTTCAGTTGAAGATTGCTTAACATTTGCTTTAAAGGATCCAGTTGTCAGTTGCTGCTTTGGCCAGAGCATTCCCATGTTGGGTCACTGCTGTAGCTTTACACTTCTCTTAGAGATTCAACTCTAACAGCACAGACGTTTGTGTGTAGAAGACTAGGGTAAAGTAGCTTGTTTTGTTCATGTAAAAAGAAGTGTTAAACCTATTTAAGTACTATTTTTTTTGTGTTTCCTTGCTTTCAAATAAAATTTTGAAGTCCATCAGAGGTTTGAATATCTTCACAGCTGAAGACTCCATAAACTTTCTAGGGAGTAGTATAAAAAATATTTTATCACTCTCACAGTAAAAAAACCTCTTTTTCTTACATTCAGATGGAATTTTCATAGAATCATAGAATGATAGAATGGTTTGGGTTGGAAGGGACGTTAAAGATTATCTAGTTCCAACCCCCCTGCAATGATCAGGTACACCTTCAACTAGACCAGGTTGCTCAAAGCCCCATCCAATCTGGCCTTGAACACTTCCAGGGATAGGGCATCCGCCACCTCTCTGCGCAACCTCTTCCACTGCCTCACCACCCTCATAGTGAAGAATTTCTTCCTAATATCTCATCTAAATCTGCCCTTTTTCAGTTTAAAGCCATTACTCCTTGTCCTATCACTACATGCCCTTGTAAAAAGTCCCTCTCCCACTTTCTTGTAGGCCCCCTTCAGGTACTGGAAGGCCGCTATAAGGTCTTCCCAGAGCTTTCTCTTCTCTAGGCTAAACAAACCCAACTCTCTCAGCCTGTCTTCATACGGGAGGTGCTCCAGCCCTCTGATCATCTTCATGTCCCTCCTCTGGACTTGCTCCAACAGGTCCATGTCTTTCTTATGCTGGGGGCCCCAGAGCTGGACACAGTACTCCAGGTGCGGTTTCATGAGAGCACAGCAGGGGGCAGAATCCCCTCCCTCGACCTGCTGGCCACTCTTCTTTTGATGCAGCCCAGGGTACAGTTGGTTTTCTGGGCTGCGAGTGCACGTTGCCAGCTCATATTCAGTTTTCCATCCACCAACACCCCCAAGTCCACCCCAAACATCTGGCCTCCAACTAGACATTGCGATGCTGATTACAACCCTTTCAGCCTAGCAGTTCAGCCAGTTTTCAATCTGCTTCAATGTCCTCTTATCTAGTCTGTGCTTCATCTGTCTGACAATGAGGGTGTTACAGGAGACAATGTCAAAAGCCTTACTAAAGTCAAGACAGACAACATCAACTGTTCTCTCCTCATCCACCAAGCCAGTCATTTAATTGCGTAAATCTATCAGGTTGGTTAAGAACAATATTCCCTTCCTAAATCCATGCTGAATACTCTTGATCACCTTCTTGTCCTTCATGTGTTTGTAAATGGCTTCCAGGATTAATTGTTCCACCACCTCCACTGCAATTGAAGTCAGGCTGACAAGCCCATAGTACCCCAGATCCTACTTGCCCTTCTTGAAGATAGGAGTGACATTTGCTTTTTTTCAGTCCTCAAGAACCTCTCCCACTCACCACCTCCTTTCAAAGATAATTGAGAGTGGCCATGCAGTGACATCAGCCATCTCCCGCAGCACTTGTGAGTGCAGTCCACCAAGCCCCATGCACTTGCGTATGTCTGCTTTGTTTAAGTGCTCACTAACCTGATCCTCATCCACTGAGAGTAAGTCTTCCTCTGTTCCAGACTTTCCCTTTTCCTCAGGGGTCTGGGACTTCTGGAGATTGGTCTTAGCCATTAAGACCAAAGGAAAGAAGGCATTGAGTACCTCAGCCTATTCTGTGTCAAGACGTTCTCTGACCCATTCAGCAGCTGGTCCACATTTTCCATAGCCTCCTTTTTGCTGCTGATGTACCTTTTTGTGTTGTCCTTCATGTGTCTTGCAAGATTCAACTCCATGGGGGCTTTGGCTTTCCTAACCCCATCCCTGCAAGCTCAGACAGTATCTCTATATTCCTCCTAGGTTACGTACCTCTGCTTCTACCTCTTGTACACTTCAGTTTTATGTCTGAGTTTATTCAGGAGTTCCTTGCTCATCCATGCAGGTTTCCTACCACCTTTGCTTGACTTCTTATGTGTCGGGATGGACCTTTCTTGAGCTTGAAGGGGGTGATACTTGAATAGCAACAAGCTCTCGTGGACCCTTCTTCCCTTCATGGCCATATCCCATGGGATTCTTCCAAGCAGAACTCTGAACAGGCCTATATCTACTCCCCTGAAGCCCAGGGCTATGGTCCTGCTTTTTGCCCTGTTCTACCCTCTCAGGCTTCTGAAGTTC
This sequence comes from Aptenodytes patagonicus, assembly GCF_965638725.1. Taxonomy (NCBI): domain Eukaryota; kingdom Metazoa; phylum Chordata; class Aves; order Sphenisciformes; family Spheniscidae; genus Aptenodytes; species Aptenodytes patagonicus. The sequence goes on from NC_134982.1 coordinate 73,380,979, forward strand.
ACTATTTCATGGTCACCCCAAAGTTCTGTCCCCAGCCAGTCCTTCCTTGCTGCCAGTAAGAAGTCCAGTAGGGTTCCTCTCTGCATTAGCTCCTCAAGAAGTTGTCAACAATGCACTCCAGAAACTCCTGGATTGTTTGTGCCCTCTTCTGCTGTCCCTCCTGCAGATATCAGGGTGGTTATAGTTTCACGTGAGGACCAAGGTCTGTGACAGTAAGGTTTCCTCCAGTTGTCTGAGGAAGACCTCTTCTAACTCATCTTCCTGGTCAGGATGTCTATAGCAGATAGCCACAACAATGCCACCCATGTTGGTCTGCTTCCTAATCCTGACCCTCATCTGCATAAATAGTTGAATTATAAATCTCTAAAAAGTTTGTGTTTTCTGAGTAGGTAAATGTTACAAGCTGCACTGAAAGTCTATTCACAAATATGTTTCTTTTACTTTGGTTTGACTTTCTGGCTTTGCAATTTTAGTGTCTAATTATTAGGCTTGGGAGGAGAGGGGGCAGATATGTCATTTCTGTCAAACTGGAGGAGCAACCTGAGCAAAGAGATACTTACGAATCCAGACATCTGTTCAAACAGAAATTGAGTGGTTTCTCTTTTGCAAAAATTTTCATAAATATTTAGTTATATGACAGGCTTTTTTTTTTTGCCTAAATTGTTCTAGTAAATATAGAGTCAAACAGCATTGATCAGTAGTTCAGATTGGTGCTCATAAAAGGTGTGCCCTTGCATTTATTACTGAAATTTGTTCTGATACCCTGGGATAGCTTCTGCAAAGTCTTCTCAAATATTGACTAACTTGTTTTCTGTTGCTATTTCTGGCTCAGTCTTACCCTTGCTTTCAGGGTTTAATTTATATTTGTATAACTAACCTGTACAAAACCAATCCTAGCAGAGATGCATGGATTACTGCATTCTGATATTTTTGCCAAGTTGGAAGATGACCATTTATTCCCACTGGGATTTTCTGGCTAAATGCATAACCTCACTGAATTCAATGACAGAACTGCTCTCACTTCAGTAGCATTCAAATTTCACCACCTGTTTCTAGTCCATGGCAACACTTTAAGAATTCCACTGTACAAGGGATTTCATCAAAACCTGTTGGAAGTCTGAATAAATTATATCCAGTGCTATTCCTTTAGAAAAATTTGTGTTTTTTTTTTTTTTTCTTCAAGTGTAATGCTTGAATGCTTATTGACAAAGAAAGAATTTCATCTTCCTGTTTCTGAGATGACTCAAAAAGAAAAAATGCCGATGTTGAAATGTGGGTTCTGTGCCCTTTCAGAAGGATGTCTATCCCCGAGTTCCCTGGAGGTTGCTTGTGTCACTCCATTTCTCTCGTGCCTCCATTTGTTTCATATCCCCTCCATCATACAAACTGTTTTTGATGCATACAGAACAGATGTTGCTTTCAAGCTGGCTCATAGCCGCCTTTCAAGAGGGTTGTGAGGGAACCTGTTCCCCTGCAAACTTTCTGATGACACCTCTGCTGCACAGATTGCAGACTTCAGTGCAGACACCCGTTTCTTTGTGCAAGGGAAACAGGATGCTGTGCTGAACACCATTTATGTTGTATGAGAATGGCTTCTTCATTAGAGATAAGAAAGGTGTGTGGGCCTTGCTCAGCTTCCAGGCACTCACTGTGTTGGGTGCTGAATATGCAGCTAGCAGCCTGAGTAGCTTGTAAATCAAAAAGATGGGACTGAGAAAAGGTAAGAGAAGAAATAGAAGTGAAATGAAATCACCTGAGCTTAAACAGCAGCTCAGTGGCAGACTGGGACACCAGAATCTTGTTTTAACACCTGCTCTTACATCCTATGGTCTTTGCTGCACTGTGCCTCCGTTCTTCTAGCCAGTTCAGTGGGAATCTGATGTTGCAGATACCCAAATTTATTTGGACCTTTTCCCTAGGAACCAGATTGTTGCAGAGTACAGATATGCTGCTGGAGAGTGTTTTTCTTGTCTAAGGCCCTCATGATGGTTTTTGTCTACTGTTTCTTGCTTTGTCTTTTTCCTGTTTCTCTCTCCTCTTCACTTGCTGTTGACTGTATTTGGGTATTTTACAGATAGGCGCTTCAATTATGCAAGATTGAGATATATTTGCCCTCCATTTGCCAGTTCAGCTTTGTATAAGGACAAAGCTTTCTCCTGTATACTTATTCCTAATGGAACTTCACCATCTCTGTTTTTATCTCCAAGTTGTGCCACCTTGAATTTATCATGTATTTATAGTGAAGTTTTATATGTCTATGATGCAACTTGGTTATTTTTGTTGTTTATACGTTGTTTCAGCATGACTGTCTAAAAGCATTATTATGACACTTTTTGCTATTACATGGAAATACTATAAAATCTCCACTTTAGATTCCTTCTAGTAGATAGACTGACCTTAATGTGCTCTTGAGGTCTCTTCTACTCGTGTATGCCAAAGGACTGTACATACTTTCAACAGCAGTTACTGAATTCTTTGTCAGAAATTTGTGGTATGGAAGAAGCCTTCTTTTTACAAGTGAAGAATCCCCATTCCTAAAAAAATAACCTCCTTTCAAGTATCTCCAGTTATCAGTCAAAACTAAAGTGCCTAATGAATTAGAAATATAGTCCATCATCACTCTAAACCAAAGTGCCTAATGAAATGTAGCCCATTATGCTCTGAAATCCACAGTCCACAGTGTAGAACTCAATCTTGTTGCACAGACTCTCATAGACTGTGTTATTTTTATATTTAAAACCTATTTTATTGGGTTTTTGGCATAGCATAATGCTCATATGAGAAATGAAATCTCCCAAATAAGATGATCAATCACTATATGGATGGCAACAGGAGTCTCTGCTGTAAGGCCCCCTGCAGAGTTGTCTTCAGCTGGATCAGGAGATACTTCCCAAACCCCTGCTTGTCTCAGTTCTTATGTTCCAGCTGATTGTGGTTCTGTATGAGCACCCCACCACAAGCATGTTCCTTCATTATTGATATCCCTCATTATAGTTAATATGAACCACACGCAAAATGCCTTTTAACTGCCTTTGTACAAAAGACTATCCTATGTGATCATTTCTGTATCAGCAGCAACAGTTTCAAATGACTATTGACAAATATTTTATCTCTGTACAAACTGACCAGTTTTGCAGGAGAGGCCACTGAAGGTAGTCTCTGGAAGTCATCCTCCAGGCTGGGTGTTAAACAGCCTGGAGGAGTCTCCAGAATAATCTAAAATTACCACCAGGAGTGCTCCTGCACCAACTAGTCAGGTAGCTAATTGTGAAGGTGGTCAGGAGTCCAGTCAGTCACCCAGTTCCAAGTGGGTCCATTGTCTCCAGCCAGACCATTGTCTCACCTCTGCCGATGACCTGCGGGGAAGCTCCTGGGCCACCCCCAAATTAACGACTCAGGTGTACCGGGTGTGCACACAGGCACAGCCCTGGTACCCAGCTGCACCACAGTTATCGCTAAACGGCAGGCTTGATTTTCATATTTATATCTCAATTACAATTTAAATTCCACAGGTCTTGCCACAATATTTTTGTTAGCATTTTAATCTCTTCTCTTTCTGTGGCTGTCCCACACCCTGACTTCGTACAGGGAACCTTTTAGAAGTTGTATTTAGTTGCTATTTTGAAACACCTGCTGGGTGTTTATGCTTTCCCCATTCCATGTAAACAAGCTTGTTCTCCAGAATTGCTACAGGTAACGTGATATTCCATCTTTGTCTGGCTCTGATTTAATCTTAGCTCATTTTTCTCATTTCACTCGCAGATTCTCATTTGGCATATGTGATCCTCATCCATTTTAGTCAGTATCCAGGTCTCTTCCATCAATATCCATTGAAAGTTTTGCCTCTTTCAGGATTATACAAGCCCTTAGTGGTAGTGTTGTCTCATAGTTTATTACTATGGGTGTATTGCTTTTGAATGTGGACAGAAATGTCATACACACATTTCATTACAGGCTGCATTCCTGTAACATACAGGGAATCCCTTTCTGATTGACTTCCTGTCATTTGTGTCCTCTTCCAGGTAACTTTGTTGCAGCTACTTGGGTTTCAAGGGGTTTTCCATTCAAAAAGCTTTTCTAGCAATATTTTTTTTCTTGGGAAACCATAGTCTGGAGAGGGCTTTCTTTTCAGTCTGTCATTTCTAGCTGAAGAGGTAAACTAACCAGGCTGGATTTTTTTTCATCAAAATGAGGGTGTTAGCCAATATTGCTGAACTTAAGTAGAAAACCAGCCAATCTATTAAACATCACTGTCTTCTTCCAAATCTATAAGGCAATGGAGCCCAATCTCACCGTGCTTCACACAGGAGATTTTGGCACCATGCTATGATCTAGGCACTATTTAATCTTTGTTTTGTCCCTCTGTATATTTTTTTTGTTTATATACACCTTGCTCCTTTTTTTTTCTACAAACCCCTTTACAAATACAGCAAAAGCAGACTTTACTGGGCAAGTATTTTTCTGTTTTAAGTCTTTGCAATGCTGTGAAACTCTGGAGCAGGTGCAGTCAGCTGGGTCTGCCTGCTGCTCTGCCTTTACACAGAAAGATACTGTTTTATGCTTTTAAAGAGGGGTTTCTCTCTAAATGGCAGGACACACCTTTGCACAAACACCACAACCATCTGCCCACCATACCTCCTTTGTGTCATTGCTTCTGGAGAAACAATTCATTCCTGTTGATATGAATTCATCCTTATTACAAGCAAAAATGCTAGATTAAATAATGTACACTTCAGTAAAAAGCTATGCTTTTGAGTTCTTGACTGCAAGACTGAGAAAAAGAAAAAAAAAGCAACAAAAGAGGAAAACAGAGACATTAGGTATAGTCTTGCAGGATAGCTGACATTTTAGTCTTTCCTTGTGTATCAACATGGGTCTTTAAGGCCCGGCTTAGCCATAGGGTCTGACGACTAAGCTGGTGCTGTCCGCATGGGTACTTTTCCTCAGAGCTTGTGATGAGGATGTTGGCCTTGTTGTTTTCAGGGCACCTCACTGTTTTCAGGTGTATCAAGGAAAGTGAAACTTCAAAGTAATGTGACAAGAATACATCCACTCAATTAATATCTAATTTATAGACCTTATTGTATTGAAGTTTTCTTCATCTATTTGGACTCAGAGGATGCAAATGAGGCATCTGAGAATGATTCTCCTTTGATGTACATGAAGACTGCTCATTCATGTTTAACTTTTTGCTCAGGGAGTCAATTAAATTTCAGCTGTAGACGTACATCAGAAACTTTTCTGAATTTATGCCAGATTACACAGTAAGTTACCCCTGTACAGAAAAATGTCTAGACACCAAACATACACCAAAATAAAACACGTTGGAGGTATGGACACAGTATTCAAATGAAGAAAATTCTCTTCCCTCCATTCTTATCTATAACAGGGACTGCAAAACATCATGACAAATCAAATAATAATAGTAATAAGGGCAAGAACAATAGTCCTAGACACTTAAATAGAATACAGTCTTCCCTGTTTCCACTAGATACTGCTAGCAATAGTGAAGGCATATCTTAAGCTTATCTTTTTAAGGTCTTGCATAGGTCACAAGTGATGTAGGTAGTGCGTTATTTGCTCTGCTCACAAGCTGAAGGGCTTAGGGCATTCTTATTCTCTTTCTTTTAAAAATTCCTCACCCAAGATATGGGCTAATCAGAGAATATATTCCCCCCCCCCCCCCCCCTTCCTGAAACAGCTATACCTTTTTGCTCTCTCAGTCATAGTAAGTACCCTCTCTCATTGCTGACATAATTAGATTTCTGAGCCACAGATTTCCACACAAAGGGTAAAATTTACTCTTGCTCACATCACTGACCCGAGCCTTAAGTGTCTGCAAGTGCTATGCTGAACATTGAAGTGAAGGACAGGTCCTGTGTTTGTCTTCTCAGAGCAGTGAATTTCACCCTTCAGTGCTTCACAGATCCCAGAGAAGTCACTTATGGTGGCTGGTAATGGCAAAGGTTCATTAGACTATCCCAGCAAAGATAATAAATGCAGCTTGAGTTAATTTTCCTATGTGTCAAACTGCTACATTGCACAACAAAAATGATTTCTAGCATATTAATCAAGCAAAATGAGAGTAATACAGACTAATCCTATTATAACCTTCATGACTATAACATCTGAGAGGTGTCAAATGCCATTCTCTCTGCATGCTTAAAAATCCTTTTATGCTGCTATAGTTTCCCAAGGAAAATAAGTTATGCTTGCCAGAAATAAATAAAAAATCAGTATGCAAGTCTTTTGATGTTACTACTGTGTTGAACTCAAGTGAGTAAGGGAAGGTGCATAATTTTGTTACTCTTTTAAGCAAAGTAATTGGTAGGAAAATATTTTAAGTAGCAAACATGTCTGAGATGAAAAGAGAAGAAACACTGTAAAAAAATTCTGGTATGTAGAAAAACATACCAGACATGGTATGACATTGCTCCTAACCAAATGGCTGTCAAAGGAATGTTTGAGGAAAAATAGTTTATAGAATCAGAAAGCTCTGCAGACTCATAAAAATTACTAATATTATAAATAAGGTCTACATGGTATGAAGACTAAATTATCTAAAATTATAGGCATACTAATCCTAAATTACTCTATTTTCCATGATGTCAAATCTCTTACATGGACAAAGTCTGATTCAGTAGCAGGCAAATGACTGATTTATAATAGCCTTCCTGGAGGTCTAAGGGACATCTGCAATTTTTTCTCTCTCTCTTTATGGCAGGCCTGTGATAATTTAAGTCCCTCATTTGCATCAATGAATTGTTCTGTAGCTTAGTTTCTAATGGTAGTCAGTCCAGGCAAATGGTAAAAAAAATCCCAACCTCTGGCTTTCACCTAGAGCACAGCAGCATGTAGGGGTACACAGACAGAAATGTTCATGATGCTGTCTTATAATTATGTGTGTTTAGTGTGTTATTATGTATACTTGTTCTTTTTGAATAGTGTTTTTGATTTCATAGGCTTAAAGGTACGCTGTTGTATGAAGAGTCTCATTTGAAGTAGTGCTGAGCACCCACAGATCCACCCACAAGCCACTTCTGAGGAGTAATTATGGCGAAGCTTTGAATTCTTTCTACAAAACCATGCTAAATACAGTCAGCAATAATTTTCTTCCTGAAACAGAATTCCTCCTGTTAAAGTCCATCTTCATTCCCTGCCCTGTACAGAATAAAATTCAAGCCTTTAACTATAGCTTTTAAGGTTTCACAAATGTGCTTCCCTATATTCTTTGCTCTTTTTGGTGCTACTAAATAACAGTAATAATAAAAATGGCCTCTGGCATTCCCTTGAAATTTCTTGTCATTTGGTGTCAAAACCCAATTTCCCACAGACCCTCTCATTGAGATTCATAAACTTAAATTTGCAAATCCTTCATTCCCTCTCTAGGCATATGAAATCTAAATGAGTTCATTAAAAAAAAAATAAATCTAGCTGAAAGATATGCTAAGCTATATGCCAACAGCTATGCTGGGACAGTTGAAGTTTTGATATACTAGGTTTATTTTCATTAAAACCTTCCATGCTTTCTTCTCTTTTTCCACTGTTTCTGTATGTGTTTTCTGTTCCTGCACTCATTTGCCTTCAATTGAGACTTTTCCCTTTCTTCCTTTTTGCTCTGTGGAAAAGTCTACAAAATTTAAAATATTATCTTTCTTCAATGATTTAGTAGAATTAAAAGGAGATTCATAACTCAACAACATAATTAAAGAGGAAGAATTTGGAATATTTTTAAAAAAAGAAGTCCATTTGCTATTCATGTGTGTTGTGTTGTTTTTTGTTTTAAATATATAATTTCATTTAATCTCTGTTGAACTCAGTATAAACTTTTCATTTAGGTGGTCCATTATCCACACTTACACATAAACAGTAAGTTCTACATAGTAGGGTTTACATTTCAGTCATATTTTAAAATGCACACTGGATTTTGTTATGACAGCTTTTCCTTTTGTCACTAAAATTTGGCCTATAAGATCTGATTCACGCTTATCCTTTCTGCCCATTTAAGCCAAGTCTTTCTTTTTTGCTCTTTTTGATAACTTAGATCTATTGACTATACGGTGCATTGTCCTTGACAGCTGATTAGGGAGCAAGAATGATCTCTGAAATCCAGGCTGGTTTCTATTCAATGCTTTACATATTTAGCAGATGCTATGCTTATTTTTTCACCAGCTTCTTCTTTTCTGCCCTCTTGTCTACACTGGCCATAACCATTTTTGCAGTCTTTCTGGAACTAATTTTCCTGTTTCTTCTGTTTTACAGCAGTGTCTGCCTGTGAGAAGGCTCTGTGTGAACGTGGGGAAGGGCTGTGTTGGATCAGGAAGCAGCACCAGAACAGACTGGTGATGAAATCTGACTCTCGAGCATCTTAACCTAAGGCACATAAGGTAGAACAAAGTTATCATATCTCACTAAACAAATGTCCTTCCAGCCTCCCTTCTTCATAAGCTTATGTGTGTATATATATATATATATATAAAAATGTAATTGATCATATAGTTTTAATGGGCATAGGTGCATTTTATTTCTGCTGCCTAATCAGAGTATTGACGTGGTTTCACTGGCTGCTCTGAGCACTGTTCGAATGAAAAAAAAAGTATGTTTTTATTAAATCCGTGATGGAAGCTAAATTCCATGTTTCATATTTCTTTCTCTCTGAAATCACTTGACAGATAACAATCCAGGAATACTGATTCTGAAGGTATGTATTTTTGCAAGTGAATGGAACTATGTGTAAGAAATCCAAGAAGGTATTGATGAGCAAATTCGGGAACTGACCCTTGAAATTGCTGGGATATTAACACCTCCCAGAGGGTTTGCTTGATTGATTTATTAAGAATTCCTGAACACTTTCTCACATTTACTTCCCAGCCTTCCACATCTTGATTTTTGCTCTGCCTGTGTCTTTTACAGAAGTATCTGTGGGAGTCTGCATCAAATTTAAAAATGTTGTCCAGATTCTTCATTAAATATCATTTATTACTATCTTCCTGCTTAAGGAAAAAACATATACTCATTAGAAGGATTCAGCAAGTCCAGCTAAAATAAGAAATGTTTTGTGGAGCCGTGTTAAATGAATTATAAGGTATCGAGTTATCTGTCAGCTTTCCAGAAATAGATTGGCTAATACAGATGACAAAACCATTGAACTTAAAATAATTATCGTACTTTTTGCACGGAGCTTTCGGTGAGCAGATTCGATGTAACTATGTAGCCTCATTCTCCAGCCAGAGGCTGGCTGTGCCTAACAGTGCTTTGGGAAGGATTAAGGCAGATTCTGCCTCCAGACTGTGCACCCTTTGATCTGCTAAGCTGTTAGTCCTCCTTTCATCTGCAACAGGAATATGAAGGTTCTATACATAATAAAATAAAGTAGAAAAAATTAAATTGAGGTATGCTATACTTTTCTGCTTTGCTACTTTTTAATTTTTGTAGTTGTGTTTCCCATGTTGCTACCAGTGGATTACATGTTTCCTTCGGCAGGAGGCAATGCTTAAAGGCTGCTTTAGCTGTTGAAGTCAGGCTAAATACAAGCAAATAAACAGACAAGCAAACATGGAGAGTTAGACTGTGGCGCACATTTCTAGTGAAGAAAGTTTTATTTATTTGCTTGCTTGTTTGCTCATTTACTTGTTTAATTACTTTGCACATATAGCTGTAGACCACTGGGAAATTACGAGATAAGTAGGAGATATGGGTGGGCAAAACCATGCTATCACAGAGCAGATATCCAAGTCTGGCTTGTGTTGCCTGACTGTTTCTGTAGGGCTGTGCACAGCTGGGACTTCTGTGGACTTGTCACAAGGCCTGAAGAATGCTTCCAGACCTCAAGTGCAGGCTCTCCTCCTGATACCTCTCTTCCAAGCATCTTTCACAAAGGAAGAGGAAAGGCTGAATGAGCTGCAGGCTGAACTCATGTGTTCCCTAAGTCTAGTCTCATAAGTCCTGAGGAAATTAAAAGACCTCAAGATGCAATTTTAATTATAATTTTTCTTTATTTCTTATCTTTTTTTTTTTTTTTTTTTTACTTGTTAAGTGTCCTAGGAAGAGAGCAACATGCAAATACAATTGTTTGCCACTACAAAGGGGAGATAAAGGCTGTTAATTTGTTCATTCCTACTGTTGCACAAAACCCACTTCAAATACAAAATGCAAGCAGGAAAGCAATCAAGCTTCTTGAAGCCAGTGGAATATTCAAGTTTTCAAAAAGCAGAGTGGTGGGATTTCTTTTTGGTTTTTGTTTGTAGCATTTACTTTTGCTCTTGAGAGTGTGTGTGAATTTAAGTCTGCTCTACTGTTCTGACTATATGATTTCTGGCAGAGTAAAGTGTGAAAACAAAGTACACATTTGCAAGAGGCTAAAATGAAATCTGTTAATAATTGCTTTGGGTTGAATCGTAAAGGAAGGCATTACGCTGCCAACAGTAAGTGGACAATTTGTGCAGATCATAGTTCTGGGATGCCACGATCCCCATGTGCAACAGGATCATAGCAGCAGATGTCAGAGACTGAGACACCTCATCAGGCACAACTTGCTTCTTTTCCCTGCACATTACTTTGGAAATCCAAGCTGTACTTTGTGCTCATCTGGGTTTGATGGTTTTCAACAACTCCATTACTCTGACATTAGTGACAGTGCACTTTATCCTGCCATTGTACGGATTTTAGAGGCAAACTTGTTTTGTGTAAGTGCACAGATGAAGCTTTCACATCATCTGTATTCTCTAATTGGAAAAAAGTCCTTGTGATGAAGCATGATAGGCAGCAAGCTTCCTCATGTCACCACAGAGTAGGTAATGTCATTCAAATGACAGCAAAATCTACTTATAACATATGAAGTCTACTATGCCTCTGGAAGGACCCCAAAGTACAAATGTTCACATGAAAATGCTATTCAGTGTATGCTGTCTTAACAAACAAGGACACTTTTGCAAGGTCATTTTACTGGTGATAAGAAGTGCTTGTTTGTTTTTCAGTTGGATAGCTAAACCTAATGTGTTAAATTTTGAATTCTTTTGGCTTTATTGACTATCCCCCTTCCCCCTCCCGAAAAAATGGGAAAAAACCCAAACCCCAAAAACTATGTTAATCCAAATATTTCTCTGGGGGAGAGGACAGGAGAGAGGGGCATATCAGAGCATTACTATGTCTCTGTTGCTAAATCTTTCAGGCTATATTTTGCTTTGGTTAGATGGGCCTGGTTTCCACATACCTGAATTTTCAGCATTGTCCAGCAAGCCTGTTTCAGTTGGGCTTGTCTGGGATATTAAAGCAAGCAAATAAACATAAAACCTGCTTTGTGCACTCTGAACTTGTGAGCACAGTGCAATGGTCTTACTTTCTTAAGGAATCAAATCTATTTTTCTGATGGTCATGCCCATGTAATAATTCATCCTCTACAAGGTACTGCATACTTTCCATCAGCAGAGAGAAACTGTCAGTGCTTTCCTTACAGACAATTGCATTTAAAAGTTTTTCTTGTTTTATTTCTCATTAAACTGAAGTAATAGTTTGATAAAGTTTTTTAACAGCAAGAATAGACTCACTTTAAATTAGGAATGGATAACATAGGCTCCTGGAGTGAATGTACAAACATATGTGTGTGTGTGTGCGCGTGTTTAAGCATGTATGTGTATGTATACATGTATATGCATATATACACATATATATGCATATATATACAGATATATGCATAAAAATAAGTAGAGAAGAGGTATGTAATTTGCAGAAGGAAGTTAGTAAACAAACATGTCAAGTGGATTTCAAAGTTTATAAAGGTGTTGTCAGTTAGCCAACATGCTGTTATTTTTCCATGTGTGATTTAGTGAGGATTAGAAAATTAATCCTGTAACAAGGATTAGATGTTAAACCACTGAAATGAAAAGAGAGGAGGAAATAATCCTGACTGGCCATTTTTATGTAGATGAGATGACAAGCTGCCTCCCCACCCTCATGTCTGACCTTCTGCTGGTCCCTGGACAAGCTGCATCACATTGCCAGTTTGCCATTTCATATGATGATTTACGAAGTGGCTGGAGATTTCTTAGATGGAAATCCTGTGTGTTATTAAGTTTGCTGATCTGGTTTAGACCACTACCTCTCTTTCATTAGAATCACCATTGCAGTACAGTATGTCCCCATCAGACTGGGGGAATATGCTGGAGACAGGGAGATGAATGGTGATACTTTGTGCCTTCCTCACTCTTGACCACAGTGGGCTCAAGATTTTAACTTCCATTTCCTACAAGAACTATTTCCTATATTTCATACAGTTTATATGGGCTTGTAATATGCCATTTTCATTTCCCCCCTTCACTCAGAGAAATTAAACTTTTTCAGGCACTTTCTCTTCTAGCAGATTCTTTCATTTGCTCTGCTTGCTGAGTAGATTTTCAACTAAAGCCACATCTTTGCAAATAATCGTATTTGAGGACATCTGGAACTTTCTGTCCTCATGTTGAAAACCTTATTACTGTCAGCATTCTTCTTAAGAATAAGAAATGTACTGATAACATTACCAGCATCCTTATGATGAACAGCTTGAGAAGCTATTCCAGTCACATATTACTGAAGGACTATGCTCAGATGAGGCTTTTACATTTACTGAGAGAAGACAAGGGCATACCGAAGAGCTTTGGCCCTCTTAAAGAGGTTACATCTCCCTCATGGACTGGGCAAATGAAGCAACAGAATATTGCTAATCATTCATTTAAAAGTCTGTCTTCTGCACACTGCTGGGGAACGCCATCATTGCAGGGAGGTGTGTAAACAAGGTGAATATATATATCTGCTAACTCTGGAAATCAGTGCAGCTGTATGTACACCAGGTAATAAAATAAGATTAGAGAGACAATCCGCACTCCCTCTTTGCATCTCTCATAATGTATGTGCCCCCAATTTTATAAAGACAACAGAGCCTTTGGTACATGTGTTGCAGGAGCTCATTGTTGAATTCAAGTGGAGGATAGACATTGTTTTCCAGGAGCAATATGATTGTTCAGATCTCTAACAGAACTCCATGTTCTTGAAGGAGACTCAAATTGATGAAAGAAAAATACTCCAACACTAACACATTTCATGAAAAAGAAAACATTTTGGTAGTGCAATTGAATCCCACACTAAAATTCCAGCAGTGCAGCATTTTGCTGGCTAGTTTTTTCTGCACGGGACCCTTATCCCCACAGGTTCTCACTGGGTGTTTCTCTGTTGTGAAGGCTCTTCAGGATTACTGGCAGCAGCTATGCTTTATGCCTGTGTCTTATCAGTATTTAGGCAAAAAGCAGTTGCAACCTTAGGGCTGGGAACTTTAAACTGTCAGTTGTGCAGCTAAAGGGGACAGGACATCAGTGGGTGTTGGAGATACATGACAACTGTCTTGAATGACACCAGCTGAGACTGGGAACGCTCATGTCAGTGGTGAATATGCTCCTTGCCAAAAAATTGACACATGTGAGGGATGGCGAGCTTCTGGTTTCATACATATTTGGTATTCCTAAGCTTAGCTTGGAAAGCCATCATGTTGAATTCACTTCTCCTGAAGACCCTGTCATCCCTTCTGTGATGTTTTTCCTGCCCTCTGCACCATATTATTTACTATGCACCCAAAATGCAGTGTGGTTGAGGAGAAGACACCACACTTTTTGCAGCTTGATCTGTGTTTTTATGGTATCCTTTTAACCCTGGGCATTTCAGAAGCACAGCAGAGGTATTGGCAGTGTCACTTGGAACAGTGCTATACCCTGTTCTGAGATGAAAGGTATTAGTGGGCCAGTGCGTAGATTTAAAACACAAAGACTGTCATAGACTTTATTGAAATAATGCATTGTGCCAAGCCCAGATCCTGAGGCTCAAGAGAAAATCTTATCAAACCTCTCTAGGCATAAACAAGTTATTGAAGATAATATTTAGAGTTGCCTAAAGCCTGGTAGGTCAGAGCTAACACAGTACATTAAGCAAGGATTTTCCTTAACACAGGACAGAGAAGCCATTGGCTGGAATTTATGTTTGTTAGAGAAAAAAAGTCAGAATTGAGAATTGCAAGTGAGAGCTTGAAAGGAATTTTTTTTTTTTTTTTTTTTAAACTAGAATAATTCCTCCAGAGAAACCATTTTATGGACAGATTATGAAATGGATAGACTCTGAAATGTTCTCCATGATCACTGTGTACATTTCAACCCCATGGATATCTAATAGATGACTACGGTATAGGGCTAGGATGATTTTTAAAATTTTTTTCCCAGTTTGTCCTTCAGGAATTGGGCGGGAGTTTTGGTATGTAAGTGGGCTGGTTGTCAGAGTGGATGATGAATTTGCTTTATTTTTCATGGCTTGCTTCAATACTTTAAGGGCATTGTTCCATCTTTCAGGAGGGCAAGCATCTCTGAGTAATTTGCTTATCATATAGGTACTACTGAGATTTAAGCATACTACCTAGGTGTTTATGTGCACATTTCATTTAAGGAAGCTAATACCGACAACAGTGATATGGCAGTGATATGATTAGTAGTAACTAAGAAAGCTGCTCTTATACCTGTGATAAAAGTACACGCACATAACAGACAGATTAAACACATTTTCCAACAAAGATGCCAGAAAATATGGTAAGCCATATTAAGTCATTTTGCTATTGATTTCTTAGGGAAGAAACTCAGACACTCTGTTAATGGTGGCAGCTTAAAACCTTAGAAAGAAACATATTTGGAGGTCTACGCTGAAGATATTGACTTTAGTATCTAAGCCTGTCATTTGGGTCTTTAATGAAGTGCAGCTATTGAAAACAGACCAGGCAGGGGTCACTGAAAATTCTGCTTTTAAATTGTTCATGGGCTTTGTTTGATTTTAAAATCCATTTCCATCCACAGTACATGCACATGGGCTGACTGTCAAAATTCCTTCATAGCTGGAAAAAGCTGCTGTTACCAGGAGTGTTTTGTTGAGGATATTTACAATCATCATCTTTCTGAGAATTTGTTTCATTAAAGCATGTTTAACAGTTTGTGAAAATTAGTTTTGCAAGAAGACAAAACTGTTGAAGTCATTCTTCTGTTTCAATTACCAGCACTTCCCAAGCCTCTGAGCGAGGTCTGCTTTCCATCTCTGAACAGTGTTATGGTGTCTCCTGCTATGGATGGTGAAATGTGTGTCAGTGTCACCAGGCCCACGAGCGAAACGCAGCTCTCCTCTACCACACTCTGACTTGCTGTGGAGTGAAAACGGTGTCTTATTAGAAAATATATTGATCCCATGTGTTTCCATCCCACCTGAGAAACCGTAGGAGCCAGTGCACTGTCCAGAGGGAGAAATTTTTTTTTTTTTTTGTAAGGGTTGTGCCTGCTGTCTCTCTTATCAGTAGCAAGTGGCAGGAGAAAGAACTTTTATTTACTCTGATTTTTTGTGGGTATAGCTGCAAATACTGGTCTGCTTTCTTCTTATAACTGCTTTTTTCAGGGTCAGCCTCAGAAATCAGAATCATACCTCTGTTACTTTGTGCTAGTTTGAAGAGAGAAACTGCTCTGAAATACCCTGGAGAAATGCTGGTACCTATCACAGATATTTTCAAAAGAAATATTTACTTCTATTAATTTACTTTTTGATTCATTTTGATCTGGAAATCAACAATCACAAAAAAATTTTTTAAGGTATCCAATAAATCTCCTGTAAAAGAGCTTTCATAACAGGTCAGATACATCTGTCTGGATAGATCTTACAGATGACCCACTTGAAAAAGAAAATAGTTGTAAAATTCTGTCTATTTAGGAATCATTTAAAGATAGCAACAACTTTTCCCTTTCCAGGCTACAGGGATTATGGGCTCTTAAAACCCACAGAATTGAATGAAAATCTTTAGGTTGTCCAGCCTTCTTGTAAATAGCCAGATAATGCGTATTTGCTTTGTTGGAAGTCTCTAAGGGGCCATGTTTGTGGTATTAGGTGCTGAACACATGCCTACAAAGAGACAGCCTTGTCCTGAAGAGTTTATTGACTTCAGCTTTACAACAGAAAGACAAAAGAAAGGAGAAGATAAACGTTGTTATTTGTCCTTTACACAGTAGGGGACTGAGGCAGAGAGAGTAAACATTTTCCTGGCATATAGACTCAGTTAACCCTCTTCTCCAGGGGTCACATCTCCTGTCTGGCTTCTTTCAAATGGCAAGTGCCAGGTGGAACAGAAACCATGGGCTTCTTCCAGGCGATTGCTAACCAGAGCTGGAGGGAGAGGAGCAGCTCCCCGGCTCCAGGGACATTCGCTGAGCAAATCCACCCGTTACGCCTTCCTAACCTTAAACTTTGAGATGTTTGTCAAAGTGCTTTTCAAAGATGAAGCTCAGTGAATAAGCCAGGAAAAAAGATCTGCCTGTCCTTTTTTTATTTTCAAAGATGAGTCTGAAAGTCTAGAGGCTTCGAAGCAAACTTTGCTTTCTTGCAGAGTCTTCAATGTCCAAGAAACTTTGGCTTCTCCTCTGGGAAACACTTCCATTACAAAGAGTGGTGCTGAGAAAGTAAATACGTTAGCAATGCTGATATATAACTCTGATTAAGACTATAAGAATAGCTAAAGAAATTACTCCAGTTAATAAACCTCCCATGCTGAAATTTATACATCCTGCTGTTTGTGCTTTATGCTCACTTTTCTTTTTTCTAAAGTTGCTTTGTAAAACATAACACTACCACCTATTTCTGTTATTGTTAACTTCCCATTGCTGCAAAGCTTTTTGTTTGTTGCTGTGACATTACTACTCAAGCCTGAGCTTTCCCACACAATTGCATCATTGCTGTACAGCACAGTAATGTAGAATTTGGAGCAGGAAAAAACGCTTTTGAAACAGAAGCAGAAACGATGATGTAGAACAAGCTTGCTGCTACCCTGCAGCCTATTTAATTAACAGAATCGATCACTTCTTGGAAAGGATAGAGAGATTTGATAGATTTCAGGGAAAAAACACCTCCTTTTCAGGGCAGGGATAGTTCCTTTCTGACACTCCCACTGCTTTTTTAAATTACTCTCTGCTGATCTCCACAGAGGAGAGAAAAAATGATTTATTTTTTTTCATATATATTTAGAACATCAGAGTCTCTAGAATGATAAGTGACTTTATGGAAGATTCCTCTCGCAAGACAAGGCTGTATTTGTCAAAATACTAGTTAATGTTAAAATGAATTAATTAGTTCAATATGGTAAATACATACTGTTTGAAAATACATTTTAAATATAAAGCCTTCGCTGTCATACATGCACACATACATGCAGACATTATAAATATTATTTAAACAGATTTTCCAAGTTCGAACTATGGTATCTATTTTTATATGTAACCCACCTAGTTTGTGACTCAGAAGAGTTTTGAATTAAAAAAATGTAGCTAGCACCAAAAACAAGTGTATTCTTGTTCAAATAATAAAGGTGGTGGCCAGTTCTTCAAAAGTCCTTAACACCTGCTGAAATAATTGAACTCTGGAACTTAATGACAACTGCAAAACTATTGTTGTTTATGGATTACTCTTTCTCTTACAGCAGGATAGTGAAATTCATGTGGGTGCATCAGATTTGCATAAGTGCATAGATGTTAGTCCAACCACTACAGGAGCCAAATTGTTTACATGGAACATGTTATCCATTGCAAAACAGATAGGCAAGCAAAAAAATCCACCAAAACCCATTCAAATGAAGCCCCTGTGAACCCAAATTTACTGTATCCATTTCATCCTGAGGTAAGCTCTTTATACTACTCATGACTGCATAAACTGAGGATTAAAAATCCAGTTTTGTGTCTTCTGTCATCCTCACGAATGTGGAACTGGAACGTCAAGAACACCTGACATTTACATATTTACATGCAATGGAGTTTGCCTTGTTGTTGCTAGTTTCAAAAACAAGGGTACCAAAACTGTATATAGAGTATCACAGTTAATTTTCTAGAAGCTTAACCAGCCCTGGAGAACTAAAAATGAGGAACCGTTGGAGTGTTTTAGTTCTATTCCTTTGCATAAATTATGTATTTCTTAACATCTATATATTTTCAGAAAGCAATGTTAGCCTCATTGCAGAAAGAGATATATATATATATATATATTTTTTTTTTTTTACATTTTTTTTCCCCCAGAATGGATGGGTATGTTTGTTTGTGCTGATGCAACATACAGATTTACCAACCACTTCAGCACTGAGCTGAATAAACTCAGTCTCATTG
Source organism: Aptenodytes patagonicus (assembly GCF_965638725.1). Lineage (NCBI taxonomy): Eukaryota > Metazoa > Chordata > Aves > Sphenisciformes > Spheniscidae > Aptenodytes > Aptenodytes patagonicus. The sequence goes on from NC_134982.1 coordinate 73,399,167, forward strand.
TTTTTGTTGTCTGATACATGCAGTACTAGAGCAGTTGTTTTTCTTCATAAACCAAAATATTGCCTGTGGCAGGCCTGCACTATTGTGAGGTTTGCCAGGAGGCAGAAAATGAAAAAGTTCTTTATGTCTAACAATTTCACTTGCAGAAGAATCAGACCTCCCACTTTAGAAATAGCAAAATTAAATGAACACAGTCTTTTCCAAGCAAACTCAGATAAAAACTATGTTTCATCAGGGATGTTTGAAATTTTTGAGATTTCTCCCCTGAAAATATGGCAAATTGTCAAAACTGCTGGTGTCAGGAGCAAAAGCAGGCTGTCTGGCTCTAACCAAGTGGGGTCACACATGATTAGTATGTCTGGGTAGAGTCATGACCAAACTCATACCTGCCACAGGCACCCGGGTGAGGCCAGCTTTTGTGCTCTCACCCACCTCCCTTGGGGGCTGCAGCCTTCTGCAGGTTGCCCATGGGCTGAACTTAGAGGAGTGGCAACCAAGTCCCCAATTATTCAAGGCTGTCATTAAGTGCACTCCTGAAGGTTGCTTTGAATGACTTTGCCCCGAACATCAGCCATGTTTCCTCACATGTCTTAGTGCCTGCTGACCTAAGCAGGCTGCTAGCTCAGTTTATGGTGATATTTCCATGTCTGGTGGAGCAGACTGGAGATGTGATGATCTGCCGTTGTACTAGGCAAGCAACAGAGAAAAGGGCACACAGCATCCCTTTCTGCTAGATCTAATTTACATTCTTTTGGTTAAGTCTGGGGAGGTTCAGGCTTCCATGTGAATGACCCAGACCAATTCTTCCCATCCAAGCCATGACCCTGTGTTGAACAGCTTGCAGCAAGGTTTCAGAAAACAGCTGTCTGCAGGCAGTGAGCAGTGAGCAGCCTGTCACGTCGGCTACAGGAGGTATCTGACACCAAGGCATGCAGCCTAAAAACAATCAGATGTCTACAGCTTCGACCCTGCTATGCTGTCTTGTGTATAGGGAAAAGAAACAAAATGCTAAGATTTTCAAAGCTAATTAAATAGTTAGGGATAAATTTGACTGGTCCCTCATAACAGCATGGCATATTAGGACACAAATAACCAATCCTTACATGTGACATTGGTTTAAAAAAGACTTTGGCTTTGCAGGAGTTGTAAAATCTTTATAATCATCTAATAAACCTGTTCCCCAGACCTTAGGCTTTTAGCTCCAAAAAAACAAACACTTGTAAAAAATTCTGTCAAAGCCTTCCTGCAACATTCCTTTTACTGGTCCAGAGCCTGCAACCTCCTTTATTGAATTTCTAATAAATAATATATTTTTAATTATTTACCTCTCAAAACTGCAGGTTGGTTTTATCTTATGGCAAGAAAGCAAAGCTGAGATTCATAAAACAGTAGAATTAATGGTGTAGTAATGCACTACATTTTTCACTCTGAGAAATCCAGTACTAGCTCTGTATGCTTGTATGACCACTTACTCCATGGAGAGGAATGAGAAAAATGAGAAAGTCTGAGCACATTTGTGTGTTGATGGGCACACCTGAGGGACAAGCACATAAATCTTCAGTTGTGAAAACAGGACTCAGTTGTCCTTTGTCACATAGTTTGTAATATTGATAAAATCAGTCCTTTTAGTATACAGATATTCACAGGTAGGGCAGTTTTCCCTCAAACATGGCCTGATTTTTTTTTTTTCTTGTCTTATTTTTCTTATCTCTCTCTTTTCATCTTGTCTTACAATAAGTACCTTGTTAATTCTGTTTAAAAGATAAAGCCAGCATCTGGTGAACTTTCAAAGCTCAGAGGCTGTTGGTTTCCAGTGTTGTGTGCAAGCTCTTCCCAAAGTGACTATGAAGAGGCATCCCACCTTGCCAGGAGGCTTGCAGGTATTGCCTTTTTTCTTCTGCTTTACCCTAATGCTTTACACAAAAGAGGTGGCAGAGGTACAAATAGCTTCATGAGGTATATGACAGTGATTAATGGAGCTCTAGTTTACTAGGCTGTGGGAGATGTCCAGCTAATTAAATTTCCTCCAAGACTTCCTTGCTATTTTGTTCCCAAATTTGCAAACTGTGTGATATACTTAGCACTCTAAGTGTTGTAAGAGATAGCCATTAACTACAGTGACTGACTTATGAAAAGCTGATGTATTTCCTACCCAGCATGACTAGTGTCCTTTGCACTTACTTGGTTTCTGTCTTTGATCTGTGCTTAAAGGAGAGAAAAGCTGCCATGTTTAGCTGGAAAGTAAATTCCTCACAACATGCTGTTATGTCCAGTCCAAGGCATTGTGGATCTAAGAATATCATTAATATTTTTGGATAACTATTTAGAGAAAGTTTAGGGGAACCATGGTCTACTGCACTCTAATCATAGACCAAAATTGGGTCAATTTTCCTGTAAGATTGATTCAGAAGAAAACCAAATCAAAAGTTAAAGCAATGTCAAAGAGACTTGTTTGTTCATTTTTCAAGTGACACACTTCCTTTTTTAATTTCTCTTTTCAAAGTTACCTTTAATTTCATTTGGATATTTCATCTTATTAAAATACATTGTTAAAAAATAACATGAAACCTGACTTTGCCATGTGAAATCTAAGGAGCAACCATTGATTAGGAAACAATAATTTGGTGAGTTTGAAAATTTATCTTTTCGTCTCTGCTTGTAAGAACGCTTCATGAAAATGACACTTGCCCTCTTTTTTGCTGAGCGGTAGTATTTTTTTTCAGTTTTTGTGAGTAGATTTTTTAGAGGAAGAATGCAATACTGTAGCATCAGTGTGAATGAGCTCTGCCATCTAAAAGAGCTTCTGTTCACAGATTCCATTTGATCTTCAGATACTGAGCTGCAAATATAAAGAATAAGAGAATTTGAGTACGCATTTCTGAACTGGCCTGCTTAAGAAAAGACAGGCAATTTTTGAAAAAAAAAAAAAAAAAAAAAAAAGAGACCCAGCAAAAGAGAACACAGCTACCCATTTTGTTTTCCATTAGAGAAAGCAATACCTTCCTCATACAGGAACAATCCAGCATAGAAAAAGGGACCCTGAGCACTGAACGCTTTGAACTGCAATATGATGGCAGAAAGATGCTTACAAAGCTAGCCCAGTAACTGAAGTTTCACAATGGACTGTTAAGGTCAACTCTATGAAAACATGGGCAGAAGAGCAAGGCAAAGAGTTTGCAAGAATCTATATCCACCAAAGGATTTATAATTGAGCTAACACAAATTATCCAGCTGTAGCAAATCAATCCGAAAACATCCTGACTGTTTGACCTTTAGAAAAAGGGTATTAAGGGAATTTGAAGTTGGGGTCCCATTGAGCTCTTATCTAATTCAGTTAAGTCTGACTTTTTACCCTTAGTGTTTGACTAAACAATATCATGTTAGCTCTGTTTTTTGGATGGGCACAGAATGCTCTGTTTTTATGGTAATTCTCCAAGGCCTGCCTTTTGCCTGCTGTTAGGACTACGTACCATTTGCTGAAGCTGCAGATGGAGTTGTGAGGTGCTAAAAAGCACAGCCCCCGTATTTCGCAAAGGAAAAGGGAGTGGGGAGCGGGCTATGCACCAAATAACCTCAATCTTGTATTCGTTTATCAGTCTCCCAGTCTAAAGAGATTTTTCATGTAGAAAAACTGTAGGAGTCCCTCATTTTTAAGAGCAAAGATAGCTGATTTACTTTTAACTCAAGTGTGAATTTCCTTTACTTTCCAAGAGGGCATTTTAAAACAGTCAATTGACTATAAAGTAAAATGAATATAAGAAGAAAACTAGAAATCCAGGCTTTCTAGTAAAAAAGAAGCTGTATTAAGAAAAAGATCAGGTTATTTAAGCCAAGCCAACTTACATCTGGACAGCAGGACAAAACAAATAAATAGATAAAACAAATCCTATCTATTATGAAAATAAAGATGTGTGGCCAGAAACTGTTCACTGAGAATGCTGAATGCATTGAAACATGTTAACATAAGAAGAGACTGTACAATATCGCCTTCTTCACTTTACACACAATAAAAGAGTGAATCTTCAGTCCTGCAAAAGCAGAATGAAGTAGGAAGCATCATGAGACTTTTTTTAGGTGAAGCATGTCTCAGTATCTCCTGTGGTTATTCAAATTGTTGGTACATTGTGGATTATCTTTTGAAAGCGTCACGTTTAAAAGCAAAAGAACACCATTTTTAATTGGATGTTTTGCATCAAGAACAGAGGCTTTCTGAAAGCAAAGGAGGATGACATTTGAATTTTATTTCAGTATTTCAATGTTTCTTACTGGAATTGAACGTTAAGGCACTCACATTTTTCCAGGTAAATACGAATATTCATCTGAACTCAGTTCCACCTACATGTAATAAAATCAGCAGCAAGGAAAATTTACTACATGGTCATAAATAGAAAATGGCTATAATGTATTAAGATGTAAATGTTATACAACTTAGCTTAATCTAAGCCTATGTGTGGCACATAAGTAGGAACACTGGAAAGCATAACTGATCCAGTTGTTTCCCACTGAAGTTTGTCAAGAGCAACATTTCCAAAATAACCCGTATCTTGCTTTCTAAAATGGATGAGGCTTTCAGAAGGCCAAGTTTTACTCTGGAGTGCGAAACTCAGACTTGCATGGGAAGCTATGCTGCAGTGGGCAGAGGGTCCAAAATTTTGAAGGGTACAGTGGCTTGCCATGGCTGGCAGAGAAGAACCCACTAAAAGCCAAAATACTGGACCCTAACTAGAACCTTGGCATCTTATGTGATTATACATTTCTGCTAAATACCACTCATTTCAAAAAGTCACATGTTGCACTTTGCATTTCACACATGTATGTAGATGGCTGAACAAGGCAAAAGGAAGTACAAAAATCGGCTTCTGCTTTCTTACTGCTGTCATTAAAATAATACTTACAACAGATCCAGTAATCACTTCTCACATACTACCATGGGGTGTTACCCGTTCCCTTTCTACTCTACACACGTGTCTTTCCCTTGGCGCCTCTAGCTTTTGCTGGGTACTTTTATTTTCTCTCCTTCTTCATCAGGAATTAGTAACCTGTGAATTGCCATCCAAACTGGACTGTTCCAAATAGTGTAATGAGCCCTCCTTTTCCTCCAGTTTCTTGTGAGTTTCTAGACTCAATTTTCTCTTCTGCTTAAGAAAACCCACCCCACCACACACTAAAATACCTAAATACCTCAACCTGCAACATAAGCTGGATAATACCAAAGGCCTCACTACTGTCAATGGAGTGGTAGAAAAATGCAAAAATTATTTTACTGTCCTAATAGTCTTTGATGAGCGTGAAGTCCTATTAGGCAAAGTCTGCTTATTCTTTACTGATTTTAGATTTTTTTTCCATTACTGTTGTGACATAAGGACAGAATCCAAAATACGCCTTCTACCTGTACCTAAATTTTTAGCTATTGTAGAACTTTCCTGTTTACAGGCAAAGAATGGTAAGGCCCTCCAACCTGAAGATATATACATTTTAAAGAGCTAATATAAGAAATCAGTAGATTTCCCCTCAGCTGGATTTTTACTTCCTCTAAAATATAAACCACAGTGTCCTGGTTTCGGCAGGGATAGAGTTAATTTTCTTCCTAGTAGCTGGTACAGTGCTGTGTTTTGGATTTAGGGTGAGAACAATGTTGATAACACACCAATGTTTTAGTTGTTGCTAGGTAATGCTTACACTAGTCAAGGACTTTTCAGCTTCCCGTGCTCTACCGACTGAGAAGGCTGGAGGTGCACAAGAAGCTGGGAGGGGGCACAGCCAGGACAGCTGACCCCAACTGGCCAAAGGGACATTCCATACCATGTGACGTCATGCTCAGTACATAAACTGGGGGGAGTTGGCTGGGGGAGGGGTGACCGCTGCTTGGGGACTGACTGGGCATCGGTCGGCGGATGGTGAGCAACTGCATTGTGCATCACTTGCTTTGTATATTATCATTATTATTATTATTATTACATTATTATTTTTGTTATTATCATTTTATTTCAATTATTAAACAGTTTTTATCTCAACCCACAAGTTTTTCTCACTTTCACTCTTCCAATTCTCTCCCCCATCCCGCCGTGGGGGGAGGGAGGAATGAGTGAGCGGCTGTGTGGTACTCAGTTGCTGACTGAGGTTAAACCATGACACACAGTTAAGAAAGAAATCCCTACACTTTCTGCACAAATTAACGTGAGGTTCTGTGGTTTGTGATACACAGGATTTCAGTGTAGATGTTCATTTCTTATCTAAAAATATTTGAGCTGATCCTCTGGTTTTGGGAGACTAACCAGAGACATGTTCTTGACACATTCTTCCCTACTATAAAAAAAAGTTCTGCAGATAAACTGGGCTTCTGTGTTTGCTGTCTTGTAAATATTGCCTACCTTCAAGAAAAATACAGGGCTGAAGAACAGACCAGTTAACAAGAAAGAGAGTATGGATTTGCAAACACTTCTCTTTGGTGAGGATTAGTCTGTGATAAAATCAGAAACCATTCTCATTAAAGTATTTCTCTAACATGGTGCAGCCTCCCAGGAAAACAAGCCATTAGTAATCATGAAAGATATGAAAATCTAGCCTTCTTTATCTTCTAAGACAAGCTATTTTTTTAATCAGTAAAACATGTGCCTTTCTCCCCTAGAATTACTGTGAAGGAGAATATTTCTAAACAAAAACCTGGCCACACTTTTGGAAGAAAGAACGAGCAAAAACTCAAATAAAACAATGTCATAGACTTTTTTTTCCCAGGAAATGGAAAAAATATCAAAGAAATCAAATGTTTGTTGGTTTGGATTTTTTTCCCCACAGAAATACCAAACCATGATTTTCTGTTCATTTTCTTCACTGAAAGATTTCATACAGCTTTACTGATTAGTGAATTTTACACACTCAAAGGTTGCCCTCAGGAGCAATGACAGATTTTTGTATATTTGAGAAGTCTTGCTTTATAAGTTAATCCTCTACTTCATCAGTGGAAATGAACTTAAGAATGGAAAATGATATTAATAAATGTAGAACATCGTATTTTTTGCCCTTTGTTTGTCTTTACAAGAAAAAAAGGATTTAATTTTAGGCCATCTTAAGAATCTAAAGGAATTTAGTTGTGTGAATATGTATTTGACATACTATGGTCAAGTGTGTCTGAAATACAGCTTACAAAATGCTTTGTGGAACTCTTCGCATGCATCTTCTCCAGGGTATCCATGCTTGCAAAAGACAGCCAAACTTGGCTTCACAGAGCTTTCAGCTTCCGGTCACAGAGGGTCACAGAGGGTACTACCTTTAGTAGTTGACAGTTAACTTTCCCTGTTTGATGATAACGTTGGCTCTGTGTAAGTATGTTTAATATGCATTTAATTTGGGGAAGGTTGATGGAGAAAGACACACTGATTATATTTATTAATGTAGACTTCATAACTGAACCATAATTTAGTCCAACATTCATTGTTTCAGATGGAAAGACTTTCTTGACTCTATGCGTGTGATATTTGGAATTTTCTTCTCTTTCCAGACACCATTGATCTGCAAGTTCTTCACAAAATGCTTTCGACGAGTCAGGTTTCCCTGAGAGGTTGTGGAGACTACCTCCTTGGAAATACTCAAAAGCCAGCTAGATATGGTCCTAGGCAACAATCTGTAGGTGGCCCTGTTTGAGCATGGGGGTTGGACAAGCTGACCTCCAAAGGTCACTTCCAACCTCAACCATTCTGTGATCCTGTGAGTCCACTTCTACAAATTCTTGGAGTTTAACAAGTTAGAAGCAACTAGACTGGAAATTCTCAAAGGAGTTTAAGTAAGTGAAGCACCAAACTGGTCCTGCAAATTCCAGCCACAACTCAGGAACTTCAGAGAATCACATGAAAAGTCCATGGCCAAATTAGTGTTACCAATAGAGGGCACAATACCTCCTATCCTGACAGACCAGTTTTTCCTTGCCCATGTGCAATTTTATTTCCCCTCAGTGGGGAAAAAAAAAAAGAAAAAAAAAGAAATAAAAAGTTTGTCCTAGATTCTCCTTGGGCTTTTAAAGTGAGATTGCTAAATACTCATGCAAGGCATAAAAACAAAATCTGGTTTTCAAATGTGTTGGCCATGCAGAAAACAGCAGGAGCTGCTGATTGACCGACACTTCTGAAAGTCTGGACTTTTATGGTAAGTGTTGAAATATGGATTAGGAACTGACTTTTAACAGCTGGGTTACAAAATCTTCACCTTTAGTTTGTAGGAATAAATGTCCCTTTATGCTCTATGAAAAACTGACCAAGATATGCAAGCTTTCACCGGCGGTCTATGAGCTATAACTATATAATTTTCTAAATCTATAGATAGAAATTTCCATTAGCTGTGCTTTGCCTTAGTTTCCTCTGGGGAAAAAGCAGAACAAATCCAAACCAGAAAAAATACTCCAAAAGCCAACAACAACAAACCCCCTTTGCCTATATCATAAGCCTTTGAGGCATGTGGCAAATTACATCTCCTTTTAGCTGAAGCATAGTGAAAGAAATCATGCTAGAGCCACTTTTATGAGGACTGATGTCTTGTTTTGGACGCTAATAATAAACAATTTATAAAAAGGAAATTCTTTCTTAGCACACTGCAACTTTCTCCAACTTTTGTATGTTTTTATTACTGAGTGACAAAAATGTCTTCAGCATGTGTTTCAAATCAATGGAGTTTACATATTTTCTGTCACTATGTGTTAGTCTAATGCAATCTAGCATAGGAAGCATCTTCCTACTGCCCTTACAAAGAATAAACTGCATTTTTTTCAGGAAAAGTATTGTATTTTTTGGATGTAGAAAAGAAGTGTATCTTTTTTATTTCTAAAATAATGTTTAGAAATTTCTTCTTATAACTAGGGACCACAGGGACAAGTTATGCTATATAGATGCTGCAGAGATCGTGTAGCAAATATATACCAAATGAAGTTTCTGGGGGTGCAAAGTCAGACTAGTAGGAAGGACATCACGTTCCCTCTGAATTCTGGATCTTGACTTCTGTCAAAGTGGAGGAAGCTCACAGAAGTTGCATGGCTTTGCCATCCACAGGTCTTACAGACACCAAGGCGGCTGTAACACCATATTACCTCCCTTACTTAGTATAAGTGTGTCCTGGAAAAAACACTTGCTGTCACTGTATATGTTACAAAGTACATTTTCTCTGTAGAAAAATTGTTGTGTATTGATTTGTACATTGTTCTTGTGCATTTTGTTTCCTGTAGGTCTTTGTAATTTTTTTTCTTTTGCCTACATGTTTTTGCATTTTTTTACAGGATAGTGTTCTCAGCCACCGCCTGGGTTCTGAGGCTGCCCAGTGCATGGCAGATCAGTCTGAAACTTGCACTCTCTCCAGGTAAACCCATGTGCTTTTCAAAAAGCTTATCATCTAGAGCAGGTGCTCAGGACCATGTCCAGTCAGGTTTTGAAGGCTGTAGAACTCCTCAGCCTCTTGGGGCTATCTGCTCCAGAGTTTGATCATAAAACTAAACCACTCTGTTTTTCTTACGTTTAAAAAGAATTTCCCATATTTCAGTTTATGCCCACCGCCTTCTGTCCTGTCACTGGGCACCACCGAGAAGAGAGTCTGGTTCCATCTTCTTTACATTTTCCCATCAGGTATTTATACAAGTGGAAAAGATGCTGCTGAGCCTTCTGTTCTCCAGGTTGAACAGTCCCAGCTCTCTCAGCCTCTCCCCATATGAGAGATGCTCCAGTCCCTTCATCATCTTTGTGGTGCTTCACTGGACCAGTATGTCCATATCTCTCATACTGAGGAGCTCAGAACTGGACCCAGTACTCCAGGTGTGGCCTCACCAGGGCTGAGCAGAGGAGAAAGGTTACCTCCCTTGACCTGCTGGCAACACCGCTCCTGATGCAGCCCAGGGCACTGTTGGCCATCTTTGCAGCAAGGACACATTGCTGGTTCATACTCACTTTGGTGTCCACCAGGACCCCCAGGTCCTTTTCTACAAAGCTGTTTTCCAGCTGGGTGGCCCCCAGCATGTACTGGTGCCTGGGGTTGTTCTTCCCCAAGTGCAGGATTTGGCATTTGTTTGCCTTGCTGATGATTTAGCAAGGGAACACAGACCTTACGAATTACAGCTAAAATTAAAAGAAAATAGAAATATTTGTGTCTTGTTTTCAGTGAGACACACAGTGGTGATTAGTATTTGATAAAGACAGTAGCTGCAAACTTCCATATGTGTTGACACATGAACCTTTTTTGTGGTAGAAGCTTGTTTGGGCAGCATATACTGCTGAGAAGAACTTCTACCTCCCTCAGGCATGATAATAAAACCTGATTTTATCTTTAATTGTCCATAAATCAGCTATCATTTTGGAGTCATTGTAACCCTGCCTCTAGAAATGGCTGTAACATTTCCAAGACCTTCTGCAAAATCAAATTATGTAATGAAACTTATTTCCCCTGAAGTAGTAAGCCAAAAAAGGGATAGAGGTGACGCAAGTCTTACCTACTACCTCACTACTGTTTTGCCTAGCTCACAGTCCTTTTCTGACGTATTATGCAAAATCCACCTATACAGATAGAAATTTTGAGGTTCAGTGTGCTTCTTTGAGAAACTATTCACTTCAAGATCCATTGGATTGACTTATCTCTGTTCCCAGTATAGAGAGCCATGACATGGCACTATCTAGCTAAGAAAATTTAGCAGAAAATGGTAAATTTAGTTTAGAAACCTAAAGAAACCCATATAATGCAATGGAAGGGCTGTATTGCAGAAGACAATAGGACACTGATGACATTCAGTTAGGTATCTTGTTCATTCCTGACGTCACCATTGTTTTTACTCAGACATCAGATTCCCTTGTAGGTTCAGGTATCTGACAAAGAAGGACTTGCTCTGGTGAATCTCAGCAAGACCAAAGTAATGTTGGAAACAGTTTGAAATTAAATGCAGAAGATACCTATCCTTCTCTCATTAGTGGCCTGATGCACAGGGACCCAAAGGTCCATGGAATTTTCTAGGCCCTTTTCTGGTGATTTCACACAACAAACTTTTCCATTTTCATAGAGCTTTATAGAATTTTGGTCACAATGTTCTCATTAATTTTAGTAGGAGAGAAACACAAGAATAATGGGAGTAACAGTGATTAGATTGACAAATCTATGTTTTTCTTTTGGCATATGAACTGCATCCTTTAGAACTACTCACGTTTTAGCAATTATATGTTTTAGGATCTTACTTGCTGGGGACAGTAGCTGGTAATTCACAAGGGATTTCTGGTGTTATTTAGGTATAAGAGAAATAAATATCAATGAAATGGAGAAAATGTCATATCATTCCCCTTTTCTTTTGTCTCCTCTCCAGTTAGAAGGCAACTGGATAGGTAGGAATAACCAGTATTATGCTCATTATGAAAAGGAAAGAAAAATCTGAAAGTTGTAAAATTATTCCTTCTCCCTCACATTTTCAGTTAAACAGAAAGAAAAGGAAAATAATGACTTAAATTAAAGTTTAATTTAATTTTCAGTTTTAAACATTTATAGGTACATTTAAAAATTAAATAATTTCTAATTGAAAGCATGGATAAGTCAAGATTTTTCAGTGCTCTGTTTTCCAAACACAACATTTTATGAAAATTTCCTTCAATGGCACATTTTGCCAAATTGTAATGAACTTGAAGTACGGGATCTTTGAAATTAATCCTTATTTTAAATGGCAAAAAAAATTCTTGTAAAGACTCTTGAGACTTTGGTCCAGGAACAGTGTTGTGTTATATTTGTACAAGACCTACTTCACTCCTCTGCTAATTCCACCAAGCAATGCTGACATTGGGATGAGTTTAGATGAAAAGACAATATTGACATATTAGAATGTACAGCATACACCACCAACACAAGATTTTTCTTTATTTAGTTATCTGGAGAAATATTTTTCAATAAACTCTGATAAACTGAAGTGAGGAGACGTACAGGAGAATTAAAAAACAAAACAAGATTATGAACATGACGATGGTTTCCAAATTACTCTAGGTCTCTGGAAAAACTGAAGTGAAGCCAGTACTTGGCGTGACTGAAATTCTCATACATAAGGAATACATCTGATGTTATTCAGAGTGAACAGCAATTTAATTACATTCTGTAAGCTGGACAAATAGCATGGAGTGTATGTCAACAAAATTTCTATATGGAATAGTATCCTGTATGCAGGTTGGAAAGAAAGTAGACCCAGAGAAAATGTGTTGTGTGAAGCTAGCAAAGAAAGAAACTTGCCCCCTCAAAACAAATATTTTTCTTTCAAATAAAAATGATATTACAATACAGCAATCACAGAAAATGATTTCTTCTAGCCATGAATAGCTGAAGCAATTTTTATCTGTAATAATTCTTTTCCATGCTGAAACCAAGCAATGCAATGGTGATAAGTTTGGAATCAATGTATATCAGAAAGACAGCACATTTCTGTTTTTAAAAAGGGTCATTTTTAAAAGGGGTTGTGATATAATTAGTACAGATGTCAGAATAATGCTTTAAGCAAAACAATATACTATTCATCATTGTTACACAGTAACTGCAAAATATTCTGCCTTTCCCTTTCTAATTCTTAGACACATATATACACACAAGTGTATGCATGTTTCAACTCTCTTCAGAGGATCAAGAGAAAAATACATCATAATTATGAGAAATTATTGTTCTCAGCAGCACAAAACTTAGTAAATGAATGATATTGACCCAAGAATGGGAACACAAGAAACAGAAATTAGGCATCTACATGACATAAGAAAACCTGTGCACTGCATTATCATTGCAAAACTAGATTGCCTCATTGTAAAAGTGAGTGGAATTGTGCTTTCAAAATGGATTTTGAAAACTAATTTTTTTTTTTCAGTACATTGGGCTATGGGTGTCCAAGCTGAGATCATTTACAGAAACTGCTACCCTAGGAAATGCTGTGTGATGTACACACACTCTCTTCTTGGCTTAAAGGAGGAAACCAAGTATGAAGGTAAGCTGCAAAAGCTCTCTTCTCCAGATGGAGATCCCAAAACCCTGTGAAACGACTTGCCTCTCCAAATGTAGGCACCCATATAAAATACGGCATGTATAGCATCCTTTGCACTTGCAAGCTACTGCTGCAGCTTCAAATACCATTGCAAGTGAGACTGCATTACTATATGTGAATAGTGAACTGAATGGTGGAGGATTTGACTGCAAGATCTGTTGTCAATATTATGACATTACAATGTTGTGTGTATTTATTTCCATGATTTGACCTTTCGATTTGAACCAACATTGTGAATGATGGGTTTTTTTGGGACAAATCATAGCTTCCGCTTCCCCACCTTATTAAAAAAAAAAAAAAAAAGACCTGAAGGTTTGGCCTTTTATGTCCTCCTACAAGACAGAGGAATAGTATAGCTTCTTGTCTTGGCTGTCCACCTGAAGTAGTAAATCAGAATACTTCTGCATGATGCTTGTTACTCCAGATCTAATATCTGGTGACATGACCTCACATTCTCAAATGATCATTATCAAAAGAAAATGCATGTTCATAAAGATTTAGGTTGCTTTTTTTCTGAGATTGGTCAAATGGATGTGAAGTTGGTGTGCAAATGGTTGAGTTTTATCACAGCAAAGCAACTTCTTGCACTGGAATAGATAGCAGTTCACATTTAATATCCAGGTAGCTAGTAATATTTACTCATATCCATTTTGTATTGTCATGAATCTTTCTAGAGTTGTTAGAGGAGTTTGAGGGGAGAACCCATGTACCCATTTTGTTGACAGCTAGACCAGCCTTTTAAAGGTCATATCATTATTTACTACTACTTTTGCTCATCAGCATGACATGGTCTGGCCTGCCAGTGTTCTCTCCTGCACAGATCCAGTATCACACAGAAGACCTGCAAATCTTACATTTTACTAACAAATAGCAATTACAAGCAGAAAGATCACAAATAATTTAAGATACTACCCAGGCAAATATCACTATGTATGACAAAACATTATATAAGCAATAAAAGAAGTTGCCATTTTCTCTAGAAGCCCACTGATTTGTTAATTTGACCTTAACTGTGAGAATGTAAGTTATGTTAAATATAATTTGTTTAATTATTCTGGGATAATATTTTTTTATTAGGTAAAAAGCACTTGTGGTTGACATTTAATGCTGACTTTATTATGCTAATGAACAAAACTTGTGCACTTCACATCTGCTTAAAGTTATATTTATCTAGGATTTCTTTCTTTTCTTTTTCTTCCTTTTTTTGTAAAATTGGCTGCCAAAACAGCTTTCTGAAAAAGTGACTGTTATACTGTTTAAATTAATTAAGCAATATAGATGTAAACTATGGTAAAAAATTACTGTGCTGAGAGCTGCTGGTAACTCACGACATTTTAAAATTTTAGGTAAAGAAAAAAAAAGTCAATCAAGGGAATAAGGCACCCAGTTTCTGGTGATTCATCATTTCGGTGCCTAACTCTAAGAGCTTTTTGATAGGAAGGACTCATTACAGAAGAATTGTTTCAGATTAACTATTTCTTTTGAACTTCAGTACCACTTTCAGATATATTTACAGCATCTGATAGAACACAGGCTTGGCAGCAGGCTAAATGCTGCCCTGAATTTTTTCTTTTGTGTTGTACTGAACCACTTACTAGCTTGATAATTGGCTGATATTAAAGATGGCAGAGAACTGTTGGTGATAGGGAGCAGTTAGCATTTCTGTGTCATCTTTGGATGAAGCACCTCCGGTATACTGGAGACCCCTGTGGGATACTAGCAGTTGTGATTTCCTTTCCTTCCTGAGAGACCAGATGCATGCAAATTGCTAGTTACAGTATCTCTGTAGCTTGAGTTTACTGCATCCAAATTGCTCTAAAGGCAATCTGACCTGAGGCACTGTGCCTCTAACTTTCCTGTCTTTGTCATTTGACTCTAATAGGAAGATTTTTTTGACCTGTGTTGGTCATAATAAAGACTGATGGGATATACAGGGGTTATTGTGAGAGTTTTTGGTCTGAGCCAACTGGAGCATGAGCAAAAAGCATAATTGACATTAGCTTATCTTACCTTACTTCAGTTTACCTATCTATCCAAATAAGTGCTTAAAAAAATTAAATGCCTTATGTAAGATTAGAGAGTGTCCCTATTTTCAGGATTCCATAGTAGACTGACTCTGCATCATGACAGTCTAGTGCTGTAGCTTCTGGATATGGTAGGAAGTAAAGACGTAAACTCACACAAAATCATTATCTGAAGAGAAAGAGAACATTTTCTAACTTAAAGGTTTCCTGGATTCAAGTTTAGATCTAAAAGTTACATGAATTTTTCTGTTCCTTTTAATCCAGATCTGACTGACCTACTCTGGTGTTAAATATTGTTGTGCAGTTATGGGACATTAAAAACCATCCAAGAAGGGTGGACCTTGTGATGTTCTAGGATGAACCTCTCAGCTCTTTTCTTGCCTGCCAACTACAGCCTCCCTTCCACCAGAAAGTAACATGCAGGGAGGAAAGACTGATGCCTACCTGAGTCTTATCTCAGCATGAAGTCAAGACACAACCACTGCTCAAATCATGGCACAGAAGTTAGTCAGTTTTTCTATGCCTCACAATTCAGATTTTGTCACCTGAAATCAGTGAATGTTATAAAAAGCTGAAGCAAATTATTTGGTTAATTACAGCATATCAAACTGGACATCATGTACTTTCCGCTCCTCTGGAATGTTTTTTCACTGTCTCATTTGAAAAAAGCCTTTTCTTGGTTAAATTTCTAAAAAGTCTTCTCTGTTCTGCTGTTCCTTTCTAGAGAGGCATCACAGATGAGGGGTGCTTAGGGGTGAAGGAACAAGTGAGTCTAAGTCCCAGATAGTGTTTCGGGCAGTTGCACTGCTGTTTGTGTTTGATGATTATTTTTACCGATGAACTTGAGAAAATATTGACACTTAGACTCAGGATGATAATTAGCAAAATAATGCTAGGACTTTTCTCTCAATATTTCAAACTGCTAAAAAAAGATTTAGTAAGTCAATGTTACCAAATTGCTGTAACCTCATGCAAGATAGAATTACAGTCCTATGTTGCAGCATAAATTTTTCAGCACCTTAACAGAGTAAGAAAAAAGGCTGAGTTAAAAGCTACTTAAGGGACTTTACATAAAAGATGTTATTTTTATTTTGGTCTCTGTTTCCAAAATGAGATATTGGTATGTCCTAAGGATCTGATTCAGAAAATTCCTTTGGTGGGAGTATGACTTAAATAACACAAGTTCTGTTGTCCAGGTAACTACTTACACATGCACAAGGTTTAAGATTTAGGTTTAGGTGTTGTGACTTATTATCTCTTTATTTCTTTCTCCTATTTTTAATTACATATTTTACTATAACAATGAGCTTAAGTCTCATCTTCAGTGATGGTTTTTGGAAGGTGCAAAAAATAGCAATATATGGACAACTTTGACTTTAAGAATGTCAATGTGATGTACATTTTGGGGACTGTAAGGAAATAAGAATGTGTTCTTCCCAAACCTGTGCTCTGCTGGATCTGACACCCATTTTCTTTTTGAACTCTTCTCAAGTTTCAGTGGTTTAGATCAAGAGGGGGAAAAAGAAGTTAAATAATCACTAGCTGTAAAGTCCAGGTAATGACATAACAACTATGGGGTAAATTTAGAAAGTGACTTTACTGATCTCTTATAGACTTACATAACATTATTGAGCTTCCAAAAAAGCACTTCAGGTCTTGATTTTTTGGAATCTAATAAACACAGGTGATGACCAGAGAGAGAGTCAGTAAGAAGATGAGTAATAGTCTCTGAAGAAGATAACCAGCTATGTGTACTAAACAGGAATACCTGTTACTTGGAAAGGGCTTAAGCTGTGACTGAGTGGCTGAACCTCTTTTCCATCACTGAGTGCTTGTATAAGTGGCAATTAGGTTAGTGGTCATAGTGTGACAATAATCCAATGGGCATAATTTCCTATGTCCTTCTTTTTTAAAAAACATTTACACTTATTATGCTTGGTTGATGACTCTCTTATGTAGAAAGGATTTTCACTAATACCCAGCCACATTGTGTCCTTGGTTTCAATTTCATTAAAAATCAAGATCTAAAGGGGTGATGCAACTGGGCTTAGAGAAAGTCATAAAGCCTCAAGAATCTTGAATTCTAAACTAATGCGGTAAACTGAAAATCCAGTGAACATACAAATTGTTTCATATATTGTAGGAAAGCAATAAAAAAGAACAAACTTACACATGCAGTCTTCATTTCTACACCACCTAAATGCTTGTCCTATGTCTATTATGGAGCCTTATATTTTTTTTAATATTAGTTAGTTGTATTTGGTGAAGATGGAAAGATGTTACAGAAATCCCAGAGGCTTTTTGGGTTTTGTTTTTTTGGTTTTTTTTTGCTTTGTTTTGGTTTTTTTTTTATGTGCTCTGCTGTTGAAGGGCCATTTTAAATCCACAAAAATAAGTGGAAACCCGATGCAGTGAACTTAAAAAAGCATTAAACAGACCATCAAATCCTGTAAAATATATTGAGGATCCTAATTACAATGTGCTGATAGCATAAGCCATTTCTCCACCACGTACACGTTTTCCTCAAGAAATTGCCTAGTATCTGGCAGGAAAGTGACTTCATCATAATCTTTGCCTCCAGAGCCAACTGCAGTTCTAGTGCCAATGTACTTGTGTGTGCTTGTGGATAGGGTTTTCTTTCATCTGGTTCCTCACATTGCATTCCTCACTTAAAGCAGTGGGAGGATTTGACTTCAGCAATACCTTTGAGTCAGAATGGTATAAACTGATCTCTAAAATTGCAAACTGGGGTCTGGAAAACCTGATCCTTATAATAATGTAAGGCCACACTGTTCTCTTCTCTTCATCCCAAGAGCATGGCTGCCACCAAATTATTAATTCTGCTCAACTTTGAGGCGTTCCTTTCTGTCTTGATGTCTAAAATCCTTTCTCATGAATAACACTCCTTGCCATGTCCCACCATAATGGTGGGGCTATTTGAACACCACATCCTATTACTACTGCCAACTGGAGGACCACAGCTTCTAGTTCCAGAGGTGGAAGTCTGCATTATAATAATGCGTTTCAAAGATCAGCATTTGCTGGTGATCTGTCTGCAACTAGCTAGCTTTAATAACACCTCTTTCCTGAAATTCCTTCCTTCACAGTTGCCAAAAACATAACAGCAGCCATTGGTGATTTCAGTCAGCTGGCTTTCTGTTGCATGCAAAGCACTGATAAAGCCACAATAATTTGAAAAGATTTTTCACTGCACAACTCACCCTTCCATAGCAATCTCTATTTTAAATCTGTCTCTACTGAAATTTTCTCTTCCTCTTTCTGTATCCATATCTCCTGCTTTTTCCATCTCATTGTGATCTCCTTACACTCATCTACATCTGCATGTACAGAGCCTGTAGTAGCTGTGTAACTTATCAGTAATTTCTCACTGTCTTACCATATGAGGGAGATGGTTTGACAGTATCATTGCTACTGAGAGCAATAACTTAACTGGTGGCAGTTTTACTGCAAAAGCTCTGTTTCACTTTTATTTCATTCTGTCTTTTATATCCAAAACCACTGCCTCACAGGCAATGGCCCAAATATTCCATGAAGTGCATTGTGTAATCCTGCAAACAACATGTTGAACAAAAACTAGTAGACAAATGAATTCAGTGCACTACTGCAAGGTCTGGGAATAAAAACAGCTGAGTTATTTGGCAGCTGTACTGCTTAAAAAGCTCCATAACTAACAGAATCCTTTTAACCCACCGACAGAAAGTAAACCACTTGTTTTTGCTGGCTGATCAGTAACTATCTGAGCACATTCCCATGCTGCAATTTGTAATGACACAGCTGCAACGGACAAGGCACCATAAAGCTTTTTTGTCAGGATATTGACAAAGAACCAGTGCTGAAGTTTCGTTACAGCTTTGCGCATTTCCTAACCTAGCATTACAAGTATATCTTATTGACAGTGGCAATCCTCATGCTGTAACTTCTCCAGTCAGAAAATCTTTTCTGAACTTACTTCAGTAAGTGAGGTTTGGTTTTGGTTCATTTGTTTTGTTCTGCTATTTCAGTTAGGAAGCTTTCGTTTGGTCACTTAGCTGACTTGCACAATACTTCCAGGAACATTCCACATCATCTCACAACAACAACCAGCATGAAGTAAGCCTAAATTCAGAGCCCTAAACTATTCAGCTACTCTAACTGTTTCAGCTTCACAATTTTGGTAAGAGAGACAATGAACAACCACAACTTTGCCTAAAATGAATGGCAGTTTAATCTTTCTGAAAAGCAAGGTTTAACTGTGTATAATATTTTAATTGTAATTTCTCAACTTTCTTCTCTTTAAACTTTATTGTCATTCTGTCACAAATGGTCATACCTGCTAGACCTAGATATAGAAATGCTTATTGTCTGTAACAATGTCCAGGCTCCAAGCTAAACTTTCTGGCGGGAGCAGTGGATACAGTCTAGCTGAGAAATTCAGCTGACTTTTTTGGGGATGCAAGGTAAACTGCTTTAGATAGAGCTAATGTGGATGGGTTTGTATCTCAAAAAGATGCACTCCTACTTACAAAAGAGGTGTTTTCAATTCTGTTTCCTCACCCCAAGCTGATGTAAACTTCATTAGGATTATGTGCAAAATCGAAAGAGTTCTTTGCTCAGAAGAAGTGAAGGTTCTTTCAGATGGGGAAAAGGGAAGAGGGAGTTCCTTGGCCAGCACGGGCTGACCCTTTGCCACACCGTCTGTGCTGCACTGCAAAATTTTATTTATAAGCATACTCATCCTATGTCCACTATGGAAATCCCTTAGGAAAAGAATTTTATCCTCTTTTCCTGAACGCTGGTAAATCCCTTCTAAGTATAACTTAAATTCAGCTGTGAAAAAGTGACTTGTTTTTGAACAGCAAACTTCAGGGCTGTACAAATATATATCCTTTGCCATGTTTTATTGTACTAAAGACTACTGGAAAATGCCTTCACTTGCTTTTTCTGTGTTGTTTGGTCCCAGATGAACATAAAATATTTCATATTTCAGTCACCAATAATACTAGTAAAATTTTACAGCAAAAATACTCATAAAAACTACTACTTCTGCATTCAAATCTATCACATCTCTAACATGAACTATTTTGCCATTGGGAAAATGTAGTTAATACATGTATATCTTTGTTTCATTTCTTCCTATTTTAGTTACATGATCAGCTACAATGGGACTCTGATGTATTAATTTCAAATCATAAAAGAAAGTTCAGTGGTTTCTAAGTGTGATTATTATTAAAAGGTTCTCTTGGAAAGATTTTTGCCTAATCCCACATATATCTCCTAATCCCACATATATCTAAAGGCAAGTCTCAGCTGATGAAAATAAGTCTCTGTAGTAGTGTTGGTATTCTACAGTCTCTGAATCCTAAGCAGCCTGATAAGCCCTTCTACTACATTTGCCTAAATGCGTGTCTTTGCTGTTCCTTAGTATTTTTCCTGTAGCCCAGTGTAGTGTTGTACTTCGTCATGTATGCATACATAAATATACAACTCTGCTTCACTAAGTAATCATATGATGGGAAAAGAAAATCCCATAATTTTTATCTGTGCAGTTTTTTGTGCATGAACAAGACACCAATAATCAAAATGCTTTTATTTTTTTATTTATTCTTTTGTGTATTCTGTTGCTTATGGCACAGGGATTTAAAGACTTTTCTATAAAGAAAGGCCCACAGTCTCTGTACACCTCTACAATTCCTACGTAGACAGCGGGGGGTTCTTGATCATTTGTACTGGTCCCATTCTTTGGACAAAAAGAGCAAATATGGTTAAACACAGATGATGGAGTAAAAATCTGTATCTGATGTAACAACTTGCAGCCTCTGGTTAGGCCACAGGAGAAATTATTTTTTAAAATAAATAAGTAAACAAACAACACCTTGACTCACCAAAATCCCAAATCCCTCTTCCTAGCGGTTGCTAGGAACCGCCGATGCATGAGTGTTTGTGTCATCAGGGGATGACTCTTTTCTCTTTGACTGGCTGCATCTTGCTGCAGCCTGGTGTATTCAGGCAAGCCCCCAAAATGTTGAGGAGGAGCACAAGGGAAAACAGCCACCCCTCCCAGGGGCTGAAGGAGGAAATTGTCCTGCTTCCTTCTCAGCACCTCTCTTTCTCAGACCTCGGCCCCAAACCTCACATTGGCCACTGACAGTGACATGCCTAAAATTCATGCTGGGAATGGCAGAGCCTGGCCTTGACTTTCTTCCTTGACTAGCAAAACCAATTTAAAAAGCACAGTGATTATTTATCTGACAAAAAAAATAGACCAATGAAAGCTGATCTCTTCTGAGTGCCTCTGAGCACTTCTGGCCTTCCGCTGGTAGCACTGTTCCTCTGCAGTTTCTCTCTTTGCTCCTCGTTTCACCTCCTGAAAACAAAGACCATTCAATGCTCTTCCTGCTTCCCATGCCCCCAACATGCCACATATTTCTCCAGTGTCATATCATAGCTTCATTTTATTCTTCTTTTTACCCTTTCATCACAGGTCCTTCCTTCAAAATCCTTTTTCCTTTTTACCCAATTTCTTCCTTTTTGGGATAAAGCTTTGCACTGGGACTTATTCACCTCATGGGAAGCAGTGTTTTTTACACCAACAGGGATGAAGTGCAGTTTAATTTTCTTTTTTTATTTTTTCGACAGAGGGTGTGTCTACATTGTCTTTTGCAGGCAGATGCACAGTCACATTCTCATGCACTGGTGTATTTGCAATCACATGGTGCTAAGTCTCAGTTAAAGTAACTCACAGGCTTAGCTTGGATTCATTGTCAAGTTAACAGTAGTTATATGGATTTGGGTTGACTCTGAATGTGGACAAAGTGAGGCAGTACATCTGCCTATGAGACTTTGTAAATGTACCCAAAGGAAGCAAGATCTGCCTCTTCCTTCTCCGCCTCATACTTCAGCTATCAGTTTTAAATATGTTTGGTGTCACCAAAACCAGCACAGTTAAGAAGATTTTATAGAAGCAAATCCAGACTGAATAGAAAAAGTACTGAATGATGTATGAGCCCAAGAGGATGCTTGTAAACCTGCATGGCTCTTTCAGGGCTTGAAAGTTATCTAGTAAGTAAGACTGAAAATCAAATTGGCTTAAGTTCAATGTTAATGTACAACTTGTTCATGTTCTCAGAACCTGCCATCTGGAGGTGCTGGTACGAAGCATTACCATGTGAGACAATTGGATTTCCTGAACTTTCCCAGGTTATTTTTTTCCCTGTCATGTAAGACTTGATGAGCCACAAATAAGAGTATCTTGAATGAAATAAACTCCGTGTGTGTGATACTTTGTTCAAAAAAAGGAGACTGTAGCCTTGGACTTGCAGAAATAGGCAATAAAGTCTGGCAGAGAGAGATTGTTATTTGCACATATGTTAAGATGAGAGCTAAAGCTGACCCTACCTTATGCATAAGTAAATGGGTTATCCTATTGTAGCCAAAAGTACATTGTCCTTTAGCTCATAGATAAACTGTCAGGGGATGTGCTGAATAGCATGCACCATAATTCTGGTTTGTATGGGCCCAGTAGCAATTGCTGAGCATTGTGCATAGCATTCCCCTTCCACCTCCTCTTCCCTTCATCTCCAGAGCCCTTCTTCTGCCTCCAGTGTCTGTTGTTTTTCTGGCTATGAGAACTACAGTGAAATGCCCTTCCTGACCATTGTTCCTTGAGGTGGGGAACAACACTGACATTTCTTGGTGCTAAGGTCTTTCATGCTCCACGACTAACCCACACAGGATTTACTAGCTCCAGAAACAGCAATCTGGAGACTTACTTTTTTTTTCCCAGGAAGACTTTTCAAGATTGTTTGATATATTGAGACCAAGGAGGCTCTTCAAGGGGTGAAGAAACAGAAGGGATGAAACCAGTGTTCACAAATACACTTCTCTGTGATCATCTCCTCCCTTAAAGCACTCCTTATTGTTTGGTTTCCTTTCTGTAGGACATGCTGACCATATGTCTTTCTACCCACTTGGCTCCTTATATTTGACAGAGAGGAAACTACAGTCACAAAGTGGCTGTTTTGAAACTGTTTGGGATTTGCTGCATTAATTTCTGTTCTGTCTGGTAAGTAGTCTTATAATCTCATTGTGTATTCCATAATTTGCCTTTAAAGAGAACAGAACCTCTCCTAGAAATGCCTGTGACAGATGATCGCCCTCTGATTCAAATTGCATTCTAACGTTCTGCAATCTTTTTTTCTGTATGTAAAATATCTACTTGAACTCTGCATTATGTTTTTTGATCCTGGTGGGGGAATGATATTGACTTATGGTGGAAACTAAATCAAACAAATATTACAGAATCAGATGGGATGCTTCACAAGGTGTGATTCTGAGAGCAGTTTTGGCAGTCCTTATGGCAATCACTGAAACAGAAAATATGCTGGCTCAGCTTATTACATGTTAGTCAATCTAAGTAGGTTTAACACCTATAATTTTTTTTTCAACTTTATGTGAAAGCTAGCTTCTGTTTTGTTGTTGCTTAGTTGTTCACTGTAGCTAACTGATGAAGCAAATGGGTTTCATCTCGTGAATAAAAAGACTACTAAAGCCTCCAAGCTGTGGAATCGAAAAGTGTTCATATGCCAGCTATTTAACTATTTGTTATATTGATATTTGTATATATTTGTATATATTTGATATTCATGATCTAGAGACAATAATATTGGTCTTAATAAATATTAAGTCCATAAATATTACCACAGTTTTCTTTTTGCTCATTTTGAACTTTGTTAACATTTTCATGGAAAATATCTTGAGATATAGACAGAAAATATTTTAAGAGCCACATATTGCTTTCAATCCAGATTCAGCTGTGCATGTATTTTATGCATAGAGTAATCTTCATTTTGACCCCTACAGTTCTATTTTCCTGTATATCAAAAGATTTATATTCTTAAAACCAGTGATCCCTTTGAGATGATTCACTAATGCATGCAGTTTAGAACAGCATTTGACTGACCAAGCTGAACTGTCTACTGGTACAGCTTCACTGAAACGTATCACAATGGTATCCATTTAACCCAAATGAGGACTTCTTGCAGAAAATAGGAATTCACTGTAATTCTGAGGAGACAGTGCATGAACATTTTATTGGGATTGACAGCTGGATTTGAAGGATTATGATCAGGGTATAATTGTAGGGATTCTGTGCACTGAATACTGCAGTCAGTTGCTCGCTTCTAGTTTCAATTAACAATCTTCTAGGGACAGTCAGATAGAGCCTCCATCTATGTGGATCAGCATAGTTGCACTGAAGTGAGGAAAGAAATACCGTTCATTTACACAAGCTTATTTTCTCACTTGGGGCAAACAACATGCTAATGAAATCCACAGGACATAATAACTTGGGAAAACTTATGAACATCAATAAGGATAAAGAAATAATAAAAAGTAAACCTAATGAAATAAGATATCTGAATAGAAGATTAAATGAGATTCTAGGCTGGAAAATACAAGCAAATAGATCTTGGGGAAAAAAATATTGCTGATACTATATTCTGGCAATAGAAAGAAAAACCTAGGAAGTGGTAATTGTGTGCAATTTGGAGGAAATACTTAGACCGGAATTTGGCCCTCCGTGCTCACTGACTTTCCATAGGATTGGGATGCTCGCTCCACTCTGTACATTCAGAAATCAATCCATCAACTGGCAGTGATATATGGTGGTGCTTTCAGGTTTATTTTGTTTGTTTGCTTTAAAACATCTAGTGGAATGTGGAGCTGCAAAACTTAAGATTTTCTTTTAGGAGCAGGAGAAAAATGAGTCCAGGTCTCTCCAGAGAGACTCTGTCTGCATCTGGAATACTGCTTGTGCTTCTGGAGAAATCCCCTTATTTCAAACAAACTTACAAAGGAATTAAGGATACCTATATTAGAAGAAGGAAGTAAGTTACTTTCCAAATACACTCCTCATGTTTTCTGTAATGCCAGAACAGTGAGATAATTTGAGCAAGGTGTACTATGCATTTTTAATGTTATGTCTCATTGTCTATAGAATAATGGTCCAATGGAAACTGCAGGAAGCTATGGTTAAGGACAGTATAACCTCAAATGTACAAGCTACTAGATGTATGGCAAACAATAATGTCTGTAAAGAGGAGGACCGGACAGGCTAATATTATCTTTTCAATGTCAGTTTTTAAAGCAAGCACCCAGATGGACAGCCTTAGGTCTTTAACTTGCAAAAGGCTTTTACAAAGCAGAGAGACTCTTTTGGTTGCTAAGATCCCTATTTTTCAGAAAGAGACTCCAAAAACTGAATTAATGGAGAAACTACTCAATGGTATATGTCCTAAGAAATGATAAATCTGAAAAAAAATCTGCTTCTGACAAGCTTTTGGTTCAGCCTCCCCCTGTGCCTTCAAAAACTTAACAGGTAATGTTTTTTCCAGTTTATTCCAAGGACTCAATGTAGAATTGCAGACACTCATTTTTCCCTCTCTATGCTTCTGTTTTCCCATCTCTAAAATAAAGATGATGTTATGTACCAAATGATTAATTTCTTCGCCTTCTCCATTTTTTAAAATTGTCTTTCACCTTCAAACATTTCCATTAGCTATTTCAAAACAAAACACAAAAAAACCCCAAACCCCATTTTATTACAGAAACACATCACCTGTGAAGAGTATAGAGAATCATAAGAAGAGCATAAAAGAGGATAAAACAGTGGCTCTCTGTAGCTTGCTTGCGATATTAATGCTTATTTTTTCAATGTAATGTGGACAGTCTTTCTGTAATTCCAGGAGAAGACTTTCTATTCTGTAACATTTTTCCCTTTCTGACTCTTTCAATATGCATATATTTCTCATATTACTTTCTGCGTGCTGCTATTTAAGATTTCCTTATATGGTTTATAATTGCTACCATGAAGCCCTTATCCATTTTTAAGCTTTTGTTTCATCGGCTTTCTAATTTCTTACACCTAAACTATATCTGCCTCCCCTCCAAGCCACCCCCACTGCCGTCTGTCTCTGTGCATACTCCTGGCTTTTGATCATTATAACTGCTCCGATGTTCTGTGAAATAGCCTGCAAATGTTTGTCCTCAGTAATCTGTTCCACTTTCCAGCAGGCAGCAATAGCATTTTTTTCTCCTCCTCAGTGAGGTCAGTTTGCATTGCTTGTGCACAGAGATCCTTCAACACTGGATCAGTTTGCTGACAGATAGAAGGGGAAGAAAGCATGCTTCCTATGTTTCATAAACTGCAACTGGTCATTGATAAAAATCAGTCACTGGGTGGTGTCATGGTTTAACCTCAAGCGGCAACTGAGCACCACACAGTCGCTCGCTCACTCCCCCCCTGCCCCAGTGGGATGGGGGAGAGAATCGGAAGAGTGAAAGTGAGAAAAACTCATGGGTTGAGCTAAAAACAGTTTAATAATTGAAATAAAATAAAATCCTAATAATAATAATAATAATAATACTAATAACAATAAGAAGAATATACAAAGCAAGTGATGCACAATGCAATTGCTCACCACCCGCCAACCGATGCCCAGCCAGCGACCCCCCCGGGGAGCTTTCCCATTTCTGTACTGAGCATGACGTCACATAGTATGGAATATCCCTTTGGCCAGTTGGGGTCAGCTGTCCTGGCTGTGCCCCCTCCCAGCTTCTTGTGCACCTCCAGCCTTCTCAGTCAGTAGAGCATGGGAAGCTGAAAAGTCCTTGACTAGTGTAAGCGCTGCTTAGCAACAACTAAAACATGGGTGTGTTATCAACATTGTTCTCATCCTAAATCCAAACCACAGCACTGTACCAGCTACTAGGAAGGAAATTAACTCTATCCCTGCCGAAACCAGGACAAGTGGTTTTCAGTGATAATAATAAACCCATAGACTGAGGGAAAAGGAAGTGGTTTTGCTTGTAAATACTTAGATTCTCAGTGTGAGTCAATACAGTAACCTGACTGGAGCTGAAGGCCTTATCTCTCTCCACCAAGTTAGACAGAAATGTTACATCCTTTGCAGGGACCTTGTTATGTCTTTTTTTGTGCTACCTAACCAACTCTGGGCTCTGTCAGAAACTCTGCGTCCTTCCCTTTGCTTTGCTCTGTAACAAATGCCTGGTGCAAGTCTGCAGGAGGAGCTGTCAGGACGCTGACCGCCGTAGATGGGAGAGGGCTCATTGTAGAGAAAATGGAATTGAATGATTAGCTCTTCTGAGTTCATGTGCACTGAGGTCAGGCCAGAAGTGATTTGGGAAGGTAGGGGCTGTTTTGTCTCTTATTCTGGTGTCAGCTTTTGAAGTTCTTCTAGCTAGCTGTAAAGTAGGACAAAACACAGAAAAGAGCTTACCTTGAAGATGAGTCAGGTCCAGGGGCAAGACAAAATGTTCTTACAGGATGTTGGGACATGACCTCTAAGACCGATGAACCCAGTGGGCAGTCCCAGGCCCCCAGAAATGCATGGGAGGAATGGGAGGGTGATTTCAGTGTGGGATGACGTGGGTTGTCATGGGTTCACAGGAGCTGTGAAAGTCCTGCTATGCAACCCACAGTAAAAATGGTTTAAAAAGAAACAGTCCTTGAGGTAGTCATAGAGCTCCTTCTTTGTATTATTTACCCCTACAGCAAATATACTCTTCTTGCAGAAAATTGCAGAGTTTTTCACCTGTCAAACATTCAAAGCCTCAAGAGGCCTCATCTGAGTACCAAGACTTCTTGATTCAGATATTCTTCTATATGTCTCATGGGAGATGGCATTCAGCTTCTTTCTTTCTCAGCTCTCACCTGGAATTTTCTCGGATTTGGATCAGATCTGCCAGCCAAATCAGAGCTGGTGTTCCAAAGCCCCAAGCCTTGGTATCATCCAGGAGAGGGCTGAGCTAAGTATCTGAAAATTAAAGGGAAAAATCAATAGATTGAAGCCAATGAACTCTTAGCTATCATAATTGTCCATTGTCCAACAGCTGTGAGATGTGCAGTCTGGGAGGCTATGGGGCAACATAAACTTGCACTGACTTGACGGCAGCCCCGGAGGTTTAGCTTTTTACAGGGTGCAACCTGGACTCATTAACTCTTTACAGAGAAATCTCTCCTGGCCCAAGTTATTTCCTCCTTCCCAGACCTTGCCTTGAAATTTTAAAGAAATTCATCCAACTACTGTACATTCATCACTATTATTGCTCCTCCCTAAAATTTCTGGACAGTGTTTGGAGCTGTACAAACACAGATAATGTCTACAGTGCAATCCAGGCACCTATTTTTCTTCAGTAGTCTGGAGTATGTCCTTTGTTTTTCATTTGAGTAAAGCAACTGTCTTTTGTTGGAAATGGAAAAATATCAGAAAGCAAACTCTAGGCATTTGAGTGATTTTTCAGTTTAAAGTTGGGAAAACTAGTGCTGTCTGATTCAAGGGAGTAAACAGGAATGCTTCAGTCCCTGTGTCTTGAGTGTCAGCTGCAGAGACAGACTTCAACTCTCTCACACATATTTTGCCAGTTATGCTCCTGTTTTAAATCTGCTTACCTGCATAGTGTTTCAACAAGAAACAAGGCCTGTCCTTCCCCTTATAAGCTTGGTCTGGTACAGGTGTCTATTAGCGTACCAATGTAGATATACATAGTCATTGCTGATGACTGATTGTTTTCAATAATCCCATACAGTTTTGTCACACTATGGTTTGGGTGTAGGTAATACCAAATTAAAATGGTAACGTGTCTTTATGTCTTCTCTGTGGCTGTCTTATCAATTCCATAAAACTAGTTCATGCTCCCAGCTGCGTACATCCAGAAAAGTGGATTACTATGGCTGCTACCTCAATATCCCTAGATATAATGAGTTAGTAGATGTGTGATCTAGTCACCTGTGTATCCGGTATGAGTTCACTTCAACATAGGATAATTTTTTTTTTAGATACTTTCTTTTTTGTCCTTCTACACTGATATTACAGACAGCAGGGCACCTCTGCCTTCAGACCCTTCTGTACTCTACCACCTCCTTCTAGTGGTACAGAAAGGAAATGTGTATTGTTAAGAAATCACCTATGTAACGAGTGCACATGCAACTTAGTTCTAGATGCCTTATACGCTGAATTAATAAATGTCTGCTGGGGCTAGAGGAGCTTTGGCATTCAGCATTGATTCAAAATTATATATTCATGAGGCAAATAGGCTAGTTAGGTGCTGTGTGGATCTGGCTTTTAAGGGGAAATGTTGTAAGTCACTTCACAGATTTCTTCATCTGTCCCCTTTCCCCAGTTCAAAACTTCAAACTGAACATCTCAATGATTGAAGATTTCTCCGTGCAGAGGTGTCCCTGGAGTGAGTAGGAACACTTGTGAGGAAAAGCCTGCAAGAAGAGGAAGTTCTACAAGATTAAGAAATGAATTGAATTCTCCTTGCTTCTTTTCTTTCCTCATGCTTTGTGGAAGGCAGTCCAGGTTTCCCACTGCAAAAGAATACTTTCTCTGGAAATTTCTGGGTTTAGTCCCATATTTAATTACTCTGTGCTCAGCTTTTCTACAGCATATAATTCTGTTGATATAAACAGAATTAGTCACACTACTCGTTAAATTTGTGCTCAAATATTTGTAGGCAGCAGCTCTGAGACAATACACAAGAATTTGTCTTATCTAGCTCTTCCTGTTCCTATGAAATTATTTTTTATTTATCAAAGGACTCAACAGTTCTGGAACATCTGAAAGGATGTGCAAATCTGCTTTTGAACATTTTTGGCTAGAAAAAGAAAAATGACTAACCATCTTGGAAATAATAAAAATATATTAGGAGCATTCTTATTTTAAAAATTAGGAAAATGAAGCATGAAAGTTGACAGAATAAATTGTAGTGATAGAATGAGGTTCCTTATTGATCCAAGAGCCTGGTGGTTAATGCATTCTCCAAGGATAAGAAAGAAACAGGTCCATTTCCTCGGTCCGAGACCCCTGGAGCCCAGAGCCTTCTCCCCACCCCCAGGTTTCACCTCCTAAAAGCTGCCTTCTGTACATTCAGACCTTCACACCTCTCATCTCTCCTTTTGGTGCTCTGTTGCTTTGTGCTGAGTATAAGAACAGCCCCATATCCAGAGACCCTTCATGGAGATGTGATACCTACCTCTGCCCAGGCTTCAACAAGTATTCCTTTCAAAAACTGCTACAGCTTCTCTGTGAGAAGTGAATCAAATTCTCCTTCTCCTTCAATTTTACTGGAAGTACATAGAAATGAACACATTTAAAGGATTTTTAACCAGCTGAGCTGAACCTAGATCAGAATGTGTTTTCACATTTCAAGTTCTGGCAAGTAAAAATGAATCTTTAAATACAAGTTCATCTGCTTGAAATTTCTTTTCCGTTTCTCAGGTGCAAAATCAATTATTTTAAGAGATCTAGAGTGGCCACCCGATGACAGCCCTGAAATAAAATAATACTTTGCAATCTTTGTGAAAACCTTGCATTTTTAAATTATGAAGTATTAGCATTTCTTTTGCTTTAAAGCTTTGGGTTTTTTTTTGGGGGGGGGGTTGGTTTTTTTTGTTGTTGTTGTTTGTTTTTTTCCCCATTAAAAAGCACTTGGCTTTTTTTTATGTGGTTGGTTTTTTTTAGTTGTATAACCTATCTTTCATACTGGTAAATGTTTATTTTTTGGCATGGAGGGTCCTTTTCACTGCCAAGTTGTTCCCCATGATGATAGAAATTACACATAATTTCTAGAACTTCTGAACAATCATCCAAACATTGTTCTCATTTATAAACAACAGTAGGATTGTTGGGATCTTCTTAACAAATGCAATAGTTGGTGTGAAAGGATCACATTTTTTTCCGAAAGATATCCCATGCTGCAAAGCAAATTCAAGGGTCTTCATTTAGGCAAACCAAAATAAATTAGTCTTAATTTCTGAAGCAAATTCTTAAAGGTTGCTCTCAAAACATAGAAGGCACAGTTGATGTAGAAGTAGACCCCTTAGGGAGTGTTTTGCTTCTGATTGTGGGATTTTTTTTTTTCTGGTTTTTCACAAAGCCAGATGACTGGTTAAGCAGTCACCCGTGTGTTCTCCTATACAAGCCTCTCTAACTCCGTTTTCTTAGCACGGAAGTCCTACCGTTGATTATGGACTGACTTCAACTTGCCTTATCAGTGCTATTGGTTAGTGTTAGTGACCTGAGTAGCAAAGAGTCAAAAGTAGCAAAGTCCGGGTCAGAGACATCACTAGGAAGCTCCCTGGTTTGGTAAGGTCTTCCGATTACTACCCACTATTGGTTATACAGGCTGGCAGTGATGAGGTTGCAGAGAGAAGTCCTGCAGTGATCAAAAGGGACTTCAGGGCACTGGGGAGACTGGTTGAAGGATCGGGAGCACAGGTAGTGTTTTCCTCAATCCCTACAGTGGCAGGGAAGGATACTGAAAGGAGCAGGAAAACACACCTGATCAACGCGTGGCTCAGGGGCTGGTGCCATCGGCGGAATTTTGGCTTTTTTGATCATGGGGAGGTTTACACGGCACCGGGCCTGCTGGCAACAGATGGAGTTCAACTGTCTCACAGGGGGAAAAGGATCATTGCTCATGAATTGGCAGGGCTCACTGAGAGGGCTTTAAACTAGGTGAAATCGATAGCCCAGCTCAAGTGCATCTACACCAATGCACGCAGCATGGGCGGCAAACAGGAGGAGCTGGAAGCCATTGTGCAGCGGAATAGATATGACTTAGTCACCATCACAGAGACATGGTGGGGTGACTCTCACTATTGGAGTGCTACAATGGATGGCTACAGACTCTTCAGAAGGGACAGGCGAGGAAGGAAAGGCGGTGGGGTGGCCCTGTATGTTAGGGAGTGTTTCGATTGTATAGAGCTCAACGATTGTGATGATGACATGGTTGAGTGTTTATGGGTAAGGATGAGGGGGAAGGCCAACGAGGCAGATATCCTGCTGGGAGTCTGTTATAGACCACCCAACCAGGATGAAGGGGCGGATGAAGCGTTCTATAAGCGGCTGGCAAAAGTCTCTCAATCGCTAGCCCTTGTTCTCGTGGGGGACTTCAACTTCCCAGACGTCTGCTGGAAAGACAACACAGCAGAGAGGAAGCAGTCTAGGAGGTTCCTGGAGTGTGTGGAAGACAACTTCCTGACACAGCTGGTAAGTGAGCCTACCAGGGGAGGTGCCTCGCTCGACCTGCTGTTTACAAACAGAGAAGGACTGGTGGGAGATGTGGTGGTCGGAGGCCGTCTTGGGCTTCTATGAAATGATAGAATTCTCGCTTCTTGGTGAAGTAAGGAGCGGGGCCAGCAAAACTGCAACCATGGACTTCCGGAGGGCGGACTTTGGCCTGTTCAGGGCACTGGTTGAGAGAGTCCCTTGGGAGACGGTCCTGAAGGGCAAAGGGGTCCAGGAAGGCTGGACGTTCTTCAAGAAGGAAGTCTTAAAGGCGCAGGAGCAGGCTGTCCCTGTACGCCGTAAGAAGAATGGGCGGGGAAGATGACCGGCCTGGCTGAATGGGAGCTCAGGAAAAAAAGGAGAGTTTACCACTTGTGGAAGAAGTGGCAGGCGACTCAAGAAGAGTACAGGGATCTCGTTAGGTCATGCAGAGAAGAAATGAGAAAGGCAAAAGCCCAGCTAGAACGCAATCTGGATGCTGTCGTTAAAGACAACAAAAAAAGCTTTTACAAATATATTAACGACAAGAAGAGAGCCAAGGAGAATCTCCATCCTTTATTGGATGCAGGGGGGGAACATTGTCACCGAGGAAGAGGAAAAGGCTGAGGTACTCAATGCCTTCTTTGCCTCAGTCTTTAACAGGCAGAGCAGTTATCCTCAGGGTACTCAGCCCCCTGAGCTGGAAGACAGGGACGGCGAGCAGGATGAACCCCCCGTAATCCAAGAGGAAGCAGTCAATGACCTGCTATGCCACCTGGACACTCACAAGTCTATGGGGCCGGATGGGATCCACCCGAGAGTGCTGAGGGAGCTGGCGGAGGTGCTCGCCAAGCCACCCTCCATCATTTATCAGCAGTCCTGGTTAACGGGGGAGGTCCCGGACGACTGGAGGCTTGCCAATGTGATGCCCATCTACAAGAAGGGTGGGAAGGAGGATCCGGGGAAGTACAGGCCTGTCAGCCTGACCTCGGTGCTGGGGAAGATTATGGAGCAGTTCATGTTGAGGGCGCTCACAAGGCACATGCGGGACAACCAGGGGATCCAGCCCAGCCAGCACGGGTTCATGAGAGGCAGGTCCTGCTTGACCAACCTGCTCTCCTTCTATGACCAGGTGACCCGCCTAGTGGATGAGGGAAAGGCTGTGGATGTGGTCTACCTGGACTTCAGTAAGGCCTTTGACACCGTCTCCCACAGCATTCTCCTCGAGAAGCTGGCGGCTCACGGCTTAGACAGGTGGACTCTGCGCTGGGTCAAAACTGGCTGGACGGCCGGGCCCAGAGAGTTGTGGTGAATGGAGTTCAATCCAGTTGGCGGCCGGTCACGAGCGGTGTTCCCCAGGGCTCAGTTTTGGGGCTGGTCTTGTTCAATATCTTTATCAATGATCTGGATGAGGGGATTGAGTGCACCCTCAGTCAGTTTGCAGACGACACCAAGTTGGGCGGGAGTGTTGATCTGCTCGAGGGTAGGAAGGCTCTGCAGAGGGACCTGGACAGGCTGGATCGATGGGCCGAGGCCAACTGTATGAGGTTCAACAAGGCCAAGTGCCGGGTCCTGCACTTCGGCCACAACAAACCCCATGCAGCGCTACAGGCTTGGGGAAGAGTGGCTGGAAAGCTGCCTGTCGGGAAAGGACCTGGGGGTGCTGGTCGACAGCTGGCTGAACATGATCCAGCAGTGTGCCCAGGCATCCAAGAAGGCCAATGGCATCCTGGTCTGTATCAGCAATAGTGTGGCCAGCAGGAGTAGGGAAGTGATCGTGCCCCTGTACTCGGCACTGGTGAGGCCGCACCTCGAATACTGTGTTCAGTTTTGGGCCCCTCACTACAAGAAGGACGTTGAGGTGCTGGAGCGTGTCCAGAGAAGGGCAACGAGGCTGGTGAGGGGTCTGGAGAACAAGTCTTATGAGGAGTGGCTGAGGGAACTGGGGTTGTTTAGCCTGGAGAAAAGGAGGCTCAGGGGAGACCTCATCGCTCTCTACAACTCCCTGAAAGGAGGTTGTAGCGAGGTGGGGGTCGGTCTCTTCTCCCAAGTAACAAGCGATAGGACGAGAGGAAATGGCCTCAAGTTGCACCAGGGGAGGTTTAGATTGGACGTGGGGAAAAATTTCTTTACTGAAAGAGTGGTGAAACATTGGAACAGGCTACCCAGGGAAGTGGTGGAGTCCCCATCCCTGGAGGTATTTAAAAGACGAGTAGATGAGGCACTTAGGGACATGGTTTAGTGGACATGGTGGTGGTGGGTTGACGGTTGGACTTGATGATCTCAGAGGTCTTTTCCAACCTCAATGATTCTATGATTCTAAATGAGTGGATGCTTCTGAGGGGCTCCTTTTACTTAACTTAGCCATAGCATACTGATGTCAGGCTGCGGTTCATTGTTAAAACACAAAGCCCCTTCTTAATGATTTTAATGTTTGCCATGGTGTTCTGGGTCTCAGGCACTTATTTCTCTTGCTTTTCAGTGAAAATAATATAGTGTAATTTCGCTACACACAAACAGGCAGCTAATATATGACCTTAAAAGCAAATTCAGCTGCACTAGTACTGGCTCACTTTTTTGTTGATTTCAGTAGGGATCTGTGGGTAGACAAATATCAGAGATTTATTAAAGAATCATTTAATTTCTTTTTTTCTTTTTTCTTTTTTATTTGCAATCACAGTTAACTC
Source organism: Aptenodytes patagonicus (assembly GCF_965638725.1). Lineage (NCBI taxonomy): Eukaryota > Metazoa > Chordata > Aves > Sphenisciformes > Spheniscidae > Aptenodytes > Aptenodytes patagonicus. The sequence goes on from NC_134982.1 coordinate 73,433,962, forward strand.
TACACAGAGAGAGAGAACCACAACTGCTCTGCTCATCATACACTGTTAGAGGTCTTGTGCAAATTTTTGGTTTAAAGAATTCTCAGGATGTGTCCAAACCTAAACAAATTCAGTGAACAAATTCCTATTGATTCCATGGGAGCTGGACTGGACCCTCCATCTCTGGATGAGACAGGGCATTCACAGAAAGGAATATTTCTATGAGTACTTGAATAAAAACTATATCTCAAGAAGCTCAAGTCATCAAAGCCTGGAGCCGCAGTTCTTAAAACAGGATGTTAAGATGAATGATCACTCTAAGTTACTGAAAGTGAAAGAACCATTTTAATGGGTGATGGATGCGTCTCACAACACACTTTGCACAGGCTAAGCAAAATTTATGTTAAAATCACTGTTGATTTTGGTCAGAAAGACCAAAGCTTACCTCGAAACTCCATGAGTAGCCCCCCTGTCAAACACTTGTGGACAGGGAATGAAATCTGACATTTGATTTTATGTCAGCACTGTGAAAACAAACACACAGACAAACAAAACCCTTTGTTTTTTTAATTTTTCTAATTGAAATAGAGCAGTAACTCAAGACTTTCACCTGCTATAGATTATACGTGCATACACAGGTGTTTAGCTACCTCTTTTTGTTTGTTTGTTTATATTCTGTCCTGCAGTTCAGAGAAACTATTTTGTGCAATTCATAGATGATTGAAGTCAATGCAAAGATCCCCATAGAGTCATCTAACTTTGGGCCAAGTCCCTGATTTTATAGGTAAGCATATTCAAGGATCCTTGGCTGCTGTCTGACCTGACATAAGTAGCCTAATAAATATACAAAGCTCTGACATACTCTGCCATCAGGAAAAGGGCAAATCAGGAGAAAAAGTTTGAATGTAAGTTAATGTCAGTCTCAGCTGGAATAACTTGTGTTGTTCAGCATCTGCAGCTCTGTATTGGTTCAGGATTTCTTTGGCTAAATGCTGATGGGCTTTTCATACCTCTCAGCTCAATCAGATGTCCAAATGAAAGAGCTACACTATGTGAATTTATAATGCTCTGTGGAAGACTTTATGTCTACTACACCACTATGAATTAGCATCTTCATAATCTGTTTTACCCTTTGGCAAATGTGACAGCTACTCTGTTGGTCCATATGGCAGGACTCCACTGCTTGTGCGATCTAAATGTGTGTGTATTTACAGCCACTGGGCCTGTTGGATTTCTGTTCCTTGTTTGCATCAGCTTCGTCTTTATAGAAACCTTGCAAGAACTTAAGAAATCCAAGATGCAAACTCAAACAATGCATGATCTTTCGAGATAGATGAGTATTGCAATTCACATGTGAAGTGACAATTAGCCATAGTTTTCATATCTGTCAACTTATCACATGAAAATAGTCTGGCTTGACCACCAGACTTACTGCAAATGCACAGTAGACTTGTTATGTTTCAGACTCATAACGTACAGATCAGTCCTAACACCACACATCCAAGGTGTTCTGTGTTGCTATATATGCCCATGCTGTCAATAAAATCCAGATTCAAGGTAGCTTGCTCAGAGGTGATACTTTTGGGACAATGGTTATAAACAGGTTGATTGCTCATGAAAGAGAGACATCTGGGAAAAACAGATTTTCCTCTCTGTCCTTTCTTATGCTCTGAAATGCATTTCTTCCAGCAAATGTTGTGATGAAAAAAACTCAGCCCTGTGAAGAGAGAGCCAAAAGGAGTGAAAATATTAACTAGTCTATAAAAACCTGCAACTAGCCTGGGTGCTACTGAGGAAACAATATCTTTTCAAGAATATAGGTTTGGACCTTGCTCATGAAATGGGAGCCAGTAACAGGATGTTACAGTGGATCCAACAAGTTTTAACAAGTGGGAATCTAGACTGGAAAACTGGCATCAATGCTTTTGGAACTGCTTCATTGGATATAACCTGAGATCAATCATTTGAAAGAGAAGCCTGTAGGAAAGCGTTGCAAACAGATAAAACTATTAATTTTTTGTGAATTGTTTGGCCTCAGTAGCTTACTGTGGCAGTAAATTTGGTACTCTAATGATGGGATGTTTGGAAAGAATTTGTTACTGGCTCTGAATGTGCTGCATTTCAACTGAAATGAAAACTTGTAGTTTCTTGTCCCGAGACTGAAATAGCACTGAAATGCTTTCTTGATATTATGTGGAATTTCTCTGTGTGTATACATATTTATATTCTTTATTATGGTCACCTGTGGTACAAAGGCAAAACCTACATTTATTCTTAAAATATGAACATGAGCTCTAATTTTTGCCAAGTCATACTTTGATGGTGATTTGCATTAATCATCCAAAGCCCACAAAACAGGTTTAAATCATTAGACAACAAAAGTAGTTCCAGCCTCAGGAGTCTTTGTCTTGTTTCATCTAAATAAATATCGCTCTGCTGGGGTGTTTGAAACGTAATTCTCTTCGATAGACCATGCTTTTTGCTTAATTATGTAAAAATGCCTAGCTGCTTGCCAGTGGTAATGTAATACTTGCATTGTTTGTGTGGCAGCATAAAAAGGCAGCATATAAATGGTATTGGCTGTTTCAGCCTGGTGTGTTTTTAACAGTGGCATGTAAACTGAGTATTCTATGTCATTTTTTAAAATGTACTTCAATTGCTGGAGATTTTCTGAGTTCTGAGATCTATACAGTACCAGATTTAAATCAGACAAGACTGCTAAAGTACTGAAGTTTGGCCAATTGATTCCTTAGTAGAATTTGGTAATGTGTGCAATTAATTGATATGCAACTAATAAAAATCTGAGGAAAACTGGCAACAATTATTTTTCTACACCATATCTCTTTGCCACCAGTATTTGTATGCTTCCTTTATATTGTCTGGTGGCAAAACAATGACCTTTCAGGACTGGCTTGTAAAATCCATATCTGTCATGTATCTGGGCATTACTTTATAAATCCCTCAGGTATCCTTAAGAGGAAAAATCATCTCAGTAATATATATTAAGAAGATTTTCAAAAGCTTTCCTTGTTGTCATAGCTCTTTCTCTACAGTTATCATCTGGAATTTTGTGACTTTTGAAGGAGAAAAGCATGCTCTGTATACAGAGCTCCAGAAATTCATAGCATGTGAGTTTTTGAGCCCACCAGTTTCTCAACAACAGCAGCAGCTAGGCACATGTCACACTGGAGTCTGAACGTGGGTTATCTCACTCATAAAAAATTGTGACACTGTCTAGCAACATCTATGACTTGTAATGGTTACTTTCTCAGAACTAAAAGCACTGTGTTGTGCTTTTTTACAGAGCTGTTTGCTAGCTAATCCTCATGAATAATAAACAGTAGATGAAAATTACAGTTCTGCTAATCACTACCAAGTAAACAATTTTCAAAACCCAACATTTTATGAAATATAAAATGTGATTTTTGAAAAGAAATAATTGCAGCTCCTAAGTTATTTTTCTGAAATAAATGAAACTGTTATTTCAAGTCATGCTACAAATTTGACCCTTATTTCAGACTCATTAAAAGGTTTGCTACACTTCCATCAATTTAGATGGTTAATGGCCTTTGCATTGCAGCCAAGTGTCCAATAGTCACAGGCTTTGGGTCACATAAAGAATTGTGTACAGAACAGGTCAAACATCGTATCTTCAACTGAGATTTGTGTTGGCTGGAATAACTAAATTAAACCATAGCTCAAGGTGTGGACATATGGGTGTGTGGTGGGGAAACGGAGTAGGAAAGAGAGTGGTGGCTCATCTTCCCATGGGAGACTGAGATCATTGTTCTAAAGGTAATAGGCTAAGTCCACCCCAGGGTAACACCAGGGAAGGAACTCCATGAGACCCTTTCTTGGAAAAGTACTTAAAATACCTTGAATAAATGCAGATAAACCCAAAAGTACAAGACACTTTTTGGAGATTTCAGGGGATAAATAATGATAGGCCAGATTTTGCTTTTAGATGACACTGCTCAGTTTGGCACTAAGTTGTAGTGTAAAATTAAGAAGAAGAGCAAAACTGAATATAAATTAGTTGAGTGGTCTTTTCAAGATAAAACTCCACTGAAAAGAAAAAAAAATCCTGAAGAAGGTAAATAAACAAGAATTGTCTTTCTTATGTATTGATGGAAACCAAGCCGGCTTTATATGGGTAAATGCTCCTAGCATTAAACATTTACTTACAGGTTGGCAACAGAATTGGAAGGAAATAATTAAAGCACATGGGTATAACCTGCGTATTTCCTCAGAGCAGTGAATCCAGACACAGTTGGGCTAAATCCCTTATAAACAAAGGAAGCATTTTTCATAGTATAATTAGCTGATTAATCAATAATATGTAATTACTTAGTTACAAAAGGCAATACACAGTTTGAATTTCCTTCTCATGGACCACTATAAATGGCATATTTGCAATAGCTGTGAAAGCAGTATAAGGAACTCACAAAAGGGGGATAGGCTTGGAGGTTTATGAGACAATAAAGTTTAATTGGCTGTGTTCCATTAAGATTAACAAATACCCATGTAAAAAGCACAAAACAGTAAGCTTTGCAGATCTTCTTAGCTATAATTCTTTTTACATTGTAAGTTCTACCTCTGTAGGCATAGCTCTAGACTGGCTATCAGATGGATACCAGCTTGCAAAAGCTCAACTGTTCTCTTCTTCTCAGAATACAAACAGTGCTGTCAGGTTTTTGTGCCTCAGTTCTCTCTTGCTTTCAGTTCACTATCCTGTTATCGTCCTTCTTTTTTACTATCTTTTGTTACAGTCTTCACTCTAATTCAGATGCCTAATACATTCTTATTCTGTTATTCTGTTAAATGTATAAAATTATCTTGATGTGATTTGGCTTTCAGTAATGTTGGTGGGGTTATAGCTTGTAAGAAGGTCAGCTTAGTTTTGCAACATTTATATTTCAGATTTATTTAAACCTTAAATTAGAGGGAATAAATTAATATTTATTCAGTCCAAAAATAGCACAATGATTACCATGATTTTGAAATGCATTTGATTTTACTGATAAAGCTTAGAAACTGTTTTACAACATGGAGAGAGAATGGCAGAATTTGAACAAACTGATTTAAATCACTTTGCAGTGGCAGAGTTTGTTTCACCAAATCCCTGTTTTGCTGAACCTTCACTGAAGTATTTCCTGAAGGATACATGAACAGTGGGGTTCAATATTTTTTCACAGATGCACTTGACATCCAAAGATAACACCTTACGGTGCTATTGTCTTGCAGAGCAGCTACTGTGATTAGTAGAAAAGAGTAGGAGTGGAGAGGAGAAAGCCATCAGTTATAGAAAGTTATTCTGTGTGCTTCCAAATGTGCCTGTGCAGCTAATATTTTCAGGCTTGCAGGTCATACTGACTAAAATTGTGCCTGGAAATGAATTTCTTCCTTTTAATTTTGTTTGAGTCATTGCATAGACCTTTTTTTTTTTTTTTTTTTTTTTTAATGAAGCTTCTTAAACTAATATTGGGGAAGAGTTCAGAACTATTCTGTAGTGACAGTCCTTTGCAATGACGCCAAGGCACATTTCGCTGTTTGCTTAGGCAAATGAATTCAGCATTGCACAGATGAACTTAAACCTAAATAAATCCAATGGCTCTTTCAATTTCTCCTTGGGTGGCTAAAAGCTTCACCCATCAGCTAGTGTGTTATTTCTGTCTTTTTCTCTCTTCCTTGCAAGCAGATCAGGCAATAAAATTAATTAAGTTAGCATAGACAGTGCTTCCCATTCAGAAAGCATAAAGTTATCCCCATTTTGGTGCCTTGTCATGTGCAGCTAATGACTGCAAAAGCTAGAGTCTTAAAATACAATACTGACATCTTGGACAGGTAAGTGCTTATAACACTGTACGGAGCTAAACTGTTCCGTATTGTACCAAAGCATGGAAGAACATTTTCTCATACATCTTTGGGTTGGTTTTCATGGCTAAATTTAAATAAGCATCTGATTTATACACACGTGCTATACTTGTTAGTGGTAGATAGTGTGTTTCTGTGAGAAACTGTTTATCTCTTGGTAGCCATTTTCCCATCGTCACATGCAAGAGTGCTTTCTGCTACTGACTGTGGACAGCAGATGATGATCCCTTCTTGACTGCTGCTGAAAGGGTCTCAGTTCTCCCCCTGAACCTTTCAAATCCCACTGCAGAAGAGCAAACACAGTGACAGCAGATACTACATGTGCCATGGGGAAATATTAGGCAGTGTTAACTGTGAACAGAAGGATTAGAGACTAATTTGAGGATGTTCTTCTTTGGATAGTGACAAAACAGAATCATACTGTTGTTCAGTCATCGCTAGTTGCTTTCTGTTACACAGAAGGCATCTCCCACAGGCTTCTCTACATGGACATGACCTGCTACTAGAGAACTAACTCAAAAATTCCTGTGTGAAGAATTATTTTATTTTTACTGGAATATGAATTTGTGTATGTGTTTGCATTCAGTCAAGTGAAAAATAATTCAGCAATGTTAATTGGTAGATGAAGTGCAGAAATTAGTTTCTGAAGCATTGTTAAGTCTGGTATCAATTGCTCTGTATGCAAAAGAAGTACAGAATACATAAAGAGAAATCCCTGAAGTATGATCTTGAGTGTCTTCATGGACTAAGAAATAATACAAAATAAATAAATAAGTATAGAAATTAGTTTCTGCCTGGGATGATCTAATTTATCCCCAATTCACTTTTGAGTAGGAAAAAAAGAAGCAGCTGAACATGATCTTTACTAATGCTAATTCCAAACATCTACCAGTCCTATTACTCCTGCATGAACCTCATGACACTGAAACAACTGAAATAAATAGATCCTTTTATTTCCTTTAGCCGTTGCTCTTGATTTCCATGGGTATGCCTCCAAGTTTTTTAAATACCTCACATACATGGATTATGTTGCTAAGCTTCTTTTCAACCATGAAACTTGCTTTTTGGAAAAGTGATCAGATCTTATTTTTCACCAGGAACTTTATCTTAAACTGCTGGAAGAGGAGGACTTAAAAAAGCACAATTTTATCTACCCAGTAGTGTCATTAGGACATGAATATCAGCTGATATTCCATCAAACAGGCCGCTGGAGGAAGATACAGCCATGGAGTTGCCTTCGAATGTTTCAGGGTTGTAGGTTTCTGATAGTCTTTGTGGAGACTGGATCCAAAAAAGTGAATTGTGGTGCTTTATTACACTTGGCTTAATTGCCAAAATATTGATGATCATTTTTCCATACCTAATGAGAACTAAGCAAATAATTTCAGCCAAAGTAGTAATTTGAACAAAGTCTGTGTATTTCACCTGAGCTCTCTATTCTGACAAGAAAATAATATTTAGGATCTTTCACTGCATTCTTTTTTATTATTCAAACCTCAGTTGAGCTTCCTGATATTGGGGGAAAAATCTGAGTAGGAATTGTAATTATATCTTGTTTGTATTGATTTATTGTAGCACGCTCTAATTTTCCATAAAACAGTTAAGGACCAAAGTAAAATATCAATTAATACCCATTCCATAGCCCTAATGATTTTTTAAAATAATTTGTTATAATCTATTTCAGGTGTCCAGGTAACTTGGTACTAACCTTGGCATAGTCCAAATTGCAATACCTGTATTAAAGAGTTATTACTTTTGCTGCATGCAAAGGTAATTACAGAAATTATATTCATATTAGCTGCTGTTTGATATTGAGAAGGCTAGTAGACTATTGGAAACATTTGGCACTTTCACTGGAACTGTTATTTAAAATGGGACAGTGGAATCCTCCAAATAGTCCCTCTCCCTTCACCCCAGCCATTGTTAGCTCAGTAAAATTGCAGGCGGCAAACTGTAAGGCATTGAAATCATACAAAATTTTCTCTAATTTTCCATCAAACTAGTGTGCATATAGTTGTGTAACATCATTTTTATGAATCCAATTGCTTACTTTCATCTGCAATGAGGTTTTTTGTCTGCAATCTGCCACTAAGTTATTCCTCTTCTAAAGTCTTCATTCCTTAGGGTCCAATACTTCCCTTTTCCAGCAGACAAGATTCCTCTTAGAATGAATGAAAGTATGTTTAGGCATATATTAAAATTGTCCTAATAATGTTTACCTTGCCTTGAAAAAATAACTGTTTTCATTCAGCTTGCTACTCTCACGAGGAAGTCCTCACTTCTTAAAGGAAAATCAAATGATGCTAATTATCAGCTTCTCTTCCCTTCCTATTTTCCTTAGAAAATCTCAGTCATGCTGGACTCCTATTAGTAACCGCATATCCTTATTCCCATATAAAAAAACATGGCATGGAAGAGGCTTATCTTTCACACAGAAAGCTGGAGTATGCCATTGTGGTACATCTAAGCAGCTGAATTAGTAAACTGCTGTGTGACAAAAAGCACCCAATTTTAGGTGTTGCTCTCTAAGAAAGTTATTAAACCAGTAAGTGAATCCAGGGGATAAGAATAATTTTCAGATGTACAGTAAGTATGACCTAGAAGGAAAAACTGAACACTTTGCTTTGCATCTAACGAAGAGTGGAAACATAGGTACTCCATTGACTGACAGAAGAATTGCCTCAAGCAGAAAAGAAATGGTCTTTCACGCATGTGAAGGATAGGGTAAGAATTATCAGCTGTAGAAAAAAAGACAGATTTAAATTGTGCATTAGGACAGCTTTCCTAATGGTAGATAATAAAGCACTCAAATAAATGGTCTGAGGATGATATGGGGTTTCTCTAATCATAACTTGGACAAACATCTGTCACGAATTAAATCAATATTGCTGAGTTTACCTTACGCAAAGAGATAGGCTAGATGATCTTTAAATTTCCATTTCAACCTTATCATTCTGTGACAGTAAATGTCATGAGGATCACATTTTTAATAAGGAAGAGCGTACCCCCTATTCAGTGTCAGATTATGTGACTACAGCAAAAAATGTTATTTCTGTGTTTTCACCAACATAATTAATTACAGTTTTTAGAAGGAGTGGCCTAGGGTGGACTGGTGTAGTTTAGAAAGACAGAAACATTTGGTTTGGGATCAGTTTATGGCAGGCTTTTTGCATCTATCTGGTGCTGATTTGTAATCATAAACCAGCAAATGATAAAACCATCTGGCACATGTTAAAATTCCAGATTGTATTAACACTTTTAATATTTTGCCAGTGTGGCTTACCTGCTACTAGCACTAGAAAGATTTGAAGTACTGATGATCCGATGTTCTGCAATTCTTTCTTCTGGGGCTCTTCTGACTTTCATGACCATCCATTTTGGAGAAGGAAGTCCATATGGAGCTAGCCAAATGATAGTCACCAGTTTGAATTTCAGAAGTACAGTACTGAAGAGCACACTGCTAATCATCAATCTAATTTGTAGACTTCTTTTTAATTGCCAAAACAAACACAAAAAAAGAATTAACTGGAACACCTCCACACCATTTAGAATATGATTAGTTTATCATTTACTCTAGATTAGACTAGACTAGATTAGATTAGATTAGTTTGCTCTGATGCTGAGATTAGGACAAATGGCTAGTCTCACTAAATTCTCTTTTGTTCAATGAAACCTTAATTTTATATTTAGACATAGCACTTAAGAAGAATGTTGCCATAGGACACTGGCAATAAACACTGCTTCATTAGCATGAAGTTGTGAGTGTATGGTGCTGTCAGAGTGTGCTGTCAAGAAACAGAGTGGTCATTAGCATTCTACTAGAAATCACATTTATTTTGATATAATTGAATTCTCTTGTTCTGCAGTTCAGTTTCACAGTGGATAATTACACACCGAGACTCACAATTTAAATAACTTTTTTAATTTATGTGCTGTGCTTGCTTTTTATTTGTCGGGTGACATTTCTATTAGAACTCTAACTTTCTGTAGTAGTTAGATTTTTTAGACTTCAGTAGTTAGATTGTTACAATTAATGCCCAATTATATACATAGCAAAACTGTCAAATAGCATGGGATTGAATCACAAGTCAAGTTATGCAATAACCATAATAATGGTTCAGAAGTGCAAAGCAAGATCTTTGGGTTTACTTATACTAAAGCAGTAAGAATGTGCAAGACAGAAATCCTATTATCACCCAAAGGCAGGAGAAGCTCTGACTGAGAGAAATGCTTATGAATGGGATAAAGCTGTGGCTAGTTAGGGCATTAGTGACCTAGGCTGCATGCACGTTGCCTTGAATAAACGTTCTACTTGATACATGGGCTGCAACTTGATATCTGAAGCAAAAGGGTTATGCCAAAATTTATTGTTGGGAGGAATAAAACATTTGCTGTTATCAGGCACTTGCTAGGCAGTTTTAAACACAAAATAAAAGGCAGCTGACATCTGCTCTGACTTTGCCAGTCTCCTTTCTCTCTTCTAGCAGAAATCAGAGCTATTTTCACTGTGTAAGGTTTCCCTTTATTCTTGGAAACTGAGCATGTGCTCCTTTCATTAGTGAGACTTTTCCTAAAACATTTCCACCAAGCTTTCTGTGTCCAACTTTCTGCACTGTACTTCTATTTAATATTGGAGCACAAATAGTTGTAATAACTTTTCTATAAGCCTTCTGATAATTTCTTCTGCAGCTCTGTTGATAGCAAAAACTTGAACAAACTTAGAAAAGAAACCACCTCAGGCAGTTTTTCTTATCCCTCATTTTCATATCCAATATTTCTATCTGCACTAAGTAGTTTTCTTCTACAATGTCAGATGGAAATTATCATAGTTGTAACCTGCTGGGTTAAATACAGTGCACTGCAAATGAAGTATTCTCTGATTAGTGTTTGAGAATATTTATATTTCCTACTTTTTTCATTTTAAAGAAAGAACACTCTTTTTCCCAAATATGATTAATACTGCTCAGTTTTCATACTTCCATGGCCTTGGGATATTTTACAAAAAATGTCATAACTTCAGACTGCACAGGCAAGTGAAAAGGACATATTTGTTAAGATTAGTGTAGATCAGATGAGACCAGCCGCTGCTGATAGAACACAAAGTTATTGGGAGCCTTTGAAATTCTCCTCTGGATTTGGAAAAAAACAGCGTTTGTTGTTTACAACAGGAGCAGCTGGATGCTTGAAAATCTGGTCTTTCATTTGTATGCTTTAGGCCTTTCTCTAAACAGAGAATTTACTCTGGCTTTGTTAAAGTAACCTCAGGGCTTATCTACATGGGTATGTTTGTGAGAATAAGCTAGGATATGAATTTTTAAGTGTCACAGCTGGTTCCCACAGGGAGGATACTCTGGGATGTAAGTGCCTTGCTGTAGTTAAGGTTCATCTACCAGCAGAAGAAGTGTTTTTTTCTGCATTTTGCAGCTATGTAGTCAATTCCTTCTCAAAAGTTCCTGTTCTTTGAGTTTTTCTTTATTTCTCAGCTATTGAAATTGGTTTGTTATCTCTCCCTACAAACTTTTTTTCATTATTATCTAGAATATTTCAGGTGCAACTACAATACTATGATAGTATTATGCCAAGTTGGTTTTGACTTCTGAGACAACTTGTGTGCTTCTGCATTTATATATTGCATGTTAAAAAAAGAGGATTTAAAGTTTATTTTCTCCAGGTGTGATAAAGAAATTAGTAACTCCAATCTGAAGCTCTTTTAAATTCTATTTCTTGAATATATCTGCCTGCTCACTCCTGACCCCTGAAGTAAAGAAAGTATCACAGAGCAAACTGATTGAATGTTCCCAGTTCTGCTCATGCAGGGTTTAATGGAAATTGTGATGTTCACAGTTGTTGACAGGGTGCTCAGCTCATTTAGCTGGGAAATACACCTTTTTTTTTTTAAAGTGGAAGCAGATGTCAACTTTCCATATTTTCACTGTAAATTTGCTAGTTGGTGAGAGATGAAGGTGTAGCAGGAAATTTACGGAAATTACAGCAGTATGTTAACTACTCATTTTTGTTATTCCCCTCATCTCTTCAATGTAGAAATAAGCAAGCCCCCACAATCTCTCTCTCCTCCCCCCCGCCTCCAGTGGGTAAACTTGCAAAACATACAAAATACTGAACTCCCTATGTAATAAACACTCGCTTTGTGCAACTGGGAGCACTTTTGTCTTCATTTTCTCTACTTAATAGGTTTTTTCCACTTCATGTATGGATTAACTTCGATGCAGATGCAGAGTTTTCAGGTAATGTACCAGAGAAGCTAGAAATCTGCTGCCTCTTGTTGGACCACTGGGACTGGGAGAAACTTATGCTTGTGTAGCAGCATGATTGCAAGTCCAGTTAAAAAGGTAGTAGACTTGGTTGATGTAAAGCTCCTCCTTTTTCTTTATTGGCTTGACTTTATTTGCCATGATACCTTCAAGTGATGGAAACAAACTCAGAAACAATACTCTGTGCTAACATGGAGGAGAGAGGAAAAAAGGACATACACTTGCTTGGGCAAATGGGAAAATAATGAAAACCAAGTAACTACCTGCATTTATAACATGCTAAGTCGTCATTTATACCACTGTAGAGACTGTACTGGAAAACTGTGTTGCCCACCCCCTACACCCAATCCCCAAAGAAAATGTGTCTATTATGTATTCACACTGTAAGCCATAATGACTGAAATTTTTCATAGTTATTCAGCATAACAGAAGTTTTACAACATGTTTTTTGATAGGTAAAGGCTAGATCTGGCAGAGAAGGGGGGGATCACACTGCTAAGCATATATTTTAAAGAATTACAGAAGGAAAATAAATTTATTTCTTTTTTCTTTTTTTCCTTTTTTTTTTGTTCACATAATGAATTAAATTCTTTAAAGAACAGAGTACATCAGTACTTTTCCTCCATTCAAGGAGGAATCTGTAAGGGTATGTGGGAGGAGAGTGTCTGCTCCTTTAAGGGTATCTGGACAAGGACCTTGTTAAATGCAACAAGGGATAATAAGAAGGAGGAAGCCAGAGACAAAATATGTAGAGACACAGACCTGACAAAACAAACATGGAGAAAATGACAAGAAACAAACCTTGCCACTCACATTAGTTGATGGGCTATCAAGAAACTACAGGTGCCACTTCCAGGAAGATCAACCTGGACTTTGCAATGGAATAGACTGTAAACCAGGACTGGGAGGGGTGTGGGGATCGACAGAGCTGTACAAACCAGCAGGGGACATTGAGGGGAAGGGGAGCAGGGAGGAACAAAGCAGGGGTAGGCAGAAAAGGTATAAAAGGGGTTGGTTGCGTATAAAACGGGGCTGGTCAGTACGTGTGTCTGGCTGAGTCCTGTGCCTGACCACCACAGTCTGTCCCATCTTATATCTTCATATTAAATAATTTCTTAACTAGCTCTCTGTGTAATCTCACTCTCTATCCTCTGTGTGTGTGTGCTGCAAGGGCCAAGTGCCAGCTGCTGGTGAGACTTCTGTATGCAGGGGCTGGGCGCCAGCTCCTGGCGTCAGACTGCATGTGGGTGCCCCGGCCCGTGGTGTCAGCTATGGCAGTGAATGGGGTCAGTGTCAGCTACTGGAGTGAGTGGGGGTCTTTAACCTCCAGCCATGGGGTGGGAAAGGTATATGTCCTGAAAACCAGCTACCTGGGGGGGACAGGCACGAGTGAGGTGAGTGAGGGGCTCAGCACCGGCAGCTGGAACAGGACCGTGGGTCACAGCCCCTGTGCTGGGGGCGAGCATCTGTATCTTCCTCAGTCCTAGTGTGCATGGGGGATGTGTGTGTACTCACTAGTAAACATCAAGCAGGGCCAGCTGGGATGAGTCTGTGAGTGGTGCATGTGTGCAGTGAGCATCGAGCTGGACCAGCTGGCAAGTTGCTACACAGCTTTGTTACCATTTGAACCTGCAACCAGGAAAGCGGCAGCCATGTCCCGCAGCCTGGGCAGAAGCCCCAGGTCTCTGAGGCACTGTGTTGGGCTCCAGTGGCTGGGCAGGGGGAAGCCCCGGGCTGGAGCAGCTGGAGCAGGTGTCCACGCTCCTAATATCCTATAACTGCATCTTGATAATGTCTCCCTCTTTTCAAATTGCATATCTCCACAGAAACCCCTGTAAACCCCTTCATTGTATACCATTCCCCAGTTTACTTAGGACACATAACTTTTTAATAATGTGGCTTCAGTTGCACAAGGAGGTGTGGTAAGCAGTTTAAAGCTGCTGTTACCTAATACACTAAATAATAAGAAGTAGACATTTACTTTTACTTGTTGTAAATATCTGTTTTATGAGGTACGGGGGGTGTGACAGATTTAAACTACTGTCGATGACCATCTCCACGACCTTTCATGATAATACAAATATTTTTCTCAAAGCTTACCTGAACAGGTGGCTGATTAAGAGAGTCTCAATTTATCTTTCTTTGTGTTGAAGCCATTCTAATGGCTAATTCAAAGAATGATTCCCCCTGGTAGCTACCAGCTATTTGAATTAGTTACTGCTAAATGACATCTGTTTTACAGTTACTCTAAAATATGACAAACTGAAAAGATATGCCCAACGGATCTTTCACGCAAAAGTGCACAGGGCAGGTTTTCCTCAGCTGTTTTGGTAACTGTCTAGAAGGGATGCACTATTGGTTAAGAGAGATATGCAAAAGTTTGAATGTTCAGGACTACCACACTTACTGTTTTGAGTTAGTAGCAAGGTCAGAGAAGATCAGCAAAGTGAAAGATAAGATTAACAAGTTCTTAAACCAACAAAAAACCCCACCCAAACCTTCTTCAGCTAGAAAAAGCATGAAAATGCCTACACATGTTGTGCCATGTTGAAAGGTGGCTTTTGTGGTCTAATCTTGAAATTCAGGAACTAATTTCTGACAGCTGTTCATTCAGATATTTGAACAAACAAGGAATGCATTATTTGCATTATGCCCTCTCTCAGTACAGTGACATTTCTTCTCTTTCTTTCCCAATGCTTCATTTTCTTAGAATTTCATCCTTGTTCTCTTCCACAAACACAGCAACAGCCAACTCCCATTGCTGGTTCATCTACCAAGGCATAATTACACTTTCAGTGCTTAGCAAATAGTACACTTGTGCTGCTGCTTTTCCTCTGCTGCATTTTCAGCTTTTACAACTGTGAATGTGCTGGGGAGAGGCACAGTAATGACAGCCATGAGAGCTCCACAGTCATTTATTGCAAGGCTTCTTCTTTGCAATGCTTGTGCACACCCACAGAGACTCCTCCATCTGCAGGAACAAGAGGCTGATCACACGTCTGTGAACCACACAGGTGCCAGCAAGGGCTGCTAGTGCTGGACAACTGCTGAGGTAGATTTTTGCCCAGAAACAGACTGGAACTTCCAATTTTTATCACAGAGACCTTTGATTGACTTGCTATCAGCAGTTATTGTTCTGAGCTAGCTTTGGAGCAGCACCTGATGCACAAAAGATTGTAATAGCCTTCTGGACAACTAATCTTTTGCAATCCATCCCACCTTATTCACTTTAAAAACCCATCCCCAGTCACTGGAGAGCACATGGCTAATTCTGTAAACAAACCTAAAGGTTTAATCAAAACTGAGCGATTCAGCAACAACAGAAAATAAACTTTGCAGTTTCTACTGCTTCATTCCAAAATTGCTGCCTGTACTTCTTGTTGGGGGGAGGGGGGGAACTTATTTTAGATTTGAATGTTGTATCTTTTCTTATTCATGCAATGTGGCACAACCTGTTAGGTTATGTGATAAAAGTTCTGTAATAAAAGCTCTCTGTAGACCTGCAGAGGAGCACAATGGCTACCAGGAACTCAAATTATGGACTCAGAGGAAGGGACAACCTGTCTGAGCCCCTCCCAGCCTCAGCTCTACGGTTCAGGTATGAAGCCCATCAAGACTGAGATCAAGGGGTAGCTACAGGGTAAACAGAGTGTCTGAGCCCAGCTGCTGAGGGGGATACACCTTATATCTATGTATACACATACATGTTCCCCATTAGTAGATGTCCATCCTGCTCAGCCAGAGAGGGGAGCAGGATGAGGCCACTGGAGCTGTCTGAATTTGTGTGACTGGTCTGTGTGTTTGCCTGTGCTGATCCATGTGGTTGGCTGTGTATACATGTGGTGTATACGTGTGTTTGTGTGCATGTGCCCACTGGTAATGCATGCTCAGTCTTGCTGCTGGTCAGACCTGGGGCATGGAGCTGTGGCAGCCTTGCCTCTGTCAAGCTGCTGGATCTGGCCCTATTTTCCCTAGCACAACGCACACACACTCTAGCTTCTGAAAAAATAAATTATGATCAAAGACACATATTGTCTCTCTCTTCTCTTCTCTTCTCTTCTCTTCTCTTCTCTTCTCTTCTCTTCTCTTCTCTTCTCTTCTCTTCTCTTCTCTTCTCTTCTCTTCTCTTCTCTTCTCTTCTCTTCTCTTCTCTTCTCTTCTCTTCTCTTCTCTTCTCTTCTCTTCTCTCTTCTCTCTTCTCTCTTCTCTCTTCTCTCTCCTCTCTCCTCTCCTCTCCTCTCCTCTCCTCTCCTCTCCTCTCCTCTCCTCTCCTCTCCTCTCCTCTCCTCTCCTCTCCTCTCCTCTCCTCTCCTCTCCTCTCCTCTCCTCTCCTCTCCTCTCCTCTCCTCTCCTCTCCTCTCCTCTCCTTCTCCCTGGTTTGCTCGGTGTTCAAATTTTTCAGTCTTGATCTCATCAAAATGTGCTCAGCAGTTACCTATTAAATTTCCTGTGCTATCTTCATCGCAGTTTCCAAATCAAACTTCCCAGCATTTTAAAGAAGGCTCAAACTGCATATAGTTTCTGAAACCATTTTTGCCTTCTGTCGTGGTTTCGGCTGGGATAGAGTTAATTTTCTTCCTAGCAGCTGGTACAGTGCTGTCTTTTGGATTTAGGATGAGAACAATGTTGATAACACACCGATGTTTTAGTTGTTGCTAAGTAGTGCTTACACTAGTCAGGGACTTTTCAACTTCCCATGCTCTACCGACTGAGAAGGCTGGAGGTGCACAAGAAGCTGGGAGGGGGCACAGCCAGGACAGCTGACCCAAACTGGCCAAAGGGACATTCCATACCGTGTGACATCATGTTCAGTACATAAACTGGTGGAAAGCTGGCCCGGGGGGGCCGCTGCTCGGGGACTGGCTGGGCATCGGTTAGCGGGTGGTGAGCAATTGCATTGTGCATCACTTGCTCAATTATTAAACTGTTTTTATCTCAACCTATGAGTTTTCTCACTTTCACTCTTCTGATTCTCTCCCCCATCCCACCAGGGCAGCGGGGGGAGTGAGTGAGCGGCTGTGTGGTACTCAGTTGCTGACAGGTTAAACCACGACACCTTCGTTTTACTTGTTAGAAACTAACATTTCGAAGAACAGTTGATGAGGGAGATTTCATTTTGTTCCACTGAAGACTGATCCAAAGTGTACACTGAGCTGGTGAGAGAAAAAGATGATGTTCTGGTGGGATGATGAGGTAAAGAACGTGAACAACACTTCGAGGTTACAATGATCCCTTGACTGCCTTTCTCTTTCCTAGACTCTGACCTTTGCTCCCCAGGTCCTGAAGGAGACCTTTTATCTTGCACTAAAGCAATCCCTCACCTCAAGCACATTTAACATGGAGTGAAATGGCCTAGACAGCCATTATTACAGCTGAAAACTTGCATTTCATGCTTTAACAGACTTTTTCATAGAAATGTTTTTCAAATACAATTCATGCAAAACTGTGCTTCAGGCCTGCCCATGGCATTTTTCCACTTATTTTTCCTTTGTTCCACTGCACCACAACAGTCTCCACCCAAGTCTACTCTCTCACTTTACCTCTGGGATTTCTTAGGGACTAGATGACCTGGGGCTTATGCTTTCCTTTATGCCTTTGTCATTAAGTCACACTAGTACAAGTGACTATTTTTAGTCAAATGAGGCTAGTCTAGGAAGTTTTAAACAGGGATTTCTTGTATTTTTTCCTCTTCTCTTGTAAAGACTCATAGTCTTACTGGAGCAAGTCTGTAGTGATGCAAAGCACGATCGCACAACAGCACGCTGATGTGTATCTACAGCTACGAAAAAACAAATTGGTATTTAGCTCTTTTAAAAGTATGGATGAACTGCTTGATTTAACACAACCAAGCATCACAGATTTCAAGCATTTATTATTGTCTTCAGCTCCTCCACCACTCCTTGTTTAGTTTTGACGGATCATGTTACATTAAGAAGTAGTATAATTTCTTCAAACCCAGATCCATTTTGCTTGTGTGCTAAAATGTTGTTGCATAATAGAAACCTCAGTTGTTGCACTTATTGTCATTCAAATAATATTGACAGGATAAAACTGTCTCAATCCAGGCAGAAAACATATTTTATAGTTCATCACAAGGAAATTAGATTTCATGTTCTCTTGTGTAATAAAGAGTTTATGCCATTTTGGTAAGTTTAGTTTTAACTCTTCAACTGGCTAGTCCAAGACTCAATGTAAATATGCAGTTTTAAAAATGCTGTTTCTACTTAGTTTGAGTCCTTTCAAAATCTGGAGAAAAAGAGGAAATATGTAAGGCTTTTTTTTCATATTATATTGACAGATTATTACATCTACTGTGATATAACATAATATAATATAATATTTTAATATTTTTATTTTCTCTTTTGGTTTGGCTCATGTTTTCTCTTTTTTTTGTTATTATTCAGTCAAGTTGTAGATGTAAACATTGTTTTCTTTTACTAGAAGAAGCTGTGGGCAAATTCAGAGCTCTCCATGATTTAGTAATTATGTTCAGTGATTCCTTCTTTAGTTAAGGTCTACAGGATAAGAAATACATATTGTTTTCTTCATTAGTCCTTTTGTAGACATGATTGATGGGGAAAAACTGCTTTTTATGCAATTTGAATGTAACTATGGCAACGCATAACTTGGGGGAGAGGGAGGGAGGGACTGCCCCCTGAGCACAATTTATTTATAAGAAAACTATACTAAGGAACTGATATATCCATGAGAGTCGTGGAGCACAGAAGTTAAAATGGGACAAGTATTTCCTGTGCATTCCCATAACTGCCATTCATTTAAGAACTGGGGAAATATGCTGCGACTAATATTTTCCTGACATTTTCATAATCTCTTCTGTAATCTGTATCTTCTAATTCTACACAAGTTATTAATTGGTGGCTTGCTGTTCAGGGAGTGCTGTGTGGCATAAAACAGGTTAACTTAGGTCATATACAGAAGAATGAAAGGCAACAAATATAAACTCTATCAATTTTACAGGGACTTGTACTTCTCCTCTACAGTTCATAAGTGAGCAGTGATCTGTAAAAACAGTTTCAGATGAACAGGTTTGGAAATCCAGATTTCTCAACCAAACGCTACAGGTACACTGCAGTCAAATTTGGTCTTAAGGGTCATTGATATTTACAATCCAATGGAAAGTGTGTGGGTTTTTTAGAAACCTAATTATTCTTTGTTGCTATTGTATCCTAAAAATTTTGGCAGGGAAATGGAAAGCGAGAATCTGTAAATGAAATAGAATGAGATATTTTTTGCCCGTAGGATGAAAAAAAATACAAAAATATATGTTGTCGAGAAAGAAGTTAGAAAGACACCTGAACTGGTAAGACCTCTCTGAATGAAAGTCTCTTTTCCTCAGCTGCCTCTTCTGTAAAATGGATATGATGATCTGTGAAAGAAGCTTGAAAAGTGCAGCTCTTTTTGCAAAGAACAACTTTTAAGCTGGAGACTTACTGGAACCGAATCTTCAAATCCTCTCCTCAGACTGAATTTGCCCTCTCCATTCAAGATACTAATTCTCCACATCAGTACAATTGTGAAATAATTATGTTAAATGTGATGAAGTGCTGGGATGCTTTGGATACTGGGATGCATGCTAGAGCTGAGCAATCAGGACAGATAATTTTCCCTTCCCACTAGGGGGACAGGCTTTGACCAAAATACTGTAACCATGACTCTGTGTGGAAATACATTAAACTTATACAAGGTACTGATGTTATAGCCTCTAGTTGCTACCAGGGAAGCACAGGTCTCCCACCTGCTACTACTACCAGTCTCACGAGAGTGTCAGAAACAGCAACCAAAGCAAGATCTTCATATAAACTAAACCTCTGAGCAGTATTTTATTCCTGTGGAAAGAATCAATACTGCTCCTTCCCCCAAAGCAAGCTGGCTCTATGTTCATGTATATCATACAGCTGACCAGGGTAATGGCCTTAGAGACAACAGAAAGCTGGTGCTCTACCAGTTTTTAATTATATTGTGTGCGTTTTCTCTTAAGTTCTTGCAGTGCTGAGTGTGTTAAGGTATTTTACCATAAAGGGCTTCCCCATGCTTGTGCAATACTAGTACACATAAAATACAAGCGTGGGCTGTCAGTGCTGCCCCTAGATAGCGGGCACTGCTCTGTGTTTGGTCCTTTGGAAAAAACAATGATCTGACAGCTTCTGCAATTACAATCCTCCTTCCTGCCCCTGGTCAGTGAGTCTGAATGCTGACATAGAACTGTTTGCACAGGTTTCCTGGGACTTTCCCAAGTAGCTGTGAATGTCAGACAAATCAGACTAGACCTCTTGCAAATAACATCGCTAGAGAATACGAATGGTGCTGTCACAAACAGTCAGAAACAAATCAGCTTAGCTGGAATTGCCAACCAACTGAGATGCCAGCCTGTGGGTTTGCAGAGCTTCATCTTGAACTCTGTGGTGCTTTATATGTGTACTGCTGTAATAAGACTTTGGTGATAAATTTGTAAAGCAGTAATAGGTATCTACTTTTTCATGTGCTAGCTTTTTTGCTTTAATAGAACATTTGATAAAAAACAACAGGTAAACCATCATTTATGCTGTAAAATAGACAAAAACATTTTGTACTGTAAGTGATTGTATACATGCAAAGTAAGGAAAAGGTTCTTAGGCCTATGGCTTAAATGAAATTAAATAATATGGAGGGTATGCCATCGTCTTGTTTGCTTATTCAGTCTACACTGTGCCCCTGCAGTTCATCAGATTGCACATTGAGAACTCCCCAGCCGGTTTACATCAGCTGATTCTCTGATTCTGTCACACCACAGTTCAAATTTTAATTAGTGGTGGAATTGAGAATGGCATTGTAATCTGCATTTAGTAAGCTGTCTCCCCCAAAAGCTGTAATCAGCTATATTTCTACACCACTTCTGCTACATATTGGCAGCTAAAGGAAGTATTTACCAAATCCATCATATTTAGCAAAGTTAGGTTTAATTGAATTTGACAAAAATAAAATAATCTTGAGAGTCTGGAAAGGTGAAACTAAGGGGAGCAAATTACCATGCCTGGAGGAGTTACAACTTGATCACTAAGCCACAAAGCGTGCATGAGGGCAGGCCCAGGTGCTTAGCAATAAGCTTGCTTTGCATCTGCCACAGGCTAGAAAAGCACACTGGTTGGACAGCTCAGCACAGCCAGCCGGTTGCTCGTTAGCGCTCATGGTGGCACAATCCCTCATCTAGAGCAGGGTAGGGAATCTCAGGCAATTTTAAATGCACATTAAAGCAAATCACTGTGTCCACAGACAAACAGGGTCCCCAATATTTGGTTGCAAGGTCTGTTCCCTGTACTGCAATTGTAATTATCTGATGGTTGCGTGGTGTGCCAAGAGCAGAAATGTAATTGCACCATCCTCTGATATTCATTCTTATCCAGCCCGCATGTCCATACTGCAGGCACTTTTCTCTGCTTGTCAAAGCCTTCCAATCTTTATCTATACCAAATTACATCAGCAGTTTTCAAATTCCAGCTACAACTGTAGCTCTGAATTACTTTTACGTGATGTGGCCATCACCCCTCCAGCAGTGTGAACCTCTACAGTTACAAAACTTTTCTTGCATTTCTAGTGATTAGCACTAGATGGCAGTGCTCTGGTGACTAAAAGAAGTTTTAAATCCCCTTTCTTAAATAAACCACCACCAACGAGGATTAAGAACAGCTTCTGGATTCACAGGGGTGGGGAGTATTGCCATTACTGTTAAATTTGTGGAGGCAGTGCACTACTGTGCCAGGGAGACAGCTGATCCTTATTAAATATCCGTGACAACATCTGAGAGAACATTGACTTCTTAGGCTACCTTGGACTTACTGGGGAGGGGGGAGATAACAAAATACACAGGAGAGTGAGCAGTGGACATGTAAGGGCCAGATGGGAAGCAAAGACGAAGCAGAGGAACTTAGAAAGTTTTGCTCTTTGTATTACCCTCAAGGAGAGTATAAACTGTACTACTGCTGAATGGCACTGAAAGGGAAGGCAGGCTTTTGGGGCAAGAGTAGGCTTTTGAGGGATGGCAGTTTCCCAAAGAGCTCCTATTTTGTTCCTACCACCCCATGTAAGTTGTGTTTACATACCTGCCAATGCAGTATCACAATGCTTCCTTTCACAAAGTGGTTATCTCCCTTCTTGGTCTGTTTGTACATATCATGTAAGTGATGGGTTTATGCATACTGTATGAAGCGATGGCTTCTTGTGGGCCTTCCCAGAAGATATTTGAAGCCTGCCTGCTGTCCTGAAAAGGGTGATTTTACAGTCAGTAGACATGATTTTGATTTCCAACTTCAGTGTCAGTGGTTTCACAGTTCACTAACATGGATCTCTAACACAACATAAAATACAGGGATTAACTTCATGAAGATCAAGGCATTTCTGCCTCTGTTTTCCTTGGAAACAACATCACCTTCTAGACAGTTGTCTTATTCACCGTGTGCAAAGGAGTCTTTCCATTGAAACAAACATTTCTTAAACTGAGCTGTTAAAAAAAATGGGAAGTAAATCCTGTTACCCAACTTGGTAGCCTGCTCAGAGAGCTGCCCAGGTCCCACTCACCATCATTATGGAGAGTTATTTCCCCTTTCTCCTGTCTCAAAGGACACTGAAGCAAAGGAGAAACTTCCACTGAAGTTGTGGGCTATAGCCCAAAACGAGTTGGGGTACTGGTGTACTGGACTCGGTGACATACATATGCAAACTTGTAGTTAAATATACCAGCACATCTAAGGGCAGGAAAGTCAAGTTAGCACTACAGAGTATTTTATTAAATCAGAGAAGGAAAAAAACCCAATAAAAATAAAATAATATTTGCAAGAGGATTTTATTAATGCCGTAAATTTCATTCACACAAGCACTCAAGAGCTCTCTAAACAAAATGGAAAACATTCTTTTCTCTTTTACTGACAGATAACTTTTAATTTTTTATGACTGGGCATTGAGATCAATATCAGCAAGCTTTATCTCCCTTGCTTTGCATGTTGGAAAAATACAAAGCCAGGAGATAAACCGCTCCTCTGAAATTGCATTTGTGTTGGCAGCTTATTTTATGTTTCTGTAATTTTATTAAAACCACTTATATACATCCAACATGATTCCACACACAGAGTCTGTAAAATTAGCTATTTAAGCTGCAGTGGTTTGCTGTATAAACATATTTATCAGGGCTAAATTGCCAGTCAGCATGTATGTTGTAGAGATATGGTAACAAAAAAAGTACATATGTTTCCTTTCATTTGGCATTTTCCTGTATTTTAATCAAATCATACTTTTTAAACTGGTATCATTGTTTAGTCAAAAGCTCCACAGTCTTAGTGAAATCCTTGCAGTGCCATTGTCAAGATTAGGAATAAGCAGCTTTCCTTCTACACCAGCCCATACACGTAGCTGAAGCACAGAGCAACCACTGAAGATATCTTCAGGCAGTCACATAGGACTATTTCTATTTCACATAGAAATAAAATTATTCTAGAAATTTCATGCCTTCCTTTTAATTACCTGTGTTCAGGGCTAAAAACATCACTCATTTCTTTCTACAGCAACACAGGATCAGCAAACTTCAGCTCCTGCAAAGACTCAAATCTGATGTGTAGTCTCCTCATCTAAAAATGCTAGTGGTTGTTTCTCTTGTGACACTGTGTGTACACCTGAAAAAGCAGCATAATGATAGAACAAGAAGCAATGGACACAAGTTGTGACATGGAAATTTCCAATAAGATATAAGGAAAATCTTTGTAATGCGAGGGTGGTTGAACACTTAAATAGGTGTCCTGCTGTGGAGTCTTCATCCTTAGACATATTCAAAACTCAGCTCAACAAGGCCCTGAATCATCTGACCTGACTGTCCATACCATGAGCAGCGGGTTGGACTAGGTGACCCCTAAAGGTTCCTTCCCACTTAAATTAGTCTCTGATTCTATGAGTCTAACTGGAGAACAACAGGGGAAAAAAAGGGAGAAATGTTCCAACTTTATGTCTATGTGTGAAATGAGTAATCTGGGAATCTCATACTGTCCTGTAGTGAAAATAAATTCTCTCTTAATGTTGAAGCACCATATTGAGCTTCCATTTTATTTCATTCTATTTCATATTTTAGACTCCTCAGTGGTTGGCTATTCCCAACTCAACTTTATCTCTTTTTAGTTATCTTGTTCCATCTGATTGCCTTTCAGGCTTCCCTACAGATGGTGGTACATCCACTTCTCGTGATGATTCTGCTTTGATGTCTGCATTCATGTGTTTTGAAACAGCGTAATCATTCATGAAGCTCAAGTCAGCAGACTTTAATCTCTCTCTGAAGAATGCTGCATAGAGTTGACAGATATAAGCTAAGGACTCTTCTTTCTGTGAACATGTCTGAGTTTAAATATTTTTCTCTAGCACTATCAGGACCTGCAAAAGCTAACGAAAGCAGCCTGGTTCCCAGCTCTTCCTTTGTGAGGCTGTAATCCTCCAGAGCACTCTGTGACAACACCAGCCCTTTCTGCAAAGTCAGTTTCTTGCTTTGAGATCACTTTTTTCTGGGACAGCTCTCACCTTTCTGTCAGGATATAAAACAGTCATAGGATGGGTACTGGTGATTATGTTCCTTTTTTTCCCAGCTTCACCTCCTTCAGGAAACTGTTTTGGGTTTTTTTTTCCTTTTTTTTTTGTTTGCGCCAGCCTTATTCCAAAATGCTAATATGTGTTAGGTCCTCAGCTCTGACATTATTTCATCAAGGAACCATTTTTCAGATCCTTGGCAAATGTTTTCTCCTCTTCCATTGTGATCTGTGTCCAAAGAAGCTGAAAATAGTGGAGGATTTCCACCGCAGAGGCTGAGACAGAGGAATGCAGAGAGGGGAACAAATGCAATAAAACTATTTGCAATGTTCAATAACTGCACTTACAGACACAGAATATTGCAGATACTCCTCTACTTTGGCTTCATGCCTTTAAGATCTCTGTGAATTGGTTTTAAGACTGGTTTTAAACATTCAGCTGCTTCTCTCTGAAGTTTGTAGGGTATGTGGGTGTAGAATTATTGATCCAGAGACCTTCCCAAACATATATATATATATATATATTTATATATATATAAAAACATATATAGAAACAGGTGACACGTCTTCTTCCTTATTATTTTAAAAGGAATCCTCAGTTTTCACTGAGTTATGATAAACTTTGAGGAGAAAGTGTTCTGCCAAATTTGCTCTTGATGGATCTTCTTGAGGATATTCCTGATCAGCAACATATGCTCTCCTTTTTTTTTCTCTTTTCTAAACACAAATAACAGTATAAATAATTTTAAATACTGCTGCAAAGATGGACCTAAAGTTAGGTGCCTTTTAAATTACCCTTGGGCTTTTTTATTCAGTCCTTCTGTATCATGAAACCATCCTGGACCATGCTGTCTATCTATCCAGCTTGTCCTTCTGCCAAATTATTGCCTTTCCTATATGTAGCCTACATATATCCTATCTCACAGCTCAAAATCTCTAAAGGACTGGGTCTGGAAGTACATACTGCAAAATTTCCAAAGGTATTGGTTTGCTTCCCTCAGGCTCATTGTGAATGGCTTCTTTAATGTTATTTCAAATGTCCTAATGTTCTTCCAATACTGAAACATTGTTTGGTGGTTTATTTTTGTTTTATTTTGGGAAAAAAACCCCAAAACCACCAACAAAAAATGAAGTGATGTCTGCATACTTCTAGCACTTTTTAGATCTTAGATTACTTCACTCAAAGGCACAGGACTGTGAATTTCCACCAAGTGTAAACCTGCATATGATACGTGCATCAGGATTGAAATCTACAGGTGTCTACAGCATGAGTGTGCTGTGCATATGTATTTTTCACTGCCTATAGGTAGACACACTATGGTATCTGGCTTTGGTTTAATATTTTTTGTATCTGATGAGATCTCTGTTATAAATTAAATTATAGCAGTAGAGAAGACTGCATCAAAGCCAATGAGCTCACTAAAAATGACCAGTGTTCCAGCAGTGCATCTATACTGCAAAGTAGTGGGGAGATTCCCAAGTGGGCTTTGAATGAGCTACCTGGTCGTGAACATACAAAAGATTAATGTGAGATCTATTTTTTTAATTTTCTTTTTTTTAAGAATGTGCCAGGCACACTTTTTCTTTTAGCTTGTGGATAGAAAATAAACTGTTTTGTTCAGATTTGCAGAAGTTGTGAATGTAAGGGATTTTTAACAGATTAAGTTACTTTGCGCTGAATCCCAAACTGCTATGTTAAATTGCCTTGAGAACCCAAATTACTGCTTCTACGTCTAGCACGAGTGTGTCTAAACTCTGCTTCAATACACAGGTCATAGTCATTTAAAAAGGTATGAAGGCTTTGGCTCAATAAAATAAAAGCTTATCATTAGTATTTGTAGTGACTGAGCAAGTTTTCTTCTTCCTTGGCTCAATTTATTACTTTCTCTGCATTCTGCAGAATAGACCTCCTCTTTTAACTACCTTATTTAGACAGGTATAACACTTGGTTTATCTGCTATTGGTACATTTGTGTTTTGAACAACTGATTCACTAGCAGGGTTTGTTTCACCCCCATATCTGGGCATTTTGAGAGGATGTTTTCCACTTTTCCTTCCAATTCCTTCCCTCTTCCCCTCTGCCATCCTCTGTCTGCTGCTTCTTCTTGCTCATCTCTCTCAGCCACTCATCTCTGATTTGTGTGTGTGCTATCTGAAGGCTAGTGTATTTTAAATACTGTCACACTTTGGAAGGACTGTCAGACATGGAAAATGTAGAGAATGATAGCGTTTTTGTACAAGCTTATCATTAATCCTGTAGTAAGGGAAAGAAGAAAACATAGTTTGTATGTAGGAAACTAATTAGTATTTAATTCACAGCTGAGAATGTTTTATTTTAGCTATTTTGATTTTGAACTTCACAAACCTCAAGAACACAGAAGGTTATTCCCTGCACTGGGGAACAGTTTCAAACGTATTTTTCTGCTTTCGTGGTATAAACCAGTTTGGTCAATATAATATCATTAAGATAGATAAAAGAAAAAAAATTATGCATAAGCAGCTAGTTATTGAAAAATACAGCTTTGCAACTGAGAACTGCCATGTGAGCATATGGTAAATATCATCCCTGCAAATAATCTCTCTCATTTTAACATATAGATAGAAAGTACCTGCTAGAAATAATTAAAAAAAAGTAATGAAAATGAACAGAGGGGACAAATTGGAGCTTTTATCCAGAGTGCCTTATGAAGAATATTTTTATGTTGGACTGAAGTGAAAGGTCGTGAAGACATGACCTACTTCAAATCAAGCATTGAAAGTGAGAAGGCTGTCATGATTTTTTTTGCTCAATATTTTTGGTAAGTCTTATGGAGAGTCTCCAATTATTTGTCTGTTCATGCTAATATAGGCCATGTTGCCTTCTTGGAGAGACTGGTCCATTTTCATAAGGATGCTTACATTTAACTTCCTACCTTTTCTTTTATAGAAGAAAGATTTCTTGTCTATGACCTTCTTGCACACCCTGAGCTCAAGGAAGCGATGAACTACTCGGTCTACCAGGCAAAGCTTTTTATTGTAGATGAACTCAGATTTCCATTACTAGCTCTGTTACTGACTTCTGACAAGTTTTTTCTGTATCTCTAGGTGTTTCATCATACTTTGTTGTGTATAAATTGATAACTCCTGTTTCCCATGGCTTAAAATGTGCCAGTGTTTCTTAGGATAACTGGCATTTATATACTTTTGTGAAATACAAAGCTTGTGCACCTTGGACTCCTTAAGCTGGCATTTATGTACTTCTGTGAAAGTTTCTGCATCTTGGACTGCTTAAGCTGGACTATGAACAAGTGAATTCATTTAATTTCTTTGCTGGATTGTTAAAATAACTCTGTGCATTTCTCTAGCAAAGAATACCTTGGTGCAAGAGATTTTAATCTTAATTGATTTTCCCAAGTCCTTCTATATTGGAAATTCTCATACCTTAGAATCAGGATCTTCAATAAGCTACGTAATACGTTAGGAGAAAAAAAATGACTGGCTGCATCCAGAAACTCATTGGTCATCCTAAAGGAAGTACTTCAGATTTTCTGAAAAATCAGACTCTTTCTAGGTATCCAAAGTTCAAAAATCCATTTTTGCTAAGGAGAACCCTGAGCTTTAAATAGTTTTTTTATATAGTTTTGGTGCCTGTGAAGCAATCTCTGATGGCTTTGAATGGAAGAATGAGTCAGAATGACTGAACAGATTACTAAAATATGTGATTGAAAAACTTCAGTTGCATTTATACATACTGCTTGCACTCATGTAGATGGCAGCAAAGAGATGTACATGTGTGCATGTGTACACATGTGCACCTTTCTTCCAAAAGCAGATGTTGACATGCTTTTGCATGAAAGGTTTGGTATGTGTGTATGCATGCAGCACAGGCCTTGGCCTCAGAGACAGATAAACCTTTGTTCTTCTGTGAAGGAATGAAGCTCAAAAAAGCTGGGGTTTGAAATCCTGTGAGCAAGAAATCATCCTGAAGCCTTTACTGAGATTTCCCACAGGACTTCTGGAACCTCCAGGAGTATTTTGAGGGAAGAATCCTGCCTTTCCTGCTTTGCGTTGGATTCTAACTGAGCCCCACAACAGCTGGGGTTTACATTTGGTTTCAAAGCATCTCACCAAGTACACATTTCCTTGCCACTATTTTAACTAAGGGATGAGAGGTAAATTAATTTGGTCAAGGTCAGACTGTTTCAAATAAATAAAACTTGAAACTCCGTACTCATCAAAACATGTCACTTCTCAAAAATATTGGAAAAACAGATTTTATTGAATATCTGAGTCCCTTGTTCCCAAATTTAGAGAGGCTCATGGCAAATTGTGCGATTACATGGGGTTCCCTCATCTTCAGTCTGATGAAGGCTTCGTTGTCTCCATGAGGCATCACTATGTATCATCCACAGCCACATCGTCAGGAAAAAAACCTAGATTAGCTATCTTGTTTTCAATTTTCTTTATAGTATAAAAGCACCTCTCAGTTAGAGCACCTCTCATTTCACTACCTGTAGTTAGATTTATAGCTACACTATAATAAAACACTTGAAATCTTTTATGAGTTGAAGGAATGAAAATCAGCCAGCATTAGCCTTGTTTAAATATTTACTGACTTGAGATGAAACTTTATTTTAATAAAAATAAACAAATATTTAATATCACGTCCCCTCACTTTGCTATTACTATGCTAGCGTCCACTGTCTATGCAATTTTATCATGGCCATTCATAATAAATGTCCATGAAAACACCATATTTGAAAAACGACTTCTGTGGGGATGCAGACATTTTATATATTTCTTTTTAATGGGGTTTTGCTTCCAAGCATATTTTCAAAAAAATCACAAATCACAGAAATGAAGGTTCAGGCAGCTTAGGCCTTCAGATAGATGGATCACCTAAGGGATGACAGGTATGCTAAAACATCTGTGCTAGTAGATTGAGGTAAATGAGTCATCCCCTCAATGAACAAACCGTGTCCCTGATCAGTTCTCCTCCTGACAATGGCTCACTGGTGAGCAGTGCTGTTACACTGACTTCAATCTGGGTCCTTATTTGCAAGGACCTTGAATGAATCTAAGGAAATGGAAGACACAAAATCCAAGAGCTTCTAGGATTTCCCCCATTCCCAGGTCATAGTTCAGATAGATACTTGATGAAATCCTTATTCCACTGAAAAATTCAAGTTAACTGCTTACCAGCTTCAGCTCAGAATGCCATCTTCTTGAAAAAACTTGGTACTAGTGTCTTTGGTGTGGTTTAGTGTTTTGGTTATGTTTTTTTAATTGCTCAGACATCAAATAACTGGACTTTAAGATTGAGACTATTGTTTTCATGCCAGAGAATTGACCAGTGTGTGAAGTCAAGGACAGCATTGTCTTGTTTTCCTTTGTTTAATAATTTGCAGCAGGCCTGTTATTTAAAAATGACCTATAGTCACATTTGCTAACACTAAATAACATGCCCTGGGGCCTTTGAAGACTGGTGAATTTCAGATGGAACTATTTGCTAAATAAAAACTTAAGTCTTGCTCCTTCATCACTGCATGATCCTGAAAGCTTACCTGAGCAAAAAAAAAAAAAGTGCAATTACACACCCAGACACCTAACCTAATTTAGAAAAGTTTTTAGGCACAGATTTAAATGCTTTCCTACACAGAGATGTTTTTCCTAGTCCTTTACCAGGGCACTGCAGGGGCTGGGGGCTGCTGGGGACTGGAAGCGTTGGGGGGGTTACCTGGGGGTGGCAGGTCAGGACCTGGCAGCCAGGACCATCCCACTGCCCCACCAGGGAGCAGGGTAACTGGGGGGTAGCTGGTGCAGTCCCAGCCCTAGGCAGCTGGCACGTTCTTGGGGACAGGGACAGACTGAGCCCAGACTGAGATGTCAGCCATGATCAGGTGTGGTGAGGGGACCCAGGTTCAGATACAGCTCCAGGTTCACTGGGCAGGGTCGAGGGGACACCTCTGTGGTCAGAGACCTGAAATAAAGGAATCAGTAAGAAAGCAATGGGAGGGGTGGGTGGGTGGGTGGGTGGGTGGGTGGAAGGAAGGAAGGAAGGAAGGAAGGAAGGAAGGAAGGAAGGAAGGAAGGAAGGAAACTGTATGTTCAGCCTGAGACTGAACTTGTGGTTTGACTGTGGGCATGGCTCTTATCACCAGCTCCGATGGGTTGCACAGGAGCCCAGGTCTGCTGCGATGTAGGAACAGGGTGAGTGTTGAGGGTGTTTTCCTGAGATCCTGCTTACCCAGGCATGGTGCCTTTGAGTCCACTGGAGGAGCTGGTTGTTGAAGGAAGAATAATCCTTTATCCTTTTTCCAGCCTGCTGCCCTCCTCTTCCTCTACCTCCCATATTACTGAAGGAAACCAGGCCTCTCCACCCCCAGAGCTCCCTGCACTCTCTGCACACAACTATAATCCCACACAGAAAATATCACTAATATCCCTGATGAAATTGCATCTGATTCTGTCCCCAAGCACCCCCAGCAGCACTGCCCTGGCATCAGGCCTCTCCTGGAGTGGCTGGAAAAGCCCCGTCATGCCAAGGAGGGGCCCCCAGGACAGCAGCTCCCTGTGCAGCTCGCAGAGCTGGGGCACCCATGCACTGGGGCTGGAGGGGTTTCTGGTCCTCTCCCTGTAGAAGAAAATGTTGGGGGCTAGGAAGAAGACAGCAGGACTGGCCTGTACTCAAGTGTCCCAGTTCCCTCTAGGTCCTCTATTGTACCTGAATGCCCAGGACTGATGTGTGTGACAGAGCTGCACTCTGGAGTTATTCCCAACTCATCATTTCCAAAGAGTCCATGGTTAACAGAGGTACAGAAGAACATTGCCAAAGGGGAGGCTTTTTTGAGCTCTGACTATGGCAGTGCTCTGGACAGTGCCCATTTCCTACATGAACTGCAGGCCAGAGAACTCTTCATTCTCACTCTTCCCATTCCCTCCTCAAATCATCCAATGCAAAAGCTGACTGACTGGGTGCAGTCCATGGCCAATGGAAAAAAGGGCCGTGACAGAGGTGTCCACCACCACCTGGAGGTACCTCTTCCTCCCCTTTGATATTGCAGGGAGCACAGGCTGGTGATTTCTAATTAACGTGTATTTTTGAGAGCTGAAGTTATGTTGGTGTCATTGGCAGCAGGATGGTCTGAAATGGAAAGTATAAAAATATCTAGTTCCTCTCACTGGAGCCTTCTCTGGGGTGGGCAAAGCCTGGCTCTGTCCCCGGCAGGGGTGTGCAGGCACAGGTCTTCCCTGCAGACTGTATTGGGGCCTGGAAGGATTTTGGCTGATGTTTCTGGACCTGGATTTCTGGTTTCTTTCATGGGAAGATGGAAAGCCACTCATGCAGAAGCAGCTGTGGCTCAGTGCACACTCACAGCCTGAGACCCAAGGAAGCCATAGGTTGAGAGGGATGAATTGGTCCAAACCTATGAGCAAGGGCTTCAACTTTGCTCCAAACCATGCATGAGCCCTCCCATCCCACAGCATGCAGCGCTGCCCATGGGCCTCCCCAGGAAATTAACAGTTCCCTAGCAATACTGACTAATGGACACTCTGCCCCAAGACTCTGTGGCCAAGTGAAAAGGTAGTGACCAGCGGGAAGAGGGGTGTGATACAGCCCTGAAGTCTCTGTGGAGACTTGTTCTTTGCCAAAAGGCTACAGTGATGAGGCCCAGTGCTGGGCCACAAATAAACTCTTCCTGTTTTGGTTTTTAAACTTGTTATTGTAATGAAATCAGGAACTCATCTTTCTAAGTATTTCTAAAAATGCTTTCTCCTCTACAGATATGCTACGTATATGCACGTGTATCTCTAGTTCACATAATATCAAGTAAGTGCCAGTGCAACTTTCCTGTACAGCATCTTTAATGGGACATGAAAATCAAAAGTGACATACCTGCTTTGGATTCTTCTCTAATGTGGTCTGGACTTTTCATTACCCAGGATTTCTGAGTTACTGCAATGTGTGTACTCATTATTTTACAAAAAGATTTAGAGTAGAAATTGTCTTATACCCTACATGAGTATAGTAATTCAACATTTTCTAACCAAGTTATCCAGGAAATAAATGACAAAGTAGAAGTGGAAAAAAAAAATTAAAATCTTGCAGTCAACCACTCCTGTCTTGGATAATTAAAAAAAAAAACAAACTCAAGTCAGCATTTGGTTGATGATCCACAGCCATTCTCTTTCTTAGGTAAGTCTCCTGTAAATATATGACCAAATACCCTTTCAGTAATGAGTAATGCTTCAAACTGACATATCATGTTCCACTAAAGAATTGGAAACATTTGCAGTTCTCACGAGTCACATCTCAGTTTCCTTTTACTGATTTATTTTCACCTAGACAAAATTAGACAGAAAGAGACTGATTTGTCTAAAGTCATGATGGGAGTCACATGTAGTACCAAGCCCCAAGAGAATGAAAGGGAATCCCCTTTTTCTTTTTGGTAAGTCTGCAAAACAATCATCTTGTGACTGGTAAAACTAAGCTCTTCTCTGCTATCTTAGCATGTACTGATCTAGTGGCACATTGCCTTATTGGGATTGCAGATAAAGCAGATGGTTAGCCTTCGGGTGAGATGATGTTGGTCCAGAAATATCTGAATGTTTCAGCATTCTCATTTCTCTATCCCATTCCATCCAAGAAAAGATTATAAAAACAAATGTACAAGGCTGACGAATGGCAAATAACAGAGACTTGCCCATTCTTCTTACTATTCATGGGTGCTATGAATAAAATGCATTTAACATTTGGAAATCTTGAGAGGTACACGTGTATATTCAGGAGTTTCAGTGTTAAAAGACAGGAGAGTGCCCTTCTTGCTTTAGAGCACTGTGAGGATTAATTTAAGAGGTGTTGCAAGACAAATGGTTGTTACCTGACTAAGAGGTGTTTGATGGCACCAGGTAGAAAAGGAAAATGCTGTCAGGTTTGTTCTCTTGATCAGGTGGCCGACCACACAGGGTCCCTGCGTGGGACCACAGAGGAGAAACACTCCTGCCCTGTGATGGGGCATGGTGGCCAGCTGGAGAATGCAGCAGGAAGGCACCGGGCTGCTCTAAGGGGTATAAAATTCAGCAGGGTCTTTTTAGTCTAATCAGACTATTTCAGGTCTTGCCTTCTAGTGCTGGAAATTATTGTATCTCTTCTGGCAAGGAGTAAGACAGGCCTATTTTGCTCTTAGGGACTCGTACCTCCTCCTCCCTCTCCAATCAGTATTGCCTCCCATGATTTTCCTGGTACTGCACCTCAGCAAATTCTGCATGAGGCACTTCCTCATCTGCCTGCAGGTGGGCCAGCTCCTCTTTTTCCATGACTTCTAGAAGATCTCCAGAGTTTCTGCAATCAACACCTCAAGCATCAGTTTGACTTCCATGTCAAAGTCCAGCACCTGAGGCTGGGAGTCAGGGAAGCAGAAGTAAAGGAACCTTGATCACAGTCTCTCTTAATAGCTTAGCAAGGAGAAAGGAAGATGAAAAAGAACTTGTGCTGAAGGCAGTGCTGTGAAGTGGAGCTGCTGGCCCTTGTCAGCTATAGCAGAAAGTATTAATGCAGCATGGGGCAAAAGGACAAGTGTGGTGAAGTGAGCTTTAGCCTGTCTGATGGACTCATTCATATCACAGTCCCATCACAGCTGCACTGGGGGCTACCAGGGAGAGGCAGACCAGTGATCTGGGCTCTATCTCTGCTCACATCCATGTTCTGACTTCTGCATTAATGTTTTGAGCACTCAGAAGTGTATTTTCACAGATTCACCTCAGTAACAAATTGAAGAGTATAGACCAGCAGCCCCGCTTTGTGACGATCCCTAGTTCATCCTCCCACCTGTGGAGCTATCCATGTGTGCTGGTGATTCTTCAGCCGATAGACTGAAAAGTCAAGCAATCTCCTTCCCAAATATCTCAGTTCAGTTGTTGATCAGAAACTCTACCAGCACCTTCACCTGCACACATAAAACCACAATGGGATGAAGATGTATCAAACAGACTTTTCCATTCCTGACCCTTGCAGCCATGTGTCTGTTTTCACATGAAACACCTCCACAAGGATTCAAGAGAGGAGAGAGCAAGGTATCTCTCTCTCATCAGGAATGTTCTGATCAGCCTGGAAGGGTGTAGCTTGTTGGTAAATTCAGTGTACCTTGTCATTTGTCTTCATCAGCACTTACAGTGGGAGCTGTCCTTGACTGAGCTCAGCATATTTGCCCCAATGCAGATGGCAAGATTACCAGAATTCATCCTGCTCATTGAAGAGTTTTGGCTGGTGTGGTAGGGCAGAGAAAGCAATTGCTTGAGGAGGAACAGATTTGCTCTAGGCAATTGTCAGCCACCCTAGGGAAACACAAATGTAGTATGATACCAGTGCATCTATTCAGTGGCTGCTACTTCTTTATAGAAGTGTATTTCCATTAAACTCACAGAAATGATGCTACTGCTAAAAAAAGAAAAGCGTGTGCTTTTCTCAGCAACTTAACAGAAATGCCATTCAAAAATTCCCAAAGGCAGCTCAGCATGAGGTTAATTTTAAGATCTGGACCAACAGGTCAGCATTGCAGAATCCCATGTCATAGAGTACATCAACAACATTAATAAATCCTATAACATTTCACCAGAGGCTTTCCTAAGGCACATGAAAGCTTGTGGCTGCATTGTGTAGCTTCCAAGGTATTCTACGTCAGCTTTCAAGTCTCTTGCTTTTCAACTATGAAGCATGGTGGTGTTTCTCATTTCCATGCCTGACTTAGAGGAGAGTGACTACCTTCACTAAGATACTGCAACCTCTCTCCCCTTCTTATGAGAGTCATTTTGTGAAGCGATCTCAAAGGCATTAAAGAAGTGTTCTGACCACAGAAATGCTTTCCTATGTTACCTTCCCTCCAAATCCAACTGTGCAGCAGCAAGAACTAGCTAATAGAAATGATGGGCTTTCAAATGAGGCTGTCAACTTGCAGGGAAACCTCAGTGCTCTACCAGTCACCCCATAACAGCAGGACTGCTTGCAAAGCTTACTCTTTCAGTCCTTCTAATTTGCCCTGCTTGCTTGGCTTCTCCAAAGCTAGCATCCCTTTCTCATGGAGGTCAGCTAACAGAATTTTTGAGGGGATGCGTCAGAGGAAGTTCTGCAATGCCAAGAGTTTCAGATGAGGCTTCAAGCACTGCTGCGGAGTCCAGAGTGAGCATCTCTGTGACCCTGGCTCACAAGGAGGCAGGCTGGATTCAGCTACCTGCTCTCACTGGTACCCATCAACACTGACAAAGCAGGAGCTTCTGGGGTACCTGCGAGGTAAACCAACATTAGTATCCTAACATGACCAAGCTCTCCTCTGCCTTCTGCTCTCCTTCTCAGTGTTCTTTCAGTGAGCCTCCCTGAGGAGGATACAGAGGAAGAAAATAAAATGTTTCCCATAGGCACACAACAAATCAAGTGCCGTACAAGAGGAACAGAAAAGAAGACAGAAAACAAAAATGCCAAACTTTTCTACAACTGAAACAGGCAGTTTGTCTTCCTTGTGCTTTTAGCTTGGAGTCACAGGTAGGCCAAATCGTTCCTAAAGTGAGCCTGTGGGTTAGCAAGGAGCTATCACAGCTGGAAGTCAGAAGAACTCATCTTCAAGGTCTCTGCCAGCAGGTGTATAGGTTGGCTTTGGAGGTCACCACGCCCTCCTTTGTTGAGGGTCTCCTTTAGCTCCTGGCACACTTTCTCACTGGCAGCCAGTTCAAAGACCCCCTCAGATGATGGTCCTCCTGCATACAACACAGCCAGGAGATCCTGCAGGGTATGCAGGCAGGGGTGGAAGAACAGTTACATTGGCGAAGAAAGGCCTTGTGACAAGTGAACCTTGCCTCAGAGACAGAAACAAATTTGGATGACGAGGCAGACTGTGCTTTCATTGGGTTGGGATCTAGCTGTTGCTCTAAGCAGATTACACTGGGACAAGTCTGCTTTTGCCCTGTACTCCGTTTGGACTGCTAAATTCCACTCACTTCCACGAGGTCAGTCCTCCTCCTTTCCAGAGGGAAAAGAGGTATGGGTCAACCTTCACATTCAAATCTCAAACTCCCCAATGCTCACGGCACAAGCCAGGCTGAATGTCCAGCAGAGATTGCTTGAACTACAGATTTAATTCCCAGGCAGGGCTTACCCAAGGAGCATATACAGCCAGAGCTCTTTCACAGCCTGTGGGCTGCAAGAAAAGGAGAAACAGCATTAGACCCTGCTGTTCCTCATCCTTTGGACAGACATAGGCAACAGCACAGTTCTGCCTCATGAGGAAGGTCCCTGAGACAGGATGAAGCATCACGGGGCAGATCAGAGATGTTGTCAAAGATCTGGATCCCTCTTTCCTTTCAGAGGAGCATTTTTTTCCTATTTTTTTTCCCCATTTGGAAAAAAACAAATGTCCTTGTAGCTGCTGTGCATGGGAAAGATCTGCCAGGGAATTATTCCAGGTATCATCACCATGATGAACTGGCATGTGTGAAGGGAGCTGCAGTGTGGGATGTCTACAAGTGAAAATCTCTCTTGCAAATGACTCCTATTTTTACTGAGGAGACCAATCCCCTGTCTACCAACCAGAGACACTTTGAAAGCTCAGACCTTTGACACAATCATCAGGACAGGGTAAAGGGTGGGAACTTACAAAAGTTTTGTGAGACCAACTTTCTATTGCTCTTGGCATTTCTTTACAAGAAGCTGCTATTACCACCCAGGGGGTTATAAACTGCAAAGGGCAAATGAAACAGGGTTGAACAAAGGAAGTATTCCTGCCCTCATGTGGCAGATGAAAAGCTGAGAAGCACAAAATGACCAAGGGTCTGTCTGGTACAAATCCCTGGGGAAGCCAGGAGTCTTCCTAGTGATCCCTTCAGATGATCATAGAATCATAGAATGGTTTGGGTTGGAAGAGACCTTAAAGATCATCTAGTTCCAACCCCCCTGCCATGGGCAGGGACACCTTGCACTAGATCAGGTTGCTCAAAGCCTCACCTAGCCTGGCATTGAACACTTCCAGGGAGGAGGGATCCACAACTTCTCTGGGCAACATGTTCCAGTGTCTCACCAACCTCACAGTAAAGAATTTCTTCCTAATATCTCATCTAAATCTACCCTCTTTCAGTTTAAGACCATTACTCCTCATCCTATCACCACACTTCTTGATAAAGAGTCCCTTCCTATCTTTTCTGTAGGCCCCCTTCAAGTACTGGAAGGCCGCTATAAGGTCTCCCCAGAGCCTTCTCTTGTCTAGGCTAAACAACCCCAACTCACTCAGCTTGTCCTCATATGGGAGGTGCTCCCGCCACCTGATCATCTTCGTGTCCCTCCTCTGGACCCGCTCCAACAGGTCCGTGTCTTTGTTATGCTGGAGCCCCCAGAGCTGAACACAGTACTCCAGGTGGGGTCTCACCAGAGCAGAGTATAGGGGCAGAATCACCTCCCTCGACCTGCTGGCCACCCTTCTTTTGATGCAGCTCAGGATACAGTTGGCTTTCTGGGCTGCGAACGCACATTGCAGGCTCGTATTCAGTTTTTCATCCAGCAACACCCTCAAGCCTTTCTCCGGAGGGCTGCTTTCAATCCACTCATTGCCCAGTTGGTATCCATGTCTGGGATTGCCCCGACCCAGGTGCAGGACCTTACACTTGGCCTTGTTGAACTTCATAAGGTTCACACAGGCCCATCTCTCTGTCCTGTCCAGGTCCCTCTGGATGGCATCCCTTCCCTCTAGAGTATCAACAACACTACTCAGCTTGGTGTCATCTGCAAACTTGCTGAGGGTGCACTCAATCCCACTGCCCATGTCCCCAGCAAAGATATTAAATAATACTGGTCCCAATACGGACCCTTGAGGGATACCACTCATCACTGGTTTCCACCTGGACATTGAGCCGTCAACTGCAACTCTTTGAGTGCAACTATCCAGCCAATTCCTTATCCACCGAATGGTCCATCCGTCAAATCCATGTCTTTCCATTTTAGAGACAAGGGGGTTGTGCAGGACAGTATCAAATGCTTTGCACAAGTCCAGGTAGATGACGTCAGTCAGTCTTCCCTTATCCACCAATGCTGTAACCCCATTGTAGAAAGCCACCGGATTTGTCAGGCATGATTTGTCCTTAATGAAGCCATGTTAGCTGTCACCAGTCACCTGTTTTCCATGTGCCTTAGCATAGCTTCCAGGACGATCTGCTCCATGATCTTGCCAGGCACAGAGGTGAAACTGACAGGCCTGTAGTTCCCCGGGTCTTCCCTTTTGTCCTTTTTAAAAATCGGGGTTATTTTTCCTCTTTTGCAGTCACTGGGAACTTCATCAGTCTGCTACAACTTTTCAAATATGATGGATAGTGGCGTAGCAACTTCATCTGCCAGTTCCCTCAGGACCGTCAGATCCTAGATCTCAACAGCTTTTGGGAGGCCCATTTACAGGTAAGCATTGCTGTGAACATCACGGTTCTCTAGGTTTTGTATGGATGGCCCAGCTCTTCCAAAACTGTTCTCACCCACCATTTAGGATAACTGAACTGGTACAGGAATGGCCTGACTGGTGCTTAACTGGTTGTCAGGTTTGCCAGTTGAAAGTGATTCTAAAGCTTTGGATGTCCAAAAGCTCTCCCTTTGATCAGGGAATGGAGGATACAAAAATACACCCCTGTACATCTAGTGCATATTGTTCCAGCTGTCTACACAACCATCTCAGCTGAACCTCCACCTGTAAACATGGCATCACTCGTGCCATGCTGTACACTCACTGCTCAGGTTCTTTACAGGGGGAAGAGGCAGTTCCAAGATAATGTGGGCATGTTTTAAAAACTCTCACATCCCACCTCCTGATGGAGCCTGTCATACCCCAGAGAGGACAGAGGGTGACCACCGACCACCCTGAGCTCACAGGATGTAAGGCCTGGTGGATGACCCCATGGCAGAGCATCTTGCCTTGTGCTTGCAGAGAGATAAGGAGCCTGGGGCATTGCCTCATATCGGAGCAGCCTGCCCCTTGCTCACAGAAAGCCCTTGTGGCCCAAAATATTTGCTAGCCCTCTTGATTTGGTAAGTGGAAAAGCTTTACTGCGGGGTTTGAATGGTTTGGATAGAGAAATGTGCAGGATTTGTGCAGAAACACCTTCAGCCCCCGACTCTCACCCAGCACATGCAGCCTGTGATGACTGCAGGGCAGAAGGCCTCAAGCAATCAAGGGAGAAGCATCAGATGAGAGAGGTAAATCAGGCAGGGGACCATGCCATGGGCTTGCAGCCCCAAGGGCCCCATTGCTCCTGCCGCCCCAACAGCTAAGCACTGCCCTGTTCTCAGCTCAGCTCCCTGACAGCCTGGCCTGGATGTGGGGGCAGAAGACAGCGGTGGCACAGGGGTCAGTCTGGCCCAGTACCCCAGCAATGGCAGCTCAGCTCCTGGCTGGGACCCCGTCAGAGAAACAGTGGCCACAACCCCACCATAGTAGCAGCAGGGCAGCGGCTGCCCAGGGGCACCAGGAACATCCCCCCACAACCCACAGGAAGCTGAAGGTGGCAGCACTTGCAAGCCCACATCATGAGGCCTGGTGCCACTACGGCAATGCTGTGGGGCAGGCACTCCTCAAGGTCCGTGCAACAATAGGGGCAGGGCTTCCCTGAGCGATAATGCCAAGAGCCAGTGGAAGAGGGGCAAGCTGGCTGGGGGCCAATGGGGGCCGGGAGGGGCAGGGTGTTAGTGGGGGCTGTCCCCTCAGCGTGCCCTGGGCCGTGTGTGCTCGGGGGTGGGGGCTGTGGCCGGGCAGGGCTGCGACAGGGCTGGAGACCAGGCGTTGCTGCGGCCTCCGGGGCCCTGACAGCCAGCTCTGAAGTGGTCAGTGGAAGAGCATTGTATATTCCAAGCTGGAGACGGAAAAGAGCCATCAAAATTCATGAGGGATATTAATTTTAATATATATGAGAAAGAGAGTGACAATACGCAACCAGTCGTGCTCTGCATGATGAATTGCAGTCCACTCACATGCAGTGCTTGCAGTAATATCCATTTGCAGTGATATATGATTTTCTTTATTATTAAATCTCATAGCTCTTTATTAGCACATCGAATTTTATGGTTATTTCAGGACTTGTAGGGACATGACTAGAAATTGTGTGTAACATCGCTTGCCGTGTGACACAAGATGGCCTCAGTTCAGCAAGTTCACAAGTGAAATCTCTCTTGCTTTACTTTGGATGAATGGTTTATGCCACATCTCACCTTTTTAATTTGTTTTTAAAAGACTTCCAGCAAGGGAGACTTCTCCTTTTTTCATGTCAAATTGGCAGTAGTCTATCTCCCTGAATACAGAATGGGTTCCTCCTGACTTGCATTGACAAGAACCGGGGTAAACGGCCTTTGAGCAAACTCAAGAGGTTTTCACCTGGGAGTCTTCCTGAAAGAGGAAAAGATTGGAGCAGGTCCCGGGTAAGAGCATTTCTAGACATGAGTTTTGCTTGAAATCTTGCTTCTGCATCAAATGAGTGTTATAAACCCAAATTTCAGTTGTGAGGAGGGACCACAAAATTAATCTCAGAACACAGCAAACATCATGTTGAAACAGATCAGCTAAGATGTTGGATGGTGTATCTCTTTAATCAGCTCCACTGAGCACAATGGTATTTTCCAAGTGCTTTAATGATGTTAAGTAAGATCCTTTGTAAAATCAGAACAAAACAGATGAGATAATACTGGCCAAAGGAGGTGGTTTGTGATGTGATTAAAGAAAAAGGCAGCGGTTGTTCCAGATGTCAGTTAGGATGATGAAAAAGTGTACAAGAGCAAGGGAAAGAATATTAAGGATGATTAAAGTAGTCAGAGAAATAAAAATATCAGCAAAAAATGAATATAATGTTATGAAAAAGTTTCAATAAATGGTAAAAAAAGAATGCAGTTTCGTCAGATGGAGAGTATGTGACAGCATTACAATCTTGACAGGGAAGAAGCTGTAAAATGCAGGAGTGCTGACTGAATTTCTTGAAAAAGAAATATGAAGGCAAAGCCACAAAAACTGGGATCCATTTTCTTCCAGGTGGGAAAGGGTATTGAGCTGTAAAAGCTGCAGATCTGTTAGAATAAAGGATGGCAGCAACCTGCTTGTCTTGAATAGCCTAAACTTCGAAGAGTGGTCAAGAACACAGGAATTGCTTCAACAAAGATTTGGATTCTCTAAGGACTGAGAAAGTGCTTGCAGGACAAAATGTGGCTGGGCAATGTGATTCTTCACTTTTAAGGCATCCGTTCGTAGCTCCATAAGAAGACAGACAGACCTGTAAGCCTTGCCTCAGTTTTAAGGTGAACATCTGATTCCTCAGTTTTCATATAGGTAGTCGACAATGCTGGTGCCAAGTAAGGATGAAGAGCTCTCGGATCAGGACTTTGTACAGGCCTGTGGCTGAGCTGAGTGTTGAGCAAGTGGGATACCAAGACTCAAGGAATTAATGACAGATAGTATTTAATTAAATGAGGGGAGAAGGGAAGGAAATACTGCTTCAGCAATGATAAAGTTTTATATCCCTTGAAGTACCTGACAGTTTACAAACAAAGCATCCCTATTTTCAGCTACCTTAAAGCCTGGAGTACCTAATCCATTGTGTCTTGTGTACCATGTTAATGAGTAATTGGACTTGAGTTTACAGTATTTGAGCTTCAGAAAGAACTGAAGCAGCAAGTTTGACAACAAATATCTGTAAGAAAAAGGAGCTAGCTTAAGACATTTGGTAAATCCATTTGGGTTCAGTGTCATACTATTAGTAGAAAAAAGCAATACAGATGCTACGAATACAGTTTTTGTATATCGAGAAGTTATTTTTACAGACATTAAAGCTTGTTTTGCAGACTGGAAAACTGATTCCTAAGTGAGGGAATGGAAACATGGATTTGACAGCCATGGGGTTTTTTTTAATGTTTTGGGAGAAGCTGTGAAACACATTTTCCAGTCAGCTTTCCAGGTGGCAGGAGAAGGTAAAGGGAGTGTGTTCTTCTTTCTGAGTTAGCTAATATGTGGTATTTACTATAAGGCTAAATCACATTATAGAGAGAGGTAGTTAACATACAGCAATTAACTGACAATTCTTAATATGATGTAAGAACACACTTTCAGTGCTGAGCCTAAGATAAAAGCATTGCAGCTGGTAATCCAAAAATGTATTCTAATATGACTTGAAATGTAACTTTAAGCAAGCTTTTTTAAAAAAGTGCATTAATTAAAACATGGGAATTTTAAAATAAAGTGGGGTGCTTTAACACACTTTTTATGTTTCTAAGTATAATAAAGTTGCGTCAAGCTAATGCTTTTCATTTTGTTAATGTGCCGGGGATGCTTGAATAATAGGGATGACTGGGAAAGCCTATTTTGGCAACTTCAGTGACAATGTCACTAAAATATAGAAAGGCATCTACAAAAGTGGTCTTTATACCTTCATTAGTTTTCTGCTACACTGACACTGCATCTCATGTTTATACACCAGAACAAAATGGGTTTGTGAGTTTGCCTCTGGATTTGGAATTAAAAATGAGGTGCCTTTATGAAGAGAATCCAGAATTATTGACTCTTGAGAACTTGCTTAGGTAATGATTTAGACTGGAATAGCCATTCTGTGTGTTTTTTCTTGTGCTTTCTCAGCATTACAAATTCCTCATTTCTTTTAGAATAATATCTTTCCAGCCTCACGTTGTTGAGTAAATTTGGTGCTTTAAATTCCTGCGCTCTTATGGTTTTTGTGGGGAACCTAATCTGCAATTACAGTTGTTCTCCGTTTCTGAAAAGGAAAGTAGTAGGCAGATCATGTATACCCATTTTGTTTCATTCCACCTTGTGTGCAAG
Organism: Aptenodytes patagonicus; assembly: GCF_965638725.1. Lineage (NCBI taxonomy): Eukaryota > Metazoa > Chordata > Aves > Sphenisciformes > Spheniscidae > Aptenodytes > Aptenodytes patagonicus. The sequence goes on from NC_134982.1 coordinate 73,477,449, forward strand.
TAAGCTAGAGTCAACCGTAGGTGTTGACCTTGACTATTTTACTTCCTTCAAGGAGAATAAGTAAAACAGAGAACATTGCTCATTCAAATAGCTATACAGTCTGTAGTTACAAAATTATATTCTCCATTGCAAGCCCGTGGTCCTGGGATGGATGGGAGGGGAGCTCTATCAGTGCTGGAAAGGATAATAAACAAACAAACCAAAAGCAGATCTTAGCATTGGATCCTTCCTGTCATTTCCGAGTACAGACTGAGCCTTGACAGCTTCTGTGTGAATCAGGAATAAGTCTACCATTTTCTGCCATTCCACACAGTGCTAGTGCGAGCAAACATACATTTTCTTCTCAGTCTGTTTAGTACAGTCTTTAACAAGCTGTGGGTGAAGTTTTCATTTTGCTAAAGGATCGGGTTCTGCTCTTCCTGGGACAGCACTTCTGGTCTGTGTAACCTTTCAGACTGAACACTTCCAAATGTCTGTGGCCTATGAAGCATTCAGTATACTTCTCGGTTTTATATTTTGGACTTTGTTCTGACAAACATTTTAGTTTACATAAGTGAAGCAATGCTCAATGTCAAGACTGGAAAAGAAGTGCACCTTTATGGTTGCAATTTTCAAGGGCTAAATCTGGAGGTGGTTCTGTTTCGTGCTGCTCCTGGACAGCAAAATTGTTCCTTGGTATTGTTGGTTCTGCCTCCAATCTCTTAATTTTGTTTTTCATATTCAGGCCTATTTATTACTGTAGTCATTCAGCTTTGAGTCATTGCTTCCATTATATCACCAATCACCAGGTCACTGCCTTTTGTGGCTCTCATGACAAAACGGACTGAATTACTTTTCTTTTGGAAGTGGAGACAGCTCTGGTTTGCTGCAAGTCAAACAAACCCGGACAATACTAATCCCCAACACACGCTCCTTTCAAAAATGCAGATGAGAAGTATTCAGATAACTAGAAATACCTCCTTCATTTCCTCCCTTTCTGTCTCTTCTTTCCCTCTAACCAGTTCTCCAGTGTGTATTTGTTCATTCATCCTTTAGGTTTACTCCTGCGAGGTATTGTGCAGGCTTAGACAAGGTCATTCATTAAAATGTGGAAATGTAGATGCAGTAACAGGCAATAGTGACAGCAGGTTCCTCCCTATCACAACATGTTCTTGACAGTGCTATATTTGTATGAAGAATGGTGAAGGTATGAAGAGGTGAAATACTTCTAGATGTCTTCCAGGAACAGAGCAGCATATTCCTGAGTTTCGCAGAACAAGTGGACTTCGGTGTGTATCACAAATAGATTGTCTGATCACAGTACATTAGTTCATAAACAGATAATTACCCTTATATTTTCTTTGGCTTAATAACTCTTGGATAGACCTTTGCCAGAGGGCTAAGTCTGTTTGGTTGAAATCAATTTCTCAATTACTCAAATAGAAAACAAGGAACAGGTTAAATAAAGAGTGAGCATGAATCAGATCTTGGAGGGGGTAAGTCGGTTTGCCTGAGTTCTGATCACTTTATCTGAATACCTGAATGTTTTTCAGGTTCACATTGGCTGGAATATAGTAAAAGAAACATTTGCAGTTTCCTGCTATAGAAGAATTTTGAGTATCCTAGAGAAAACATCCTCTGTGCACCTTTGTGTTTCCACTTTTCTCTGCTGTCTGCTTTTTCTGTTTACCAGCACTAAGCACAATGCTGACAAAGGTCAATCTCCTTCTCCTTTTTGCAAAAGGAATATTTTGCCCTGTTACATTGTATGGACAAACCCATGCAAGATGCTTTATGGTTGTGGAGACAAGGTCCGAAATGAAAGGAATTCTTCAGATTAGGTTGTACTGAAGACCTGAGAAAGTTGTAGGGGAAAAATACTATTTAATATATAGTTCTGTCCCTGAAAGAGTAGAGCCTTGAAGGAGGGTAAGGCTGTTCAAGTTAGGAGGAGCAGCTCAGAATCGAACCTTCACAAGGAGTATAGTCCTTTTTTGCACAAGTACGAAAATATCTGGAACTACCAGAATGTTCCCAGGCTCCTGTGTGAAAGAGTAGCCCTTCTGTATTGGGTTCGCATGGCAAAGTTTTGGTAGTGGGAGGGCTACAGGGGTGGCTTCTGTGGGAAGCTGCGAGAAGCTGCCCCTATGTCCGACAGAGCCAATGCCAGCCAGCTGCAAGATGGACTTGCCACTGGCCAAAGCCGAGCCCATCAGCAATAGTGGTAGTGCCCTTGGGATAACATATTTAAGGGGAAAAACTACTGCACAACTGCAGCGGGAAGAGAGGAGTGAGAGTATGTGAGAGAAACAACTCTGCAGACACCAAGGTCAGTGAAGAAGAAGGGGGAGGAGGTGCTCCAGGCACCGGAGCAGAGATTCGCCTGCAACCCGTGGTGAAGACCATGGTAAGGCAGGCTGTCCCCCTGCAGCCCATGGAGGACCCCACACCGCAGCAGGTGGATGTGCCCAAAGGAGGCTGTGACCCCGTGGGAAGCCCATACTGGACCAGGCTCCTGGCAGGACCTGTGGACCCATGGAGAGAGGAGCCCACGCTGGAGCAGGTTTGCTTGCAGGACTTGTGACCCCGTGGGGGACCCACGCTGGAGCAGTCTGTTCCTGAAGAACTGTACCCCCTGGAAAGGACCCATGCTGGAGCACTTCGTGAAGAACTGAAGCCCATGGGAAGGACTCACATTGGAGAAGTTCATGGAAGACTGTCTCCCGTGGGAGGGACCCCACCCTGGAGCAGGGGAAGAGTGTGAGGAGTCTTCCCCCTGAGGAGGAAGGAGCAGCAGAGACAACGTGTGATGAACTGACCACAATCCCCATTCCCCGTCCCCTTGTGCCACTGGGGGGGGGAGGAGGTAGAGAAATCGTGAGTGAAGTTGAGCCTGGGAAGAAGGGAGGGGTGGGGGAAAGATGTTTTAAGATTTGGTTTTATTTCTCATTACCCTACTCTGATTTGCTTGGCAATAAATTAAATTAATTTCCCTGAGTCGAGTCTGTTTTGCCCGTGACAGTAATTGGTGAGTGATCTCTCCCTGTCCTTATCTTAACCCATGAGCCTTTTGTTATATTTCCTCTCCCCTGTCCAGTTGAGGAGGGGAGTGATAGAATGGCTTGGTGGTCACCTGGCATCCAGCCAGGGTCAACCCACCACACCTGCCCATACTGTTGTTGGTCAGGGAAAATGAAATTTGTCTGATCCAAATATTAGTTTATAAAAAAAAAAGGGGCGGGGGGGAGAATTAGGAACTGTCAAAATTCTGCAATGGCTTGAGCTCTCATTGATTTCCTAGCTGTTTCATAAATGAAACAGTAATTTTTCTTCTGCTGTAAGCCTGACATAACTGATACATTTATTTGTTTTAAATACTGCAACTAAGGTCGTTGTCAGTGCTGATGTGACCTGGGTATTATCTAGTGAAAAGAAAATATATTTTTTTTCCTATCTTTCTTGCTCTTTCCAAGGCATCAGTTTAATCCTTTAATAAATACATAAATACACACATCTGGGTTCTCTTAGAGATGTAGCCAGGGTGATTACTTACAGTACTTGCACTGCTTCTTCAAGGAGTGGTGCGGGAACTTCCTCCTCAGATCTAGCTAGATCAGCTAGCCCAGCACCACCCCCCTCTATCTTTTGGCCCAGTGGCGATTAGCAGGTGCAGAAACCCAGGATGTATGCAGAGTGAACTTTCTTGGATCTAGACCTTTTGAGTTTGTTTGACTTAAAGCTGCTGGAATACCAGTAGGATCTGATGATTTGGAAAGGTTGCTTTCTGGTTCTTTTCGTACATGGAGATTGCAGCAGCACTTGATCACTACTCATCTGTTGCTCTTTGCTGCACCCCTGTGTGCTCTAATAAAGCAGGGCTTGCTAGAATAAGCCCATGTGGAAGCAGCTCCAAATTTTCCCTTACTGCAGGGAAGCAAAAGGTCTGTACGCTATGCCTACCTCTTATCTTAACTGTAACTGCGTGAGATCAACAGTAGCAGCAGCAGGAGGAAAAAAAAAAAAAAAAAAGTCTCATCTAATAGGGTTTAGCTCTGCTTTTGGAGGAGGCATCTCCAGATGGCAGCTCAGCATTGCTCCAGGGGAACAGGTATCTTAATTTCATGGAGAGTAGGTCTAGAAGGGAAACTCGTGAATGAATGATTGCTTCCATTTCAGGATCTGACAGCAATCTTTTGAGTGACTTCTGTGGAGCCTCAAATTCTCCTTAATCCTGCAGAATATTAGACAGCAGAATATTCTTCAAATTTCACCCTTTTCCACAGCAGCTTTTATTATTTCTATAACCCTTTCTGTTGTATTGCCAGGTCCCACTTTGTACCCTCCATTTTAGATACACTCATCCATTTTGTCAATTCTCAGGGTCATATGAGAACTGATGTATTTAACAACTCAAAGAGGCTAATAAGGAACCCTTTTCAATGTACAGTGTTGTTTTTCCAAAGCGATCTCTCTTTAAGGCATCTCCTTGATGTTAATCTTTCTGAGTTTTTCTGCTGATTATTTTGATTGGATTTCTGGAATATAGCAGTGCTTACAATAAAGGTGATACATATTGCTGTGTGAAACTGATGTTAATGCAATGAAGCAGTTATCAGAACATCTGGATATTCAGCAAGTTACAGCTTTTTGGTATCAGGTAGCTAACATCTGTCACAGGAATGGAAAATGAGATTTTCTGGGAGGGGAAAAAAAAGGAAGGAAACAGAATCCCACCATCAAAAGCTGAAGCCAACAAAACCTGACATGAGTTCTTCGGAGTCTTTTCTTCAGGGTATGTCTCCTGCTTAGCACAGTGTGCCCATGCTTGAGATTCCTGGGTGCTGCCATAATCTACATGCTTGTGAAGCTAACTTTTGCAGGGCCCTGCAACTAGCAGCACCATTTTTTGGAACATGAGACCTGGGGCTGAGTGGATTCCCCCCATACACACTGGTTTTGATGGTGAGAAGTACTTCTGGCTTGGGGATTGGGGGAAGACAACTGTGCTGAGCATGATCAAACTCTGTTCCTCCCATTTTGTGCTGATTCTTCATTCACGGTGTTGTAGGATGTTGTCCTCCTGCTTAGCTTCCACAGTCCAACAACCTCAGAGGTTCTTAATCTTCTACCTTTCTGTGGGCAGGTCCTATCCAGTCGGGGGGAAAGGCTTGTTGTGAGACAGTGAGAAAAGGAATGGTGGAGTTAAACTTACAGAAAAGATTCAAAAGGAATATGAAAATGTCCAGTAAAAAACCAATAGTAATAACAAGGTGGGAGGAAGGAGTAAGTGGAAGGTCATAAACTCATATTGGTAACATATTACTAGTTTTTGTTTTGTTTTGTTTTCTGTTATACTGCTGTTACATTGAGGAACCCAGATCATGGGGACTCATGAGGCTGAGCGCTGCATGGAGGCAACAGTGAGAGAGATCCCAGCCCCAAACTGCTGCTGAACAAGGAAATGCAGCGTATATTTAAGTGTGTCCATCTGTTCAATGGTAGAGCTTGGGAGGCTACTAAAAGTTTCAGAATGAAGGTTAAACTTTTTCTGGGATAGTGAGCCTGTGTGCGTAGAAATATTTTCACTGAAAGGACTGAGGAATCTAAAGATGATCCTTGTTATTTAATGGTGTGTTTCCCTGTGGATACTTGTTAAGTGTGTTTTGAAAGGCACAGTGTTAAAAAAAGAAACTGAGGGTGAGGAGAACCAGAACTAAACTCAGGCTTCTAACATGTAGCTGTGCAAATGTCAAAGTCTAGAAATTGAATACTGAATCTGATCAATGGTGGATATGCTGTATTTCTTCCATCTGCTGGCATCAGGTCTGGTACCATGAATCAGGCTCCCACCAGCCGATACAATGTGTAGAAGTTGGGCTCCTTAGAACTGTAATCTGAATTAGAGCACAAGGTCTTGCCAAGACCCAGCCAGCTGGAAACTCTTGGGGTGGAGGAAACACATCTGAAATCCCAACTCCACCTGGAATTTCAGTTCTTTCTCAGTCTGCAAATCCTGAATGAGCAACCTTCCTTGAGGACAGGTGATTCTGCAATCTTTTGTGAAAAACTGTGCTCTTTTCTTTTACAGAATAGCAGAAGGCAGTAGTGCTGCTCTTCAGCTGGTTCTGTAATAGCTTAGGAGTTGGTCCACTCACTTATGAAGTGAAAAGCTTGGGCTCAATGCCTCATCAACTTAAGGGGCTATGAGGCTGTATCTGTCATACACAAGGAGAGTCCTTAACTACAAACCTGTGGACTTATTTAGGGAGAGGCAATTTCCACTTATCTGTTAGGAGAATGTACCCCATGCAACAAAGAAATTCAACTTCACAATGACAGCAAAAAGAGGAAGAAAAAGACCTTCACTCTGTCGTCTACTTGTTAGAGTATTTATCTAGCAAACAAGCACTTTTTATTCTGCTTCCACTTTCAGGGATAAATCTGTATTTTTACTTCATATAAAAAACTGTAAGAGCTTCATTGTGGCTATAATGGTGTATTTCATCTGTGCTTTCAGCTTTAAACTGAATCAAGAATTGGGCCACATGATGAATAAATTATCATATGCTTCTCTCATAATTTTCCTGTTTCACCAGAGGTGGAAAAATCAGACTGCTTCTGCAGTTCTCTGAATTAACCTTTTATATACCACAACTCACTACATTGAGCAAAACATTTTTCCCTGCTTTGGGCACATTTTTATAGTAACCGAGTGTAAACTGTTTTTCTTACTGCTTTTGGTAACTCTGCAGTGTATTTCGATCAGCCTTGGAGCTCATTAAATAAAACTCTTCATGCACAAAGGATGGGAGACAAACCTCTCAATAGACTATTTCTGTGCTAGCAAGTGCTAGATGTACAAGGGTGATTAAAGCACATTATAAGTGATGCACAATGAACTGTATAAAATATTGATTTCCTGACACAGACAACTCAGTTAAGAGGTGTGAATAAGGAACAGGTGAATTAAGCACAAAACCATTCCTATCCAGAATTTATGGAGTACAACTGATTCTGGCATCATGGTCTTCCTCTCATAGGCTTTCAGAAATGGTTTGTCTTGGGGAAGGATTGGAAAGACATAACTAAGATAGTTTAGGAAAAATATGAGACCAAATGACACACAGAAACTCACTGCTGTTTTATGCCTATTTCTTCAAAAGTATCATGGCAAAAAAAAATTATGCATAGTATCAAATAATTTTACAGTAACTACTTTTACTATGAGAAATATCTTTTACAGAATAATTTCAGATGATTAAATATTGTTTCTGTATGATACACATAAATAGGTGTTTCCATCTTTACAGTATATATGAAGAAAGATGACCCATCATTTATATAGCCAAGATAAAAAATTTCCAAGTGTACCTATGAACCCTGGATGAACAAATCTCTATATTTGCTACTGAGCTATTAATAAAATACGTATTTCTAGTTATGAATATACAAACTTTTTTAAGATTTATAGGTCATTTCTAATAGCTATCACTGGGAAGGCTGCCAGAAATATTTCTTCCTAAACAAACCACAAATAGCTATTGTCAAAAAGGAAGTGAAGTGATATGCATATGAGGATAATATTACACCTTATGATTAAAAATAAGACTAAACTGTTCCATGAATATCAGAGCTCATGAAGCCTGATACCTTACTGATCTTGATTCTTCATGTGCTAGGTACACTAATTCACCTCTTCTTCCTGCAACACTTTCAGTACTGAAGTACTCCTCTGCTTCCTCTCTGACCTCCAAATACCACTACTTTTCTTGTGCAGGCTCTAAATCGTCTCTTATGTCCCCCTAAATTTCTTCTTCCCTCTTTATTTTTGGCTGGCTAAGAAAGGGGATGAATGGCCTGGGGTAACAAAGTTGATTGGCCAACAAACAGGTTAAACAGAAGCTACAGGTATTAAAATCATACTGTTTTCTTCTTAAATGTACAAATTAGAGCCTTCTCTAACACAGTTGAATCTGTAGAAATTTCATACCTTTGAGACGTCTGTCTCTATCAGATTTTCTTGAAACTGAACAAGAAATTAAAAAGTTTTTGAGGATAAGAAATGCAGACAGATAAAATCAGCGTGATCTGTATAAAACCAAAGCTTATGGGAGGAATGCTGAAAATCTTTAATGTCCTGTATGAAAACAGTCTGTGGAACAATAGATTATGCTGTATGTTTTATAGCTGTAGTCCAGAATAATTGATGGACCTGTTGTTTTGTCTGTTTGAGTCTTTGTGATCCAGTCAAAATCTGAATTAATTCATCAACATCTCACCTGAGTTTGCTGACTGAACTTTACATTTTACCATAATTTTCTTCCAAATAAAAATCTTGTAGTTTATTCTAGCTTCATAAAATGCCTGTGTAGAAATCACAGATGTGTTACTTCAGTGGTGGCCTTTTGACTATTAATTTTAGTATCATTTGGGTATTACTTCCTTTCTGGAAAGTCATCAGCACAGACGTCTATTTATTTCTGGTGGCCTGAGTGAAAAGCAGTGTCCTTATAGCGGTTCATACAACAGTAAGATACAAGTAATATGCTTCAAATATTAATACAGCTGTGGGATTCCTTTAAAAACTTCATGTCTGTTCTTTAAATCAACACAAAAGCCAATGCAGATCTCAGCAGGTGTGAAGCTACAGAAGACCAAACCAAGGCCTGAAATGTCTGCATTAAAGTCTGCCAATCAAAACCACAGAATGCATTGCTCTATAAAAAAGACCATGCAGTCTCAGATTTCCTTTCAGACTCACAAGCACCTGATCACTCTCTAATTCTAGTGAGAAATATGGAGTTTGCCTATGCAGGAATCCTTGTAACCAAGATAATGAGAAAATGTCTAGTATTTTTTGTGTCTAGAAGGCTTTTGTTCAAAATAAGTAACATTTTTTTCACTTCAGAAATTTGTATTTTGTTGAGCATCTAATCAAGTTACATATAATTAAAAAACAAGTAATTTTGAGTTGAATTTGTCAAGTGCAAGTTTACAATAGTTTTACATGAATGCTCAATATTTTGTTTGCCATCCACATTGTTTTCATCATACGGATTCCATCATATTACAGAAGAATAAAAAAAATGCTCAGTAATTACTTTAGAAATATTAAAGGGGTTTATAACTTTAACCTGTTTCTCTTGCCTGAAGTGAAAAGTGGAATATGAAAAAAAGGTTATGTTTAAGCAGCACAGGTCATGGGCACAAATCGGTGACAATTAGAAAGTCTGTTTTTGTAGTTTCAGGTTACTTTAAAAATCACATTGTGCACTGAAATACTTTAATTTGAAGTGTATATCTTCTGTGGGACTAGAGTTCAGGGATATGTCAGTTTCTGCTATAGAGCAGGCTCTGAAGTAATTCTTTATCTCTCCAGGTGAACCAGGGTCTCCAGTACTATTTCACGTGGTCTTTTCCATTTTTTTCCCAGATAAAATATTTTACCTCAGTAGCAACAAAACATTTGATTCACACAGAAATGATCCAAGCATTTATGTTTATTTCAAATTGCTTGCCCTTCCCCTCCCTTCCCGCCCCCCCCCCCCCCTTTTTTTTTTTTCCCCTGGACAGAATTATTCTAATAAATTGATCTCCATTTCAGAAAAGCAGTCAGGTCCTCTGAAATACTGCCATTCAGCAAATGTGGTGATCGGAGAAAAGAAAGTGACCTGCCTCTACACTGAATTGAATAAGATAAGAATTCGGGCAAGAGCCCACAAGGGTTTGCATGATGATGTCTTCTTTCAACCTCATATTTTCAGCTGTATCTAGTGGCCAGTGAATCAAATCATTCAAGCCTGCAGAACTCATTAGCAGGCTTTGGTAAGCTTTTGACTGAAGACCTATACTGGTGATAATTAGTACTGGCAATCTATCTCAGTATTAACATGTTTGGTTTTCAATGACAGACAAATCACTTTGAGGCACACTTAGAACATAACTGGTAAGACTTATGGGGTCTGATATTCATGTGCTTTTCATGGTATTTTCTGAAGAAACTGTTCTTTTTCAGCTTTGCAAAACTGTGTTAGAAATAGTACTGAGCCTAGAAATGTTTCTGTTTCTTATCAGGCTTCAGATACCGTAATTACAATAATTCTTATAGCTCTGCAGCTCTACTTTTCAGGATGCGGTAAGACCATGAATAAGGATCAAAACATATCAGACAAATTCATAGGAGCTGGTTCAAAGCAATTATCTTTGAACGAATCCTGCTTTTATTTTGCTCAAGGTATTGTGTGTAGTAGTACATTCATGTGACTTTTCATTAAGAATTTGAGGAAAGTTTCCTATGATTACAGACTTTTTCAGTTTTCTGAAAAAAATATGTCATTAAAGAAATTTATTTTCCTGTGTTTTAGAGCTGATATGAAGATATGATAGAGTACCCCATTGCAAGGACAAGGAGAGAAGGATGGCATAAACTACCAGTGGTCTGGCAAACTGCACACTGACTTTCTCTGCATGGGAAACTGATGCCTTGAATCTTTTAATTTTCTTGTCATACCTTTCCACTCTGATGACACCCACTAGTATGATCTCAGACCTCCTCAGATGCTGAATACCTCCATGGTTCTCTAAGGCCAGCAGGAGCAGCAAATGCTCCTTTGATAAACAAGCCAGGAATGGGCTGTAATGGCTAATAGTAGCTCAGAAGCTACCTACAGCAATTATGAAATAGTTGCTTGGCTGCTCTGTGTCCTGACTCCAGGGCAGTCTAACTCTTCTGCAACTCTCCCAAGAAGTCTGTCCACTCACCCTTATGGCAATAGCAGCAGTGGATTTGTCCCAAATTGTATTGCAGCTGGTCACGAGACTAATTGCCCCCAAATTTTAACTCTTACTCTGTTGTTGGGGTCTGATATGCAAAGGTGAATCCTGATGAAGTGTGTCTTTCCCTCAGTTGTTTAAAATTGTATCTGGAATATATGCTAGTATATAATGAAACTTCCTTTCTGCAGCAATTCAGTGCCAGGAAAACATGGCATGTGACAACTGAGAGACAGCATCCTTTCTTCTTGCCTACCAGTGACTGTATGTCAAGATAATGATGCATGCAGTGTGCATAGTGAACAGAATAAGCATTACTGGCAAGCAGTTACAAATGCGTAATATAATGGTTCTGCTATAAAATCTTTAATGCATTACCCTTACCATGCCACTCTGCTCTTCTGGGTGTGCTTGAAAAATTTCAGCTCATGGTGCATTATGGATGCTCTGTAAATGTGTATCTGTCAAATGGCTGAGTAAATACTGAAGGCAGAGGGGGTAGGAAGAAGGCTTGTTATGTTTGTGACTGACACCAAGCCAAACGGTTTAGCCTTTACAATTTTTAATTAACTCCACGGTCAGTCATATTAGTGCTCATGATTCTTAGGCAATTCTCCCTGTTTCAGAGATGTTTTTATTTAATCTTCCCATTACCTGAGGGACCGTACTGGATCTGTCAGAGAGCGTCCTCATGCCATACAAGTGTATGGGTCATAGTGGTACTTGCTGTCAGCTCAAAAAACCCAAAACAACCAAAAAACCAAAAACCAGAAAAAAGAAAAAGTGCTACTATGAAGCTAATTAATCTCAGAGAAGGGCAGGACTTGGAAGACAAGATACAGCCCTGCACTAATACTGCATTGTGCTTCAGGGGACCTGGGCCAGTATTGCTGTCAGCACAGCATTGCAGTGCTCCACAGGAGCGCACCAGATCTCTCCAGCCTGCCTCAGAGTACTCCGTGCCATGCTCTGCCGCACAAGATAGACCTGGCCCAAGTCACGGCTCATCCTGGCAAACCACCCTGGCCACCAGAGTAGGCTGGCTGCAGCCCATTTTTAGTAAAGCACGTGTCATTTCCTAAGAGATAATGCTGATGTCTTGCAGCACAAAATAACGCTGCATGCTTTTTCTTTTAGATTTTTCCTCATGGGCACCTATGCTGGAGGGAAAGGGATGCATTTACATAAGTTGAATATGTGGTGCTTCAAATGAGGTTAAAATGGTAAGAATTATCAGCATTTATTGTTCAAAGTATATGCTAAATGCCAGTGGGGATTAAATGAAAAATCCCTCCATTTTGTATTCTAGACATGTCGCTCTGCTTTCAGTCCATTTTATAAGGGTGAAATCCTGCTGAAGACACTGAAGTTGTTATTGACTGAAAAATGATGAAAGAGAGGGCAGAAGCTGGTATTTCATGTTTCCCAGAAATAGAAAGACACCTGTTTTTTTGTAATATAAATACTATCAAGGTTTTCTATGTTTAGCACAAACATTGTTCCATATTAGTGGAAACCCATAGCACAGTGTGATGTTTTTAGGCAGCAGACGTGGGAAGCAACACAAGAATGATTCAGGAGCTGTACAGATTCCAGCTTCTGTCTTGTCTGTTGAGACTGTGTCTTATTAAATACTTCCACCTATAATGGAGAGTATGAAAGGGTTAATCTTAACACCTGGTTTTGGGAAAATAAACATAGAATGTGACAGATGTGTACTTCTGGCACAGCATGTGAAGTTAGTTAGAAAAGGGGAGATCTGCTTCTCTTCTACCTTTTTTAGGATAATTTCTATTAAACTGTACTGCATTTCTGTTCACCTTATTTGGTTTCATTCCTGTTAAAATTGTAATGGCTGCAGAATATTGTGAAACTGGTTGGTCTGATTTTACTGTCTAAGTTTAATAAATGCAATGGTAAACAGTTTGCATAAATTTAATTTAAGGACTACCTTAGATGCTGTACATTTTAGTAACCTGATTTTAAAACATACACACAGTGTCTATTAATTTTATTACTTACGAGTATTACTTTTTAAGAGTATGGGGCTTTGGAATTCTCAGCTTTATAGAGAATAACATGACTGATGAGAAAATGGTTGCTTTTTTTTTTTTTTTTAATTTCTCCTTTTTTCTCATTGGCAAGAGGCATCCATGAGAACATTTCTGAAGGTTTGTAAGGGGTAGGAAATATGCCCCAGGGTAACACCTGTCTTGAATATCCATTTTAAAAAAATCCAGCTATCTCAGAGCAGGTCTCTGCAGGGAGATAGCTCAGTGAAGAAGATGCTTGAAGAGCAGGCTTCCCGGCAGTGTAAGACTCACTGATTGCACTGGCAATTCTGCAGAGGTACGAAGACTTCTTTTGTCTCACAAGGGATCTGATACAGTTTCCTAGCTCGAGTACTTGCAGTTCCTGCCTGAAATCACTGTTTCTCAGCTGCAACGTTCTTTGCTTTCTTGATCTGACTCTGTTCTCTCATGTAAGAAAACATTAACTGTATTCATATATCTCCAGCAGAGCTAGAACAATTGGAAGTAAACCAGTACAGATTCTGTTTTGCAAAGTGTTTATTTTAATTCTGCATTAAAAAGAAAAGGTTTGGGAGATCACTCTTATGATAAATTATGGGATAGAGGTCCCATTCATAACCTATATCCCACCCTGAAATTGTCAATAACCTGTTGATCAGAGTGGTCTCTAATGTGATGCAGTGATCCAGATTCCTGGTGACATGTCAGTCTGTCACAGCCAGCACCAAACTGTTGTCTGTCTGAAGGCTCTTTGTCTCTATCTCAGTCTCTCCTGTCTGGCTTTCTGATATTAGAATGTTTTACAAAGTTGTACTTTCTTTGTTTACTAAAAGGATAAGACAATAAAAAAAAAGAAATTTCTGGCCAATCGCAATAAAGAAGTTCTTGGAAAGCTGATTAAACTATACACGATCTTCTCACCAGGCCTTTCTTTACTTTTCACTCTTCCCCTTCCTCAGATACTGCAGGAGGTATACTTCAGTGAAAACATGTTTGCAAATCAACAGTAAACTCCACCTTACAGCACAGTTTTTTTCAAAGGCACATGTTGTCTGTGCAAGGCAGGTATTTGTGGGTCTCAGTTTCTCTCTAAAGGTGGATCTCAGTTTCAGCATTCATTCTGCAGGATTCCAGAAGGCTGGGTAGTTTATCTACTGCTTCTGGTGTATGGCAGACAATCTGTCTCATCTGCCCTTGGATAGTCACAGCTGGTAGATGATCAGCACCTCGCAGGTTTGGAGCAGCTTGGTGAGGCTTGTCGTTTAAGATCAGGGGTTTAAACGATTTCAGTTCTGTGCCAAACGAAGGAACATCCTGTCATGCAAATGGAAGACAAATCTTGGTCCATACCACGTTTCATTTCCAGTTGTTGACAGTTCATTTTCACTTTTCTCTTTGAACCACACAAGGTTAGTCACCTAGCTTATTGAAGGGTAATGACGAGGAAGAAACTTACTTAAACAGTTCACTTGTCATTTTTCATACTCAAACGTTGTAATTACAAAATTACTTTTGTCCATGACTGAATCCAAATCTGCAGGGCAGGTGCTTTTATGTAAGGGAAAAGATACTTCCTATAAAATGTGACTAGTTTTCCCATGTAGATACAGAAGTGCAGCAAGGACTGGGGCTGTGGGGGGATCTAGTGCTCCCAGCTGGAGTCTAGGGCAAATGCCTGTGGACTGTGGTAAGATTAGGATGTCCTCTTCTATATAAGTCCCTCCTAGTATTCTATTATCAGTACAGCTACTGTCTTTCCACTTTGTTTTCTAACACCTAAGTTCCTATAAGGCAAATGATACACATTGATATAAATTTATTTATTCCAGTAGAGCTGGACCAATTTGTACTCTTTGGAGGGATGGCCTTTTATATATGGATACATCACATCTTGCACAATTTTATCACTGACATTTTGGTTCCTGTAACAAATGAGCATCTTGGAGTTGACCTTTTTCATAAAGCAAACTTCCAAGTATCACCATCTGGATATCTCACTCTCTTTCTAAAAGAACATATAGGCCAATGAAATAAAAAGGTAAGTGATTAAATGTTGGAAAAAAAAAGAAAAAAGAAATGTCATATAACAAAATGTTGTTTATATAAACAAAAGTTTATAAACATCTTCTGTGGGCATCTAGGTATCTTCATCTAGAGCATCTTCTCCCTTACTTTTGGTTCTTTGGAAAAGCATAGTGAATTTTCTATACCTCTGCACCAAGACTACACACATACTATATGTTTATAAGGTCTAAATCTCTTCGGTTTTTCATTGTGCAGAAGATCTTTATAATTTATGTTTTATCTCTGTCTCTGCATATAACTTTTCACTCAGCTATGTATACAGGAAGCAAGACAAGCTACTCAGAACTCTTGCTGAACTAATTTTTCTTAAAGACAAATCATAAACTTGACATGATACTACTAGGTTTCTAGTTCAGTGTATTATATATATGATGAGTTTAAGAGCACTGGAGTCTTTGAAAGGAGTTATCCATTTAATTAGGTTTTCAATTTGAACCTACCTCATTAGAGGAGCTCAGGTGAGCTTCACAGGGTTCTTGTTTTTCTCCTTTTTCCTCAAATCATCATCAAAAAAATCCAGTTAATTTCAGTGGGGCTGAACACAGGCTGAGTGAGAAGGTGGCATGTATCTTCTTGTGGTTTCACAGATCATGGCTTAGTGCATATATGCAATGATGGCTATGAACTTCCAGTACGCCAATGGATGGAACAGACTGTGATCTCAGATGCGCTAGAAATACAGATGTGGGTCAGCTCATTTTTTTCCAGTGGTTTTCACTGTTGTCTTACCTTCCTCACACTCATATTTGTTGCCAGGAAAAAAATCCCTTTCCAAGGATTATGCCTTGGTATGGAAGTGAATGATCCAGAGGTCACTCAAATAATTCCTCTAGGTGTTAGATACTGTTCATCCAAAGAAGGTGTATTTGTAAAAAATTCCAGGCAAGATCAACATAATTACCATAAATGGGACTGGGACTTCATTCAAAGAGCCAAATGTATAGATTCACCTGCTGATAAACAACATTTACACTTCTAGTCCCCGCCCCCATGTAAGTCAGTCTGGCCTCAAACTTATGTTGGTAAGATTATTTACTTCACTGAGTTGTGGGGAACAGAACAAAATGAATGTGTCTTTTTCCAAGTCAGTAACAGTTATCACTTGATTCAGCAATGAGATTTGGCTCTGGATCAACTCATTCCCAGTTATGACACTTTGAATACAAAACTGTATTTTCAGCCGTCATTCAAACATACGACTTTGCCAACTTCAATGCAGAACTAAGCTAATTCCTTTTTATGTTACAAAGGAGAAGATAAAAAAACCTTCAACAAGTCAATTGGTGCCCTCCTACACATTCCTTCTGCTAAGGCATGAGTATTAACTTATCAGTACCTCCTGTGCTACAAAGGTGAACTCGTTGTCACTGCCTCTCTCTGACTGACTTGGATGGGAGATGCGATAAAGGTGCAAATGATTAGAACATAATCCATCTGATTTACTGAGACATACAGGCAGCTTTGGCAAAGGTGATATGATCTGTATTTGAGGATGTACCTAATAAACTTCCGGTATACTATGGGAGAACAACAAATATTTGATTTCACCAATTTAAATGGCTTTATTTTATTAGTTGAGGTGGAAAATTCATGTATTGTGGTGTCTTAACATACAGAAGGTTAACATTCAGGACAGGGCTGGGAGAAGACAGCTCTATACATTAGTATCCAGTTAAAGCAAGCAGTCCAAAACCAAACCATGGGTGATTGAATGGGATTATGAATCAATGAGACAGACTTCATTTAGCAATTCTGTTGTTTACAAAAATGATAAAAACAGATGTACAGGGAAAGACATCTATTGTTCACTCTCCTGTCATCTGTTTAATAACCTTTACTGTAAGACTTCAGCACTCTCCATTATATTTGGAAGTTGTAATGTGGCAAAAAAATATTAAAAAAAAAATCCATAGCTCTTCAAGCTTTGGCAACTTCCTCCAACTCTGAATAACCTGTATATTTTGGCACTTTAATTTTAGAGATAATATGTATCGTTAGGGCAAACAGTCACTTGCCAACATGTCTGTACAAATAAATAAGCACGTAGCCCTTTTCTTCTGTTTACTGGATACCAGCTTTATAATGCATCCTGCTGCACAAAGCAAACTTGATATAATAGCTACTTCTTCAGCTGGGCAGATGGGACTGGCTGGGAATTGAGAGAAGCTCTCTCCATGTCCCCAGATGTGCCTGGTCCTATCACTGAGCCCGTGTAAAGAGGAAAGTTATCGGACCTTTTGTCTAAATTTGCACAGCTTGTATATTCTGGGACCAAGATGACAAAATGGAGTCTGTGTGCACCTTACTACGTATTCTGCCTGTGAGGGTGTATTTCATGCTGTTACAGTTTGCCTGTGTGGCTAGTGAAAGGCACGGAAGTCAGTGAAATGGGCACTACACCAGTCCCAGGTATAAATCAGTGATCACACAAGGGGATCCAGCAATGGGCGAGGGACAGTCATGAAAGGTATTAGAGAACCTCAACTCACACTTGGGCCGGGGGTGTTTCAGGGCTGTTTATAATCTCTGTTTTGATGCCTTCCTGGTTTTTCTGAGTATCACAGGGATGCTAATGGCATAGATGCAAAGGGAGTATAATGCTGGATTAGGCCTCACCTGTCTTTTCTTGGTTTTGCCTTTGACAGTGCCAGCTCCTTTGGAGGCAAACAGAAGGATGCAAAGGTGGGATGAGCTGCTGCCAGATAAATTTGATGTTTCTGAAATCTGGTGATTGTGTTGGTGCAGACAGCTAAGGCAATGCACTCTCTGTTTTCTTACAAGGGTTTTGTGATCATACTCCTTCTTCAGAACGCAACCTCATTTTTAATCCAGCTTCGCTACATGATTAGCTCACTCATTTGCTGCTTAGTTCTTCTGCTCTATCATGTCTTTACTCAGAATTTCAAAACATGCGTGCTGATTGACTTAATGGGTATCCTTATCCCAAAAAACCACATTTAATTCTGAGGAAATTTCATGGCTAATACTTCTTGTGCAAAGTCAACAGTATGCTCTGCTGAACTGAGCTTATTAATGTCTGATTCTACATGAATGCCAGCTTAGCTCTGCCAGTCTCCTAAGCAGTTTAATCACTCCACCTCCTCTGGTCACTCAGAGTTTCGTGAATGCTTCCTTAATATTTGCAGGACCTTTTGGTGTAAGAATTACTATGGCCATAAGTAGCAGAATCAGACTCTGGGTTTTATTTCTATTCCTGGTTTGTATAGACTGTGATTAAATCAGCGGTAAGGGCTCTGTTGATGGTTGCATTAGATCTTTTTCTAGTAATAAAATGTAATGGCTCATTTTCTGTGTTACATAACCCTGGCGTAAAGATGGTGCAGAATACAAGTTTCTTCCTAAGCAAACAGACTGTGAATTACCATGGTTTCAGAACTAATAAAAGAAAATTCATCTAAACCTAATAGAAAAATAGCTGTTGTGAGTGCAGGCTTTTAGGTAGTTAGAGCACTACTGATTTCTAACTGTTGGGAAATTTTACGGTTTTCTGTAATTTTACAGGCAACAGATATTAACAGATATTAACTGTGCACTTAACATCTGGCTTATTGAAGCAAAATATGTGTCTTAATGCTTCCTTTTAAAAGGAGTTTTTGAATTTTAATCTCCAAAAACTTGGAGTACAGAAAGAGATCTTGTATAGTTCATCTGTTACTTCCCTACTCTTTTACTTATTAGCAAAAAACATTGAACATGGGGATCTTCAACGCATATGAGTGCTGCTGAGCCCCTGAATAAGGGCTAGATATAAAGGAGATTGCTTCAGGGAGGACAAAGAAACATCATACTTCCTTCTGACAGTAACTTGGTAATTGTTCAACTACAAATAGTTTTAAGATGGCAAATCTACTCTTTAAAATAAAGGTCAACTTTAATGAAAAAAAGAAAAGCCAAAAGCCAATGAAAGTAACTAGGTTTTTTGGGTTTTTTTTGGTGTGAGGGGTTGGTGTTATTCCCAGATCTCAGATTCCCCTCTTGCATTTCTGCAGATGACTCCAAAACAACATGTAAAGCAAGAAATGGAGGAAAAAAAAAAAGTTTAAAAAAGCAAGCCCTTAGTATGCTTATTGAGTTAACTGGTATCAAATCAACACAGGCAGTTCTACTTCATTTTGAGATTTATGTATCAACTTCATTTAATTGTTCACACCAGAATAAAGTAGGTAAGGGAACTGTGTCCAGTCTTGTAGAAGGGAAGTGGAAGTGGAAGGGGAAGGGGAAGGGCATGTGGCAAGAGGGAAAATGGACTGATTCAAATGCCAACTCCATGAAAGCCCTCCCTCTGCTGTAACTCACATGAAGTTAGCTTTGCAATCTGCCACAAAGATACCCTTTGTTATTTCTCCTTGGAAGTGAGAGACACTCAAAGAAAAAGACTATCCCGGCGAAATGTTTGCTTCTGGTACTTTCCTCTTCTCTTACATCAAGGAACATCAAATTTAAGTGCCATCACATTTGGCAGCCATGCAACTGGAGGGCAAACTTCTGTCAGGTAAGAGGAAGACATTTAGAGTTATATGGATCAGGCCGAAACCAGCAGCTTAATTTCCATCTGCCAGTGGTAGACAGCCTTGCTCTGAATTAACTTTCTTGTCTGACTTTCTGCCTTTCTGTTAGGTGGTACACTGGGATGCTGCCACTTGGGAGAAGGGCTTATTTCCTTGAGTGTCTGAGCACATCACAGAAAATCCCATGGTGTGCTGGTTTTGAGTCAAGGTCTTGTGAAATTAATATCACTCTATTTTTTCTTTTTTCTGTGTCTCACAATGTCATTTCTAGTGGTGATCTCAAGTGGTTTCTGTCTTGTTCCTTAGAGACACCACAAAAAAGTGGTGTTGTGGGTTTTTTTGGAGGTTCTTTTTTTTTGCTTTGTTTTCTTTGTGGTGAAATGTTCATTTTGCTGAGACTGCTGTTGCACTGTTACACAGTGCTTTTGGTGCCTTAGCCTTTGTAATGCTATGGTACTTCCCTTTGCAACTCTGGAGCCTACGTTTTTACTTCACAGTCTTTCATCTACACACCCAGAGGATTCCTGGCAGTGCTTTTAACCTGGTGTCCCAGCTGCTCTCTTCCCTTGGCATTGCTGCTGTGAACCTTTGCTGGCTCTTGCTTCTTGTGGATAGTGATTGCCACTGATGTTTAAATCATCCTGCTCTTCCCTGCCTTTTTACCTTTTTTCTTTCTAGTTTCTAGTTCATAACTGTACACTAAAATCCCTTTACCCTTTGCCTCATAGCTTTTAGTCTATAACTTCATATTAGAAAATACAGAGCCTAGGAGGTAAGAAATGGCTAATAGTCATACCACTTTCCAGTAAATATTATCTAATAGTTAGATACTTACGTACCTACCTAAGAGTTAATAATGTTTAATAATACTAAAATCAGCACTAACAGAGTCATAAGCAGAAACTACCAGTTGGGGCATTGTGTTAGTCTCAATGAAAACTGTAATTGTATTAGGAAGGAATGAATAAAGGTTCATTCTCATCATCTTCCTCATCCTCACCACTACCTGTACTGGAGAAAAGGATGCTTATCACGGGATCCCGCTGCTTGCCACTAGCCAGCTGGCCACTGGATGGAAGTCTTTCTTTTTCCTCACTTTCTCTCTTCTGCTCAGTGTTTGTTTGGTTTTTTTTTTACCCCTGGGGTAGCTTTGAAGTTGATGTATGCACCCTCCTAATCTAGCATTTCAGCTTCCACTGTGCAACAGCTGATAAGTCTGTGGATAGTGGGAGTTCATCTGCACAAGTTAATGCTCGTTTAGTCAGAGTTTGCTATTCTTACAAAATCATCATATCGAATTATAGAAAGAGGCATTTCTAATGTTTTCTACTTGGAATATCATTAAAATTATGTTTTCCTAATACTAAATTAACTCTTATCGGTCTTTTCGTAGCTGCAGAACCTCTGCTGACAAACTTTTGTGAGTTGTCTTTGGTCAGGCTTCTGCTGTGAGTTAAAAGCAACAGAACACAGCATGCTGCATTATTTTTTTCTTTCATCTTTCAAATGAAAAAATCCTTATTTTTCAGCTTGAAGTTTTTGCAAATAATTTTTCTTTATTTGGCAAGGAAGATTGGCAACAACCAACTTTTTCTAAAATGTGTTTTACATACAAGCAATTTTGGACACACACCTGAAAAAGCAGTGTGCAAAACAGCTGTAAAAGAAACACGTAGTTTCATTTTTCATTTTGACCTTGAAAGAGGCTGCAGTGAGATTAGGTGAGGCCTCTGGCAGAAAGGCACTGTCAATTTTCACAGTAGCATTTGAACACGTGGTCACCCCTATCAGCCATCTGGAAGGGCAGCAGAAATGAATGCCTGCTCCATCTTCAGCTCCAGCCATCCACAGCCACCAGTGTTAGCCCATGCTGCTGGTGATTTTGGTCTGAATTAACACAGTGGGGCTGTGAATTCAGAGGGCAAAAGGCAGAGCCCCAAAGGGACCTGCCTTGCCATGGGTCGCTGCTGCAGCTGGAGCCACCAGGGATGAAAACCAAAAGGTTGTGACGAAGTGGCACTGGGTTTGAAGGTCCATCAGTTCTGCAACCTGAATTTGCTTTTCCACTATTTGCCCTGCAAATGTGATGTTAAAATCTCATCCAGTTTTTCAGTCACTAACAAGAAAGTGTTCTGGCAAACCTAAGGGAAGGTAGTATTTCATGTTTGCTGTGGGTGACTGTTAAGTTGGCTTCATGTTACCTTAATTTTTGTTTTTGCTTTGCTACAAAGAATACAAAGGTATCTTACTGTCAACAAGAGATGGTATTTGTTGATTTAAGGAGAAGCCTATGCTGGTTACAATATTTTTTGTTACCTTAAATTAGCAGTTTAAATGAAATTGTCAACTATTAAAAGAATCCAGTAATACAAGAACAGAGAATGAGTGTTTCCTCTGTTACAGTAATGGCTATTACTGTTACAAATTTATAGGTCCGGAATACAATAAGAGCCACAATGAATTGCTTAAAAATGTCATCCAAAGAACTGTTAATACATCAAAATATGAATATTTTATGGAGGTCATTAACCTTGATAATTTACCTTAAAATAACTTTTAAATGGCTTGATTTTGTTTAGTTTCTAATGGAGCTTGAATCATCTAGATGTTAATCTTCCTTGTGTGGCTGCCAAGTTGTTGATGTACTATTGGACTATCTGATACTCTTCTTTCATCACCTTTACATACTTCAGCGTAGAAATAGCTTTATATATTTAGTAATAGAATCAAGGAATAGTAGAGCTATAGAGGAACTCCAGAAGCATGTCTTTGTTACAATAGCTTGAGACATGCCTGAAGGAAAGACTAATTGTGTCTGTGCTACTTTTTTCCTAGGGTTCTTTGTTTGTCATGTTTTTAAAAATATCCAACACGGGCAAGTCTGTGATGTTCTCAAGCAATGTACCTTGGAGCTTGCCTATCCTGAGAGCGGGGAAGTTTTCCAAATTTCTAACATTTCTGCCGTGGTATTAAATTGGTTTCTTTTTATGCTGTGCAACATGATCGAGGAAAACAGATTGTTCCCTTCCTTTTTTTTTTGCATAGATTTGTGTGTATTTGAATACTGCAATTAAATTGCATTTGCTTT
Organism: Aptenodytes patagonicus; assembly: GCF_965638725.1. Classification (NCBI taxonomy): domain Eukaryota; kingdom Metazoa; phylum Chordata; class Aves; order Sphenisciformes; family Spheniscidae; genus Aptenodytes; species Aptenodytes patagonicus. Next base: position 73,499,936 of record NC_134982.1, read on the forward strand.
CTTGCCTGTCTTCTGCTCTTTACTTTGAAATTGTTTCTCTCATAGGACAGCCTTTCTCATGGGGTCTAGAAGCCAGGCCAGTCCTACAACATGGTCATTTATGTTTTGGGAGTTGTGGAACAGAGGACAGAGGGAATGGCTTTAGTAGATACTGGGAGAAAGGAAAATATGTTGGATGGTAACTTTGCAGTGCTTTATAGAAACCTTCTGTCTCCTAGACATTCAGGAGATGCTGTGGGTTGGTTGATTTCTATGCTGTTTGTTTCCTTTATATTGGGAATGTGGGTTAAAAGAATAGGTTATCAACTGTCATTTCCTAGTAAAGAGGACATGGAAAATTCAGAGCTATGAAGGAAGTTTAAAACACATGGGGAGAGTTAGGGATCTGGATAGCAAGGACACAAACCCAGTTTTCCTGAATTAGAAGAAGAAAGGAAAGCTGGAGAAAGCCAGGATGGAGACACTGCCAAAAGGAGGTCTGATTGACAAAACAGCACCAGTCAGCACAGACAATCTTGTGTCTGAGCCCAGTCAGGCTGTGGGGAATGTTTTGTGACAACTTCTGTCTCTGGCTGTGTTTCTTTTCACAGGACTGAGATGTTTACAGTATCCAATTAGGTATGCAATAGAAAAATATGCAATATATTTGTTTAGAAAGGGGAATAGTAAATATAGAATAGCATAAGGCATAGAAATAGAAAAGAGTTTTAGAGATGAAGTGTTTGGTTAGCAAAAACCTCACATACCTCTTGATGAGATGGCAAATTACTATAACTAATATCAGACAAATATCTTGTGATATAAGTGATAGAGGACCCAATGAGAAGTGCTACACTGGACCTTGTTCTCACCAACAAGGAGGGGCTGGTGGGGAATGTGAAGCTCAAGGGCAGCCTGGGCTGCAGCAACCATGAAATGGTGGAGTTCAAGATCCTTAGGGCACCGAGGAGGGCGCACAGCAAGCTCACTACCCTGGACTTCAGGAGAGCAGGCTTTGGCCTCTTCAGGGATCTGCTTGGCAGAGTGCCACGGGACAAAGCCCTGGAGGGAAGAGGGGCCCAAGAAAGCTGGGTAATATTCAAGGATCACCTCCTCCAAGCTCAGGAGTGATGCATGCCAACAAAGAGGAAGTCAGGCAAAAACGCCAGGAGGCCTGCATGGATGAACAAGGAGCTCCTGGACAAACTCCAACACAAAAAGGAAGCCTACAGAGGGTGGCAGCAAGGACAGGTCGCCTGGGAGGAATACAGAGAAATTGTCTGAGCAGCCAGGGATCAGGTTAGGAAAGCTAAAGCCCTGATAGAATTAGATCTGGCCAGGGACATCAAGGGCAACAAGAAAAGCTTCTGTAGGTACGTCGGGGATAAAAGGAAGATGAGGGAAAATGTAGGCCCTCTCCGGAACGTACTGTGAGGTATTCAATGACTTTTTTGCCTCAGTCTTCACCGGCAAGTGTTCAAGCCTCACTGCCCAAGCCGCAGAAGGCAAAGGCAGGGCCTGGGAGAATGAAGAGCTGCCCACTTGTCGTGGAGGAAGCGAGACTGCACTTCGCTCATAAGAGAGAAGCAACAATACACTTTATTGATATAGAACACTGAGTTAGAGTTCAATGGTAAATGCAATAGTGATTTAACAAGATTCAATGGCAAGGTACACTTGATTATTTACTGCATAGAGGACAGGCTCAGACAAAACTGTCAGGAATACCCTCCCATTGAGCCATGAGGTTCAGAAAGGACCCCCTTGCTTTCTAGACTCCTTCTCAGAGAGGAGTCTCAGTGTGGCTGGATCCAAACCTAGTCCCAGACTTGGTCAACGGTTTATGTCTAAAGGATTATATATGCTCAATTAATCCTTTATATCACTTAGCTAAGATTTCAAAGTTTAGCATGCTATTAGTCACTGACCGAGTATCTGTTGCAGCAAGGAATCTCTCAACCTCGAGGAATAACCTTGAGAGGCGTCCCTACTCAAGTGTAGAACCTGTCATGCAGCCCGCTGCCATGCAGGAAAGCTCAAAGTGCTCTTGGGGTGCTCGCTATTTATAGGGGTAAGATGATTGACTCATAGTCGTACTTGCATACCGATACCTGTGGTTAAGTGGGCATATTTCTCACAATAACCAAGGGCTATTCTGTGTTATCTGGCTCCCGAATCCACTTTGTTAATGGACACAGCTATTACTATCAGCATCCATTAATGACCACCGCTGGTAGTTATTGCTTGAGGAGGGTTACAGGAGATAAAGATCGGGTTGGACAGGGGAGCACACCAGGTTGGGCAGGGGAGCACACTATGTAGGAGAGGATCAGGTGCAGGACATTCTAAGGAACCTGAAGGTGCATAAGTCCATGGGACCTGATGAGATCCATCCGCGGGTCCTGAAGGAACTGGCGGATGAAGTTGCTAAGCCACTATCCATCGTATTTGAGAAGTCGTGGCAGTCAGGTGAAGTTCCCACTGACTGGAAAAGGGGAAACATAACCCCCATTTTTAAAAAGGGAAAAAAGGAAGACCCGGGGAACTACAGGCCAGTCAGTCTCACCTCTGTGCCTGGCAGGATCATGGAACAGAACCTCCTGGAAGCTCTGCTAAGGCACATGGAGGACAGGGAGGTGATTCCAGACAGCCAGCATGGCTTCACCAAGGGCAAGTCTTGCCTGACCAACTTAGTGGCCTTCTATGATGGAGTGACTACATCAGTGGACATGGGAACGGCTACAGGTGTCGTCTACCTGGGCTTCTGTAAGGCCTTTGACATGGTCCCCCACAACATCCTTCTCTCTAAACTGGAGAGGTATGGATTTGGTGGGTGGACTATTCGGTGGATAAAGAATTGTCTGGGTGGTCACATCCAGAGTGTAGTGGTCAACAGCTCAATGTCTAGATGGAGATCAGTGATAAGTGATGTCCCTCAGGGATCCGTATTGGGACCGGTACTGTTTAATATTTTCATCAATGACATAGACAGTGGGATCGAGTGCGCCCTCAGCAAGTTTGCAGATGACACCAAGCTGAGTGGTGCGGTCAACACGCCTGAGGGACGGGATGCCATCCAGAGGGACCTGGACAAGCTCAAGAAGTGGGCCTGTGTGAACCTCATGAGGTTCAACAAGGCCAAGTGCAAGGTCCTGCACCTGGGTCGGGGCAACCCCTGCTATCAACACAGGCTGGGGGATGAAGGGATTGAGAGCAGTCTTGCCGAGAAGGACTTGGGGGTACTGGTGGATGAAAAGCTGGACATGAGCCAGCAATGCGCGCTCGCAGCCCAGAAGGCCAATCGTACCCTGGGCTGCATCAAAAGAAGCGTGGCCAGCAGGTCGAGGGAGGTGATTCTGCCCCTCTGCTCTGCTCTGGTGAGACCCCACCTGGAGTACTGCGTCCAGCTCTGGAGCCCTCAGCATAAGAAAGACATGTATCTGTTAGAGCGGGTCCAGAAGAGGGCCACAAAAATGATCAGAGGGATGGAACACTTCTCCTCTGAGGAAAGGCTGAGAGAGTTGGGGTTGTTCAGCCTGGAGAAGAGAAGGCTTTGGGGAGACCTTTTTGCGACCTATCAGTACTTCAAGGGGGCTTATAAAAAAGATGGCGGCAAACTTTTTAGCAGGGCCTGTTGCGACAGGACAAGGGGGAATGGCTTTAAACTAAAGGGGGGGTAGATTTAGACTGGATAGAAGGAAGAAATTTTTTATGCTGAGGGTGGTGAAACACTGGCACAGGTTGCCCAGAGAGGTGGTGGATGCCCCATTCCTGGAAACATTGAAGGTCAGGTTGGATGGGGCTCTGAGTAACCTGATGTAGTTGAGGATGTCCCTGCCCACAGCAGGAGTGTTGGACTAGATGACCTTTAGAGGTCCCTTCCAACCCAAACTATTCTATGATTCTATGATTCTATCTTCAGAAAGAGGTAGGTATTTTTTTTATTCCAGAAGTTCCTAAACCCCTGATTGCTTATACAGCATGTCATATCCTCTAGAAAAATAAGGATAAATCCATTTTTCTACCAAGATTTCACTCTCACAGCAGAAAAGAAGAGAGGAAAAGTAAATTTTTTAAGTATTTCCATTTTTTAGATGAATTGATTTGTTCAAGATTGCACAGATAGGCTGTACTGTAACTGAAAAATTTAGTCCAGGGCTTTTGGATCCCAAAACAGTGACTTAATTACACCTAACATTTAGCCTTCAAGAATATGTTGTCCTTCAGCATTATCTCACCATCAAAGGGTTAAGAAAAATCTACATTTTATCAGAAAGGTCCCCAAAAGCAAGGTCTGTAGACTGCATTTCATCATAGTAATTTCTCTTAACTTGGTTCAGCTTAGGAAGCTATTTATAATGTATGTCTTACATTTTCCTTCTGCATATTTGCAGGAGCCTCTCTTTCACCCCCAGTATTGTCTTCACAGGACTGCACATTATGGTTGCCCTTTCTTCCTCAATTTGGACTCCATGTTCAGTGAAGGACAGTGTACCTAGCTGACACTAGGTGGTAAATGAGTTCTTTCATTCTCACGAGTGCTTTGAAAGATATTGCTATCACCACATTTAATTCACGTATATCCAATTTAAGAATCGCCATATGACCTAGACTTATTTATCATCTTTCTTTGAAGAAGACAGTTTACTCAGTCTAACGTAGTTTGCACACTGTTTCACCACCCAGCAGCCTTGAACTCTCAACAGATTTATGACCCTGACAGTCATTTTAGTCGTATGAGCATTGTTAGGATAACAATGAAGATAGAGAAGGAAAGGATGGAAGATTACAGGGAAGGAACACAACACTTGAAGATGGCTGTACTTTTAGGTTAATGAAGAGGGAGAGCTACTGAAGCATAAAAGAATAGTTCAAAAGTTGTTGCTGCTTGATAGTCATATTCTCTCTATGTTGTCTACAGGTGGCTTCAGAAATATTTCCCCTGACTGTTGTCCAAGCGATAAAATATAGAACCAGGCAGGAAAATCATAGGCTAAACTTTTAGAGGGCTGCCTTGGTTTGTTCTTCGTTTTGTTTTCCCAGATGCATGGTAAAATGAGATTTTTGCAAGTGTGTTTGATGTTTGGTTTCAGTGAAGAAGCAGGTGATCACGACTTACATTAAGAATTGAACAATGTGGGCTAGTTCAGTAGGCTATCACGGCAAAACTTCAACATGACTGACATTCCCATTGTGCTTGAGAGTGGTAGGTGGGTGGCATCCTGAAACAATTGTTCTTTGTGCTGTTAATATGATGCTTTCTAATTGATATATCACTTCTTTCTCCTAAAAGCAATCCAACAAATAAATACAACATTAATAAAACCCTGTTCAGAAGTAACTGTTATTTTAGAGAACTCTTACTTCCTCCATATAGTTACATCAAAATAACATATTCCATCTTCATGACTCTTCCTTCTTCAAACATCCAAAATCTCAGAAAACCAGAAGGAAAAAAAAGTGTAAGAAGCTTTTAAGTTACAGGTTCAGTTTCATGTTTATAAAAGTGTGAGAGAATGAAGAAAGAATAAAATAGAATAAAAAGATAAAAAGATAAAAAGAATGAAAAGATGTTTTATATTTCTGAACAACATTCTTAAAGCCTAAGACGCTCCCCATTACCATCTCAGTGATTAGATTGTCTTTGTTTAAACTTTCTTTCACTGATTTGTAGCACAGAACATTGACTTACAGTACAGAGTGTGGTGATGAAACTAGGGAAGTAATATGGAAGTGACCAGCTTTCAGTACAGAATCACAGTGAAAGGATGTCTGAAATTTGTTAAACGTGCATTGCTGGCTAAGTCACCCCCTCTGTTTATCACACCATTTTGTCAATGAACTTATGTAAGTATTTCCTGGACATAAATTGTCATACCTGTCACAGACAGACAATTTTCATCGACATAAATCTGTCATGATTGCAGAGATACTTATGGAATAGTTTCTATTTTTCCCTTTTAACTTTTCCCAATCTAAAGTGAGTGACAATTAAGTAAATCTGTTTTCTTCTTTGGCTTTTAGAAAAAAATTCTAAATCCCATCATGAATGAAGGAGACACTCTGGACTCCTGCTCATTTTCTTGGGAATAATCCTTTTCCTAAAAGATGTTTGATAACCAAGACATTTTGCTAGGGTTTGACACAAAACATCAGCCAACAAAGTGACCATGGACACGTGAGGGTATGTGCACAGCTGACGCAAAAGCACATATCGTCTCCACAATCCCCAAAGCTATTTGTGTATCTACTCTTCTCACTGGTTTCAAGGCTTTTTCTTTTTTTCCCCAGTTTACCCTGGCCTCCCTGCTTTTCAGTATGCATCCCCTTTCACTCAACTTTTTCACTCTCTCTGGCTTCTTTGTGCAGTCCCTGTTGTCACTTGGAAAAGTTCTAATTTCTCTCTGTGAAGACCTTTGTGTGTGACTATTTCTTCCATCCTCATTCCAGTAACATCAATTATTCTGTAAGGAAAATCAGATTGGTTTACTTCTCTGCATTTGGCCTGAGAGTTTCTTGAAATATGGATTTTCCTTTCTTGTCTGTTCATAAAAATGCCTATGTCTTCTTTCAGTATGAGAAACATAGAATAATGATAATCTAGAATTCTGCTGCAGTGCCATTGTGAAACTGCACAATATACACAATATACTGAAAGTTGCCCTTTTTTCAGAGAAAAAGGTTAAGCTAGTCCTATTGTAGCACTTGATACCTCCATATCCTCATTATTCAAAGCTGTTTTCAAAAAGTGAGTTATTACATCTCCAAAACATGAAATAGCCATGTGTATCTTGGTGGGACTGTGACTGGTTACAGCAGCAGACCAGAGGACTGAGGATGTCTGCAGCTTGTTCTGAACTTTAGATATGAATCTTTTTCTAGGGAACTGTAAAAGCAGGGCACACTGCCAATATATTTTGTGGAAACCCTAGTCACTTTTTATAATAGGCCATAAAGAAATGGCTTGATAAATCAGGAGAAGAGAAGATTTTGAGGGGTGGGAGAGCTGTCAGCATTCAGGTGCCTCCTTATGTTTGCATTAGCTATTTTTGCACTGTATGTAGTACAAAATAAAATCATTTAAATGTAGGTAAACAGCACCGGGGCATTGGAAGTAAATGGGCATAAATGAATCAGATTAAATAACAGATTTAATGAGTTCTGCAAGATAGACCAGGATTATACGAACTCCCCTCAAGCTTCTTGTAAATTACCCTTCCTTTAATTTGAAGGCCTATTAAGATGACCTAAATATTTTCCAGCCATGTGAGTTTCTCATTTCATTCATGGAATTTCTAAGAGCTCATTATTTTGGTGTTTTGAAAGCTTTTGCTCAAAGAAGTTGTCTAGTCCATGACTTTTTTTTTCCTGATTTTGTTCTCATAGAATAAAATTGTTGAATAAAGACAAAAGACCCTCAACAATTCATAATTTTGCACATTCTTCTATGCAGAGAAGAAAATATCAATAATGCAGTTGATAACTTTCAATGAAAATTAAAAGGTCTTCTCATCTCAAATTCTGCTTTTTAATATATATAAAATATGGAAGTAAAGGATGAATGACTGCTTTTTGTTTGTAGCCTCATATGCTAGTTTCTTTTTTTCTCCCTTAGATGAAAGTCATGAAACAAGTTCTAGTACAAGTACTATTCATAGTCCAAATTTGTTGCAAAGGATTTTCTTCATTCCAAGAGGGTGAAGCAAGGAAATGGAAGTACAAGTTGCAAGGAGAAGCAGAGAAGGCTTAAACTAGGAGGTGGGTTTAAGACATTTTACAGAGCAAATGTCTACAAATGTCTTTATTGAAGTAAAGAGGGCTTCTGATACCGATTCGTGTGATTTCCACAGTCCCTCACTATATAGTTACTTTTCTGTCTTATGTATTTATGATGCTAGAAGGCTACTGAGACCAAGCAATTAAAAAAATACAAGGTCTGTCCACCAGTGACCTTTCAGACATATACCACCTTGAAGTTTCATTTCTTATACCCTTTCACTTTTTAATTTGTTATGCACGAAGAGCTGTATTTTACATAAACAACAAGATCTATTATTTAACTCTCTAAGAGTTGTCTCTAATGCTATAATCAAGCCAAGCATTTACAAAGGAAAGATCTCGCTATCTAGAGAAAACAGAAATTTTCCTCCTGGCAGACCTCAGAACCTGAGCATACTCACAGCTGCAAACATGCCTTCAGAAAAGCCCTCAACACAAGTTATTTTCCAGTCTGAATGAGGGAGGCAGAATTTGGATCCCCACACTTGGATACTTAGACATTAGTGGTTTTTCACTTTTGATAATAGATGAATACTCATTTTAAATCAGGAGCTATCTTTCTGAGTATATTACTGGTTGCCTATATAACTTACCAAAAAGGGGTTTTCGCTTTGTCTGTGGACCACATACTGGTTTTTTCCTTTCTCATGGTCATGTCATTCTAACACATACCAGTGTATATCTTCTCTTGTAAAAGACATCTGTGCTATGTCCTACTGTACATTTAAAATCTGTTATGTTTCAGTAGGACTAAGCAAAAAAATGCTAAATCAAAGCTCCTGGATCCTGCAAGGATTCTGGCTGTTACCACTGGAAAATAAAATAACAAGGTGTTTTCTCCTTAAATTATTTTTTTTCCAGAAAGAAGCAATGTCAGAAATGGAGAATTTGGAACTTTAAATAGACATTAGAGGAGAAGATTTATTTCTGTGTCTTTTCTCTGGTGGCTAAGTTCTTATAAAAGTTGAAATATTTATTTCACGGAAACGTCTTAGAAGGCTGCGTAACAACAGGGAGGCAGAGAAGGAGCTAGAGAGCTGATTCCAAGCACAGTCTGCAGTGGACCCACATCCCATGGCCAAACAGCCAAAAACTCCCCCACCGGCACACACAGAAGGGAGCGAGGGGGCCAATAATGCAGAAGAATGGACAGTTGCAAAGGCAAGGACCAGCAGGAGGAAGAGACTTCCCCTGAAGCCTGAGGTGCCCTTGCAGAACTGCTTCACCGCTCTGCAGGCCAAAGAGGAAAGTCCTGTCACACCAGGAGAAGCGCTGGAGCTGAATAATGCAGCCTGATCTGCTCCCTGTGTAACAACCAGCGCCACTAAAGAAAGGCAATGGGTGATAGCAGTAGGCGACTCTCTTCTGAGAGGTGCGGAGGCACCATTTGATGAACAGACGCACTCTCTAGAGAGGTGAGCTGCTTACCGGGGGCTCACATCAGGGATGTCACTGAGAGGCTACCAAGCATCGTACAGTCCAGTGGCTACTATCCGCTGCTGCTGTTTCATGTGGGCAGCAGTGACACAGCCAGGAGCAGTCTGAGGACTATCAAGAAGGACTACAGAGCCCTGGGAGCAGCAGAAAGGGACTCAGGAGTGCAGGTAGTTTTTTCATCGATTCTGCCAGTCAAAGGGAAAGGGGTTGAAAGGGCCAGTCGAATCTGGCGAGTCAGAAATGGTTACAGGACTGGTGCCACAGCCAGGGGTTCGGCTACTTAGACCATGGGACTCGCCTTGAGAAACCTGGTCTGCTGGGGGCTGACGGGGTCCATCTGTCAGAGAAGGGGAAGAGCATCTTTGGTCACAGGCTTGCCAAGCTGGTGAATAGGGCTTTAAACTAGAGATGCTGGGGGACGGGAACCTCAATCCATCCCACTCCTACCAGTTTGATGCCAGGGCCAGCAACAGATGCCCAGAGCCTGGAGAAGGATCACAGGTCAGCAGGAGAGTGCCTGAAGAGCAGCACAAAGGAACTCCAGCCAGTAAGACAGCTTCATCAGGGGCCCAACTTAAATGCCTCTGTGCAAACGCACGTAGCATGGGGAATAAACAAGAGGAGTTAGAGACGTGCGCACGCCTGCAGGGCTACAACCTTATTGGCATCACGGAGACGTGGTGGGATGGCTCCTATGATTGGAGTGTTGGGATGGAGGGATGCAGGCTCTTTAGGAAGGACAGGCAGGGGAGATGAGGAGGGGGTGTCGCCCTGTGTGTCACTGACCAGCTGGAGTGCATGGAGCTCTGCCTGGGGATGGATGAGGAGCTGACCGAGAGCTTATGGCTCAGAATTAAAGGGAAGGCAAGGACAGGTGACATTATGGTGGGGGTCTGCTACAGGCCACCTGACCAGGAAGACAGAATGGATGAGGCCTTCTATAGACAGATAGGAGCAGCCTCCCGTTCACAAGCTCTGGTCCTCATGGGGGACTTCAACCACCCCGACATCTGTTGGAGGGACAACACGGCAGGGCATAAGCAACCCGGGAGGTTCCTGGAATGCGTCGTTGATAACTTCCTTCTCCAAGTGGTAGAGGAGCCAACGAGGAGAGGTGCTATGCTGGACCTTGTTCTCACCAACAAGGAGGGGCTGGTGGGGAATGTGAAGCTCAAGGGCAGCCTGGGCTGCAGCAACCATGAAATGGTGGAGTTCAAGATCCTTAGGGCACCGAGGAGGACGCACAGCAAGCTCACTACCCTGGACTTCAGGAGAGCAGGCTTTGGCCTCTTCAGGGATCTGCTTGGCAGAGTGCCATGGGACAAAGCCCTGGAGGGAAGAGGGGCCCAAGAAAGCTGGGTAATATTCAAGGATCACCTCCTCCAAGCTCAGGAGCGATGCATGCCAACAAAGAGGAAGTCAGGCAAAAACGCCAGGAGGCCTGCATGGATGAACAAGGAGCTCCTGGACAATCTCAAACACAAAAAGGAAGCCTACAGAGGGTGGAAGCAAGGACAGGTCGCCTGGGAGGAATACAGAGAAATTGTCTGAGCAGCCAGGGATCAGGTTAGGAAAGCTAAAACCCTGATAGAATTAGATCTGGCCAGGGACATCAAGGGCAACAAGAAAAGCTTCTATAGGTATGTCGGGGATGAAAGGAAGATGAGGGAAAATGTAGGCCCTCTCCGGAATGGACTTTGACTTGTTCAATGTCTTTTTTGCCTCAGTCTTCACCGGCAAGTGCTCGAGCCTCACTGCACAAGCCGCAGAAGGCAAAGGTGGGGATTGGGAGAATGAAGAGCCGCCCACTGTGAGAGAACATCAGGTTTGACCATCTAAGGAACCTGAAGGTGCACAAGTCCATGGGATCTGATGAGATCCACCCGCGGGTCCTGAAGGAACTGGCGGATGAAGTTGCTAAGCCACTATCCATCGTATTTGAGAAGTCGTGGCAGTCAGGTGAAGTTCCCACTGACTGGAAAAGGGGAAACATAACCCCCATTTTTAAAAAGGGAAGAAAGGAAGACCCGGGGAACTACAGGCCAGTCAGTCTCCCTTCTGTGCCTGGCAGGATCATGGAACAGAACCTCCTGGAAGCTCTGCTAAGGCACATGGAGGACAGGGAGGTGATTCCAGACAGCCAGCATGGCTTCACCAAGGGCAAGTCTTGCCTGACCAACTTAGTGGCCTTCTATGATGGAGTGACTACATCAGTGGACATGGGAACGGCTACAGATGTCGTCTACCTGGACTTCTGTAAGGCCTTTGACATGGTCCCCCACAACATCCTTCTCTCTAAACTGGAGAGATATGGAATTGACTGAGAGTTGTGGTTGTTCAGCCTAGAGAAGAGAAGGCTCCAGGGAGACCTTGTTGCGTCCCATCAGTATTTAAAGGGGGCTTACAAAAAAGATGGCGGCAAACTTTTTAGCAGGGCCTCTTGTGACAGGACAAGGGGGAATGGCTTTAATCTAAAGGGGGGTAGATATCGACTAGATATAAGGAAGAAATTTTTTATGCTGAGGGTGGTGGAACACTGGCACAGGTTGCCCAGAGAGGTGGTGGATGCTCCATCCCTGGAAACATTCCAGGTCAGGTTGGATGGGGCTCTGAGCAACCTGATCTAGTCAGAGATGTCCCTGCCCATGGCAGGGGGGTTGGACTAGATGACCTTTAGAGGTCCCTTCCAACCCAAACTATTCTGTGATTCTATGATCTTAAGCATTTAATTCCTATCCTGTATCTGTACTTTGTCCTGACTGAAGTGATTTGAATAAATGAGAAATGTGTGTGCTTTGAATGTTATTATAAGCTAAGGCTATAAGATAGCACCGTTTTTTAACCTTTTTTTTTTTCCTTCCCTTTGCTTTGTTAATAGGAGTAAAATTTTGCAGCTTTAGACCTTTTTCATATTGGTGCATTTTAACATTGGACTCCATCAAATTCAGTATTAATATATTATTTTTCTGTTTGGGGCCTGCAAGTACATGTGGTCTGAAGAATGTCTGTACAGCCCAAACATAGGAAACATTGCCTGAGGTAGCACTTTCCGATGTGCATTTCCTGGAGCTTGAAAAATCCATCATAGGATTTTTATTTGGTATTAACTCATTTTGCCAGAAACATACAATTTATATGTATCTGTAGGTGTCTGTGGAGTGCCCAAAATTATAAAAAAATCATATATTTCTGGATCTAAAATGGAGTCTGGAAACTCTTTTGTCATCCTCACTTCGTAGCAATTCCGTTTTAGGTGGGTTTCACTGGAAATTGTACGTTTGCAGTAAGAATAGCATGACGTTGACACCTGTAGATAATTTTCTCTTATTTATTATAGTGCTTTTCAAAAGGTTTTGGGAACTCCTCTGTTTGGTCTCCTTTTCTATCCAAGTGCTGTTTTTCCCAATCTACATACTCAACAGGCAGAAGCACAGCACATGATCAGACTCCTAATGGCTAGTTCTGTCTCATGTCTCTTTTATTAATTGGAGCATCCAAGATATGCCACTTCTGTTTAGTCCAGGTGTTATAAAAATTTACAACCCACCTGTCCTGGCTGCAGCTAGCAAGCAGCAGACTCTTGCTGGAGAAATCAGTTCAGTTCCAGACATTTCTTTTTGACCCCTTTCCCATTTACCCACCACCTGTTCATGCTCAGTTTAAACTACTTTTTTTCATGGCTGACATTGCACCCCTTGCTTTTTCATTTAGACTGTTTAGGTATGGTTTTTGTAATGACATAGTCACTTGATTAACATACTACAGGTATCACTCAGACATGGACATACTGCGTTAAGATTGGATTATTAATTTTGGTCCAGATGGAAGAATGCAGAGGTATTTTGGCATCTATTTTATGGGGTAACACTTGAGATATGAATCTTGTAGTCTAATTTCTTATTTCTTAATTTCTTAATTTATTAATTATTTGCTGCAATTTATTACATGGTACTTCAGGTCTATAGAGTTAAGGGTTGTACCTCATAAGCTCAACAATTGTAAATGGATTTTTCATCTGGATAGTGCTTTTGGTTGAGCTTCAGTCTATCATTCTCCACCCCTTGGATTGTGTTAACCTGATATATATAAATGGGGTCAGTGAAGTTAATATGATGCCAGTCCAGAAAGATATCAAACCTCGTCTGAGTGCAGGGGTTGGTCTTGCAGACAGCCATCTCCCAACTCATTCACAGTGACTGGATGAGGCCGTGTGGTGCACTGCAGGTAACCATACAGAAATCCACATAGTTAGTATAAAACACATTGCAATTGGATGCGTTCTCACATGTAGCAGCCCTTGCAGCCTTGAGGGCACTGATCTGAGGAAAACACTTTCTTTTTAGATGTACAATGGATTCATGACTGGACCAAATTTTTCTGTTCATAACCTTGGTCATTGGTAACCCTTCTGTAATGGCTTACCTACTTACTCATTTGTTGACTCTCGTACAAATCCCTTCTTATTTGTACTGACAATGTGGTGAGGAGGGCAACTGACAGATTGAAGGCTTTATGATTAAGCCCCAATCTCATAGGTCGGTTTGTGCAAGTTGGTCAGGAAACCTCTCCCAGCGTTGTGCCACATACTTTGTAAATACATGAAATGATACTCACAAATATATATGCACATGCATATACATAAAGTACGTAGACCAGTGTCTGCAGGACTGGAACAGGATACTCAGTTTTCTTTGTTACCTATTGAAGACAAGAGTAACTGAAGATCGTTGTTAATTGGTATCTTTGTTCCCCAATCTCCCTTTGTAGGAGCTCCCACTATATTCAATGACAGTCTTTTCCTATTTCTCCAACTGTTGGTTCGCTTTCTTCTCTATAGGAAATAAACAAAATTTATACTTTAGCTTACATCAGCAGTTGTTATATTTATACACAGATTTTATCATCTTCATCTCTTTCTTTCTTTTCCTTTAAAAGGAATATGCTAATATATTACTTAGTCTATTATATAAGGTAAACTTTCAAAAAGACTAGAACACTGCTGTTAAGCTTATCAAACAGGTATAAGTATCCTCTGATACTTATCTTTGCCCTTTTTCTTCCATGTTACTTCAATTCTGGTTCAATTATTGTATCTTAGTATTCACTATCCTCTCTCAAACCTTCATATTCGCATGCTTAGCCAATAGTTAAGCTCAAGCTTTAACTGCTTAGGTACAGATAGCACTGACTTGTTTTCCCCTCTGTTACAAGTATTCTGCCTCCTTGATATCCCCTCCTATATTACACACCTGTTAAAAACAACATGACTGAAATCAACAATTTTATCACTAGGTCTGGCTGTTTCTTTTCAAGGTGGTGGTCTTCAAAGGAGCATCCTGTAAAACAAGGCAAAAAGACCAACCAAAGCAGTTAGGTTTCTATAGTCCGGCTTTAACTGTGACTGCTGATACCATTTCTTTTTCGATTACTCAAGGTTACATCCATCTATTACTTAAGTTCAAACAGTTTCTCTGCATTGATTTTTCTTTATGACTAGCTAATACTACGCAAAAGCTTTTCTTTTCTGAACTACACTGTAATTTTGTCCCTTCATTGGTGTTGCAACAAAAAAACCCTGGCACCTGAGTTCCAGGATAGACGTAATGCATTCATACTGGTGCATAAATAGAAAGCAAGCAAGCAAGTTTAACACTTTTCATAGTTTGCTATTACAAAAAAGTAACATCAATTAAAGGAAGTGTTCCTTTTTAAAATTTAGAAGGAAAATGCTATTTAACTTGTCTACATAATGCAACAAGATATCCCTGAAAATTATCCCTTAAAAAGATTTATTTTAAAATGCGTGGATGTTCATGTAGGTAAGAATATCAATAATTACAGAATCACAAAAAAGCAAGGCTGAAAGAACATTAGAAGGCAGTAATCCCACAGCCACCCCCAAAGTCAGGATCATTTATGTTTGTATTGTTCCTAACAGAGCTCCAGAAAACTCTTAATAAATTCCCTATTCTATCCTTTGACATGAAGCCATTGATAAATTTTTCTCTGATACATCTAGACAATTTTCTTCCCCAGTTAAAACAAGCAAGTTTTGGCCTAATCTACATGTGTCTGAAGACCCATGTTTTCTGGGCTTGCCTCTGAAAATGTCATAAGAGATTATGTCAAAGCCACAAGTCAGTCTCACGGGGAGTAAGACAGCTGCTTTCTCATGCACAAAAAAGTTAAGCACTGTTAGTTTTTTCCAGACTCTGCTAACGATGCCTTCTACCTCGTTACCTTTCAGGTGAGTATGAATGATTTGCTTGATTAACATTTCCAGACTTTCTAGCAATCAAAGATAAACAGCCTGACCTATAGCTCCCTGGCTCACTTATTTAACTTGTTTCCCTTCCTCTCCCAGCATGAACATCATTGTTCCCTCTGATTAACAGCTAGATTTTCAAGTACTTTCCAAGTAACTTTTGGGATTTTTCCTTATTATGGCTGTATAATCCTTTTACCACAGCTATCAGTTTTGCTGGCCACCAGTAGCTGTACTTTTTAGAGAAGGCATGTGGTGAGGGAAAGCATTAACTTTTGCCTTTGATATTCTCTGTTAATAGCTTTCTGTGTAGACCATTTGCTATGTATTCTTCCTATGACAAGGACCATACAGAACAATTTCTCACTCCTTTTGATGTATTTTGTTATTTCCATTAGCACTTAGTTATTTTCTAAGCTCTTCACATTGCTTTTATCGAGATTATTGTACAAAACCTCCATGCTTTAGCATGTAAGCCAAATGTTGAGGGAAAGAGGGAAAGGAGTAAGCTCCTCTCTGACAGGAATAACACAGTAATTCTGTTCATGCTCACTAAAGTGCGTGATATTAGTGATCAAAACTGGGCATGGAGTGATGCTGGTGGTAACTGGCACTGAGGTTTTGATGTCTCTATATTATCTCTCACTAATCATCACCCAAACACAGAGAAAAAAAAATAGCTTAGCTTGTATATTTTCTTCTGGTTTAATCATGATATTTAGTTAAGTTTGCTTTGTGGGACATGGGCAACTCAGACTTACTGCATGTTTTAAATAATCATATGGTATCTTTATGGTATGGTATACATATCCATGTGGAGGCACTGTTTTCTGCATCAGTATAGATTGTGTGATATACATGGCATATCTGCCATCATACTCTGCTTTTTTCCATATCATTTGTATGTTCTGTGGTTCTCTTTTAAAGCTCTGGGAGATTCAACTTAACTGGGAATTCTTTTATACTCAGAGTGATTTATAGTGTCCTCTGGAAGATGTATAATCTACCTGACATTGTTAAGGTCTGAAGAGAAATGGATAGCAATATATTTCTTGCAAGAAATTTCTTATTGTAGCAGTTGTCTTGCACAACCTTTCTAAAATATGCCCTTTTTTTATATCCTGTGAATTTTCTGGGGAAGTGAGGGAACTTTCACTGAATGCCCAGATGTAATAATACTGTTTCAAAAATGTTTATCCAGATGCGTTGTTTTG